>NC_064620.1:299669045-300294045 GCF_023898315.1 Schistocerca nitens
AACACTTCACTCGTTGCTGCCAGGCTCAGCGGCCCTGGGAGCAACAACCTACTCACCAAAGGCGAGATCTCAGAATCGTCGAGGATGCATTAGCAGTTAACTCTTCACTCAAACGTCCAGGGTTTGGTGTGCAATGAAGTGGTCGCTCTCGCAGCTACCCCACCTCTACCTGGCAGTGGCAGCACGCCGCCAGCGGCCTCGGCTTGCCCTCACGCTGCACGGACCAGCTCGCTGCTGCGCCCCCAACCAACCTGATGTACATTTGCGACCCCTCCCCAAGTCCAGTACGCAGACAGTATTAAAATAACTGCTCATTCAAAACCAAAAGATACACACGAATCCGGGAAAACAATTCCACCAACAACTCACAATACTAAAACCAGTCACTGTGAAACAACATGCACGAATTATAAGTCGACACAAACACAGAGAAGCCAGAAGCGGTCGGAAGACCAAATGCATGGCGTCCGCTGTGACAACCGACCGAACGACCAACCAACGGTCGTCCCCACTCAAATCGGGCACGGGAAAGGTCCGAGTATAAAACGTCGATTGACAACTTATTGCCATGAGGTCATTTCGACGGGCGGACACACACACACACAGGTAAAAGTTGCATTACTCGAATATCACGGTCCATTCAACTAAAACTCGCTGAATCCGGTCCTTGACGTGGTCGTACGCTCTCGCGACCACGTCCTTCCGTCGGTCAGTGCATACCCTCACTGCTGCTCCGTCCCAACTCAGCTCACTCGACACACGACGACCCGGAAATACTAGAGGCCGCTCCAAAGATGGTACCAGAGTTCGCGCTATCGATAAGCGCTGCTACTGGCACTCACGGACAGACAAGGCGAGCAAACGTAGTGGCGCCAGTGAACACTCTAAGGAAACGAGGCGCCACTATCGCTATTACAAGATGCCAAGCTATGAACGGCATGAGTGCGAGCCGCACAAGGCTAAAATATATTTAGATGATGATGATGATGATGTTTTGGTTTGTGGGGCGCTCAACTGCGCGGTTATCAGCGCCTGTACAAATTCCCAACCTCTGCTAAGTCCAGTATCGCCACTTTCATGAAAATATATTTAGAGAAACATATTAATTAGATAATTCTGACAACGAGACTTCACAATGTTAACATTAACATGCTGAAACTACACTGACAACGTTTGTAAAAGTTATTTTAATTTTTAATTCCATTCTTAGGTTACGGCGCAATACTTTGTTTGCTATGCACAGGCATGTTATGATGACTTGGAGTTAGTAGCAGTGAACTGGGGTATGTTCCAACACTCTCACTCGCCTCTGTATCTCTCACAATGGTACAGCTCTTGTTTCGCCACATATCGTTGCTCAGTGGCTACAATATGACAAAAACAAATTTTCAGAGCTCTGTGCTTTTTGAACATGATGCTTTCCTGTCAACGTGATTTTCATCTTTTAAATGCTGTTTTAAACTAAGATTTGTACCCTGATTCAGATACCATGTTGAACTATACATTTAGTAAAAATTTCTGAGTGAATTTATTTATAGGGCAGAGGAATGCAAGAACGTGTCGATAGTGCCATGGCCGTGGTGATAACTAAGACAGCTGCTGCGTCTCTAAAAATCTTCTGTTTCATTAATTTTAAGTCATGTCGTGCAGTTTAGGAGGGAATATCTGCACCTAACCTCGGCTCAGATGTATATGTGTATAGTTAGTTTTATGGCTGTAGATAGACGTCCGTGGCGAGGTCCATCTTTGCAACAACGACACCATGCAGCGCGGTGCAGATGGCCCCAACACCATATCGAATGGACCGCTCAGGATTGGCATCACATTCTCTACACCAATGAGTGTCGCATATGCTTTCAACGAGACAATCGTCTGAGACGTGTTTTAGGCAACCTGGTCAGGCTGAACGACTTACTGTCCAGCGAGTGCAGCAAGGTGGAAATTCCTTGCTGTTTTGGGGCGGCATTATGTGGGGCCGACGTACGCCCCTGGTGGTCACGGAAAGCATCGTAACGGCTGTACGATAAGTGAATGCCATCTTCCGACCGATAGTGGAACCATATCGGCAGCATATTGGCGAGGCATTCGTTTTCATGGACGAAAATTCGCGCCCCCATCGTGCACCTCTAGTGAATGACTTCCTTCAGGATAACGGGATCGCTCCACTAGAATGTCCAGCATGTTCTTCGCACGTGAACCTTATCCAACATGCCTCGGATAGATGAAAAGTGCTGTTTATGGACGACGTGACCCACCAATCACTCTGAGGGATCTACGCCGAATCACCGTTGAGGAGTGAGACAATATGGACCAACTGTGCCTTGATGATCTTGTGGATAGTATGCCACGACGAATACAGGCATGCATCAAAGCAAGTTGACTTGCTACTGGGTATTAGAGGTACCGGTGTCTACAGCAGTCTGGACCACCACCTCTGAAGGTCTCGCTGTATGGTAGTACAACATGCAATGTGTGGTTTTCTTGAGCAATAGAAAGGGCGGAAATGATGTTTACGATGATCTCTATTCCAATTTGTACAAGTTCCGGAACTCTCGGAATCGAGGTGACGCAAAACTTTCATTGATGAGTGTGCATGTAAAATAATGACAGAACACAAAGCAAAATTTACATTAGTACAAAAAATGAAAATAGTTTTGTTACATCTACATCTACACAGAAACTCCACAGGCCACCATACAGTGCGGGGGGGGGGGGGGGGGGTACCTCTTACTACCACTAGATGTTCCCTATCCTGTTCCACTCACAAGTAGAATAGAATGAGAGAAAAACGACTATCAATATGTCTCCATACAAGCCCTCATTTCTCGTATCTAATCTTCATGGACCCTACGCGCATTGTATGTTGGGGGCAGTAAAATCGTTCGGCAGTCACCTTCAAATGACAGTTCTCTATATTTGCTCAATAGCGTTTCTCAAAAAGAGCGTCGTCTTCCCTCCAGGGATTCCCATAGGAGATCCTGAAGTTTCTCAGTTACACTTACGTGTTGTTCGAACCTACTGGTCACAAATCTAGTTCAAATGGTTCAAATGGCTCTGAGCACTATGGGACTTAACATCTATGGTCATCAGTCCCCTAGAACTTAGAACTACTTAAACCTAACTAACCTAAGGACAGCACACAACACCCAGCCATCACGAGGCAGAGAAAATCCCTGACCCCGCCGGGAATCGAACCCGGGAACCCGGGCGTGGGAAGCGAGAACGCTACCGCACGACCACGAGATGCGGGCTCACACAAATCTAGTAGCCCGCCTTTGAATTGCTTCAATGTCTTCCTTCACCCGGCGTGGTAAATATCCCAAACACTCGGTAGTACTGAAGAACATATCGCACCAGCGTCCTATATGTGGTCTCCTTTATACATGCACACTGGACTCGCATTCGGGAGGACGACGGTTCAATCCCGCGTCCGGCCATCCTGATTTCGGTTTTCCGTGATTTCCCTAAATCGCTCCAGACAAATGCCGGGATGGCTCCTTTGAAAGGGCACGGCCGACTTCCTTCCCCGTCCTTCCCTAATCCGATGAGACCGATGACCTCGCTGTTTGGTCTCTTCCCCCAAACAACCCAACCCTTTATAGATGAACTTTACTTTCATAAAATTCTGTCAATTAGCCGATGTCGACCATTTACTTTCCCTACCACAATTCCCACATGCTCGTTCCATTTCATACCGCTTTGCACCGTTACGCCCAGATATCCAAACGACTTGATTATGTCAAGACGGACACAACTAATACTATATCCGAACATCACACATTTGTTCTTCGTACTCTCTCCCATCAGCTTATATTTTTCCACATTTAGACCTAGATGCCATTCATCACACCAACTGCAAATATTGTCTAAGCCAACTTAATACAGTCACTCAATTTCGACACGTTACTGTACACCACAGCATCATCAGCAAACAATCGCAGAATACTGCCCACCATGATCGCCAAATCATTTATGTATACAGAGAAGAACAGCTGTGCTGTCACACTTCCCTGGGCTCTCCTGACGATGTCCTTGCCTCCGCTGAACAGTCGGCGTCGAGAACAACATACTGGTTTCTGTTACTTAAGAAGTTTTCGAGTACTTACACATGTGTGAACTTATGGCATATGATCGTACTTTCCGTAACAGACTGCTATGAGGTACAGTGTCAAATTCTTTCTGGAGATCTAAAAGTATGGAATCTGCGTGTTTTCTTTCATCCATAGTTTGCAGTATCTAACGTGATAAAGGGGCAAGCTGAGTTTTTCAGGAGCGACGCTTTCTAAAACCATGCTGATTTGTTTAAATAAGCTTCTCAGTTATTTATTTTGTTTATTATATTCAAATGAAGAATACGTTCAAGATTATGCAGGAAACCGAAGTTAATGATATTCCTTTGTAATATTGATGGTCCTTTGTTTCACGCTTCTTGTATATCTCTGCGCTTTTTGCCAGTCGCTTGGGACGTTGTGCTGGGCGAAAGATTCGTGATAAATGTAAGCTAGATAAGGGGCCAATGCCGTAGAGTACTCTTTGTAAAACCGAATAGTGATTCCATCCGGACCTGGTGATTTATTTGCTTTCAAACCTTTCAGTTGTTTCTCTTCACCAAGGATGGTTATTACAACGTAGTCTATAAGGGAGTCTGTCCGATGTTCAAAGGATGGTTCAAATGGCTCTGAGCACTGTGGGACTTAACGTCTGAGGTCACCAGTCGCCTAGAACTTTGAACTAACTAACTAACCTAAGGACATCACACACATCCATGCCCGAGGCAGGATTCGAACCTGCGACCGTAGCGGTCGCTCGGTTCCAGACTGTAGCACCTAGAACCGCACGGCCACTCTGGCCGGCGATGTTCAAAGGACGGTATGTTTGTACCATTCTCCAGTCTGAACGATTTCTTGACGTGATATTTAAAACTTCGGCTTTCGTTTTGCTATCTACAGCTCCCCCATCAGGCTGATCAACAAGGGACTGAATGGAAGCTTTACATCCGCTTAGCAATTTTACAAGGGCCAGATTTTTCTGGGTTTCTCTTCCAGATCTTCTGCTGAGGTGTTACGATCGTAGTAGTTTCATGCTTCGTTGATCTTTTCACAGACGCACGTAACTCTACTAACCTTCGCTTGTCGTCATTTGTGCGTTCTCTTTTGGAACAAGAGTCCAACAACCTTTGCTTCCGCAGCATCTTCCGAAGTTCGTCTTTTCCATTATTTATCCACTTAGTAGGCACATAACTCTCCAGACCACGATTCAAAATCTCCTTACACTTTGCCCACGATTCCTCTATGTCCATCTTACTGGAACTATATTATGTCAGTTCACTGTCTAACTTAGATGCTTTGCTACTGCTTATCAGCACTATCCAGCAGTAGCACTCCCCTAGCCTTCTTGGCCAATTTATAAATTTTCGTTACCGTTGTATCTACAATGACATCTTGATCACTGATCCCCATTTCTGTACTGACGTTATCGATAAAGTTTGGCCTATTTGTAACTACAAGGTCAAAGATGTCTCCATTGCGTGTGGGCTACCGAGATAGCTGCTCAAGACGGTTTTCAGAAAACATGCTCAAAAATATTTTGCTTGACTGTCTGTATCCCCGCAAAGATTCCATGGGCATCCAAGACTATACCCGTTAGGAACTAGTATTACATGATCTGGATATTTTCTCGCTACTGACCATAGACAATCCTTGAATGATTCTAGGGCTTAGTGGAATCGGGTGGCCGGTAAAAAAATCCAGCAATTAATTTGGTTTCACCTATGCCTGGTATACGCGATCACATAACTTCACTGTCACACTCGACTTTGACCTCAGTAGAGGCCACACCTTTGCCAACTGGGATGAACACTCCCCCTCCTTTGGCCTCTAATGTGTCTTTCCGATATACGTTCCACGACTCGCTGAACGTCTCAGAGGTCTCTGCTTCGGGTCTCAGCCAGCTTTCGGTCCTAAGAATAATCTGAGAGCGGCAACTTCCTGGAGGGCAGTAAATTCTGGAACTTTATTACGAATACATTGACAGTTTATTGATAAAATTTTGGTAGTCGAAGTGCCTTTACTCTGAATGCGGTTGGACTTCGCTTGCTACGTATTGACTGACGAGAGTTCATCAGAGCACCTCAGACATTCACGTGGATCTCCACATGTACTCTGCTACGCGAGTTGCTGTTTCTATTATGTAGTGAACCCCTGACCTATCAAGGGGTGTCGTACAAATCCCCAGACGATAACCAAGTTCTAGAAATCTGCAGCCAAGACAGTCACAGAGTCGACGAACCCTTTGGTTGAGACCCTCCACTGCGCTCCACATCAAAGGAGCTCCATCAACTGGGAACAATAACGCAAATAGCGAGTTATGCTTGCATCCCGCGTGCGAGGCCAGCAGTCTTTGCCCCCTCCATCAGAAGTGAGGATGGCCTCGTAACCCAGTCGTCCTTGGTACCGATGCGAGCCACATTATTTAAAGTACATCATCACGACAACATGGCCCCATTGAATGACTGACAAACAAGGGAAAAATGTATAGAGTCCAGAGCTGACTAATTTTAATGCTCGCCTAACAACAATTAGCACAAACAGAAAACTGTGAATACAGATCATTATGGTGGTTGGTCAGAAACACTGCTCAGTTAACGAACAGTAACAAATCGTAAAATATCATGTACAAAACTTGAGTGAGACGTCCACATTGAATGAGAATTTAAAAAAAATTTAAAAATTAATTGGTCAAATCTTTTGAGAGATTTTCAGTGTAAGAGTAAGAAAAAGAAGGGAAAAAAGAAAAGAATGGTACTGTGCAACACAAATAAAAGATCGCTTTTCCGAAACCAAGTAATCGTATACCATTGTGATACGTAAGTTGTAGAACTTCTCTCAAAGGGGCCTACCAAACTTCCTCTGGAATGCTAGGAAAGCCTGGCGTCTTGTCAACGCATGCAAAAAATGTCGAGAACTCAGACGTCCATGCGATGTGTAAGGTGGGCTAATAATGTCGCATTGGCACCAAATTTCACCAAAATTCTGCCATATGCCATTGCGAACATGTTACACTATGGCTAGGTTGTAACATCCCGTCTTATCCACAATCACCATTCTTTTGACGCCTCTGCGATGGTGGTTACAATTGCTATGGCCAGAGTTGAAGTTATACGACTGTCTTACACCTGGTCGGAGGCGCTACTCAAAACCGACACCAAAACGGCTAAGGATTTGGCGTAAAGGGTCACTGAAACTAAAGGATTACTGAAACCACCCCGTCCCTCGGCCGTTGATTCCCACACATTTCTCGATCGAAAACGATGGTTTACAGGGCGATGAGAAACAGGACTACGTCCTTGACAACCTTTGGCAATAGTAATCCCTTGAAGACGATTAAGCCGCTCTCTACGTTGGCTGTGTGCCTGAAACCCAACTGAACATGATCGCATCCCTATGAACAGCAACGTGACCATAATTTTTACTCTGGTGTACAGCTTGACACCACCAGGGGTAATTTTAAAGCACTCGACGAAATTAGAATGTGATCTGAAACAGCAAAGGATGTTTACACATTTTCAGCTAGTTCGTTATGTACCCTCCTGTGATGTGATTATGGAAGAATGCGACTCTGACATGCACGTGAATGAAACGGCAAACGGTCCCTCTCTGACTCCCCATTTTAGCAACGCCGTTGGTGCCACCAGCGCACCTTTGTTGAGCACATTAAAAATGTACCTTTTTAGAGACAGGCCATTCAGTGAGACTAAGCGCCAGCAGTATAAGCAGCCCCTGAGAAAAACTTTATAGTTAATATGCGGCCAGCAAACGCTAGTGCACAGGTGCAGTGCGGCTCATATTTCTTTTTTTTTTTATCAACAAGGAAATCATTGTCAGGTAAAGAAAGGTATACATTTGATGTCAATAATTCCTTTCTTAATTACAATGAATATTTAGTAAGAGACGACACCACCTTTAGCAGTAACAACGAAACCTGGCGTTGATCAAGATTTTTGTAAGGCGTCGGCCTATTCCTCAACTGTTGCTGGCCAGCGATATTTGCACCTTAGCCTTCGTTCCATGTAATCCCATACATTTTCAGTTATAGTCTGGGCTGTTGGCTGGCCACTACATGATTATGATGCCCACTGCATTCAGACGATCGTTGATGATCCAGGCAGTGTCAGGCCGAGCGTTGCCATGCATCAATTTGAAGCACAGTCGAAAACCTGCAGCCTGCAGGGTCTGGAATGATGTCTGGCTTCACTATCTCGTCTCGGTAGCACTGCGTGTTCAGTGCTCGAGGTGACACATGAAACGGGCGTTTTCCTGTTGAGTCATACTATGACAGACCTGGCACGAAGCGCAGTCTGTCTGCCAACGACACTGGGGTGATGCCTCACTTCCACATCGTGGCACCAAACGCTGACCCTGTCCTCATGACCCCTTATGGAGAGGCGTGCCTCAACTGTTCGTAGCACGCGACACCAGCGCACCATACTACACTGTATGCGCTGTTTGCCAAAGTCCAACATGGCAACACGGTGTTCACATATCAAGATGGGCACTTTCATTGACATTTGCGAACGAAACTGTTGTTCCCACAGTCGTAGGTGAACTCTTTCTGCCATCACGACATGACAAGTAACAGCAGGATGGCCATCGGATTGAGTCCGTGCTGTTGCTCGTCGATCCCAGATTGCCTGCACGGAACAGCGCGATCCTTCAGCGTTGCAGTGTAATGGCCTGTGCGCTGACAAAGACGTCGCGTGGTAAGGCCTGTTTCCCGTTGTCGCTACAGCACACTGTATACCGAACTATGTGACATCCGCAATATAACCTGCTATCTCCACACAGGACAACGGCCGGGCCGCGCGGATTAGCCGAGCGGTCTTCGGCGCTGCAGTCATGGACTGTGCGCCTCGTCCCGGCGGAGGTTCGAGTCCTCCCTCGGGCATGGGTGTGTGTGTTTGTCATTAGGTTAATTTAGGTTAAGTAATGTGTAAGCTTAGGGACTGATGACCTTAGCAGTTAAGTCCCATAAGATTTAACACACGTTTGAACAATTTTGACAACGGCCTGGATAACCTCAGCGGAAGACCCTATCTCCGTACCATATTTCTGTAAAACAAAATAAGGATTCCAAGAACTCTGTTCACCGTTTACTTACCATGCCCTGACAACAATGTCAATAATACGCGAAAGAAACACGCTGTCTGCAGAATGATTTACTGGTCCATGAAAACAAAACAACTGAGTTGCACTGCGCCTCTGCACTAACGATTTCTGGTAGCATGTTTCGAAACCGTTGCCTATAACACTGTCGCTTAAGTGTGTCACTGAATGGCTTGTGTCTGTGCAGGTACACTTTTAATGTACTCGACGAAGGCACTCGTAAGGCACTGAGGGTGTTGCTGAGGTGGGGGTTCGTAGAGGGACTGTTTGACATTTTATTTACGTATGTGTCTAAGTCGCTCCCCCCCGTAATCACGCCACAGCCGGGAACCAAAACGCACTTACCGACGTGCTCACGCCACCAGAAGGTGTGAAACAGGAGGGCGGAGAAAGCATAAACAGCCTTTGCTGCTTTGGCTCTCATTCGTCGAATGGCTTTGAGAGGTCGTTAGAGGTTCCACCCCAGACACCAGTGAAAAACTTATGACCGCGCTACACTCTTACGAGGTGTGATGACGTTCAGTGGGGTTGCAGCCCCACGATGTCCTTAGGGAAGGGCTGAATCGGCCTGGAGATATCAGCAAAGGTTGCCGAGACTGTCACCCTGTTTCTCATCGCACTGGGAACTGTCGTTTTCCGTTGTGAAATTTGTGGGAATCAACGACCCAAAGGAAGGGGTGCTTTCACTGACGCCTTTTATGCCACCCTTCCTGAGGCCTATACGTGTCGATTCTGAGCGATGGTGTATCTGAAATACCTTCCGCTGCTATCCTTAAGAAAACTGCGTGGTTTCATCGTTGGATGTCGCAGTTCTGATCTCCGTGTCAGATGCGTCAAAAGGAGTGGAATATGGGAAAGAGGTGGCGTGACTATTTTCAATCGTGTGACACGTCAACGATGGCGTTGGACTGATTTCGGTGAACGTGACGTCATTACCCGAAATTACACCTCACAAGAACTAGTCGGCAAATGGCCTTTTTCTTCACATACGTCTGCTCTTTTGGGTTTGAAGCTTAGCCGAGCCTAAGGGTGACGTCACAGGGCGCCACACTTTTTCAGCATTGCAGAGGAAGGTTGTAAGCATCATTGAGCCAAATTTCAAACATGCGTGACAGCAGGGGACAAACACGATGTTTCTAAAAAATGATCCTTTTACTATGTTTCGCAACAGACATTAGAGAAACATTTGACAAACCTTATTTGCTGTACATGATAGAAAGCGTCAAATACTTCAATAAATCTGTCTTATTTCTTACTTTGGGTAAATCATTTCCAAAAAGTGTTAGCCAGAATGTTCTACTACTGGTTCTCAAGTTTTGTTCAGAGAGCGTGATCTTATTAAAAGCTCGTTTGCTCTCCCAGCGTCTTTCTGTTCCCGAAACTTCTTAACTTTAGTACTTGAATCGTAGAAAGGCTTTTTAACAAATAGATGACACACCAACGTAAGTTCTTATGCGCAAAATCGATAGACCTAGCTGAGATGAACTTTTCGACACTTCATTTACAAAGCTAGCAACAATTTTTCATAAAAGTTTTCACTAAAATCACGGTTTCGAAAACCACTCGAAAAAAAAGTATAAGACCATTAATGTCCTCTAAACGTTTAATAAGACCACAATGAATTCTTCGAACATCGGGTAAATTTTTGCTCATTCATTGTCAACTAAATCTTTAAATACTTTCAGCATGATATTGTAGTGTGATTTCGTAGTAGATTTGCAGTAATCAGATATTGTGCGAGTACATAATAGATATTGAGAATTCTAGTTCTTTTCTTTTGGTTCCCATTCAGTTTTAAAGGATTGTGACAACAGATGGCTAGGTTTCCTCTTTTTAAGCGAATAGCCACTTGACCTATGGACGTCCTTTATACTATAAACAAACATCGAATGGTAAACAGCGCTAACAGCGATTCCGCAAACTAAAGAGCGTTGCGCCGAACGAAAAATGCCACAGCGTAATAGCCAATGAAATGGCTCGTTGTTTTGGGTACTTCAGAGAAGGATCAAGTAAATTCTAAACAGGCTTGTAAGCGTAAATTTGTCACACTGTGGCCGTCCCTGTTTTAGACAAAACATATCGACGAATAATATTAGGACAGCGTTCAAGCCAAGTTTTAAATTATTTCACATAAACTTCAGCAGTATCCCAATCTATTTTCGGGACATTATTTTCCTCAAAGAACCGTAATGTCTTTGCAGTACAATCACTCCTATATATAACTGAGGTGTGACCCTTATATGGGCATACAATCATTGCTTCTTCTGAGCTTAAATTTTTGTTAATGGAGCCCAGTGTAATACTGTCTTTGTTACTGGATTTTGGTCTGGATGACTTGCAAGTTTTTATAAGCTTTTCGGTCTTGCTATAGGTCGTGCCAATCAAAGCCAGTTTTAAGTTAACCACTAAGAATCTAACTGCTCTGTCGTCCAGTTGTGACTTAATTTTTTCTTTAAGACCATTATTCAATATCTGTCGTGTACTGATATTGACAGTTATTAAAAGGGAAAAGCGTCAGTCGTGCGTCTGAATGATCTGCTGACAAGTCTTCCAGGTTATAGTATTCAAGACCCTCGTCATTTCATCTAAAGTGCTCTCACTCTCATGCTTCAACAGACGTCCACACATATCGGAAGCTTTGTATTTTAATTATGAGTTTTTCATATGTTTTCTTTACTTGTAATCCTTCTTACCAATATTTTCCCACGAAATAACCACAGGTTACCTCGTCTGGCAGTTTACGTTTATGCATACGCTGTACGTTATTAATTCTACTGCAGCACCCTTCACATATATCCAAACTGCACAGCAATACATTTGCATTTACTCATCTTTTCTGTTCACATCTGTAATTCCTTTTAAACGTTTGCAGTATTTATTTTGTCCAGTATTACACTGTTCATAATACCATAAATGATTAACTTCTGTTAAGTCTATTCACGCTACCTAGGTGTTGTTTCCCTTACTGAACTCCACGCGAAGCTCAGTTTTCCTCCATTCGACGTATATGTTTACACGCCTGCTTTGAGGAAGCTACTGTGTATACAAATGATGCCACATATGTACAGATTCATAAACGTGGTCCTATTTCTGCGGTTTCTACGTCGACCGTTGCTTGTGTGTTTAAGGTAATGTTTGCGGTTTCTGTTCCGCCTTCTGAGCAATTTTGTGCCTTTTGGCTATTACAATCATGTTCAGAAAAAAAGATAGGAGGCTCGTATTCACAGAACATGTGCATTTGTATGTTCTGCGAAAATTATTAGCATTTGAACCATCAAGATCAACATCGATATCGCAGCGTCAGACCACCTACCGGTGAATGGTCCTTTATCGTCCACACACGCCAATTTATTTGTGAAGGATTTGGAGGATCTTTGCAACCAACGTGCTTCTGGAGATACGCAGATCGCATAGATGATAACTTTTTCGTCTGGCCTCAGGACGTGATGCTCTAAATAGATTTTCGGACCATTTCAGGTATATTCATCACAGCTTTAAATTTACCGTGTATTTTGAAAGTTATGGGAGGCTTCCATTTTTGGACGTCATGGTTTACAAACAGCAGGGTGGTAATCTAGGACAGTGTTCACTGAAAACCGGCAGACATCGATGGTTACCTGCACGCTAAGGGTTGCCATCCACCATACCAACGCAATGGGTCCTTGGGATTCTGGTACCCAGACCATATGTCATTTCTGACGGGGACAATTTAACCTAGGAACTGTCACATTTTCTGAGCATATTCAAATTGGATACTCTGAGAATCAGATTCGTCGTGCTATGGAGTCTGGACCAGCCCTGGAGGTTCATGAAGGGTAACATAGGTCTTTAGCCTTTGTTCGTCTATTCTTCATGCTGGGACACATCGTTTAAGAAAGTAAAAATTTGACGGAGAACATTAATAGTGTGTTCCGTCCATATTCCAAGATTAGGGCACTACTCGGCTGGCTGGAAGACGATTTGGGGCTTGGGAGTCTGGCATTTATAAAATTGCGTGTCAGTGTGGGAAGGCTTATAGACGCAATTCGATACACAAAGTTCAGGACTGGCGCGTAGAACATCGCCGTCACACGAGGCTACAACAGCCGGAAAAATGGGCGGTAGCAGAACATTGCTTAAACGCGGAACAAAGGATGAAATTTGACGAGACTGTGACAGATACCAAGACTTTCGGTTTTCGGAGCAGTATTTGTAAAGAGGCAATTGAAATTAGGTCGACCGACAATCTGGTTAACAGATTTTTTTTCTCTTAGTAGGACATGGAAGCCTGTACTATCCCGCGTCTAAACAGAACGTCCTTCGTTGCGGCCACTTGAAAATACTTTTTCAAAACGGTATATCGCTGCCGCCGGTGATCTGCTGAGGGCGGCACCACCAGCGCTGTCTTTCAGCACAGCAACTGCGGTGGGCGGCATGTGCACCGTGTACAGTACGGAGACCGATATTTGACGACAGTTACCAGCCCTGGCATCAGTTTTCAGCAGGACTCAACTGCACCAGCGTTCTCCTAAAGATAGCGGACGCTAAGATGACCAAAATATTGAATCATATTGATTTTAGAATTTGGCAGCAACCGCGAGTAGACTTTACAGCACCATATCACTAAGTTCAATTTGCAGTAACATTTTGGAACATATACAGTGTTAGAAAATTATGAATTACCTCGAAGATAACGATTTGTTGACAAATTGCCAGAATGCATCTTGTCAAACACATCTATTTCATTATTCACAGTAACTAATGAGTGTTATCGACATGGAATCTCAGACTGATTCCATATTTCTGGATTTCCGGGAGGCTTTTGACAAGGTTCCAAACAAGCGACTTCTAATCAGATTGTGTGCCTACGGGGCATCGTATCAATTGTGATATTGGATTGGTGTTTTCCTGTCAGTAACTGACGGAAAGTCATCTTGTAAAACAGATATGATTTCTGACATTTTCTAGTGAATGGTTATAGGCCTTCTGCTGTTCATGATCTTTATAAGCGATTTAGGAGACAATCTGAAAAGATCTCTTAGATTGTTAGTGTGTGATGTAATTTACCGTCTCGTAAAGTCATCAGATGATGAGAATGTTGCAAAATTGCTTAGAGAAGGAATTTGTATTGTGCCACAAGTGGCAATGCACTTTAAAGAAAGAAAATGTAAAGTCATCCACTTTAGTGCTAATAGGAACCCACAAAATTTCGGTTAGGCTGTAAACCACACGAATGTAGTGGTTGTGAATTTAGCTATGTATTTAGGGATTAAAATCACGAATAATTGAAACTGGAACGGTCACATACATAACGCTGAGGCGAAAGGGAACGAAAGACAACGATTTAGCCGTCCGCGGTGGCCGTGCGGTTCTAGGCGCTGCAGTCCGGAACCGCGGGACTGCTACGGTCGCAGGTTCGAATCCTGCCTTGGGCATGGATGTGTGATGTCCTAAGGTTAGTTAGGTTTAAGTAGTTCTAAGTTCCCAAGTACCACTCTTTCGTTCCCTTATGGAACTTATACCACTGGAATTCCTTTATTGTAACATAGTCCACACCCAATTATGTCTCGTTTTCATTTCTGTGATACATCCATGCGACATCTCGCCTGCTCTCACTATTCATCACATTAACTTGCGACGAATATATATTCTTACCACGGAGAACAGGCACGTTAGTGACCGGATGAAAGGTTCATAATTTTGTGAAAAAAAAAAAGCGAACACAAGAGAGATGTGAACACGGGTCTCTCGCTTTGCAGTCCAACAGCGTGATCACCCAAGCAAGACGTCGTGACTGTGACGTTGTGCTCGATGTTGCACCTCCTGAGCTTGGACCGTTCACTGTTTCTATTTTGCTTCTTTTTTCATAGCTCAGTACACCTTCTTCCTGTTTTCATGCTTGATCTGCGCCCAGTTTTTGACGGGCTATCCATTGGGCCACTTTACCACTAAATCTGCAGGGGGATGTGATAGGAAGTTTCCCTCGTGTGCAGTCATGTAGATGTAGGTACAGATGAGTAATTATCTCTCCTTCATGGCACTAGCTTCATGAGGAAAGTGAAGGGCGTTACTTGAATTACAGGCAAATTCCGGCTTCCTCGCTTCTCGTCTTACAGCATTGTGAACTCTTTCTTTCAGAATGACAGATCGCTGGCTTATCAGCGGTGGCCACGGTCTCTGCCGCTCCCTGGAGAGTCACTCTAGCCGTCACAGCTTCCTGATGCATGGCTATCGAACGACTCCGTAATCTTACTAGTCGTTTCTTCGCCATTACACATTAAACTGTGTCAGTGCATGCAGTATATAGAACCTTTAACAGCGTATTTATACTTGGAATGCCAGGAAAGCTAAAAAGCAAACAGGCGTTGCAGAAAAATTCAGACCAACACAACACAAAGACGTTACAGAAAATAAAATAATCACTAATTATTGTGCTACAAGACCTCTACGTAAAATATTCAGCGACCACGGCTTTCAAGTTTTTACTACTTGTTTTAAAAGTACAACATGACCACATTTATTGTTTAGGAATATAATGAGAAGATACACTGATCAGCCAGAACATTATGACCGCCTACGTAATAGTCGGTACGTCTACTTGGCACCACATCTGCGCACACAACTCACCTAATTCCCGTTAATTCCGGAGAAGGGTGCGATGAGCTCTGACGCCACATTCAATCACATCCCAGATGTGTTCGATCGGGTTCAGACATCGCGAGCTGGAACACGCCACTGTGTTTCTCGAACCACTCCATCACACTCTTGGCCTTGTGATAAAGCACATTAACTTGCTGAAAAATCACACTGCCGATAGAAAACATGATTGGCATGAAGGGGTGTATGTGATCTCCAACCAGTGTACATTACTCCTTGTCCGTCAAGGTGCCTTGCACGAGCTCCATTTGACCCATTGATGCTCACGTGAATATTCCCCAGAGCATAACGGAGCCGCCGCCAGCTTTCCTCCTTCCCACAGTACAGGGTTCAAGGAGCTGTTTCCCTGTTCCATGACAGCGGCATGATAAAGGAAGTATCAGGATTCATCAGACCATGCAACGCTCTACCATTGCGCCGTTGTCCAGTGCCGATGATCAGGCAGTCTTAGGTGCCGATGTCGTGGTCTTAACAATGACACATGCAATCGTCCTCGCCTGCGGAGGCCCAGCTTTCGGAATGTTCGGTCCACTGCGTGTTCACACACACTTGTATTCTCCCCAGCATTAATTTCTGACGTTAATTCCGCCACAATTCGCAGACTGTTCTGTTTTACAAGTCTGCCCAGCTTACGGCGTCCGACGTCTGTGATAAGTGGTGGCCGCCCAACCCACGACGTCTGGACGTGGTTTCACGTTGGTTTCGCCACGTGTTTCAACACCAGAGAAGATGTGCAGCTTCCGAAATGCTCGTGCCGAGCCTCCGAGCATCACAAGATGCCGTCTGTCAACCTCAGGCAGATCGCGCGCCTTCCCCATTCTACTCACGAAAAGTAGGTTCATAGACACTGCAAGCACCGTGGATATGTCTGATTAGCAGTCATTCCTCACCAGAAGATGCTGCTATCGGCTCGACGGGTAGGTCGGTGGTCATAATGTTCTGGCTGATAAGAGTGTGTCACTTTTTGGAAAGAAAAGTGGACAATCTCTCAAACGACACCTCATTTTACACTCCTGGAAATTGAAATAAGAACACCGTGAATTCATTGTCCCAGGAAGGGGAAACTTTATTGACACATTCCTGGGGTCAGATACATCACATGATCACACTGACAGAACCACAGGCACATAGACACAGGCAACAGAGCATGCACAATGTCGGCACTAGTACAGTGTATATCCACCTTTCGCAGCAATGCAGGCTGCTATTCTCCCATGGAGACGATCGTAGAGATGCTGCATGTAGTCCTGTGGAACGGCTTGCCATGCCATGTCCACCTGGCCCCTCAGTTGGACCAGCGTTCGTGCTGGACGTGCAGACCGCGTGAGACGACGCTTCATCCAGTCCCAAACATGCTCAATGGGGGACAGATCCGGAGATCTTGCTGGCCAGGGTAGTTGACTTACACCTTCTAGAGCACGTTGGGTGGCACGGGATACATGCGGACGTGCATTGTCCTGTTGGAACAGCAAGTTCCCTTGCCGGTCTAGGAATGGTAGAACGATGGGTTCGATGACGGTTTGGATGTACCGTGCACTATTCAGTGTCCCCTCGACGATCACCAGTGGTGTACGGCCAGTGTAGGAGATCGCTCCCCACACCATGATGCCGGGTGTCGGCCCTGTGTGCCTCGGTCGTATGCGGTCCTGATTGTGGCGCTCACCTGCACGTCGCCAAACACGTATACGACCATCATTGGCACCAAGACAGAAGCGACTCTCATCGCTGAAGACGACACGTCTCCATTCGTCCCTCCATTCACGCCTGTCGCGACACCACTGGAGGCGGGCTGCACGATGTTGGGGCGTGAGCGGAAGACGGCCTAACGGTGTGCGGGATCGTAGCCCAGCTTCATGGAGACGGTTGCGAATGGTCCTCGCCGATACCCCAGGAGCAACAGTGTCCCTAATTTCCAGGAAGTGGCGGTGCGGTCCCCTACGGCACTGCGTAGGATCCTACGGTCTTGACGTGCATCCGTGCGTCGCTGCGGTCCGGCCCCAGGTCGACGGGCACGTGCACCTTCCGCCGACCACTGGCGACAACATCGATGTACTGTGGAGACCTCACGCCCCACGTGTTGAGCAATTCGGCGGTACGTCCACCCGGCCTCCCGCTTGCCCACTATACGCCATCGCTCAAAGTCCGTCAACTGCACATACGGTTCACGTCCACGCTGTCGCGGCATGCTACCAGTGTTAAAGACTGCGATGGAGCTCCGTATGCCACGGCAAACTGGCTGACACTGACGGCGCGGTGCACAAATGCTGCGCAGCTAGCGCCATTCGACGGCCAACACCGCGGTTCCTGGTGTGTCCGCTGTGCCGTGCGTGTGATCATTGCTTGTACAGCCCTCTCGCAGTGTCCGGAGCAAGTATGGTGGGTCTGACACACCGGTGTCAATGTGTTCTTTTTTCCATTTCCAGGAGTGTATATGAGGTATCATCGGTAACCGTGCAGCTCTCTAGAATGAAATGATAATTAAATCAATACCCTAAGCTGCCGACAGGCGTTGATATACATCAACGGAGATAGTTGAAAATATGTGCCCGGACCGGGACTCGAACCCGCGATTTCCTGCTTACATGGCAGATGCTCTATCCACCTGAGCCACCGAGGGCACAGAAGACAGGGTGACTGAAGGGATTTATCCCTTGCACGCTTCCAGTGAGACCCACATTCCCAACTTGATGTCCACACACTACATTCGTAGTGCTCCTGACCATTGCACTCATTACTCGGGGAAGACAATCTTACCAAGTTCCATAAGAGTTCGCGAGGTGCGTGTGCATCAGCGCAGAAGAAGATCAACGTCCAGTTAGCCTTAACTATATGAAGCAGGAGATCCCGGGTTCGAGTCCCAGTCGCGGCACACATTTTCGGCTGTCCCCGTTGATGTATATCAACGCCTGTCGGCAGCTTAGGGTCTTGATTTAATTATCATTTCACCCCAGTTTATGGACAGAACAGAGTGGCTGTAGTTTCAAAACGTTGGCTCTATTTCGAAACTAGAAAAGTTTAGAACATGAAATCTTGACTTGTAGCAAAATGCGCTTCCTGTGAAGCTATTCTACGGAATCGTGTGGGAAAATATGAACTCTCATAAGTCAACTGCAACTGAATTTTAGAATTCGCGATGTTTATGTAATTCCCCCAAAAAGTCACGAAGTTATTGCTCAGAGTAATTACACGATTTGGATATTTTGCAAGCAACGGGAGTTCTCTGTGTCTGTTGAATAGAATTAGGCAATTAATATTTCTACAAACGCTCCTGCTGGTACTCCGTGCTCTACGCTCGCCCGCGGTGCCCACCTCCTCCCTACTCAGTCTCATGGCATTCGGGATGGCAGCACGTGAATAATTGCACCTGATTATGGGCGTTTGTTAGCCCTAAATCGGTTCCGAATTTAAAAACAAGAGCCTCACAACTGAAGCGGTGATTTCCATGTCTATCTAAATATTTCTCTTAGTGCAATATCCACAACAATTGCCTAAGCTGTTTATAATCGAAACTACCGTAGAGGTCTATAAAATTTTTGTTACTAAAATCTTATTAAACCTAACATTCTAGATGTTATTTGCTTTTGTACTACTGAATCTGTTAGATGAGGACCAGTTTTTCTTTATAAAAGGTAAAGGCCTAGAGAAGCACTTCTGACGTTGTGGTTGATAATCGAAGAACGACTGAAGAAAAATGACACCTTTATAGGATTTGTCGAGCTGGAAAAAGCGTTCGACAATGTCAAATGGTGCGAGATGTCAAAATTATGAGAAAAATAAGTGTAAGTTACAGGGAAAGGCGGGTAATATACAATATATACAAGAGCGTAGAGGGAACACTAAGAGGGGAAGACCAAGAAGAAAGTGCTCTAATTAAAAAGGGCGTAAGACAGGTATGTAATCTTTCACCCCTCCATTCAGTCTATACATCGAAGAAGCGACGACGGGAATGAAAGAAAGTTTCGAGACTGGGATTACAATTCAGGGCGAAAGACTATCAATGATAAGATTCTCTGATGACTTTTCTATCCCCCGTGAAAGTGAAGAAGAATTGCAAAATCCAAATGACTCTGAGCACTATGGGACTTACAATCTGAGGTCATCAGTCCCTAGAACATAGAACTACTTAAAGCTAACTGACCTAAGGACATCACACACATCCATGCCTGAGGCAGGATTCGAATCTGAAACCGTAGCGGTCGCGCGGTTCCAGACTGTAGCGCCTAGAACCGCTCGGACACTCCGGCAGGCCGAAGAATTGCAGAATGTTTTGAATGGAATGAAAAGTGTAACGAGTACGGAATATGAGAGTAAATGTAAGAGAGACTAAACTAATGAGAGGTAGCACAAATGAGAATAGGGAGAGACTAAAGTACATGAAATTAGGAATTCTGCTACCTAGGCAGCAAAATAACCCATGACTGACGGAGCAGGCAGGACACAAAAAGCCAACTATCGCTGGTGGAAAAGGCATTCCTGGCCAAGAGAAGTAAGATAGTAACAGGCATAGTTCTTAACTTGATGGAAAAAAAATTCTGAGAATGTACGTTTAGAGCACAGCATTGAGTAGTGAGTCATGGACTGTGGGAAAATCAGAACAGAAGAGATGTATTTGAGATGTAGTGCTACAGAAGAATGTTGAAAATTTGATGGACTGATAAGGTAAGGAAAGAGGAGGTTCTTCCCAGAATCGGCGAGGAAAGGAACATATGGAAAACACTGACTAGAAGGGACTGGATGACAGAACCTGTTAAGGCATCAGAGGAATATTCAGTATTGAACAAATCACGCAGGAGACTTGGGAGTCAGGATAGCCACAGCCTGGATATATCGTTTTGAAAAGGTAAGCCCGCTTTACCTGTGAGTCCTTTATCTAGAGACATGACAGATTTCGCAGCATTTAACTACACAATCCAGTGAGCGTGCTTGCTGTTTGTGAGGGACCGTGTGCTGCCAGAATTTTACATTATCCTGTAGGTGATCACATAAGGTCTGTGTTTTGCTCACCATTACGGTATCTGGGGACCTTGTTTACTCACCAGGTACTGTTACGCATGGGATCATTGGAAGCTTCTATGTTATTTTTTGTTTACGTCCGGTTCTTAGCAAAAATTTGCTGACTATGATAGCTGGGTCATACCATTCTCTTTTCTGATCCGAAATTGAGTCGGTTTTATTGCATCAGATGATGCAGCTAAAAAGGTGCGAAACTTGCCACCGTTATTAATGCCTGTAACTGCTACATGGACACCTAGAAATATACTGGCGGGACTACTCAGGACTGTGAAAGTTAATTATGTGCTGATCTGATGTGCCTACTCGTTGTTCTTGGCTTTCGCAGCTCACCAGTACATCCAAAGTCACGCTAAAAATACTTTCTTACTTCCCAGTACCTGGTAAGTTGTCACTGGACTTGATAACTAGGCCCTTTGCAGCACACACAAAATTATGAAGGCGACTGATGACCAACACAGCGTCATCCATTTTCACATTCACATTCTGCATCGCCCCTCGCCCTCTCTCTCTCTGTTGGGTGCTTTACGTCCAGGTAGCTCTATGTTGCTGGTGTCATACAAGACTCCTTTGGCTGTGTACCCATAGACAGCCTCGCGTATATTTTTATTTTAACGGTCCACTTTGGTGTGTGGCACACTAATTAGTCAAGTGATCTAGGTTCTTTTAACTGACTGTAAAAGATGTTGGTAACAGTAGCTCAAGAAGTCCAGCAACATGACTGCCAGACCAACGGAGAATGTATTTTGCGTAGTTCATGCCGCAACTGCAAGAGGACTGTGTTAATTTCATATGTCAACAGAATGGTACTCCACTGCACTTCCCGAAAGATATTCGTCAAATCCTGGATAATGAGCTACAATACTGCGTTTATCATAAGAATAAACCTGATGTAAACATTTCACTACGAATTCTTACGCGTTTGCTGAAGTCTCATTAGATTTATTTACACATGGAGCGGAAGGCCAGCTGTTTTGTGTACAGTAAAGTACGATGACAAGTATACGTTTAATGCTGTGCGTCAAGCACACACCAACTCAGCAATAAAACGGGACAACAGCTTTATACTGGCCCGTTTATCTTGGACAGCACTCCTCAGCCAGCTAGTCCAGCTAACCCACACTGATGTGAACACTTCCAGTTAAACACAAACCTGAGCTTTCGTGGCCATTGTCACAGTCAATTAAATTTTTTCTGGGTTTGTGATCGCATTGTCAATGCGTAAAACTACCGACGTATTGCAGATGAGCCATAAAATGGGATGAGCAAAAAGCGATGTAGCTTCGAATGACATTTAATTCATAATCAAAGTGAAATAATATAAGGCAGTCAGAACTCTAGAAATGCGATTCTTTAGGGACCAGGCGGAAGTGCTGTCGTTCTTAGCTAACATACACTCCTGGAAATGGAAAAAAGAACACATTGACACCGGTGTGTCAGACCCACCATACTTGCTCCGGACACTGCGAGAGGGCTGTACAAGCAATGATCACACGCACGGCACAGCGGACACACCAGGAACCGCGGTGTTGGCCGTCGAATGGCGCTAGCTGCGCAGCATTTGTGCACCGCCGCCGTCAGTGTCAGCCAGTTTGCCGTGGCATACGGAGCTCCATCGCAGTCTTTAACACTGGTAGCATGCCGCGACAGCGTGGACGTGAACCGTATGTGCAGTTGACGGACTTTGAGCGATGGCGTATTGTGGGCATGCGGGAGGCCGGGTGGACGTACCGCCGAATTGCTCAACACGTGGGGCGTGAGGTCTCCACAGTACATCGATGTTGTCGCCAGTGGTCGGCGGAAGGTGCACGTGACCGTCGACCTGGGACCGGACCGCAGCGACGCACGGATGCACGCCAAGACCGTAGGATCCTACGCAGTGCCGTAGGGGACCGCACCGCCACTTCCCAGCAAATTAGGGACACTGTTGCTCCTGGGGTATCGGCGAGGACCATTCGCAACCGTCTCCATGAAGCTGGGCTACGGTCCCGCACACCGTTAGGCCGTCTTCCGCTCACGCCCCAACATCGTGCAGCCCGCCTCCAGTGGTGTCGCGACAGGCGTGAATGGAGGGACGAATGGAGACGTGTCGTCTTCAGCGATGAGAGTCGCTTCTGCCTTGGTGCCAATGATGGTCGTATGCGTGTTTGGCGCCGTGCAGGTGAGCGCCACAATCAGGACTGCATACGACCGAGGCACACAGGGCCAACACCCGGCATCATGGTGTGGGGAGCGATCTCCTACACTGGCCGTACACCACTGGTGATCGTCGAGGGGACACTGAATAGTGCACGGTACATCCAAACCGTCATCGAACCCATCGTTCTACCATTCCTAGACCGGCAAGGGAACTTGCTGTTCCAACAGGACAATGCACGTCCGCATGTATCCCGTGCCACCCAACGTGCTCTAGAAGGTGTAAGTCAACTACCCTGGCCAGCAAGATCTCCGGATCTGCCCCCATTGAGCATGTTTGGGACTGGATGAAGCGTCGTCTCACGCGGTCTGCACGTCCAGCACGAACGCTGGTCCAACTGAGGCGCCAGGTGGAAATGGCATGGCAAGCCATTCCACAGGACTACATCCAGCATCTCTACGACCGTCTCCATGGGAGAATAGCAGCCTGCATTGCTGCGAAAGGTGGATATACACTGTACTAGTGCCGACATTGTGCATGCTCTGTTGCCTGTGTCTATGTGCCTGTGGTTCTGTCAGTGTGATCATGTGATGTATCTGACCCCAGGAATGTGTCAATAAAGTTTCCCCTTCCTGGGACAATGAATTCACGGTGTTCTTATTTCAATTTCCAGGAGTGTAGTAATGTAATTAATAACAAGAGTAATGAAAATCCCTAACTTATACATATGGAACTTTCTCTGCGTGAATTACATGTGTCGTGTACACGTATTCCAGGGATTTTACAGTGTAGTTAAATACTGATGTCACTGAAATATTAGTTACTGTCAGTCGTCTGGTAGTTTCTTGACTCCTTCCGCATCCGAAACCGAGCAGTACATTTCAGGACTGGAAACGCCATCTGCCACTGTGATAACGAGGCGATCAACAACAGAACCCACGAAGCCTTCCAAGCGCAACATTTCCTTTCGTTCTTTTATGTCGTGTTGTTCAGCATGCACCAACGTCGGCAGGTACGTGTGACAAAGCTTCGTGCAATGGTACCATTACGTCTGGAAGCTTAAATGTTGTGTCACCCCTCACCTAGATCCAGATCAGTTCTGAAGTGGGTTACCAACACAAGTACAGGGATAGCGTACCAATAGGGACAAGAAAGGAGGCATGAAGGGCGCCAAAAACAGAAATAACAATCATACATTTATTGCACCATTACACACGCACATCGTGATATATGAGACATAATTGCCATACTCAAATCTATTACGACAAACAATATCTATCACGAAGGGCACACACAATGGAGTTTAAGAAATTACAATGGCACATCAACTCCGCTATGACAAACAGTGTGCATAATCAAGGCCGCACAATTTTACTAATGTAAGAAATTAAAATAATACTAGCATAAAATTAACTAAAATGCCTTGAAGGAAATGTTTATGAGGAGAACACGACGGGGCCGCAAGGGAGGAGGCAACACAATACTTAACTCAGGTGCGCCAAAACAAACAACGGACACCAGGCCGCGCCAACAACGGACACGTAAGGCACGCAACTACTCTCTCCGTTGCGGTTCCGCGCGTTCAACCCGATTAATAGCTACCTGAAACATTTTAATACTTGGAACAGTACACCAGCGATCAGCAAATTAAAAAAAAATAACATGACATAAAAATAAAATAATTTAAGAAAATCACATCATATGACTATGAACTTAAGGTATTCCGGTAATTAACAGATTACGAAACAGGTAAAGGGGCATGTGCCACTATTAAATCTTCCGTAATTACACTACTAAATTTCTCAGTATCCAAGTTGCAATTAACGCAACAAGAATTAAATCATTTAAGTGATAATGTTACTTTAAAATAATAATAAAATCATTTCATACAGCAGAGGACCGAGAATGGCGCGATCAGTACTCCCCAGTGAAGCAGTTCACACAAATGGTACTCCACGGCTGCGAGCACACAGCCCCATACAAAATGCAACACAACTACAGCGACCCGGCGTACTACCAGAACCACCAGGCAGTAAACCAAAATCGTACTAAGCCAAAACAAGGACCGACTTTTAAAATAATGAGACCTAGCCCAGGCCGGACAACAGACCAAATGCCGGGAAATCCATAAGAAACCTCAGCCAAAACAACAATTTATGAACAATATTCAAAACACAAGACCTCTCAGTCCAAAGGCTTCCGTTTAGTCGCGAAGGTGGCTCCGACCCGCCTGCTGAGGTGCCAAGCGTCGTACGGAGAGCCGAATCAAGCTTAACCTTCGTTAACGGAAAGCGGAAGCACCACAAGACAAAATAAACTTCAATCTAACTGCGCAAGGCAAACTCTAACTCGAAACTATGCACTTGAAGATCAAACATAAAGCACCCAGACTAAAGTGCCGCTGAACGACGCACTTCCATCACCAGCGTCTAGTAGAGGATTGAAAGCAGCGTAGCCCATCGATATACATCCATGGGACGGTAAACGAGGATAGCAATCCCAGCGACGGAGAGACAGGAGGACGAAATGACATCCCACCGCACATAATGGTTCAAATGGCTCTGAGCACTATGGGACTCAACTGCTGTGGTCATCAGTCCCCTAGAACTTAGAACTACTTAAACCTAACTAACCTAAGGACATCACACACATCCATGCCCGAGGCAGTATTCGAACCTGCGACCGTAGCAGTCGCACGGTTCCGGACTGCGCGCCTAGAACCGCGAGACCACCCCACCGCACATAGAAGGTATTTCAAACTCAGGCTCGACAAACTACAACAGGCGAGATTTTGCTCCCCTTGCGAATCAAGTTAAACGGCACACCACGCCGCTGTCCACACTATTAACCGTAAAATCACGGTCCGGTCTTCCCATCGGGCCCCACTCGGCGTCCAGACGCAAACAACCCCAGCCGAGCCGAACTGTCTCCACGCCAAGGCAGCCACCTCTCCTCCTCAAACGCCTCCAGCTAAGCTCCAGCCAGCGATCACACACGGAAACAACCGCCTCACGCCAAAGCGCAGTCTGAGTGAAAACTGAGCACTAAGATCGATACGGACTTGGAAATAAGCGAGCACCGTAACAAGATTTATCGAGTTCATATTGCAATGGTATCCTAAAACTGTAAAAGTGGTGAATTTGTACGGCGCGCTCGATCCTGTGAAAATTATTGTTTTTCCTGTTTCTGTGAGGCTCATCACTTGGTCTCGTAAGATACCACATTTATGTTATACAACAGGACATATCCCAAATAAAGAGTATTTGGCTTTTCGTTTTTGTCCCAAAAATTTAATTTTTGATGTTTCTTTAACTGAAACAACAATTATTAAAATGTAAAACATCGATTAAAATGTAAAATATCGATAACTAAAAATTTATATTTGCAACAAATGCAGGAACTGCTTATGTGATATATAACCAGGAACAATAAAACATTTTTCATAAAAATGATTATTAGATTATTAATTAGCATATATTACATGAATTTTTATATTTAAATTACTTAGGTATTGGAAGTGAACAATTTTACCCGACTGAGATTCAAACCAGCGATACACATCATACCGAATTACTATTCTCCAACGATACTATTTTTTTAAAATCTCATTTTGTTCGTTATTGTTCCTTCTATTTGCTCATGGGGGACGGCCCATGACGCTTGTTCACGTTCATCGTTGAACCATTAACTCAGTTTTTTATTACAGAGGACAGCTAAGCCTCTCACCGAACACGCTGAGCTACCGTGCCGGCTCAATTAAGCCACGCATATCGATTGAACAAAGGCCTTGACTTTATATAAGCTATAGTTTATAGCCGATGATTCACTGTAAGCTTGTATAAAACATTAGGAAGAACCTATATAATGCCATGTTTAACCGTGTTCCACGTGCGAGTTTCACTATGGAGTAGGAAGGAGCGTCAGCCGTTTTCACCCTACTTATTAACAGCGTCTCAAACTGTGCACAGCTAGAGGTCACGAGACTGCAAATGTGTATGATTTTTTTTACATAGAAATGACATAGCCTATGAACGGTTAAGAAAAACGTTGATGGCTGTTAATACATTAAAATAACTTAAAATTTTACAGCAATATAAGAATAAGACATCTAATACAGAAGTGGGATCCACTTCCAAGAGCGTAACAACACCACAGTTCGTGTACTACGGCGTCTGACCAATCCCGCGTTTGCGTCGTTTCGTCAGGTTTACTCTTACCATGATGAACGATGTATAGGGCAATGGTTCGCTCGTGCATCAGCCGACAATTTCCATTTGCCGGCGTGGCCCCATGTTCACCGGATTCAACACCGTGTGAGTTTTACCTGTGAGGTTACATCTAAGAGACAGTTTTCACCCCACCACTTCCCCACAACAACACTGACTTAATAGGACGTATCAGATCGTCTGTGACTGACATAGATGCGGACACTTTCGGGCGAGTGTGAGTCGAATAGGACTGACTACACACTGGACGTGTGCCATGGGAGTAACAGTTCACGCACTGAAAATTTTGAAGATGACACAAAAAACTTCTTGAGCGGCTGATTCCTTACATAATCATATAGTACCTAATCTTAGTATAAACAATTTTTACAATCACTTGAAAGTGTCTAAATCACTTTGAATAATCCTGTACGTTTCGTTACAATTTTTCTTCCTCTAAGACAAACTATTGTTTCTTTTCCAGTTAGATTTGAGACACATACAATAAAATGAATTTACGATCACGTTTAAATTTAAAACTATAGTGTTTCAGCCGGATATGCTTCAGCCAATTCGTCTTCTCCTACTAAACTGTATCTATACGGGTATGGAAAAGTCGCTGAAAATTCGGGCGACTGACGACGCATGATTGGACCAGATTGTCTTATCTTCGATCACACAGAGGGGAGAAACGTCATGGGATACCTCCTAATATTGTGTCGAACTTCCCTTTGGCAGGTTTACTGCTACAACTTGACGAGGCATGGACCCAAGTAGCTGGTAATCCCCTGCAGAAGTACTGTATAGCAGTCCATGTTTCTAAAACTTGCCGGTGCAAGATATTGTGCACGAACTGAACCCTCGATCATATCCCACAAATGTCGGATGGTATAAATGTGGGGCGGGCTGGATGGCCATACCATTCTCTTAGTTAGGAATACAAGGCTGGCTGTCATTGGTTAGGTCTCCATCGTTCCTCTGACGACACATATTTGCCGATACTATGCTTTACAGCCGTGGTGTAATCGGTTATGTGAGTGAGTGTATAGTTTATTAGCAATTTTTTTATATTGGATTTCCTTAAGGCGTTCTGTGTACTTAAAACTACACTACCTATTACATGTGGCTAGAATAACACAAGATGAATTTAGACATTACTGTCTCGACATTACGTGCCATTTTTGGGTTTTATTTCAGTAAATTTCATATTGCTACTTCGTTGTTTCCTTTGACTCATTGGAGCTACTTTGGTTTACCTATATTTGTGTACCTCCTTAGTAATTCAAGTTCTTATGTTTTTCGGCATTGTTTCTGACAATCTACACTTCTCCCTACCTGTAATCTTGTGTTTACGATTCTTAGTATGCATGTCGTCCTTTACATTTACAGTAACGCATTGATTGTTTGGCTGTGACACATGGCAGTCCCTCTTGCTATGAGTACTGGGTTATCTCATAGAAATGGCTTGTTTCTGCAACTCTTTGTATCTCGCTTTCTAACACTATAATCTTCTGGTATGTAGCTTTTTTTTATTGTTATTGACCATGTTTTTGTGTTTTGTTGTTTGTAAGTTTGTACACTTCTATGAACCGATTTTTTTATTATAGTGAGATCTTATTGATACTTAGGACGGTAAGGTTTTTACTGTTTCCTTATGGTGTGGTTTGGTGTTATCTATTCGTTTGCACACCACTTTTTACACGGTTACATTTTTAGACGCAAATCTACACATTCCGCAGTTCATGTGTGGAATATTTGGTACTTCTTGACTGCATCTCATTTGTAGTATGCAGTTAATAATTTTTCCAGCTATGTCCTTTACTTCACCATACAGCTTATGAGAAATGTTATGGTGTTCTTATCAGATACGCATTAATGGTGCTTATAGATTTCTGAATGGTTCAAATGGCTCTGAGCACTATGGGACTTAACTTCTGAGGTCATCAGTCCCCCAGAACTTAGAACTACTTAAACCTAACTAACCTGAGGACAACACACACATCCATGCCCGCTGCAGGATTCGAACCTGCGACCGTAGCTGTCGCGCGGTTCCAGACTGTAGCGCCTAGTACCTCTCGGCCACTCCGGCCGGCGGTTTCTGATTGATGTCGACCAGACGATAGTTGTGAGTTTATGGGCTACTGTTGTAAGTCACAAGGGACTTGAGACTCCTGCTATATTTGATGCTTGTACCAATACATTTTTTCACAGACTTCGGTTCCTCCGTCACTTGCAATTATTTGAGTAGTATTGTTCCACCCCACGATCGTTTATATTATGATACCACTAAATTACTCTTTTTACTCTCACAGTTCTTGCACCCCTCCCTTTTGTGCGCAAGTATGTTACGTAATTAGTGGGCTTATACACTGATGTTTTTGTTGGTCTTCACACACTTACCTGTATTTTACCATTGTCCATCCTTGCATTACGTATCACGACATAACTACCTATGTGTCAGTTCCTATTTGGATGGGTTCGTCATTTTATAGACAGGTCATTAGTATCATACCTTATACTCCAAGGGAAATAATATGACGTTGTTAGCCGATATTTTGGACGACTCCCCTTAGTTAATATGGGTTTAAGGCCATTCCAGAATGAGATTTTCACTCTGCAGCGGAGTGTGCGCAGATATGAAAATTCCTGGCAAAGTAAAACTGTGTGCCGGACCGAGACTCGACCTCGGGACCTTTGCCTTTCGCGGGCAAGTGATCTACCATCTGAGCTACCCAAGCACGACTCATGCCCCGTCCTCACAGCTTTACTTCTGCCAGAACCTCCTCTCCTACCTTCCAAACTTTACAGAAGCTCTCCTGCGAACCTTGCAGAACTAGCACTCCTGAAAGAAAGGATATTGCGGAGACATGGCTTAGCCACAGCGTGGGGGATGTTTCCAGAATGAGATTTTCACTCTGCAGCGGAGTGTGTGCTGATATGAAACTTCTTGTCAGGTTAAAACTGTGAGCACTTGCCCGCGAAAGGCAAAGGTCCCGAGTTCGAGTCTCGGTCCGGCTCACAGTTTTAATCTTGAGGCCCTTGTTTGCTTCCCTATTGTATTTGGATGAATTCGTTATGTTATAGATAGGTCGTTAGTGTGATACCTTATATCCCCATGGATAACAGTTGTGTTACTAAATGTGACACTTCTGTCACTAAATGTAACTGGGTTTTCTCTTTTGATGCTGTCAATTGTCAGGATGAGCATTCTAAAGCGTTCTGTCAGGGTGAAAATATTAAATAAATTAACTTTTCTCTCTTAACAACATGTGGGCTGGGTGGGTTCTTCCTTGGCTCGGGTATGAGGTCGAATGAAACATCATTTTTACATAAGATAACTTTTATTGAAGATTTGTACAACTGTATCTTAGGGAATGTTCTGGTTCGGAGAGCGGCAGCTGTGTCGTTTGTGAAGTCTTCTGCTGCGACAGCGGCGGCGGCGGCGGCGGCGGCGTCTGATTACGCGTAGCGGTGTGTATCTCGTGTCGCCGTCTCGCCCAGCTGACTGGAGACGCGCAGCGCGAGGTGGCCCGTTTAATTATTGCGAGCGAAATCGTGCATCGGATGATACCTTGGGTGTCGCGTCCCAGTGTTTCTCTTCTCTAAGCGGCCGCGTGTGTTGCGCGTCGGCCAGTGGAGCGGCGCGGCGGGGGAAGGCCAATGTGGCGGACTCGAACCACGGACTCCCGCTTGCCAGTCTTCGGCTGTCAGGTCTTCATCCCAGCTCACAGGTGACTACTGATGTGAGGCCGTCTCCTTCCCGTCCTCACGAGTCACCCGGGTATGTAAAAACCAGACTTCAAATACCTTTTAACTTCTGTCTTCTGGCGCCGCGGCTGCTGCTTGCTATTCCATTACAGCGGCGGACTTGGTTCGTCTGTGCATGATGCAGACTCTTCTTGCATGACGGTCTTCAACACCGAAACTGACTGAAAACTACTGCTACTCTTCTTTTCTTCCTTCTTCGTCTCTCGTCTCGTCTCCGTCCCCGTCTCCGTCTTCGTCTCCGTCTCCGTCTCCGTCTTCATCTTCTGGCCCACTGCGTCTCGCGTATTTATTCACTTCAATTTACTGGAGGTGAACGACTTTACGGTCATTGCCTCTTCTGTCACGTTGAGAAGCTCCTCGAAGAATCTTCTTAACGTCGGTCATTGGCTCTTGGAATGTAGGCGAGGGCCTTTGCTCACACGCGACGACTGAGAAACACGTGAGCCGGTCATTGCCTCTGCTGTCACGTTGAAAAGCTTCTCGAAGAATCTTCTTAACGTCGGTCATTGGCTCTTGGGATGTAGGCGAGGGCCTTCGCTCACATCCGACAACTGAGAAACACGTGAGCCGGTCGGGCGATGCCCTGACGGCTGAATCGACAGCGCCCGCTTATGTGGAACTTGCTGACTTCACGGTCATTGTCTCTTCTGCTCTGCTGTTGTGCCCGCTGTGTGCCAGTATGTAACTCTCTAAACTAAACCAAGTTTTTCATTTATATTATAATTTCTAGTTCACTTTGATTTCACTAATTTATTTACTTAAGTACCACTCAACAGTATGGCGTCGATGGCGGAGATTTTGGACTACTCCCCTCAGTTAACACAGGATTGAGGTCCTTGCCGCCTGTAAGGAAAACCAAATCGTATCTTTTTAGTTTGATCTGGTATGTAACGTATGCTCTCAAGCTATTTTCTGAATACTCTTCACGTGTTTTTTGCGTTCTGTTTTTGATTTAATCTGTTGTCTGCCGCCGGCCGTGGTGGTCTAGCGGTTCTAGGCGCTCAGTCCGGAACCGGATGACTGCTACGGTCGCAGGTTCCAATCCTGCCTCGGGCATGGATGTGTGTGATGTCCTTAGGTTAGTTAGGTTTAAGTAGTTCTAAGTTCTAGGGGACTGATGACCACAGCAGGTGAGTCCCATAGTGCTCAGAGCCATTTGAACCATTTTTTTGTTGTCTGCCGTTAGATTTTAGCGTCAGGTTGTATTTTTGATGATGTGGCAACTAATTATGACGTATCACCAGTAGTGATAATACTTGGGGTGTAGATATGCACACCACAGTGTACTTCGTAGATTATAGTGCGACATTGTACTTCGAATGACAATACATCCTCACACGAACTACGTTTTTTCTCATCTATAAGAATTACGTAGATTTTTTATATTAAAAAATATTGAAAAGCCTTTTTCAGTTGAGCCTTTGATTGGATATTGTCTATTTTTGGTGTTTTAAATTTTTTGTATGTTCTCTTATAAGTATGTGACGTTAAAATAGTTCAATGCTAACCATTATGGCTAACCATTGTATTCTATTTTCGTGCTGTATGTACACAGGAATTTGTCTTAACGTTGCTACCTGCATTCTGTAGTTTTCAAGTTGTTTTATTATAACCCGTCACTTTCTGTAAAGCTTGCTGTGGAAAATTTGGTGTACACTACATGTGTACACTTTTTATGATGTAGGGGCCTGAAGACGGCGTACTGAATTGCCGAAACTGATAGCGAAAACAAAATAAAATAACTTCTCAATTTTCACGATTGGGCGAATTCTTTGTTAAAGAACTTTCCAGAATGTTCTTCAAACCAATAACGTAAAATTGTAACCTGGTGACATGGCGCATTATCATCCAAAAAAAGTTCAACTGTTGTTTGGAAGGATAAAACAATGAAATGCTTGAAATGGTCTACAAGTAGGACCAAGTCCATTCCCTGTAGACACAGTCCACATCATTACGAAGCCGTCAACGACCTGCACAGTGCTTTGTTAACAACTTGGGTCCATTGCTTCGTGGGATCTTCGCCACACCCGATCTTTGCCATTAGCTCTTATCAACTGAAATCTGGATTCATTTGACCAGGCCACGGTTTTCTAGTCGTCTACCGTACTACCAATATGCGCTCACGAGCCCAGGAGAGGCGCTGCAAGCGATTTGGTGCTTTTATAGCAAAAGTTCTCACGACGATCATCTGCTGCGTTACCCCATTAATGCCAAATTTTGCTGCATTGCCCTAACGGATACGTTCGTCGTACGTCCCACATTGATTTCTGCGGTTATTTCAGGCAGTATTGCTTGTCTGTTAGCACTGACAGCTGTACTCAAACGCTGCTGTTCTCGGTCGTCGGCCACTGCGTTGTCCGTGGTGAGAGGTAACGCCTGAAATCCGGTATTCTCTGCACACTCTTGACACTGTGGATCGAGGAGTATCGATTTCCCTAACGATTTCCGAAAAAAAAAATGCCCCGTTCGCCTAGCTCCAACTACCATTCCACCTTTGTTAATTTCCATCGTGTGGCCATAATCACGTCGGAAACCTTTTCACATGAGTACAAATGATAGCTCCGCCAATGCACTGCCGTTTTATACTGTTGTACACACTATTACCTCCATCTATGTGTGTGTAGGTCGCTATGCCGTGACTTTTGTCTCTTCAGTGTATAATTCACCAGCCAAAGAAACCTCACAATAATGGCCTGAAGACTAACGTGAAATATTTGGCAAAACCAGCAGACCAATTGTAGCTGATTGTTGAATACAATAATGAACCTGTCTTAAAGAATGTATGTGGAGCCATTGAAAGAATTCAGACATCCGCTGTCACATTGGCTAGCACACCGGAGCTCATATATTCTCATCTCACAGCGAAAGAATGAACGAGCCCTGTTTGGTATAAAGGAGACAAATATTATGACGGTTTGATAGAACAGTTTGCAGCAGCAGAAGCGCAGAAAGTGTTTTTTTATCAACTCAATCGCCTGTGACTAGAAAAACAGTTTAGGTTTCATTAATTTTTATTTGTTCTTTGTAAAAAAAAGTATCCTTAAACCATACAGAAACGAAGAATCACAGTCAGTATCCCAAATGTTATATCACAGTTTTTTTTCAGGCATTAACCTGAACTGCTTTTCAAAAAAATGTGTGTGAAATCTTATGGGACTTAACTGCTAAGGTCATCAGTCCCTAAGGTTACACACTACTTTATCTAAATTATCCTAAGGACAAACACACACACTCATGCCCGAGGGAGTACTCGAACCTCCGCCGGGACCAGCGCACTGCTTTTCAGTTATAAAAGACGAGGCTAACGTTTTGTCGATTCGAGCTACGTTAAATTTCCTTTTGTGGTATGAGACGGTGAAGATGGAGTTAGATTTCACAAGTGTTACTATAAAAAAATACACAATTACCATGCAACGGAAAAAATTGTATAAAAATTTCATTTTTCACTGTATGTTACAACATAACGTAACTGATATAACTGATGGGAAATGGTCTGAAACTAGTTACGCTGACGTATATTAATCACTAAAAACGTGCGGCTGGTTGATATTTATTTATCATATATGTTATATACGCGGATCTTAAAAATTCTATTTTGCTGTATATGCTCTTCACAGGAAATTAACTTTGGTCTTAATGTTCTCTGTTACTAAAGATCACAAAATCAAAAAACGGATTTGTAACAACGATACTATAACGGTAATTAATTAACAATAATTACTTAAGATATCGCGTAACGTAGTTCCACTAAAGCCTGCTACCTGGAGACGGATTTCCAGACAAAATTACTCTTATCTAAAACACTCCTTTCATTTGTTGATGCATGGAAATGCAGCAAAATGACAAGGACTGTTGAGAAGAGGGCCGGTTGGATATTTAACACAAGAACTGAGAGGGTCAGACGAATAGCTTTCAGAAAGATCGCAGAAGCGGCAGGGGGGAGACGGGACGCACTGTGGAATTTTGTCTCGGAGTTCGTTAACCTAGTAACGCCACTATGTATGGCTTGCCTATGGACAGGAGATTATTAGACAAGATCCACCGGACAACGTGAATTCTATCGTGGCGATGAACCAGCCTGTCGGCTCGGGTCGTTAAATGCAGTGCTGGGCAGGGGGGCTCGGCAGCGGAGGCGATAGGTGGCTTTCATGAGAGACAAGGGTCTAGCGCTGTGGTCCGTGCGCGGAACAGGCGGAAGGCAATTAACCCGGCACAGTTGAGCCCTACCCACGAAGGTACTACGTATTGAAAGAGCTTGTTAGGAGGTACTGGAGTAAAACTGTGTTTATAAAGTGGCCCTGTCAAAGGAGAAGAATTAATTTACATAGTCATCACGTGAATCCTTTTAGCTGTTCTGCACAAATTTCAAGAAGAGACAACGAGGCGTTGTATATAATGTCGAGAAAAATGTTAGTGAAGAATGTCAATATGGAACAATTATGAGTGAGAGACGTGAGGTGTGGAATCAAGGACACTGGAAAATAGAAAATTTTATGACAGACGAAGGTAGCTTGAAAGAGATGTTTCTCGAGCAAGAATGAACAAATAATGGAGGAGATCAAAGACCACCACAACGAAGAAGACTTGTTACTGGAGTATTACATTTGTGTAAGAGGTATAAAAACTAGATCACCAAGACGGAAAATGTTACTACCAAGAACACAAAAAATGCACTGGCAGTGAAGTGCGTTATATCATTTTACTTTCTCTCTGCCTCTCTTTCTCTCTCTCTCTCTCTCTCTCTCTCTCTCTCTCTCTCTGTGTGTGTGTGTGTGTGTGTGTGTGTGTACGCACGCGCGCGCTCATATGTGATATTTGTGTTGTGTACCATTGCTTGCATACTCAGCTCCATAATTCTGAACAGATAGAGGTCAGATTTGTTTATGACCTAGTCTTTAGTTCCTGGTCATTGCCAAAGTAAGTGAATAAAGTGCACACAGTAGACCTGTAGTAATCAATTTTGAATTTGGTATTTCATTTTATCTTTTGTTGTCGTTTCTCTATGGAAAAATGAGTGATCAAGCTGTTCCTTTCTCAACGTACAATTTGTAAACTAGGTGAAGCACCTTTCACATTTTTTTGTTCCTCTAAGGACACTCCCGTCCCTTCCCCTACATCCGCCAGTTGTAAAATAGAATTTTAATTTCATTGCAAGGTATTGTGAATGTATTTCTAGAAGCCTCAAGAAGAGTAAATATTACAGGTTAGTTTAAGGTCTAAAGCTGCCATATATTCAAATATTATGGGCATACAAGTGAAAACGAGACGGGAAAAGCGAAGAACCTGTTTATTATTTAAAGTAATCGCTATAACTATTAATACACTTACCCCCATGTGTGATAAGACCATCAAGGAGCCATGACTATACCGACGGCAACGAATGACTTTCTTCAAATGTCCAAAACCGTGTAAATCGCATGAAGAGAGATGGGGACTTAACCATGAAAGTTTTGCAGTGTAGTGGAAACGATCTTGGCCAAATGAGGGTTCATCCACGAGATTGTTTTCCTTTCTTACTATGACTTTTTTCGACTGTACATGAGGTTGGATGTCTGGATTTTGTAGTTCTGTTCTACAGAAATCTGCAGCTACAGATCGCAGCACGTAATCTTCCAGCATATACGTACTTGGTTTTGTCCCCAGAACTGCTCGAATTTTGAGATCTATTGGGGGCGACATCTACCTAAAAATTGTCTTAGGTTTACTAATTACAACAGAATCGCGGACTTTCCATTTAACTTTCTGTAGATCTATCATCTTGACCATGTTATCGGAGTAGATAAAAGACTGTTACCTTTTACACCAGCAGCTCTCATATTAATTGTTCTATGTTTTGTGTGATTATATTGATTGACTTGAACATGCACTATATGAGTTAATTTTGAAGAACCAAGAGTTCTATTGAATCGCTCCACAACCAATGCTTTCAAGGAGGAAACTGGTGTGTAGTGATTAATTTGATGCTTTTGCGTTAGCTTTCTGAAAATAGTGTTGTCGAATTCCCTGCCTTGTCTGTTTGGAAATTAGTTGGAATTTTATTAATCTTATTACATATGCAAATTTCTCTGAACGCTTCTGTAACCTCAGTTCCGGTTTTAGTCTTTAGAGCAATAAGACGTGAGTATTTTAAGCACGCATCAGTTATTGTCAATACGTTTATAGCCTGAATTGTCTTTGAAAAACGCAAACAGGTCATCAAATTCAGCTTTATGATGGTCATCAGTTCCATTCATTATAACCACTCTCCTCGGAAACATTTAGCATTCTGGGAGATACAGTCCTTCAGCTGTTTCAGCTTGCATGTTAACTAGAACAAAGTCTGTAGGACGAGCAATTTCTTGTCGGAATGAAGCGTCGGCAGTGACATATTCCTTACGTAATATGGTCGCAACCTGGAGAGCTGGGGTCACGATGTCAACAAGAGCCTGAGCACAGAATGTGGGTGAGTGGTCCAGTTTATGCCCAGTGGCGTCAGTGATACAGTGATATCTGCAATAAAATTTACTTGTCGTGCTAAGTTTACAGACTCGTAAGTGTCTTCAGGGCAGCGGTAGGCAGCTGGGCGTAAGCATGTGTGCCACGAAGAAGTGCTGATGTCAACGAGACGTGATGTCGCCCTGCAAGTCATTGAACTACGACCTTTTGCTGTGCTGGAGGCCGAGGGCGGAGGAGAAGGCGTAGCGTGCCCAGACATTCCATGATGAAGTGTGGCCTACCTCAGCGCTCTTGAAGACAGCCTGTCGCACACTCCACCGGTGACGCTGACTTTGATCAAAGACGTCGGTTGTCTTGAGTAAAGGAGGAGGAGATAAGTGTTTAACGTCCCATCGACAACGAGGTCATTAGAGTCGAAGCACAAGCTCGGATTAGCGAACAATAGAGAAGGAAAGTGACCGAGCTCTTTCGAAGGAACGATACCGGCATTTGCCTTAAGCGATTTAGGGAACTCCCGAAGAAACCAAATCTGGATGGCCGGAGGCGGCTTTCAACCGTCGTCCTCTCGAATGCGAATCCAATGTGCTGTTCACTGCGCCACCTCTCTCGGTGGGTTGTCGTGAAGCCATGGCTAAAAACAAGACTGCAGCAGCTGCTGACAAGTCGACCGGGAGGCTCCGCGAACTTGTCAATCTTGGTCAGTGTGGAGATAGCAGCTTGCACATCATCCGCGATAACCTAGTAGACAGCAACTAGGACCCCGGTATCAATCAGGTCAGTTGTACCTCACTGTTGAAGTTAGCAAGCAGGCAGCACAAAGACAAGCATCAATCATCATGTCGTCGTTTGACTGAATCTCAATATACTGTCGTTCTCTCTCTTTCCAGCCACGTGGACAGAAAGGCAGAACGACTGAACGTGTCTTTGAGTTCCGGAAACCTCGTTATTTAAAGGAATGAGTCCTCTGTACATGACATTGTGGCTCTAGGTGCGTGAACACACTGTCCCTCATTTATAGGCCTCGTCAGTGCTCCTTGTCTTCCTGTGGTAATTCAATAACTATTTTGGGTCGCTGAACTCGGGTCTTCCCACCTACATTCAGTTTTGCAGTGGCGCCCGGACGCTGAAGTTACGTGGCCTTGTGATGTAGCACTACGACAACGTTTGCGCTTCTGCCTTCCTCGCTGGGAAAGTTGTGTGGCAGTACTCCCCTCATGCCCCGACATCTGTTACATCGGCAGCACGCCTTCCTCACTTCTGGTCGGCACACCATCCCACAGCTAGCCTTCTCTGTTCAAAACTCGCCTGGTAGTACTCAAAAATAGATTTAAAGATGTACAGTAAAATTGTTCTGCTGAGCAACACTTCTTCCCTGGTTCAAAAATTCTTCGTGAATTTAGTCTGTCATTATTCTCTGCAACAATCGCATATACCTGCATCTGCTTGTATAAAAATACATTGTGCCCATTGCGCCAATTTTTTTTCTCATGAGAGCTGCATTACGTTGTTTCTTAACTGCCTACAAATATTCTTCAGTTTTGGTTTACGGAACCAATTTTGCGCTAATGCTACATAATCCTTATTTTCGTTTTTACAAGTTTTATTAATGTTACAGTTTTCGCAGTCTACATTTCTCGTGTTTCATCAGTTGTCCACTCGACAGTTATCTGATGTGTTGGTAGGTCTTGAGAATGGCTATTCGTACGTCTGATGTAATACGATGGAGAATACAGTATTACCTGTGAAGGTAGCTGACAGGCGAAAGTTTATCCCAGTTCTCTCACAAACTGTGCCGTTTACCAGAATACCACTAACGCGAACTTTACCATTCTCTGAGGTTTTCCATTCTTATAGCAATTCATGATCACAATTTCTGACCCTATATCCAATGTGCTCCGCTGTGCAGGGTAGCCGCGCGGTCGGAGGCGTCTTTTCACGGTCCGGGCGGCTCCTCCCGTCCGCGATTCGAGTCCTCCCTCTGCCATGGGTGTGTGTGTGTTGTCCTCAGCGTAAGTTAGTTTAAGTAGTGCGTAAGCTTAGGGACCGATGACCTCAGCAGTTTGGTCCCATAAGACCTTACACCAATTTCCAATTTGCAACGTGCTCTGACTTTCTGAAAATGAGACCAAGCTGCCAATATTTCTGTCATTTGGTTGCCTCTGCTTTTCCCAGAAATAGTTGCTCTTCTCATGTCTGTGCGTCATTTTGCAATTCAGTGGCTGGAGAAATCTCTTGTAGGTCCCTTAGTGACATAAGGGCTTGAGCTTCACCGTGCTTAGAAATTACTAACAATTTATGCGTCTTTACTTGTACCCTTTATCCATCGTTCCACATATCACTCAAAAGGGGTTAATTGTATAACACCGATACCGTGTGTTCATATCTACAATTGGTAGTCTGACCAATAAGTACAACTTAGTGCGACTTCTCTCTGTCCATATTTACGGCCGTGGTTGCTATGTGGTAAAACATAGCTAAATTACTTTCTGACACCTGTGCCAAGTCAGGAAGGTTCTCAGCAAAGTTTCTTCTGCAAGGCGCAACCCTACCGAGAACTGTTGTAAAGGTAACACAGAACTCAACTGTCTATTTATCGCATGGTACACTGTTTCTTGTAATGTGTCCACTACATTTCTCGTTCTGGTATGCTCGTAACAGTCGGGTTACTGCTGGTTTGTTGTCAAGTAAGCTCGGTTCTTTTTACATTTCCCCCATCTGAATTTTCACTGTTTTCATTTTATTCCGGGGTGCACCAGGCTATTTCTACGGTTAACTCACGTACCATTATGGTATTGCTGAGGATGTCCCTGCTCTAACTTCGACAGTTGCCTGGTACGACACTCTACTACATTTTTAGTAGTGTCTGCCATCATATCCATTTGCCAAATCGTGTTATTCAGCTCCTGGACATCTTCGTTATCCAACGTTCTAAACACTGATTTTACTATTTTCTGCTTGCGTTCAACCAGCCTCCTTTCCTATTACTTAGCGTGCGTGGTACAATGTCAGCAATTTGCGTCTGCTGAGCGGCCCCAATCCCTCTGGTATTCAACCTGTACTTCGGTGATCTAGAGATCGTCTGCGTAGGGGATGCAGTCTCTAGTGTTTTTATACTCTGAAGCTACCTCACTAATTCCTGAGTACCAATATCCCAGAATTTAGGACCACAAATTGTACCCTGTGGGGAGCCTTTGGTGATGCTTTTCACAGTTTTCTTTCTGGGACATTTTAACTGCACAAGCCTGTCTGTGTAATAATCTGTTAGACTGCTGTAGAGACACCTGAGATAGCTCACATGTTTTAATCTTTTGAAAACGGCAGATCGGCGTAAGTCATCGAATGCACGAGGTGTATAAGTCATTATGGCTATAGCGTACTCGTCGTCTGAGGTGTTCACAACGTCCATTACGTGATTTATAGCATCCTCGGTGGATTTCACTTTCCTGAAATAGTACTGCAGGGGTATGACGTCTATTACCTGTCTGTGATCCCTGAGGCGGCGGGAAAGAAGGCGTAAATCCTGGCGTTCCAGTAACACAGCGCACAAGCATTCTCGCGAGTTGTATGACATCACACCGTAATACTGAGAAACAGTTGACGCCGGCGACAGGCCGGTGGGAGAAGCTGCCTGTCCACTGTGCAGCGTTATTGGCGCTCCTCATAATTACTCATCTCTTGTTGGCAGAATCACAAAGTTCCGCCGATACCGACCTCACAAACTCAACGGCCTGAAAAGCCAGTGGTCTGCAAACGACATTCATGGAGAACGTGTTGGAAGACCACGAAGTTAATGCCTGACACTCCATCATCGTAGTCGATGCAGAGATGTATCGTCGACAACGGACCATCGCCAAAGCAAACATAGACTGACCAGCTTAACGAAATGAAAGGTTTGCCGCGCAAAACAGAATCGCCGATGACGTCTTTCTCAGCCTATTTATCTTCTGCATCCGTATGCACTTCGCTGGGTTCCGTGTTCTCGGTGCTTGTCGTAACACAGACTAAAACCCTTAAGTAACAGAAGGTGCGCACCGGTGACATTAAATAGGAGAGTATCATCGTTGATGCAGCGTTTGTGAAACACAATAATATTTGCAACATCTTAGTTATTTTTAGTCTTGGCAACACACATACATCTTTTATAGGAATACTACAATCGTTTCACTCCCAGCTAAGTTAGAAGGCAAGTATCTGGCAGCTGTCCTCATGATGAAATGAAAGTAAAATATTTTTGAAAAGTGGTTTACTGAATAATGTTCCTGACAGGCACCACTAACAGGTGCGATGAATGAAAATAGCGTTTCGCATTGTGGGTTGGGATGTCACCAAGAGCCGTCAATCTCGAAAAGTGTAACTTCACTTTCACTTCTTCAGCATCTCTGAAGGCGTTCCATTGGATCGCTCTGATATTTGTCACTCCTAGTCCCAGCTACTTTGTAGTGTCTGTAGCAGACCAAGAGGAAGGAGAAGTGCGTTAATGTGTTTCAGCATTATTCTGGCCTCTCATCATCTCCCAAGTAACTCAATTTCAATGAATGACAGAGTGAATAAATGTTCATTTCTGCTTCCAACCTCCCGTTTACCTGAGGAAATGAGGTATTCTCAAATGAGTTTGAGTCTGTTCCTTGGATAAATGTATGAGGTGCATTCAAGTTTTAAGGCCTCCGATTTTTTTTTCTCCGGACTGGAAAGAGATAGAAACATGCGCATTGTTTTAAAATGAGGCTGCGTTCATTGTCAATACGTCCCAGAGATGACAGCACCGTACGGCAGACGGAATTTTACCGCCAGCGGCGAGAACGAGAACTGTTTTAAATACTTAAAATGGCGACGTTTTCCTTACTTGAACAGCGTGCAATCATTCGTTTTCTGAATTTGCATGGTGTGAAACCAATTGAAATTCATCGACAGTTGAAGGAGACATGTGGTGATGGAGTTATGGATGTGTCGAAAGTGCGTTCGTGGGTGCGACAGTTTAATGAAGGCAGAACATCGTGTGACAACAAACCGAAACAACCTCGGGCTCGCACAAGCCGGTCTGACGACATGATCGAGAAAGTGGAGAGAATTGTTTTGGGGGATCGCCGAATGACTGTTGAACAGATCGCCTCCAGAGTTGGCATTTCTGTAGGTTCTGTGCACACAATGCTGTGTGACGACCTGAAAATGCGAAAAGTGTCATCAAGGTGGGTGCCACGAATGCTGACGGCGACCACATGGCTGCCCGTGTGGCATGTTGCCAAGCAATGTTGACGCGCAACGAGAGCATGAATGGGACTTTCTTTTCGTCGGTTGTGAGAATGAATGAGACGTGGATGCCATTTTTCAATCCAGAAACAAAGCGCCAGTCAACTCAATTGAAGCACACAGATTCACCGCCACCAAAAAAATTTCGGGTAACCGCCAGTGCTGAAAAAATGATGGTGTCCATGTTCTGGGACAGCGAGGGCGTAATCCTTACCCATTGCGTTCCAAAGGGCACTACGGTAACAGGTGCATCCTACGAAAATGTTTTGAAGAACAAATTCCTTCCTGCTCTGCAACAAAAACGTCCAGCAAGGGCTGCGTGGGTGCTGTTTCACCAAGACAAGGCACCCGCACATCGAGCTAATGTTACGCAACAGTTTCTTCTTGATAACAACTTTGAATTGATTCCTCATGCTTCCTACTAACCTTACCTGGCTCCTAGTGACTTTTGGCTTTTTCCATCAATGAAAGACACCCTCCGTGGCCGCACATTCACCAGCCGTGCTGCTATTGCTTCAGCGATTTTCCAGTGGTCAAAACAGACTCTTAAAGAAGCCTTCGCCGCTGCCATGGAATCATGGCGTCAGCGTTGTGAAAAATGTGTACGTCTGCAGGGCGATTACGTCGAGAAATAACGCCAGTTTCATCGATTTCGGGTGAGTAGTTAATTAGAAAAAAGTCGGAGGCCTTAGAACTTGAATGCACCTCGTAAATGTCGGGTGACTAGGGCCTCCCGCCGGGTAGACCGTTCGCCGGGTGCATGTCTTTCGATTTGACGCCACTTCGGCAACTTGCGCGTCGATGGGGATGAAATGATGATGATTAGGACAACACAACACTCAGTCCCTGTGGGGAGAAAATCTCCGACGCAGCCGGGAATCGAACCCGGACCCTTAGGATTGACATTCTGTCGTGTTGACCACTCAGCAACCCGGGGCGGACTTTCTTTGGGTCTAGGGTAGGGCGTTTGCCAATACTAAAATATTTGTTCGTGGCCCGAGAAGTCATCTGTGCAGATCGTTCGTTATGTAGACAAAGGGTGGTTTTGAGAAGTTGGTACGCGGAGGATAAGCTTCTCTGAGGAACTTTCACCCTCCGCAGACCACGAGTGGATATTAGAGCGGAAGTCGACTGGAGAGGGAATTGCAGACCAGGTATCACCTGAGACACACGTGGACACATTCTGATTTTTGTATGTAGATCATACTCTTGCCGCATTGGTAACACCGGTTCCAGTCAGATCACCGAAGTTAAGCGCTGTCGGGCTTGGCTAGCACTTAGATGGGTGACCATCCAGTCTGCCGAGAGCTGTTGGTACGGGGGGCTGTACTCAGCCCTTGTGAGACCTTGATTGACAAGTAGCGACTCCGGTCTCGTAAACTGACAAACGGCTGGGGGAGGGGTGCTTACCACATGCCCCTCCACATCCGCATCTAGTGACGACTGTGGGCTGAGAATGACATGGCGGCCGGTCGGTCCCGCTGGGCCATCCAAGGCCTGTTCGGACGGAATTTAGTTTCAATTAAATTCTTAACTTTACGTGTTTTTACATTGTTTAATTGGCTTGCTTTTAGTGAGTATATTTCTACTGTTGTTTCAAAGTACAGATATATGCAAGGCATACATTTAGAAGAACATTTCGTTGATTCGGATCACTGTTGTGTGTAGTGCACCGAGGGCCACCAGTACCGACTGTACAAAGGAAGTGGAAATTTAGCGAACCATGTTACAAGCCATCTCTGAGTTTCGAGGAATAATTTTCATGAATGAATGTGCATCACACGAGTTCGCTATTTGTGGGTATTTTTTGTTACTGGACTTAAGAGTTCTGAATCCGCATACCTTTGTGCGTTTGATGGGTGACGTTTGTCATGGTACGAAGTACTTTTTTAAAGGTACAAACCATTAGAAGGGGCTTTGCTTATTCAAAACAGACGTTCCACACAATTTAGTACACATTTTCTATCAGGATTTACTTGGTGTTAGCACGATGACGATCAGTCACGTGGCCATCGGACAATCCGCCGGCATCCTCTTTGGCAGCCAGACAGTAGTGGTAGAAGTTTCTCCCACCCCAAGGATTCAAGTCGTTTACCTCCGACACAGGCGCCACTCCACAAACGTCGTTCCGTGACATCGATCCACTCTAAACAGATGAGTCCTCTCGTACAGGTGCAACAACGTTCGTCCTATTAACATTAATGTAGTAGGTACACAGTTTTAGTGGAAAACTTCCTTATGATACAGCCACACCAAAGTGTCCAACAAATTTACTAACTCTTCACAGAGTACGCAACGTACTTACCGCAATATCAGTGCACACAAATACATTAGTGAAAAATCGAGAGCATATAACGTATGTAAGGAAGTGTGTGAAGAAATATGATTATGCTAAATGAAACTCCAGCTCCCCTCCAATCTCACCATTACCCCCACATCAGTATATGGAACTACTTATAGTATCGACATTGACTTTGTAAGCAGTCCTTCAAATTGTATATCTGTTATTCGTACAGAGAGATTGTTTGTCGTACCATTCACCGTCTGTCAGCCTATAGAGCCTTATCTATGTATTGCCTTATCGTTGCCTTTTGTAAACATCTTCAGTACCAGAAGATAATATGATGACATCATTTCAAATCAGACGTAACCTGTTATTTATCTGTTACTCCAAGTCACACGCTAGTTATTAACGAAGAATGATGTTTCAGTTGTCACATAAATACAAATACATACTGACTATACCTGTGCGCCACATTTACACTCTGAAATGTGTCAAACTAGGGAGAAACTATATTTACGTCCCAACTAGGCCGTGGTTCACACAGAAGTGTTGTACTTTATCCTCTACGTTTTCTATGGTTTCTGAAACGCATTGTTGAAGTCAGCAATACAAGTTACACACTGTCGGTAAAAAATGCAACACCCCCAAGGGCTGTGTTCAGAGGTAGCTGCCTATACCATGTGCACACCGAGGTGTTGATAGTGTTAGTGATTCAAACAGGTGGTGTTCACCAGGTCTCTGTGTACCCTCTATTTCGACTTTGCCGGCGATAACTTTGTTGAGTTCAGAGATGAACATTATTTGCAACTCTCATTCTAGGCTACAACCATTCCCCAACGACGGGTATGTACTCATTGAACGGGGTCACATTGTGGGACAGCTCCAGACCAGATGGACATACCGACGTTGCTGGACATGTTAAACACTGTGTATCGGCAATGTGTCTCTGCTTTCAGCGTATTTTGTGAAAATACCCACACCCACACATCAGGTTCTGGTGCAAGTCAGTACCGAGTCATTATGCGAGCAGCGATGGTCTACCAAACATCGTCCGGGGACGAATTCTGGTCTATGTTGCACCGGCTGAATCACGAAGGACCTTTGGGAACCATCTGCGTGCTATGATGTTACCACTGACACCACAGCAACACCAACAATTGTGTCTGGAAAGAGTCGAGTGGAGAATAGAATGGCATCCAGTAGTCGTCGAGAAGAGACTAGGATCTGTTAATGCGCGAGTGATGCCCGTACACATGTGTGGCATACAGCGGCGAGCTACCAGTTCTGGAGTGCAACGTCATGATGTGGGAGCCATCGAATACAACTCCAAGTCACATTTGCTGTTTCTGCAAGGAAAAGTGACTAGGGCCCGGTACATCAATACACTGCACAGTTTGTTATCACCGTGCGCTGCCATTTCTCTGACGGAAAGAAGATATGCTTTTTCAGCAGTACAATGCACTTCCACACGGCTGCTGCGGCACAAGTTGCTCTTCGGGGCGTACATCGACGGTCCTGGCCAGCCGTTCACCAGATCTCTCGACAATTGAAAAATGTATGCGACATTATGAAGGGGGAACTATCTCGTTCTTCAGCGCTTCCAAGAACCATTGCCGAATTGCGACAAAGAGTGGTGTACTTGGGATAATCCATTGCATGATGCAGTGTGGCACCATTATGATTTGCATGTGAGATTACACGCTAGTGTTGTCGTCAGATTGGGATATAGTGTGAATTGTGGCAACTGTTTGGGCACAGATTATTGTGACATGTGTGTATAATTTGATCTGAATTCGTTATCACATACTCCTGCAATGGTGAACCACCTATCACCGGTGGGGCTAGGTGTACCGGGCATGTGTTGTAGTGCCTGAAAAAGCAAGTACATTTCCCAGCTTTATCAACTGTGAGAACACAAAATATAATTGATCGAGGGGAAAGCAAGGATTTCCGAGATTCGATCCACTCTTTTGAATAGCGTGACCCTTCTGCCTTATTCATGGTCACTGAAGTGCAAGACGAACGGAAATCTGCAGTCGACTGTCAGTGTCAATGATGAGAATACGGGGAATCAGCACGTTTTCTTTTCAGTTGTCATTTATAAATATCGCATGAATGATATTTGCTATCAGCTTTTGGCCCGCTGCCTCGTCCGCGTATTCTGACAAGACTATTGGCTCACTGCAGTGCTCATTCTTGCGATTTGGTTGATGCATTGATCAACAGCAATATGAGACAGGTCACGTTTTATACTTCTAAGGTGTTCCAAGTTGGCTAAACACAGAAAAGAAATATCAATAGATCGCATTCGTACGCTTTTGCAGGACGTCCATCTACATTCGCACCCCACTGCAAGTGAAAGTAAAAAATCTTATTCCCACAGCATTTTTATACGAACAGCGAGATGTGTATACATTAAATTTGGCTGAAATTGCTCCATGAGTTACATCTTTAAGTCAGAAGTTTTCATCCTCCCCCTCATCCATATGCTATGGCTGCTTTATTGTCACTGTATCTTTTTCCTGTGGTATGTGTACCAAGATTCATAGAAATTGATTCAGTCGGTCAGTCGTTAGAGAGATACATTATCGTTACCATTGCATTCCCCACCCCACACATACTCTCACTTGTAGAGGATAAAATTTATAGAAACTGCCACGGATGAGCCTGCTAACACCGGAAGAATGGAGTCGATACTATTACATACTGTTACCGGCTGTTACACGAGGGTCGTTCAATAAGCAATGCCCGACATCTTTCTTCTAAGAACATATTTATTGTTAAGAGTCAGAATTTGGTGACAATATACATCAGCATGTCCTATTTTTCTACGTAGTCTCCATCACGTTCTCTGGCTGTATTCCAACGTTGTGGAAGAGCTTGTCTTTCCTGCTGGTAAAAGCTCTTGTCCTGTAGCCGTAGCCATCTTTTCACTGCAAGACAGACACTCTCGTCATCTTCAAAGAGTGTTCCTCGTAGAGCTCCAACGCTACAACAATTCAGACGAAATGGCCTTTCTTTGAATCTTGTCGTCCGCTGTGAGGATTCGTGGAACCCATCGTGAGCACCTCTTTAAATATCCGAGAGTCTCGACCATTGCACACGCCCTTCCAATGCTGACCGACAACTGTACAGCCAACTGTCGAACTGTGATGCGCATGTCGGCACGAATTACGGCATCCGCACGGTTCAGCGTGTCTGGAGCAGTAGCTGTGACAGGACGTCCCGAGCATGGCTGATCACGGAGCTCTGTTTCTGCATTTCCTGAGACCTTAACTTTATCCATCGCCCAGCTGTACTGTTAACTACAGCATCGTCATACACTGCACACAAACGTTTATGAATGTTAACCACGGTTTCTTTTTCTGCACAGAAGAATTCCATAACAGCACGCTGCTTGTAACGTGAGTCGTATGTAGACGCCATTTCGTCGCTGCACTACGGCTCTGACATCTGCCAGAACGGTTCGAAACTTCACCGGCACACTGAACAAACATTAAATGTGAAGCACCAACAGGGACGTCTGTCTATGTATATTATTGGCTTTTTTGAAGAATGGGGGGCTGTAATTATTGAACGACACTAGTACAATTGTTTTACATGTCAACCCCACTCACCGCAATGGCGGAGGTACACGCCTCCCTCAGTAGTTTTACAGAAATGATTATAGAACTAATGCCCTGTCTTGAAATTTGGAAGAAAATCAAAACAGAATCTGGTCATATGATAAGTACAACCGGTAAGACGCAGTCAATACCGTCACTGCACGATAATAATGGTGATGTTAGTGATGACGGCGTCGCTGAAGCAGAGTTACTAAACACGTCTCTCCGAAATTCCTTCACAAAAGATGAAGCAGTAAGCAAACATTCCAGAATTCGTATCAAGAACAACTGCCAATCTAAGTAACTTTGAAATAGATGTCCTAGGTGTAGCGAAACAGTTTAAAATACTTATCAAAGGCAAAGCTCCCGGTCCAGATTTATAGCAGTCAGGTTCCTTCCAGAGTATGCAGATATAATAGCTCCATACTCAGTTGTCATGTACAATCGCTGTTGTTTCAACACTACGTCGCCAGATCAGTACCGGCGCTTACGTCAAGGCATTACACTCTACTATTAAAGCAAATCCTTCCGTGCACAGTCTGAACATCATACATATGAAGTTGGACGCCTATTTGGTAAATATATGTCCTACTATACTGACTCAAAATCGAGAGTCTGACTATAATCACTCTGTACTTGCGCAGTAACACAAAAGTGCAATTTACACAAAGAGTAATTACTTAATATTTCGAGCAATAATGTTATTGTATGCCTCAAAGGGTCGTTTTGCGATATTCCATGATTAATTTGACTGCCAGTATTGTGTAAGCTTAATGCAAATTAACAAGATTAACGAATAATATCATTTCTCTTTGAATAAGTTCACAATTTTTTTTTGCAAAAATAAAGTAACAAAATGGCACTTGCGTGTTGCATTCGTTTACTAAAGTGGTAATGTTTCAAAGAAAGCTCCAGTAATGATTTGGTATGCCAATACAGAAACTATTCCCAAAATCTGTTCCAGCAGGGCCAGGATACAATTCACCTTCTGAAGAAAATGTCTCTGCGTCTGCATGATTACTCTGTAGTTGACACTTAAGCGTGTTCCACATGGTTCATTGAACCACATTCGAGTTATTTCTCTGCCGTTCCACTCTCGAATCGCGAGCTGGAAAAGCGAAAATCATTCCTTGAGAGCTCTCATTTATTTTATAGAGTTGGATGCCAACAAAATATTTTCGCATTCGGAGGAGAAAGTTTGTGACCGAAGTTTTGGCTGAAATTTAACGAGGAGATTCTGCCGCAACGTAAAACTCCTTCATTTTAATGGTTGCCTCTCCAGTTCGCATATCATAGCCGTTACACTGTCTTCCCTATTTCGCGATTATACAAAACGAGCCACTCTCTTTATAGCTTTTTCGATGTCCTCCTTCAGATATATCTGATGTGGGGATGCTACACTGTGCAGCAGTACTCAAAGTGGATGGGCAAACGTAGGCAGTCTATTTAGTAGACGTGTTGCATTTTCTAAACGTAGTGGTAATAAATTGCAGTCTTTGATTCGGTTTCTCCACAATTTTATCTGTGTGCTGGTTCTGATTTATGTTATTCGCAACTGTAGTCCTTAACTACTTAGCTGAATTAACAGCCTTTCACTTCTGTTCTTTATCGTGTAACCGAAATTTAGCGGATTCCTTTCAGTTTTCGTGTGGATGACTTCACACTTTTCATTACTTAGAGTCAATTGCCACTTTCCGCACTTCACAGATATCTTCTCCGAATAATTTTTCAGTTGGTCTTAATCATCTGATTACTTTAAAAGGTGGTAAATGACAGCACTATGTGCAAACAATCAAAGAGTGCTGCTCGGATTGTCTCATGAATATTTTACATGGGTCAGGAACAGCAGAGGACCACTAACACTTCCTTGGGGAACGCCACATATTATTTCTGTTTTACTAGACGATTTTACGCCAGTCATTCTGAACTGTTACCTTTCTGATAGAAAATCACGAATCCAGTCGCGCAGCTGACATGACACTCTGTCAAAAAATGGTTCAAATGGCTCTGAGCACTATGGGACTTAACTTCTGAGGTCATCAGTCCGCTAGAACTACTTAAACCTAACTAACCTAAGGACATCACACACATCCAAGCCCGAGGCAGCATTCGAACCTGCGACTGTAGCGGTCGCGCGGCTCCAGACTGTAGCGCCTAGAATCGCTCAGCCACACCGGCCGGCAATGACACTCTGTACGCAAGCAATTTGATTAGAAGTCTCTTGTAAGGAACCGTTTCAAAAGCCTTCTGAAAATCTAGAAATATGTAATCAGTTTGGCATCTCTTGTCGATAGCACTCAATATTTCGCGAGAAAAAAGACCTGGTTGTGTTTCACATTGTTTCACAACAACATATTTTGAGACTTCGTGTTGGCTGTCTGACAATAAATAGTTTCCTTCGAAGTTTGTCATAATGTTCGAACACAGTATACATTCCAAAATCGTACTGCAAAATGACGTTACTGTAGTGGGCTTGGAACTTAGCGGTTACTCTCATTTCCATTCTAGGGTATTGGTCTGATTTGCATAAATTTTCAGTCTTTCACGTTAATCTTTCGACGAGCGAGAGATTGTACATAACAGATGAATGTGGACCTATTGTACCAGCATATTCTGAAACTATTCTGACTGGTATACAATATAGACCGGAAGCTTTGCCTTTCTTAAGTATTTTAAGCTGCTTCGCTACACCTAGGACACCTACTTCTAAGTTCCTTATGTTGGCAGTTGTTCTTGGTTAGAATTCTGGAATCTTATGTGAAGAAATTTCGGAGAAACGTGTTTAGTAACTCTTCTTTAGAGATACTGTTATCAATAACATCACCATTGTTATCGCCCAGTAATGATGTTGACTGCGTCTTGCCGGTTGCACTTTACATACGATCAACATCTCTTTGGGTTTAGTTCCAAATTTCAAGACAGAGTTTCGCTGTGGGAGCTATGGGAAGGATGTCGCATTGAAGTTCGCGCTATATTTCGGATTTCTGTTAAACCTCCACAGTCTTCGGAGTGTTGCGTTCTTTTAAATTTGTAATGCTTTTCTCGATGCTTCTGCAACAGTATTCTGACCTTTTTTGTGTACCATGGGGGATCAGTATCACTTCTACATAATTTATGTGGTGTATACCTCTCAATTGTCATCGTGCTGTTTCTTTGAATTTATACTACATCTGCTCTACGCTTACTTAGTCAGATTGGAAGAGGTGAAGACTCCTTCCTAGGAGCGAATATTTATGTATTTTTTTCTAAATAGATGTAGTTTTCGTTTTCTTGATGTGTTTAGATGTTACGGTATTCAGTCTCACTACAACAAATTTGTGGTCGGTAATCTCTGTATCCGTCATGACGCTATTTGCTCAGGGTTATTTGTTGTTAAGAGATCAAGTATGTTTTCGCAACTATTTACATTTCTAGTGGGGTCCTGAACTAACAGTTCAAAATAGTTTTCTGCGACAGGATTCAGTTCGATTTCGGATGACGTTTTATTCTTATCATCGTCTTTAAACATGTATTGTCGTCAACATATCGAGGGAACGTTAAGTCACCACCAACTATAATTGTATGAGTGGCATGTGTTTGACATGGTGCTCAAGTTTCCTTTGAACTGTTTTAGCAACTCTATCATATGTATCGTGGAGGCAGGGAGTCGATGATAGGAACCAATTATTAATTTATTCAGGTTGTTAAGTATGACCTCTGCCCATGCTAACTCACAGGAAGCATCTATATTAGTTACACTACAAGGTAAACTACCACCAACGGTATGTAATCTGTCCTTTTTGAACACGATTAGGTACTCTGTCAAAATTTCGGCTGAAGTTATCTCCGGTTTTCGACAGCTTTCCATAGCTTTAACGATTTGAGCTTCAGTGATTTCTGTAGGCGGTTGGAGCTCTGGTCCCAACACAGCTACGACAATTTAGAACTGCTGTAACCATTGTTGCTAGGTCCTTCATCTTCCTGTGTTTGCACTGCATTCTTTTAGACTGATGCACTTTCCGTAGATTCCAAAGGTCTCTAACGTAAAAATCGCCCAGTCCTCTCCACACATTCCCTGCTGCCGAGTACCGATTCATTTGCGTAGTGGACCCATGACCTACTTTGTGGACCCGAAAATCAACCACCCTATTGCACAAGTCGAAGAATATGCAGCCAACAGGGTCACAGCACGTCTGAGCCTCCGTAGTCGATCCTTTCGATCATGCTACAGATAACGAGCTCCGCCTTTGCCTCGCTAGCAAGGCTGGTAGCCTTTATCAAAAATGGTTCAAATGGCTCTGAGCACTATGGGACTTAACACCTGAGGTCATCATGCCCCTAGAACTTAGAACTACTTAAACCTAACTAACCTAAGGACATCACACACATCCATGCCCGAGGCAGGATTCGAACCTGCGACCGTAGCGGTCGCGCATTTCCAGACTGACGCGCCTAGAAGCGCTCGACCACTCCGGCCGGTGCAGACTTGATCGTTTCAGGCAGCCGCCCCAGTGGGGTAGCACTGCTGTTTAATGGAGAATAAAAATAATATATGGAAGATAGGTGACGTTGAAAGTGGAGCATTAGTGAAAACTAATGGTTCATTTATGGCGACCTCAATCAATCCACCAAACGTTTCGCATAATTTATTACAGTTTGAACAGATGTCACGAAACTGTCAAATTTTTCAAAATTAACATCGGTGCGGTAATTATTACTTCAGTTATATTTTCAGTTAAAAAAAATCATGAATCGAAAGAGTCACAGCGCAAGTTTACTAGACTTTTCGAGTGCATAGATTACTTGGAAGTTGCAACTGTGGATCGCAGGAAGGCCGGGCAAGGTAACAAAAGCGCCTTGCCACTCGAGAAGTAGCAGGTAAAAGGAACAATAAAGTAAAACATTAGTTACCTAACAGTTTCAACAAATTAATTAACCTTGTCGTTTGAATCTGTTTGTTTAATTTGTGAACACTGCAACATTGGCCAAGATTCGTGTTTGTCAACTGGTGAAAACAAGGGTGCATGCTGTTTACACAATACTATTCCTCTCTAGTTCCGCGTACGCTTGTGGCATCTCGCTCAGACTAAATTAAGTTCATGAAACCGTGTTTGGAACTACTGGAGGTTTATTTACCTAAGGTCAGAAATTCAGAAATTACAACAATGTGATATCTGCTGATGACCTGACGGAGAGTCGTGTTGATAAGAAATTGTGTGGGAGAAGGCCATGCTCTAGACAAAGCGTCATGAAAATGTTATGTTTAAATTTGACACTAGTTCGCATGGAAGAAGAAAAGAAAATTTTATTTTTTTATCATTAGTAAGACAGAGATTTAGGAACCAGGTTTTAAATTGTAACACATTTCCAGGGGCAGATGTGGACTCTGACCACAATCTATTGGTTATGAACTGTAGATTAAAAGTGAAGAAACTGCAAAAAGGTGGCAATTTAAGGAGATGAGACCTGAATAAACTGAAAGAATCAGAGGTTGTACAGGGTTTCAGGGAGAGCATAAGGGAACAATTGACAGGAATGGTGGAAAGAAATACAGTAGAAGAAGAATGGGTAGCTTTGAGGGATGAAATAGTGAAGGCAGCAGAAGATCAAACAGGTAAAAAGACGAAGGCTAGCAGAAACCCTTGGGTAACAGAAGGAATATTGAATTTTATTGATGAAAGGAGAAAATATAAAAATGCAGTAAATGAAGCAGGCAAAAAGGAATACAAACGTCTCAAAAATGAGATCGACAGGAAGTGCAAAATGGCTAAGCAGGGGTGGCTAGAGGATAAATGTAAGGATGTAGAGGTTTCTCTCACTAGGGGTAAGATAGATACCGCCTACAGGAAAATTAAAGAGACCTTTGGAGAAAAGAGAACCAATTGCATGAATATCAAGAGCTCAGATGGAAAACCAATTGTAAGCAAAGAAGGGGAAGCAGAAAGGTGGAAGGAGTATATAGAGGGTCTATACAGGGGCGATGTACTTGAGGACAATATTATGGAAATGGAAGAGGATGTAGATGAAGATGAAATGGGAGATAAGATACTGCGGTGAAGAATTTGACAGAGCAGTGAAAGACCTGAGTCGAAACAAGGCCCCCGGAGTAGACAACATTCCATTAGAACTACTGACAGCCTTGGGAGAGCCACTTCCGACAAAACTCTACCATCTTGTGAGCAAGATGTATGAGACAGGCGAAATACCCTCAGACTTCAAGAAAAATATAACAATTCGAATCCCAAAGAAAGCAGGTGTTGACAGACGTGAAAATTACCGATCTATGAGTTTAATAAGTCATGGCTGCAAAATACTAACGCGAATTCTTTACAGACGAATGGAAAACCTGATAGAAGCCGACCTCGGGGAAGATCAGTTTGGATTTCTTAGAAATGTTGGAACACGTGAGGCAATACTGACCCTACGACTTATCTTAGAAGAAAGATTAAGGAAAGGCAAACCTACGTTTCTAGCATTTGTAGACTTAGAGTAAGCTTTTGACAATGTTGATTGGAATACTCTCTTTCAAATTCTGAAGATGGCAGGGATAAAATACAGGGAGCGAAAGGCTATTTACAATTTGTACAGAAATCAGATGGCAGTTATAAGAGTCGAGGGGCATGAAAGGAAAGCAGTGGTTGGGAAGGGAGTGAGACAGGGTTGTAGCCTCTCCCCGATGTTATTCAATCTGTATATTGAGCAAGCAGTAAAGAAAAAAAAGAACAGTTCGGAGTAGGAATTAAAATCCATGGTGAAGAAATAAAAACTTTGAGGTTCACCGATGATATTGTAATTCTGTCAGAGACAGCAAAGGACTTGGAAGAGCAGTTGAACGGAATGGACAGTGTCTTGAAAGAAGGGTATAAGATGAACATCAACAAAAGCAAGACGAGGATAATGGAATGTAGACGAATAAAGTCGGGTGATGCTGAGGGAATTAGATTAGGAAATGAGACACTTAAAGTAGTAAAGGAGTTTTGCTATTTGGGGAGCAAAATAACTGATGATGGTCGAAGTAGAGAGGATATAAAATGTAGACTGACAATGGCAAGGAAAGCATTTCCGAAGAAGAGAAATTTGTTAACATCGAGTATAGATTTAAGTGTCCGGAAGTCGTTTCTGAAATTATTTGTATGGAGTGTAGTGAAGTGAAACATGGACAATAAATAGTTTCGACAAGAAGAGAATAGAAGCTTTCGAAATGTGGTGCTACAGAAGAATGCTGAAGAATAGATGGGTAGATCACATAACTAATGAGGAGGTATTGAATAGAATTGGGGAGAAGAGGAGTTTGTGGCACAACTTGACAAGAAGAAGAGACCGGTTGGTAGGACATGTTCTGAGGCATCAAGGGATCACAAATTTAGCATTGGTGGGCAGCGTGGAGGGTAAAAATCGTAGAGGGAGACCAAGAGATGAATACATTAAGCAGATTCAGAAGGATGTAGATCGCAGTAAGTACTGGGAGATGAAGAAGCTTGCACAGGATAGAGTAGCATGGAGAGCTGCATCAAACCAGTCTCAGGACTGAAGACCACAACAACAACATCATTAGTCGAGAGTTGACCGATAAACTTCCGTATTATATAGGTAATAGCTGCGGATTGACAGTATGGGAATTAAGTAAAGCACAAATTATTATACATCTGCAGAGTAACAAAGTGCAGCTCTTTGCATGTATTACACAGGCTGTCCTGACTAGAAGTGTACACAAATAAATTCTCATAACGGAAGGACTCCACCTTCAACTTTTGTGGTCCTGTCCTCCTCAGTTGCGCGTAATACTACGGTATATTGATAATTTTCACTTATGGACCGTCTGACAGCAACTGAATAAAACACAATTTTAGTGCCATACGCGTTTCGCCTTTATTTTCTGCAAGGCATCATCAGTGGCCTGGAATATGTACATATGTTAGCTATTTTATTTACATTTTTTGTCACTGTGCCTATAGGTTAGAAACAGTTCTAGTGGTTGGTATTTCCTATTAAGTAGTAATGTTTTGAACTGTACTTACAGGTTGCGTAGGCAGTGTCTTACATATTACGCTCCTGTTGCATTTTTGGTGTTGTTCTTCTTCCTATGAGCGCCAATTTGCTGTTTTTTCCGCATTCCACAGCACTAAGCACTGAGCGCTTGTTTTAATGCAATGTTTTGGTTTCTGTTGCCGACTGTCGAATGTTTTTGCCAAAGATCGAATATTACTGCCAAACTTATGAGTAACTATTGAAGTATCTGTGGTCTGTTCGTGTATGCATTTGTGTGTGTGTGTGTGTGTGTGTGTGTGTGTGTGTGTGTGTGAGTGAGTGTTTTTTGGTGTCGTATTAATATAATTTAATTTAATTTTATTGTATTTATTTATTTTTGTTTTTGTCCTGTGTATGTGTTTTGGTGTAATATATATATTTTTTTTTTTTTTTTTTTTTTTTTTTGTGCTGTGTGTGTGTGTGTGTGTGTGTGTGTGTGTGTGTCTGTATTTTGGTGTTATGTAATTTTTTTTTTTTTTTTTTTTTTTTTTTTTTTTTTTTTTTTTTTTTTTGAGGGGGGGGCTTTGTATATGTGTGTGTGTGTGTGTGTGTTATATATTATTTTATCATTTCCTTTATTAAGTGTAGTAGGGAGCCTGTGTTGATGTGTGTTTGTTCATTTATCACATGTTTGTTTTCTGCTATGGCTTTCTGGATGTGGAAGTTTTCTTGCATTTGTATAAAAAAAAAAAAAAAAAAAAAAAAAAAAAAAAAAAATTACATAACACCAAAATACAGACACACACACACACACACACACACACACACACACAGCACAAAAAAAAAAAAAAAAAAAAAAATATATTACACCAAAACACATACACAGGACAAAAACAAAAATAAATAAATACAATTAAATTAAATTAAATTAAATTAATACGACACCAAAAAACACTCACTCACACACACACACACACACACACACACACACACACACACACAAATGCATACACGAACAGACCACAGATACTTCAATAGTTACTCATAAGTTTGGCAGTAATATTCGATCTTTGGCAAAAACATTCGACAGTCGGCAACAGAAACCAAAACATTGCATTAAAACAAGCGCTCAGTGCTTAGTGCTGTGGAATGCGGAAAAAACAGCAAATTGGCGCTCATAGGAAGAAGAACAACACCAAAAATGCAACAGGAGCGTAATATGTAAGACACTGCCTACGCAACCTGTAAGTACAGTTCAAAACATTACTACTTAATAGGAAATACCAACCACTAGAACTGTTTCTAACCTATAGGCACAGTGACAAAAAATGTAAATAAAATAGCTAACATATGTACATATTCCAGGCCACTGATGATGCCTTGCAGAAAATAAAGGCGAAACGCGTATGGCACTAAAATTGTGTTTTATTCAGTTGCTGTCAGACGGTCCATAAGTGAAAATTATCAATATACCGTAGAAGGACTCCACATTTTATGTTGTTGGGTAAATACGCAACCGGTAGAGACATTCTCCAAGTTATGATCCTCACCATGTCATCAACGACGTGGAGTCGCTTGGCGCATGCGTGTCAGTGGCATGGCACACCTATCTCGACATTTTGGCGAAATGTGCAGTTCTGCAGAGGTCTCCCTACGTCATTTTTGAGCAGGATGGTGCCCCACCCCACTGTCATGAGGCGTTTCCTGAGCATTGGATCAGAAGGTACAGTCCCATTGCCAGGCTCCCTCGGTCTCCTGATCTGACTCCGCTGGAACTGAATGCATAGGAGTTTATCAAGGACATTGTTTTCAGAACAAAGATTCGAGAGATGCTACAGTTAAGACAACCAATCTACGTCGCAGTAGAGCCCATAACACCTGTCACGCTTATGATCATGTGGCGAGAAGTGAAGTACCGTTTCGTTATATCTCGAGCTACAAACAGTGCCCATATTGATCTGTACCAAAGTGCATAAAAACGTATGAGCTCTTGTGTACAACGGTGGGTAAATAAAGTTGTAAAATTTAATAGGTACTGAAATATAAACAAATATTTTTGTGCAACTCTAGTCCAAACAACCTTTACTACAGTAACTGGTATTCCAAATTGCTTATGGCCCTATATTAGCTCTACTTTCTAACAGGGAAGATGAGCAATAAATTCAATTTGATCTTACTAAAAACAAGAAACGGGTTGATGAATATGACCAGACTACATCCAGGATTAAATTATTAGGCAGAAGAGGAACACAGTTTGGTGTTAAAAATTCGAGGGAGGTCTCATTTCTAAACGGTGAAAAGGCTATTCCATCACGTCTTAAATGCTTGGCCGCTTCGTGTCTGTCTTTTGGTCTTTTTAACACCACAGTATGACTCCAGATTCACTCGTAATTACTTCGGAAGAGCAAACGTACATTGTTGCTCAAAGCCAAAGATAGTTTTCCAGAGAAGTTAGTGCCACGAAACGCATGTTTTGTGTAGCTCCCTTTTGTTTACACCCTTCCACGTGTCTTCATCACTTTGCGTACACTTTAATTTAGCGTCATTGCTTCCGGCGCAAGGTTATTTGAAAGCAACGGAAACGCAGACGCGAAGTTCGCCACTTGCGTGCACTCGGCGGAACAGCGACCTGTTAGGCGGCGGCCGCACGATTCACTACGCGGTTTTGCGCCTGCATTACCGGCCGACTTCATTACAAAAGCCAGCAATAGACCGACGTGGGAGCAGGGGGACCTGCTCTTAAGGAGATTAAAGCGCAAACCTTTCATTCTGCGACCCCTTTCCCAGAAATTAATTTCCCGCCTGCTCGTGTCACCGGGTCGGCAAAAAATTTCTCGTCATTTCGCATCACTTCATTTCCTTCGCTCTTCGCCGAACCAATGTAGAGAAGCATTCTCTTTTTCTGGAAACGGATCAGAAGAGATTGTTGGAGAAAACTCACTCACCATTCAGCATTACTTTTGGACTGATGTACTGTGTACGTGGGATAAAACGGTATACGGGCGGACAGAACGCGACTTCAGCATATTCCATGCGCATTCGAATCAAGTTCATGGTGAACGAATTTGCGCTTACCAGATGAAGGTGACACGTTCATCTCCGATTGCCGGATGGTGCGAGAGTATGTTTGCTAGTAAGCGTATTATTCGAATAGGGAAAAACTGTTTTGTTTCTTTGATTCAGGGTGCCTTAAGTGGTTTCATTGGCATCCATGCCTGAACAAAAATGAAGACACAGTAAATTGCGTTGTTGCAGTGTGGACATGTATTGTCAGATAATAATCTCATTACTCTTTTCCATGCAAGTGCGCTCTTGGGGACTGGTTCACGAACGCAAGAGGAAAACTTGAAAAAATTGTCAGTTTTCTAAATAGTGTAGCTCAAAGAATAAGAGTTGTCAGCACATACAGTGCTTTCCATCTTTTAACATATTATTTGGGAACATTTTTATGTACAAACCACAATTTTGGGCTCTTATTTTCTGAATTGCATTTTGTCTTGCGTGTGAAATAAAGCAGGTTGATTATAAATGTACAGCATAGGTACACATATCTCGAAATAAAAACAAAGTGGAAGCTCGATTTTTTATGAAGGTTCTTTACACTATTATCTATAAAACAGTTTTTTAATTGATATTGCTATCAGATATTAACGGTTCAAATTCTTCTTAATAGTGATTATCAAAAAATTCATTAATTGACTGCTGGTTTGTCTTTAAAAGTATTTAATTTTCAAATTTAAGTCACAAGAGTAGTAACTTTTAGTTAAATGTGTTTTAAGACAGTGCACAAAATTTCAGCCCTCTATCTTAAACAGCTCTAACAAGTGTGCACCACAACATCAGAAAAGTGTGTTTCCGGGAAATTCAAGTTAAAGTTAAAATTAAAACTTGTTTCTCTACCTACCCAGCATAACGCTAACACACCTCACATTCATATTTACCTTGATGCTGGTGTTGTTCTCTCTCTCTCTCTCTCCCCTTCCCTTTTCTTTCTCAAACTTCTACTTGTTTTTGTTTCTTTCGTGCCTTCCAAAACTGATTTCTCTGCTTCGAAGATTTTGTCCACCAGGCACTCCCATCAGTTCCATCACCTTAAACCTTGACACTGCACCATCACTGAAACATACCAGAGTATCAATCACACCTGTTTTCAAAGTCTTTAGTTCTACCAGAAGAGTTGTTAGTACCCGTTCCCATATACACATTCGTTTAGATTTTTAGTCTTACAACGTAATTACTTCTCTAACACTTTTGTGCCACTCAGACATTAGAGACGAAAAAGTCATGGAAAACAAACATATGAGACAAAATCTTGGTTTTAAAAAGCTGTCTGCATGACAAAAATGGTGTAATCATGTGTGCATACAATTTTAATTTTCTCTAATCTTGGGGATCACTTCGGTACAAGTTCCTCGAAATAAAATTTTTCTTGTTAAAAACACTACAGAGAATTTTTAACAGTAAAATTAAAACAATGAATTTTTTACACTTATTCGCTTACTAGTCTGCTTAAGTCCGATCGAAGACTAGAGTCTTAGCGATGGAGCACAAACTCGGACTGGGATAAGACTGGGAATGAAATCGGCTATGTCCTTCCAAAGAACCGTTCCCGCAATAGCCATAAGCGATTTAGGTGAATCCGGGCACGGATATGAATCCTGTTCCCCGAGCAAGTATTTATGCTTGAGTATAGTACCAGTAGTATACACATGAGAATACACTGCTTGTCGTAGCTAAAGTGGAGACTGTGATATGATTTTTTGAATTCGCCGCTCTCTCCAAAAATCCGTGACAGATTTCAATCACTCCATCTGTTCCAAATGGAATGCTTCATATCAAATTCCCCGCCATAAAAGTAGCTTCTAACGTGACAAAACAAACGCTTTCGGTCTTTTCATAATAAGTACATGAAATTATCTGTCCCTTTCCATACCGTCTTTTTAGTTGTAAAGTCTTTATAGTCTTTTTCGTGTGGTTCTAATTCTCATGTTTAGTTTCTCTATTAGAAATTATACCGAGATTTATCAACATGGAAGTCAGAGCCACTTCGTAATCAACAGTGATGTAGCAGATTTTTTGAGGCCTATATGTCGTGAAATAATACTGGAATGCGTTTTATGACAACAGAAATGTAAATCACGATTACAGGTAAAAAATGTCAACAGGAAATTCCTTCTCCAATACGATGATTATTTGCTCATCCTCAGTCTGGCACATTTTAGTAAAGCTTCTAGAACAAGCGTCTTACATCGAATTATGAGGTCAAAATGTATCGCTTCTGGTACACAGAAGACGATATTTAGTGGCAATGAATTAATTAAAACATTAATGAAGATACGTCGATAACATTTTTAATTAATTGCTGGAGAAAATCCAGTATCAATTTCGCAATCCTCTGATAAAATAGAATCATTTTACGTACGTCATAATAACATTTTTTTCATTATGGAATTTTTCGAGTTTTTTTTTTTTTGCATATTTCTAGTCCTTTAATCAGCCTTGAACGCAGTTCAGTCTACACGCGATTTGCATACGGGCAATATCGGCACTTTGTGAGGGACTCTTAATGTAATTTGGATGCAGTGAATTATCCACATAATTAGTCATCAGCATAAAATTATGTACACTGCCGGAAAAAACTGTAATAATCTCAAGCACTGTGCTCAGTGGCACCTGGGAGTAATGTGAGCATACTGAGGAGCTGCAGTGATAGTGATTCATTGCCGGTCGTTGTGGCCGAGCGGTTCTAGGCGCTTCAGTTTGGAACCGCGCTGTTGTTACGGTCGCAGGTTCGAATCCTGCCTCGGGCATGGATGTGTGTTGTGTCCTTAGGTTAGTTAGGCTTAATTGTTCTAAGTCTAGGGGACTGATGACCTTAGATGTTAAGTACCATAGTGCTTAGAGCCATTTGAAGTGATTTATTTGTCACGACCATAGGCGAACAGATGGCACTCTGGAGGACTGTTTTTGCACCCTCAGGCTTGACTTTGCAGGCAATACCTATGCGGAGTTCAGAGGTGAACAGTGCTTGCAATATTCATTGTACTGTACAATCATGCCACAGTGACAAGTATCTACTCATGAACAACTTCTGCTATTTGAAGGGGGTCATATCGTGGGCCTGCCCGAAACTGTATGGTCGTATCGACGGATTGCTGCAGATGTTGAGCAGAATGAATATGTGGTGTGTTGTACCTTTTAACATTGGTCTTGGAACAGTACCGTATCTGCAGACATTTGCGTGGTACAGACGCACATCTAGATCGACTCATTGTTCGAGTATCGGTGGCCGAACGAAAATCACCCAGGGAGAAAATCCGGGCACTTTCTGTGTCATCAGGAAAGATTAGGAACCGACAGCTAGCACCAGGATTAACGCCAGTGTCGCCTCTGATCAGGCTACCACTGACACCACGACACCACCAATCGTGGCTACTCTGCTGTCGTGAAAGTGTCGACTGGAGAGCGGAATGGTGCCCTGTTTTCTTCAGAAATGCGAGTAGGTTCTGTCTGTGATGGACGTGCACGTGTGTTTCGTAGACTAAGTGAGTTGCCTATTCCATAGTGCGTCCACCCACGGTGCATGGGGCCCATCACAAGCTTCATGGTGTGGAGGGTCATCAATTACAACTCGCAGTCACAATTGGTGTTTCTACAGAGTAAACTAACCAGTGCCTTCGACATTGCAGTGGCTATCATCCCCATGCTATTGCTATCTTTTCAAAAGGAAGGTGACGTGCATTTTCAGCACGACAGTATACGTCCACGTACGGCTGCGGTGACGCAACCTGCTCCTAGAGGTGTACAGTAACTACCCTGTCTAGCAAGATCACCAGATCTCTCGCCAAATAAACAAGGAAGGGACATGATGAAGTGCGAACATACTAGTTCTCCAAGGGCTTTGTCGAACTGCCAGAAAATGTGCAAGATTTTGGATATTCTAGAGCAGGATGCCATTCGGCACCTTTATGGTCGTTTGCATGAGGGAATACATGCCTAAGATGGTGATAGGTGGGGGAGGAGTGCGAGGAGAGAGGTACTCTGTGTATTGGACCGACCGTGCGACTGCTTGTGACTCTTTTCTGTGGCATGTGTGTCTCATTCGGTATGAATTTATTCTCATAGAGTCCTACAATGATGAACCACCTATCACCAGACTTCTCTATAAAGTGTCCTTATCCTTGAGGGTGATGTTTTTTTCCGGCAGTGTCTAGTTCAATTTGTTTCATAACAGTGATTCTGATGACGTGGGGTTTGACGTCAAAGGAATGACGTCAAAGGCCACGATATTACGGCAAGCAGCCTCAGCTGAGGGTCAGTAGAGGCAGTTGTGGTGAAAGTTTTTTCACGCTTTTGACGGGTGTAGCAAAGTGGTTGGTTGGTTGGTTGATTTGTGGTAGGGGACCAACGGCCAGGTCATCGGTCCCATCGGTTTAGGGAAGGATGGGAAAGAAGTCGGCCGTGCCCTTGCAAAGGAACCATCCCGGAATTTGCCTGGAGCGATTTAGGGAAATCACGGAAAACCTAAATCAGGATGGCCGGACGCGGGTTTGAACCCTCATCCTCCCGAATGCGAGTCTAGTGTGATAATTACTGCACGACCTCGCTCGGTGGTATAGCCGCTATACATGTGCGTATTTTTCTAGATGTTGTTTTATTGCTTTTTATGTGAAGGTGGCATCACAGATGTAGTAAGATATTTAAATGCATCGCTCTCAGGGCTTTCTCTCGTACTGAAGACTAATAAGCAAACATTACGCAATTTTTTTGTTTTATTTATAAAGTTAAAAAAAGACGCCTCAGTCAAAAGATGAATCAATGGACGCGGAACCTTGGACAACCTATGACCGTACGCTATGTGTATCACGGGAGGTGTGGATTTCTCAGTCTCCTGAAGGGGCTCACATCTTTTTTCTAAAAAAATAAACAACGATACTCAGGTGGGACTCAAGATGATCTTGATGAAAATCGATGGCCAAAACTAGCAACTGTGGATGCTTGTACATTGTAATAAAATGCCGTTACATATGACTACAAACCGATGACACCATACCCCTAGATGCACCCGTCACCGACATTCTACAACACATGCGCACACCTCTTACTTATTCGTAACTAAAGGGGCCATTGTGCGCGAAAGAACCCCGCTGAACATACCAGCGAACACTGCCGGATATTTACATCTACTTATTTCGCACTTTTATCGAAAATTTGTCTCTTTGTCTTTCTTGTGCTAACTATAAGTGCACTAGGGTTTTCTACGGCAAGTGTGTGATGGAGGGGATGCTAACCACAGGGGGAAACCTATTTACTCATGATTAAAGTGAAATAACTGTGTGTTTTGTGTAGATCTCATTTGAAACGACATTTTAGTCTAGTGCATCATAAGTAATATCCAGAAACTTTCCTTCACAGAGATTCTAGGTCATTTTGTGTGCCAACAGTTAGCGACTAAGATGAGACGATAGGTGCAGTTTCAAGTTCCGGCTCAGCGCCTGGAACTGTGGGGTTTTCTCAATGGAAGCTGCAGTGCCACGTGCTTCCTGTTAGCATCGTGATCGTATTAGGTTGGATCTACCAGACATCGACGACGATTAACCGTCAGCACAGTACACTTGGTCTCAAAGTGGCGCCAATCTAACAACTTTTCATTAAAATCTCAGTCATACAGATACTGGTTCCCGATAGCAGCCTACAAACATTTCATGAGTCGGGGCACGCATTAGCTTTATTTGTGTAGTATCAGGGAAATGGAACATGCATGACCTGGAAATAGTTGCACATCATTATAGATATGAAAGATGTCTGTTATGTCGAATGGTTGCCGTCATTACTTCCTTCCTATCTCTTTCCCATCCGTTTACTTTCCATTCCTTTCACCCCAAAATATACAGTTGCGCATCAGTAACGTTGTTTCGGACAGTACTTCTGCTCTGTATCGCAACGACTCTAAAAAATTGTCTAGCGTCTGACTGCCACCACCACGTATGTGTGCTTCGTGAACTGACTCCAGTTTTGTATATCCCTTAACTTCTACATGTACCTCGAGGGACGAATTAGGAGTTCTTCTAATGTGGAATATTCACTTAGAAAAGAAAATATTGTTCCCGTATTGCCCTTTTGTGGAAAGACTACCCACAATAGACAGATGTCGGGATTCGAGTCTCGAAGGAACACACAGATGTAACTTGTGGCGAATGTACTTTTAGTAACTATCAGTAGCAGTTAGTTAACATCCGGACGGTGTTAACACAAATTCCCCTCTTTTCCCTCTCTAGTCATTTAGTCGATTCCGACTATCTGTGACCCCATGAACTAAAGCACGTCCATTTCTTCTGTCGTGCATTATCTCCCTCAGACTTTTCTGGTTGGAATCCGTAGTCCAACTATTGACCTCACCCTTTGCCACCCTCTTCTCTTTGTGCCTTCAGTATTCCCCAACATTAAGATCTTTTCCTGCGAAACATGTCTTACCATATCTTTCATTTAGTTCGGTATCTGTAGCCGTGATTACGAAGGTCGACATTTTTTTACATTTTCAGCTAATAGCGTCCCCAGTACAAACCGTATGCACTTTCTTTTCCATAATTACTATTAGTTGAAAACTAATACACTTTCTTTTGAGTTGTTTTTATACGTCACACGTTTTTCGCAGAAATTTCCTTAGAAATGCAAGTTATAAGTGATGTAGATTTAGTCTTGTTAAACGCTGGTTACATTTGTGTTAAAGTCTATTATCATTTCCGTAATGCTAGCATCTGTTCCCTAATGGTATTTGAAGCAAATTCTGTCTAGCCGTGACATACGTATTACACTTCGCGCTCGACTACTTCAAAATATGTGTTCAGCACCCTAGTGCCTTAGTGAGATGAGTTATGGACGCATACCTCATTACTAGGTAAGTAATTGTAGGCGTTTGAAATACACTCCTGGAAATTGAAATAAGAACACCGTGAATTCATTGTCCCAGGAAGGGGAAACTTTATTGACACATTCCTGGGGTCAGATACATCACATGATCACACTGACAGAACCACAGGCACATAGACACAGGCAACAGAGCATGCACAATGTCGGCACTACTACAGTGTATATCCACCTTTCGCAGCAATGCAGGCTGCTATTCTCCCATGGAGACGATCGTAGAGATGCTGGATGTAGTCCTGTGGAATGGCTTGCCATGCCATTTCCACCTGGCGCCTCAGCTGGACCAGCGTTCGTGCTGGACGTGCAGACCGCGTGAGACGACGCTTCATCCAGTCCCAAACATGCTCAATGGGGGACAGATCCGGAGATCTTGCTGGCCAGGGTAGTTGACTTACACCTTCTAGAGCATGTTGGGTGGCACGGGATACATGCGGACGTGCATTGTCCTGTTGGAACAGCAAGTTCCCTTGCCGGTCTAGGAATGGTAGAACGATGGGTTCGATGACGGTTTGGATGTACCGTGCACTATTCAGTGTCCCCTCGACGATCACCAGTGGTGTACGGCCAGTGTAGGAGATCGCTCCCCACACCATGATGCCGGGTGTTGGCCCTGTGTGCCTCGGTCGTATGCAGTCCTGATTGTGGCGCTCACCTGCACGGCGCCAAACACGCATACGACCATCATTGGCACCAAGGCAGAAGCGACTCTCATCGCTGAAGACGACACGTCTCCATTCGTCCCTCCATTCACGCCTGTCGCGACACCACTGGAGGCGGGCTGCACGATGTTGGGGCGTGAGCGGAAGACGGCCTAACGGTGTGCGGGACCGTAGCCCAGCTTCATGGAGACGGTTGCGAATGGTCCTCGCCGATACCCCAGGAGCAACAGTGTCCCTAATTTGCTGGGAAGTGGCGGTGCGGTCCCCTACGGCACTGCGTAGGATCCTACGGTCTTGGCGTGCATCCGTGCGTCGCTGCGGTCCGGTCCCAGGTCGACGGTCACGTGCACCTTCCGCCGACCACTGGCGACAACATCGATGTACTGTGGAGACCTCACGCCCCATGTGTTGAGCAATTCGGCGGTACGTCCACCCGGCCTCCCGCATGCCCACTATACGCCCTCGCTCAAAGTCCGTCAACTGCACATACGGTTCACGTCCACGCTGTCGCGGCATGCTACCAGTGTTAAAGACTGCGATGGAGCTCCGTATGCCACGGCAAACTGGCTGACACTGACGGCGGCGGTGCACAAATGCTGCGCAGCTAGCGCCATTCGACGGCCAACACCGCGGTTCCTGGTGTGTCCGCTGTGCCGTGCGTGTGATCATTGCTTGTACAGCCCTCTCGCAGTGTCCGGAGCAAGTATGGTGGGTCTGACACACCGGTGTCAATGTGTTCTTTTTTCCATTTCCAGGAGTGTATGATTGTGTCGATAAATGTTAAGGATACCATCAACTCTCTATTTTGGCAATAATGTGACTTATGAACAGAAAGTTAGAAAGTCTCAATAACGTCAAGAGAAGAAACTCGAATACTTTCGCCAAACAGTGCTCAACAGCAAATATAACATATTGTAACTAATACTTCATGTAGAGTTTGATGGTAGGCGTGCTCCAGAGCATAGAGTTTTGGGTAAAGAACGTAAGGAGCCATTGGTTTGAAATGAGCAAGGAATCGATCTTCAGAAATGTCATGGGGAAACAATGTATTGTGAATGTTCTTGGTAGACGAGGCACTTAAAGAAGAAAAATGCCATTTGTAAGATTATCTTGTATTCTGTGTTGATGATGAGACACTTTTATGTGTGTAACATTAGTAGTCCCTTACTTTGCATACTTTACCATCTCAGTTATCTGATAATGCGAAGATTAAAGACAATATCGTTTACGTTATGTTACCTAACTATAGAACCGAACTCTTTATAAAATATTCTTTAAACTGTACTCCCATACCTGTTGTATGGAAGCTACCACTAACTGATACCTCACTCTGCTGCCACTACTTCCGACATGGCAGAATGATACGGACAACTTTTACCTCTAAATGCTGTCAGATGATGACGTTGTGTGGAAGATAATGGCAGCAGAACAAAGTATAATTTGATTGCAGATTTTGTCGGTGTATAAAAATGTCTTTATTACAAAATCCATTTCAGAATATGCAAGTCTGATTGAAAATTACGTTGGTCGCACCTTCGTTTTTACATTGCGAGGCCTGTTCATTAAGACGGTCCACAAGTTGTAGATGGTCATAGGTTCTCGCGCTAGAATTTAATCTTTTGATATTCTGTTTTCTTAATGCATGGCAAACACGCCGTACTAATTTCACTGTTGGAACTCCTGGTTTCCGTGTGTGAAATGTGGACAAGCAGTGTTCTCTAAGCAGCAATGGCAGTGAAGCGCGATGCGCCTTTGAAATTCTGCTTTTGTCTGAACACATCTTCAGCTGAGGCCTATGCAGTATTAGAGGGGGCAAATGGGGAGTCTTTTTCTCCCTAGAGCACAGCCTGAAGACGACTTAAATTTATTAAAGAGGGGAGACAATCAGTTTTTATAGAAAGTGGACCCAGCGCTGTAGTCACTGTTCTCACGGAAGGAAACATCAGTTCCGCTGCTGTTATTGTAAGAGAGGATCGACAAATAACCCTACTAACCAGTTCTAAAATACTGAAAGTTTCACTGGGAGCAACCCAAAAGATGCTGACAGAAAATTTAAACTCGAAATGTCTTCCTTCGGGTTAGTTTCAAGACTCTCGGACAAAAGGTCATTCATATGCAGGTCTGCATTCAGCTGAAGTTAATATCAGAGGCAGATTCGGAGTTCCTTTTAAATTTAATCACTGCTGATGAAACTTGGCTACAGAATCTTGATCCTTATAGCAAACAGAAAAGCTCTGTGTAAAAATCTCCCTTATCATCAATCCCCAAAAAAATAAGTCTCTGCTTCTTATGGGAATGTTATGTTCCCCTAATTTTTTTTGTACTTATGGAATTGTTTATCAGCTTGTTGTTCCTGCATACGTAACAAAAACTGATTAATGTCACAGGAGTATTCTGAAAACTTTTCTAGTCCGTATCAGGCGCAAAAGGCCGCATGTCTGTGGAAAAGGTAGGATTCTGCACCAAGATAATGCACCACCGCACAGTGTAAATGCTGTTACTACATATCTTGCAGAAACCAATGTGAAGTGCATCCCTCACCCTCCCTATAGTCCTGATTTAGCCACGTGTGACTTTTTCTATTGTAACCTGATGAAACACCTTCGTGGAAGGTACTTTACATCATCAGAAGCAGTAGCGAAGGTTGCGGTAGTGATTCTGAAGGGCCTTCCAAAAATGATTTCCAGAGACTGTCATAAGCGCTGGAACAAGTGCAACGCATCGAAAGGAAACTATTTTGATAAGGACCATCAAACTGTGAGTTTAAATAAAGGTATGTTGTCTAAAAATATGATCGTTCTTTATTGAGGAGCCCTTGTAGTTTTGATCAGGCCTGCTCCTTAACAACAGTTTACTAACATTATTATAATTATTATAATGGTATTACTCATCATAAAAGAAAAGTACACTAAAATATACCAAAATAACAGTATTTTGATGCTAGTTGACTAGACTGCTAATGTGTAGCACTCATGAAGGGAGAATATGTATTGCACGATGTGTATTCTCTGAGCTTTTTAGACGAAATAGTGTCATCTTACTACCGTAGATAATGTCTTTCATCCGTTAAAATTGTTCATATCCGGAAAATGTGTTCACTTAAGATAGCATCGCCCCAAGTAAGATGAAAATATAATGGATAGCCTTTCTCTGTGCACCGGCGCTCCTCTACATTCATCAACCGATAAATGATCGGATGTCGCGGAACGCTCGCCCCACGAAAAAAGGCCGATACTATGGTCCAGTCGTCGGCATGACCACAAATCGACATTCCATCTCAGTTGCCAACTCACCCAGAAGCAGCTCCCCAGCTATTATTAATTAATCAGGCGTCATTTTGTAAATACTGCAAAGGGGCAGACGCGGTGACATCACAAACCTCAGAGACATTCATCCTTTGATGATCTACTGGAATGTTGCTCCGTTTCCTTCCCTCACCAAAACGGCTGCAGATGCCTTCAACAGTGATGTATGACAGTATTTCACTAAATAATTTAGCGCCCTGTGCTCTGAATGTCCCTTGTTGTGGCTCTTCCCATCACAGGCGAGATCCCGGATGTTTAGTAATGGAGGTTCCTCTCGTTGTTGCGTAAGTCGTGTATAATTACCAAAGGAGAATGGGTTAACAGCTCGCCGGATATCGGTGTCCACCAGCTAACTGCGCCCTAGCAGGCTATTAGGCGCAGTATGCTATTAAACTCGCCAAACAGCTACCGCTAACAAGATTACTCTGAAAGTGGGCCACGCAGCTATGCTGTGTCAGGAGGACAGCCTCACCGACTTTCCCACTCGTTTATTATTTGATGGGAAAGTGATAAATCACCTGTTTGAGGAGTACTGATTACACCGTATTGCTTTGACATTGCCATCCTCCGATTTAGAGAACAATATTTGTTTACATGAGCAAATGATTCCTATGGTGCAAGTGAATTCCTAGCAAAAGTCGCAGGGTTCAAAGGTGACAACAATGGTCCAGTTCAAACAGTATGCAGTGATGTAATCGTGTGAACTGAAACAAAAAAATCTCAAATACAGTGGAGTGTCTATAGCAATAAGGCTCGTCACACGATGTTGAAAAATACAAAATTTATGTCAAGGAAATAAAAAGAAAATAGAAACGCCTCAAATGCATGCGCTGTGAAACTTTACGGGTGGCTGTGAGGATTTTCTGTTAATGGTTCAATTTCTTGGAGTCTGACTGGTATTTTTTTTCGATGTGGGGGAGTTTTAGGTGCTTAGTTCATACGGCTGTTGATGACAAACTATAAACGCATAACGGCCATACTGAAAACTACGGAATGTTAGGGAAACGCATAGCGTACGTTAACAAGGTACAAAACATTTGTTTACAGTTTGCGAATACTTTGCTTTAAGAGCTGAAACTCGATACACATATAGACATAAATAAAATTTTTCTGTTATTTGACGGAAAGCACTGCCGGTACTAGTTAAATTTGACCTTGAGCGTAAAGTTACAGATGATGCAGTTGAGATTGCTATATTTAATGCCATGCCTCCAGTCACTCCCCACTCGTTCCCTCTTCCTCCCCACCAATTCAACTTCCAGTCTCTCTACCAAACGTCGAACCACTGCAAGTTTTATTGTACCATGCTACAAGTTTCTACCTTCGCGACCTCCCTCTACGATAACATCATCCGCGAAAAGCCTTATCGAACTTCGGCGTTATCGAGTAGTCAGTGTGGATTCTACACATTACTGAACAGAAGGGTTACATCGTTAGAAACTTGTCATTACTTGCCCAGAGCCTTCCAGGCCATCTTCCCCTGGTGGAAGAACTACTGACATTGGCAGATGTAAGCCTCCTGCATAAACTAACCATTCGCATTTCTAAATCCAATATTTTACGAAATTAATGTGAGTTGCAGAGAAATACACAGTGCAACTAAGGGGAATGTGGAATTATAAAACCTGGAAAAGCGAATAGGGAGAATAAAACCAAACTTTCTTTCGAATGCGCCATCTGCTACCAACAAGGTAAGAAAATCCATTTTCCTTCAAAACATGCAAGAAGGAGCTGTAAACAGAGTGAGTAATGAAACTTCAGAATGAGATTTTCACTCAGCAGCGGAGTGTGCGCTGATATGAAACTTCCTGGCAGGTTAAAACTGTGTGCCCGACCGAGACTCGAACTCGGGACCTTTGCCTTTCGTGGGCAAGTGCTCTACCATCTGAGCTACCGAAGCACGACTCACGCCCGGTCCTCACAGCTTTACTTCTGCCAGTATCTCGTCTCCTACCTTCCAAACTTTACAGAAGATCTCCTGCAAACCTTGCAGAACTAGCACTCCTGAAAGAAAGGATATAGCGGAGACATGGCTTAGCCACAGCCTGGGGGATGTTTCCAGAATGAGATTTTCACTCTGCAGCGGGTTAAAACTGTGTGCGCGACCGAGACTCGAACTCGGGACCTTTGCCTTTCGCGGGCAAGTGCTCTACCATCTGAGCTACCGAAGCACGACTCACGCCCGGTCCTCACAGCTTTACTTCTGCCAGTATCTCGTCTCCTACCTTCCAAACTTTACAGAAGCTCTCCTGCGAACCTTGCAGAACTAGCACTCCTGAAAGAAAGGATATAGCGGAGACATGGCTTAGCCACAGCCTGGGGGATGTTTCCAGAATGAGATTTTCACTCTGCAGCGGTTAGTAGTTAAAACTGTGTGCCCGACCGAGACTCGAACTCGGGACCTTTGCCTTTCGCGGGCAAGTGCTCTACCATCTGAGCTACCGAAGCACGACTCACGCCCGGTCCTCACAGCTTTACTTCTGCCAGTATCTCGTCTCCTACCTTCCAAACTTTACAGAAGCTCTCCTGCGAACCTTGCAGAACTAGCACTCCTGAAAGAAAGGATATAGCGGAGACATGGCTTAGCCACAGCCTGGGGGATGTTTCCAGAATGAGATTTTCACTCTGCATTCTAGAGTGAGTAATGGTTGCAAAACACGACAGTCCTACGAAAAACTGATTTTAACATTAAAGCACTCAGACTGTGAAAACTTGTAGTAGCTTCAAGATGTTTGCGGTATTATCAGTGATACTGCTGTACGGACAAGGTGAATAAAATCTACTGTCCAAACAAGTACGATAAAGACCACATCGTTGTTTGGAAGGTTAGGGATCCCTTCGCCTTGCAGTGCTGTCTACATGGCAGCCAGCCAGTACATCATTGTACTCCGTACAGGGATCACGTGATTTCTGATAGCACCACCAGTGAAGCTGTGTTTTTGTTGTTTGTTGCGAAAATGGAACAGGGGATTTTAGAGCAACGTTCTGCAATCAAGTTTTGTATTGAGCTTGGGGAATCCGAGAGTGTGACCTTTCCAAAGGTCTGTGGGGAACATTCCTTATCATCAGCACAAGTTCTTCGCTCGCACATATCATTTTTGTCAGACTGAAAATACGTTGAAGATAATCCTCGCTCAGGAAGACCTTGAACTTCAAAAGCCGACGAAGAGGTCAAACGTGTGCTATGTTTAAGAAAAATGGCAATGGGTAACCTGTTAAACATAAAAGAAAGTTCACTCTATATCAAATTTTATCCGAAGATTTGCATATAAGCAAAATTTTTGCCAAAACTGTTCCGTAAAACCTCAAAACTGACTAGAAGGACAGTCTAAGAAAGATGTGAGTTCATCTTATTAAGAGGAAAGACCACGAATAGTTCAGTCATATGATCACAGGAGATGAATCCTGAATTTTCGAGTAAGATCCTGAGACAAACTGGAAAATTGAGGAGTGGTACACAAAAACATCTCACTGACTGTAAAAACCTCGAATGAACGAAGCAAAGATCAGAACAATGCTGATATGATTTTTTGGCGGTAGTGATATCGTGCATAATGAATTTGTTCCTCCAGAACCACATGTCCACCAATTGTTTCACAAAAATATCTCTGAAAGGCTGAGGAAAACAACAAATTGAGTGAGACCGGACATTCCAGAGAAGTGAATGCTGTACCATGACAACGCCCCATGTCACACGGCCACTTCCATCACGGAATTTTGTACCTCAGAGTTCTTTCCTGTTGTTCCACAGGCCGCCTGTTCAGCAGGTCTGAGTCCTTGCGATTTTTTTCTTTTCCCGAAACTGAAAAATGTCTTACAATGAGATCGTTTTGGACTCTAAAGAACATTCAAAAGAATATGACTGACATATTGAAGGCCTTACCAGTTGAAGCTTTTTGGCGCTGCCACCTAGAGTGGGGACGACGACCCCACTGGTGCAGAGCTGCCGAAGGGAACTGCTTTGAAGGAGACCCTACTGTTGTTTGAAAAAAAAAAAAACAATTTTTGGTAGATAAAAAATCAGTCTGATTGCTTTTCTCCAACACCTTGTATGTATTAAGCAAATGCACCGTGTTACCGGAGGAATGAAAAATGCTCTTATCGTAGCACAAAAAAGGCGAATACGTCCTGTGCAGGTGAAGAGAAGAAAACTAGCTTTTCGACTTATCTGGCAGCTCCAAAGACATTTAAATCAAAACATCTTGGCATATTAGAGCATTTTTACTTGTTAGTATCCAAGTCGTGTAATATAATGGATCGCGTCAAAATACAGTAACATGATAGATGATGTTATGTCGTATAACATGACACACGCCATCAAGTCATCCAACACCGCATTTGACTTGTAGTGCAATAAGACACAATGTGTCATTAAACCTTAGGATATATGCACCCCCTCTCCGGTATGCATCCTATACAGCAGTGGAAACCAGTATAAGGGCATGGATACTTGTAGCAATATGAATGTTGTCGGTTGGAATAATTGTGCAAAGCGTATATGCAATAGTATGAGATCAAGTATACTGACAAATGCAGTCAAGTGGTATAGCATTTGACACCAGTAGCACAGTATGTAACGAGACATCAACGATTCAGGTGGTAGAGGGCGGAACTCGGTATAAAGGAACGGACTCTGTGCAGTATTAGTGAGTGCGTATGTACCTTCACTGCAGACAAGAAACAGACACCATTTATCACAGTGCGTCTTGTATAAATAAACAGCAATTCTGACAATACCACACAGAAAACAGTTATCATGTGGTGAAAACCCAAAAATCGGCGTGTTCAAAGAAATGGGACTCTCTAATCGTCAAGTCGCCAAGAAAGAGAACCGTTTGATTGATAGTTTCGTTGCCGGCCGTGGTGGCCAAGCGGTTAAAGGCGCTACAGTCTGGAACCGCGCGGCCGCTACGGTCGCAGGTTCGAATCCTGCCTTGGGAATGGATGTGTGTGTTGTCCTTAGGTTAGTTAGGTTTAAGTAGTTCTAAGTACTAGGGGACTGATGACCTTAGAAGTTAAGTCCCATAGTGCTCAGAGCCATTTGAACCTTTTTTTTTTATAGTTTCGTTAGATTGGTCGCACAATATGGACAGGAGCTAAAAAGTGGGGTAGTAGAAAATTATGAGAGACGTTGAAAGGTTTACTTTTGCTCAAAGCAACGACCAATAAACTTTTACTCTCCTTAACTTGTTAGCGATTTACAGTTGCCAGTGACGTGAACGACACACATGACAAACATCTTGCATTCAAGAAACGTCTGAAGAAATCTGCTGAAAGTCGTATGTCTTGGATTTCAGAATGGGATAAAGTGATCTTCAGTTATGACAATAAATATAGTTTAGATGGGTGAGATGTATTTCAATATTATTCACATATCACACCTTGCTTATCAGAACACTAGAATATACTCTAACAGATACAATGAAATGGTGGAGACAGAACTGATTAGGATGTATGAAGACCTAAGGAACTAAACTATTGTTTCAACAAGACAATGCATCTGGGAAAGTTACTGCTGAAAACAAAAAGTGATTTGAAAGCAAAGACATCGGTGACTTTCGCTGACCTGCTCATAGCCCAGTTATGAACCACATGGATAACTTTTTGGGAGTTCTTGCAAGACATGTCTATCGCAATAGAAGGCAATTTGAGACCATGTGTGAGCTGAAAAGAGCAATACGAGAAGAGTGGATGACAATTTCACTGCAAGAACAACAAACTGTAACAAATTAAATACCGAAGGGAATATTTGAGGTAACTAGGAAGAACAGAGGTTAGAGCAAGTACTAACAGTGCAATAACAGAACAAGACAGTGAGTGCATTGGACCAGTTTCCATCCAGGGAATAAAAACTTATCTTGTTACTCGTGTTGTGAAACAAATTATGTAATTGCATCACTATTGTTTGTTGTTGTTGTGGTATTCAGTCCAGAGACTGGTTTGATGCAGCTCTCCATGCTACTCAATCCTGTGCAAGTTTCTTCATCTCCCAGTACCTACTGCAGCCTACACCGTCCTGCCCTTCCAAGTCCTTTGCTGTCTCTGACGGAATTACAATGTCATCGGTGAACCTCAAAGTTTTTATTTCTTCTCCATGGATTTTAATACCTACTCCGAATTTTTCTTTTGTTTCCTTTACTGCTTGCTCAATATACACATTGAATAACATCGGTCAGAGGCTACAACCCTGTCTCACTCCCTTCCCAACCACTGCTTCCCTTTCATGCCCCTCGACTCTTAACTGCCATCCGGATACTGAAAAAATTGTGAATAGCCTTACGCTCCTTGTATTTTATACCTGCCACCTTCAGAATTTGAAAGAGAGTATACCAGTCAACATTAACAAAAGCTTTCTCTAAGTCTATAAATGCTAGAAACGTAGGTTTGCATTTCCTTAATCTATCTTCTAAGATAAATCGAAGGGTCAGTATTGCGTTACGTGTTCCAAAATTTCTACAGAATCCAAACTGATCTTCCCCGAGGTCGGCTTCTACCAGATTTTCCATTCGTATGTAAAGAATTCATGTTAGTATTTTGTAGTCGTGACTTATTAAACTCATAGTTCGGTAATTTTCACATCTGTGAACACCTGCATTCTTTGGGATTGGAATTATTATATTCTTCTTGAAGTCTGAGGGTATTTCGCCAGTCTCATACATCTTGCTCACCAGGTGGTACAGTTTTTTTCCGGGCTATCAGTATTTCTAATGGGATGATGTCTACTCCCAGGGCCTTGTTTCGACCTAGATCTTTCAGTGTTCTGTCAAACCCTTCACACAGTATCATATCTCCCATTTTTTCTTCATCTACATGCTCTTTCATTTCCATAATATTGTGCTCAAGTACATCGCCCTTGTATAGACCCTCCATATACTCTTTCCACCTTTCAGCTGTCCCTTCTTTGCTTAGAACTCGGTTTCCATCTGAGCTCTTGATTTTCATACAAGTGGTTCTCTTTAGCCCAAGGGTCTATTTAATTTTCCTGTAGGCGGAACCTGTCTTACCCCGGGTGATATATGGCTCTACATCCTTACATTTGTCCTCTAGCCATCCCTGCTTAACCACTTTGCACTTCCTGTCGATCCCACTTTTAAGACGTTTGTACTCCTGTTTGCCTACTTCATTTACTGCATTTTTATAGTTTCTCCTTTCATCAATTAAGTTCAATATTTTTTCTATTGCCCAAGGAATTGAACTATCCCTCGTATTTTTACCTCTTGATCCTCTGCTTACTTTACTATTTCATCTTTCAAAGCTACCCATTCTTCATCTACTGTATTTCTTTCCCCCATTCTTGTCAATCGTTCCCTAATGGTCTCCCTGAAACTCTCTATAACATTTGGTTCTGTCAGTTTATTCAGGTCCCATCTTCTTAAATTCCCACCTTTTTGCAGTCTCTTCAGTTTTAATCTACAGTTCATAACCAATAGATTGTAGTCAGAGGCCACATCTGTCCCTGGAAATGTCTTACAATTTAAAACCTGGTTCCTAATTCACTGTCTTATCACTATCTGAAACCTTCCAGTATCTTCAGGCCTCTTCCATGTATACATGCTTCTTTCATGATTCTTGACCCAAGTGTTAGCTATGATTAAGTTATGCTCCATGCAAAATTCTACCAGGCGGCTTCCTCTTTCATTCCTTACCCCCATTTCATATTCACCTTCCACGTTTCCTTCTCTTACCTTTCCTACTATAGAATTCCATTCACCCATGACCATTAAAGTTTCGTCTACCTTCACTATCTGAATAATTTCTTTTATCTCCTCATACATTTGATCAATCTCTTCGTCATCTGCAGAGCTAGTTGGCATATAAACTTGTACTATTGTGGTAGGCGTGCGCTTGATGTCTATCTTGGCCGCAAAAATGCGTTCCCTATGCTGTTTGTAGTAGCTTACCCGCACTCCTTTTTTTTATTCATTATTAAACCTACTCCTTTATTACCCATGTTTTATTCTGTATTTATAGACCTGTAGTCTTCTGACCAGAAGACGTTTTCCTCCTAACTCTGAACTTCGCTTATTCCCACTATATCTAACTTTAACCTATCCAGTTCCCTTTTTTAAATTTTCTAACGTTCCTTCCCGATTAAGGGATGTGACATTCCACGCTCCGATACGTAGAATGCTAGTTTTATTTCTCCCGATAACGACGTCGTCCTGAGTAGTCCCCGCCCTGGATTCCGAATGGGGGACTATTTTACCTCCGGAATATTTTACCCAAGAGGACGCCATCGTCATTTAACCAAACCGTAGTGCTGCATGTCCTCGGGAAAAATTACGGCTGTAGTTTCCCTTGCTTTCACCCGTTCGCAGTACCAGCACAGCAAGGCCGTTTTGGTTAGTGTTACAATGCCAGATCAGTCAATCATCCAGACTGTTGCCCCTGCAACTACTGAAAAGGGTGCTGCCCGTCTTCAGGAACCACATGTTTGTCTGACCTCTCAACAGATACCCCTCCGTTGTGGTTGCACCTACGGTACGGCTATCTGTATCGCTGAGGCACGCAAGCCTCCCCACCAACAACAAGGTCCATGGTTCTGGGGGGGGACTATTGTTTATGTCTTATATTTATCCTTTACCTTCGTAATAAATTCGATACCTGTATGCTTCAGGCACTGCACTATTAGTTTCGTAGGAACCATGCGTTTCTACTGACTCTCAGGTATTTCCTGTTGTAGATGCATCCCACCCTCTAGAAGTATATAGATTTATTTCAATATCCCCAGGCCACACATGTAACAGGAGGCGGCTTTTCGGGAGAAGTGGTTCCCTCGAGGAAAAATCAACGCCCACGCCAACTATAAATCAGAAAATTATTTTAGCATCCCATTAGAAGAAAAAAAAATCATACCAAAAATTTTATCCTCTCCAAAAAAAAAAAAAAAAACTGTCTTTGGATATTACATGTATGCTCTTCAGCCATCTCATATTATATATTGTTTTCTACGGCTGTCAAATCTTCTGGGAAGTGGACGCAGGCTCAAGGACTTTAGTCCATAAATTGTAAGATGCAGGTGTGCAAACGTCTTGTAGCTAAGAGAGCTAACTGCGCAGGGGAGGTAGAGTTAGCTCGTAAAAAGAGCGAATATATCAAGATTTTCTGATTTAAACGTCTTTCAAGTTGACAGATACCTCGAAAAGCTAATCCTCTTCTTTTACATCACTCTCTTTGTCTACGACATATTCGCCTTCTTTGTGCTATTATCGGAGCATTTCTCATTCTGGTTCCCAATTGTTATTCTAAAATAGTTTTTGACATGAGAAAACCACAGCTTGGCAAACAATGTAGATTTTCGTTGATTTGGACGACGACTGATCCAGTGTAGGTACCTCTGCTTTCTTTCGAACCATTTTGCTGACCTCAGGGCAACGGATAAAGCTCTGAAAAAGCAAACGTGGGACCATAAATTAAATATATTTATGTATATTTTTAATAAATTTGAACCAATTTGCACAAACCTGAAATACGCAAGTGGCATACATAAGGAAGGCACAAGAAACGTGTTTCTTGTACGTAAAATGCGAATGAAGCTAGATTTTTGAAATTGAATTTTCAATTGTATATTAAGAACGCATTTTTTATTTATCTGGTGCACTTTAAACAGTTTCCGTGTATTGAATTCACGTAAGAACCAATTTTACGTGCTGTATTTATCTCGATTTTTAACCATCGTATCTCGACAACGGATAAATATTAATGTATAAAAAATTTATTTTCACTTCGTGTAGTGTTTGAACCGATTCGTTCAAATTTAAAGTAGAGAAGTAGTACGCTTCAGATACGTCATAGAAAGAGTGGTCTTGTTTGTTTTTTACTTTTACGCGTAAAATCTGAACGATGAAAATAAAAATGGCGCTACTAGCTGTGAATTAATTTGAGCTCTACTAAAATCTTTTGCAAAAGGAATTAATCGAGTTGCCCAATTTGCCTCTGCATCAGTTCTGGTTCGCCGTTCAAATTATGCTTAATATACTGTCACACAGCTACAGTAAGACAGATGTTCGTATGGCTCTCCTTTCCCTCCCCCACCAAACCGTGACTGCACACGACCTTTTCTAACATATCGGTTACGAGTATTATTAAAATGGCTGTAGAAACAATCTAGGCTGCATTGCTAGGGCAGTTTACGTTCTGAAGGAAAAAGCTGACTCTGCATCTGTCAGCATTTATCTTTTGGCGTCATATGACAACTGAGACAACTGTGGTTCAAAAATGGTTCAAATGGCTCTGAGCACTATGCGACTTAACTTCTGAGGTCATCAGTCGCCTAGAACTTAGAACTAATTAAACCTAACTAACCTAAGGACATCACACACATCCATGCCCGAGGCAGGATTCGAACCTGCGAACGTAGTGGTCGCTTGGTTCCAGACTGTAGCGCCTAGAACCGCACGGCCACTCCGGCCGGCAGACAACTGTGCATTTCATATTTCACTGACCACAACATCAGTGGTTCCTTACCTCCAAAAGTATTACAGGAACCATGACACCCTACCACATAGGAGGTCAAGGAGAGGAGGAGAACAGGAAGCCCCCTTGGTTTCCCCTCCCTCCCTCACCCCCCCCCCCCCCCTCGCACAGAACCACTGCTGCTCAGTAGCCAAATACTGTAAGTACCTTAACTGCCAAAAAATTCGTTTGAATTGTTGACTTCCCAAAACCCAAATGTCTGCAATGTAAATCAATGAATTTCGATCCTTGCACCAGAATTTTGTACTACCACTAATAGATTGATGAATTTTTAAAAAAAACGCACCACAGTAGTAAGTTAATTATTTTCCGCATCTAAGAACGTGAAAAAATTGTGAACGTGTGCAAAACATTTCAGCTGAGCCAAAAATTCAATGTTTACGTAGCCACTTGTGGGGAAGTTCTACTTTTAGTCCACTGTTTTGTACTGCCACCAGTACATTGCTCCACAGTTAAAATCCGCAGCAGATTCGTAAATTAATTGTTCTTCATATCGAAGATGTTGAAAAATCTCTAAAAGTTTGCAAAATACGGCTTCGCCGCTAAGAAGTACAATGTTTACATTCTTTGTTGAGGTTAATACACGGAAAACGCTGTAAGGCTTAGTTAATGGGATTCACAGAATTGCAAAAAAAAGAAAAAATAAAAAATAATTATCTCCAATGTAAAAGAAAGTGTGAGCTAATTTCGACATGGACACATATTCGCCACATTAATGCCCCAAAGTTGTAAAGTACGGACCGTTTGGTAGATTTCAACACATAATAACAGCTCACGTTTGAGAACGTTGGCCTAAAAATTCGATGTTGTAAAACTATACCAACCAGGCCTATAGCTGCAAAAAAAAAAAAAAAAGAAAAAGAAAAAATAAGTGTTCATTAAGCAGGCAAATAGACAGACTGAGTGTAACTAATGAGGCCTACTCACAACACAATCGCGAATAAAGTACTCCTGAATTTTTAAATAGTTCTGAAGAATCATTGTCGTCAGGGACGAAGATAAAACATTGCGTTATTCATTGGGAAAAATATAAGCTAGAAATAATAGAATAGCTGTTACTGCTATTACAAATCACACAGGCCTACTGAAGGCTAAGTACAATAACAGCACTTTCCAGTCTGAAGGCGCCTTAAAAGATTTATAGACTTCATTTATTGGATATTATTGCTCACTACATTTAAAAGAAACACGTTACCTGTGAGAAAAATGCAATATTTTGATACTGAAAAACGTAAAGTGAGTATTCAATCTGTGCAGTAGCATTTCCAGAAACAATGGCTCACGAAAAAAATAACCTGAAATGAATTACGTCACCACAACACACGCACACACACCCACAAATCACAATTCTCTCATTGGGAAAGGAAGGGCGCATTGAGGTGTTTCTAATACCGAAATATTAAAAAATGGTTAAAATGGCTCTGAGCACTATGGGACTTAACATCTGAGGTCATCTGTACCCCTAGAACTTAGAACTACTCAAACATAACCAACCTAAAGACATCACACATATCCAGATTCGAACCAGCGACCGTAGCGGTCGCGCGGTTCCAGACTGAAGCACCTAGAACCGCTCGGCCACACTGGCCGGCCCCGAAATATTAGAAGACTATAGAAGAGCATGCTACTGCCAGTAAACAGTCGACCAAACATGGTAACAAAGATGTGTTATTTCCAAAGACAATGCCACAGTCGTGTCTCGGGAAAAACTACTTATCTTATAATGCGAGGCATGTCACACTTTGCCGGCACAAATTAAATATTGCTGCATCTGAATTGCCTGTATAATTCATTAAAATGTATGTTTATCGTAATATAAAAAAATCGTACGAAATTTCAGTTTAGTGTACCTTGCGGAAACAAATAGTAATCACAAAACAATTAAAGCCTAGCAGAAGGCACTGTATGTCCATCATACGCTGCTATAAATGCTAAGCAAATGCCACAACACATAATAAAGTCTAAACCGCAAAGATATGTAGAACTAGACGTGGAAGTCATCGTGTTCCAAAAAATCGTTGGATCATAACTGGAAATTACGTTAGAGATTCTACCAATCTATGATGCTGAAATATTTGCTTAATATCAATAGCTCAACCACATCTACATCTACATTCTACATTCATACTCCGCAAGCCACCCAACGGTGTGTGGCGGAGGGCACTTTACGTGCCACTGTCATTACCTCCCTTTCCTGTTCCAGTCGCGTATGGTTCGCGGGAAGAACGACTGTCTGAAAGCCTCCGTGCGCGCTCTAATCTCTCTAATTTTACATTCGTGATCTCCTCGGGAGGTATAAGTAGGGGGAAGCAATATACTCAATACCTCATCCAGAAACGCACCCTCTCGAAACCTGTAAGGACTTCCATGTAAGGACTTCCTATAAGCAAACTTCAAGCAAATGGCAGTAAATATTACGCTATGGTACCTCAACATTGTAGCGTGACAGCACGACAGTGCCGGGTTGTAGAGGTGGAGATATAGATGTCACAATACATGGAAAACAGAGACGAAATAACATGATAACAGCATCAATAGTGCTGCGGAATTACCAATAATTTTCGAGGTGACATAATTATATTCCATAACAATGTAATTGAAAACAAAGATACAAGTCATCACATACATACCTAAACAGTCCTGCATAGGGATCAAACACACGACCCATTCTACAGTTTTCTCCAGTCTGGTAATACCATGGTCTTTAGCCAAGGAAGAAGTAAAAAGTTTCCTGTAGTCACATGTACTTTATAAAAAGCAATTGGCACAGAGTAGAGTTGAGTCTCTGTAAATACTATCAGATTGTGTTAAATGCAGTTAAGGGGTCTTACAGAGGGTCAAAAGACACAGTTTATCCTGTTATCAGCTATAAGATCCTGTTATACCATTTATTTGGACTTTGAATACAGTGGTATTCTATACTAATACATCTGAGCTGCAAGTAAAGTTCTGGCAATGACGTAACAACAACATGCAGAGTTTAAAATTTATGGAACAAATTTTTCAAATGGGAATTCGGGACTGTTCCAGCCTGCAATAACATTCCAAAGGTGAGCCTCTCTGTATACTGAAAAAACGTCGGTCTATGAGTGGCGTTCCGCAGTTTTTATAATGGAGTAATCAGACCCAAAGCGCAGTTAGTCTGTTACGTATACGAAAGAAACAAAAATCAGAAACGTAGGGTCCCCAAGACATAGCTATAGACGCTCACTACGCAATCAACCAGTTTCAGCTACTATTCACGGTCATACAACTACCCCTCTACCACACACATACATCATCATAAAGGGGAGATATTTTAGTACTTTGCCAGAACAGCGAATAAGAAAGAATAACACTCATATTCTCACACTTTATTAATTCTTGCACATACTTCACACACGATACACAACTTGCTCTCTATTTTTATTTGGTGTACATTTAATAATATACAGCCTACTTTTTAAATAATAATCTGAATTCACATTTTCATCTTCTGATTCTTTCTCCAACCAGAAATATGACAGATACAAAGTAGGTATGTTCTCGAATTCCAATACATACCTTAGTTTCTTCCTATAAACTATCTCTCTCATGGGTTTGTTAGTTAGGCACGTTTCTACCAGAGTTCTTCTAGGCGAGAGTATTCGAGGATTTTATTTTTACCTCTTATTTTCACACCATCCTCGGTGTACACAGCCAGCTCTTCTGCTGCAGAGTTTTGTGGCACTTCCATCTAGATCCTTATGTTTGCAACTTTTGCAAAGGAATGACCATTCAGTGTTGTTAGTACGTTGGGGTACAGTTTGGAAAATAATTGTTCTGTTGCCGTGTACACAATCTCCAGTCCAGCACATTTAGATACAATGAAATCATCTTTTGTAGCAGATCGAGATGGAAATGGAACTTTATAAACAGATTTTTCGTGTGTCCTTTAATGTCGTAAACATGCTGCAACTCGTCAATTTTGGCTAAGACACTAACATATATTATGCCTTTGTAACAGTTGCCGTCTCCATATAGTCCATTTTCGGTTTTTGCTTCGATGTCTTCCATTCCTAGTTCTCTTTTTTGCACACACACCACAGTAACTGCACTTAAAGGTGTTATTTCTGCAATGTGGAACGGCTTAAGCGTGTGCGATACGTTCATTCTTTTTGTTAGGAGTCGTGTGATAACATTAATTGTGGGTTGTAGTAATAATTCGGCGCGGTATTGTGTCCTGGAGTGAGAGAAATACTCTTAGAGAGAAAAAATCGCAACACCAGGAAATAATAAATGTAGAGTAATTAAATTTCGGCAAAACATTTCCCCAGGTAACATAATATTTAAGTGATTGCCATTACAAGATCAATGTGAAATGGGCTGTATGAATAACCGGTGTAACCACGATAAGGTTGAATGCAAGCATGCAGGCGTGCATGCATTTCATTGTAGATGTTCCGGATGTCAATTAGCAGGATGGAGTTCCAAGCCTGCTGCACTTGGTCAGTTAATACACTGACGTTAAATGCTGGCCGTGGATGAAGCTGGAGTCGTTGTTCGATGAAGTTACGTAATTTTATGTGCTCAATTTGAGACAGATCTAGTGACCGAGCAGGCCCAGTCAACACGTCGACACTGTGTGGAATATATTGGGTTATAACAGTATTATGGGGCGAGCGTTATCCTGTTGGAAAACACCCTCTGTAATCTGTGAATGGTAGCCCAACAGGTCCAGTCACCAGACTAAAGTACGTATTTGCATTCAGGGTATGTAGGATAACCACGAGAGTGTTCCTGTTGTCATACAAGTCGCACCACAGACCATAACTCCATGTGTAGGTCCAGTGCATTGCATGCACACAGGTTGGCTGCAGGCCCACGGCTGTCCTCCATGTAACCAATACACGGCCATCACTGTCAGCGAGACAGAAACAGCTCTAATCAGAAAACGCAGCAGACTTCTATCCTGCCTTCCACTGAGCTCTCAGATGACACCACTGAAGTCGCAAACTGCGGTGGTTGCGAGTGAATAGAAAGCTTGCTAAAGGGAGTCTAGCTCGGAGTTGCCCTTCAGGTTACGGATCCATAACAGTTCTCTTTGTTGCTGTGGTACCAATAGCTGCTCTGATAGTTGCAGCAGATGCATTACCAAACACGATAGTTTTCCCTCTCGGTAGTGTCACGAGGCTGTCCGGATCCCGGTCCTTTTGTGATCGTACATTCTCGTGACCATCGCTGGCAGCAATCATGTACAATGGCTACATTCCTATCAAATCTTTCTGTACTATCCCAGAAGCCACATCCGGCTTCTCATAGCCCTATTACATGACCTCGTTCAAACTCAGTGAGGTGTTGTTAAAGGCATCCTTGACTAACATCAACTCACCACGTCCAATCTCGAATGTAACTAACGCTCCTAAATGTTGCAGTGTGTATTTCAAGCAAACCTACTTTGCATCCTCATAGCGATGCTACCTGCGCCAATAGAGATGATCCTTCAGGTGTAGAAACACGCTAGCAACTTTCGTTTATGTCACGCAACTCATTCTTAGTCTTTTTTTTTTTTTTGTCAGCCTGAGTTTCACCTGCTTTAATATAGCACTTCTTCGTATTACTTGTGTCGTCTTTGATGGTTGTCAGTATTAAGAAACTCCACCTCGTTTACAGGCAAATAATTAAAGCTCTATTAGTCCAGTCAAATTGCAGAAATACCTTGCGAAAGGTGGGGTAGAAGAGTTTATTTTTTCAACTCGTTCATATGGTTGGAAATATTAGAAAACCGAGTTTTGCCAACAAAATTTCGCTTGGGAAAACTTTCTGCAGTCAAAAAACTTGGAAAATTTCGGCCTTTTTTCCGTTTTTTCAAAATATCTCAGTTTCGTTTGCTCCTATCGCTTTAACGTCTATTTTCTTTTTTAAAGAGCACAAAATTCTCTACAAATTTCATTGTTGCCATTTTTTTCTACTCCCAATATCTAAGGCGCTACAGCGCCTCAAAAAATACCAATTTTTCAAATTTTGAGCATAATGGCAAGATACGTTATTTTTGAACACTATTTTTTTCAGTTTCTGTTTATGTAGTATAAATAATCATGTTATATGTTGGGATTTACCACCTCACTTTGAAGTATTCAATTTCTCTGTGTGCAACATGAGGATTGCTGGGCACCCAACTATTGTGATTCTTACATCACTAACTCAAGTTCACTATGGGCCACCTCAGCCCTGGTATTTGTAAAACTATAAATATAAAAATACATCATTAAGAGACATAGACACACACACACACACACACACACACACACACACACACACACACACACACACACACACACACACACACATAAAATAAATTGTGTCAGGAAACTGAACTATTATTAGCAGCAATAGGTAACCTAATTAGGTAGGTAATTATTCTTGTGTACAAAAGCCACACAGATGGCATTAAAAATAAGTAGCTTCATTACAATTAAAATGCATTGTCAGTTACTAAAAAATGTTGACAGTTCTGGGTGTGTAATACTTGTAATATCGCACATTAGAGCACTTGAGACAGATATGAGCATCACTTCCAACGTTTTGATGGGCCAGGTTCCTCAGTGTCACCAGAAATACTTTGAGTTACGGATTCAGGATCTGTACCTAGAGTTGACCCAGATTGACCTCTTCTTTAAACAGCGAGTCAGCCTCAGCAAGTTCGTTGATTTCGTCAGCGGTTTCCTCAACATCGTTCATAACATCTTCTTCACTGTCTTCATTTTGGCACGTTTTCACAGTTGACCCCAATACATTTCTTGCAAATTGAAGAACATTTCAAACCCGCTTTTCTGAAGGAGCACACTCCGCCACAGTTCAGCTTGCATGAGCATGAAACAATGTGAAGAAGTGCTTCAGGTGCTGGATCTTGGCTCATTATAACGGGTATTGGACCGTGGTCACTGTGATTCCAGCCCCATTTCTCAGGAGGCTTCCAGTTCCCCATCCAACTTTGGACTTGTTGGTAAGTCCGCAACGAATGATGTTGTGCAGCATCTAGTGTAGGTGGCAACCGTGCAAGATTCAGTTTACTTTTTGTGGCAGACTTGGCGAATAGCTGGTACCGCAAATGGTCTAGTGTGTGGGAACTGCTGACGCCTACACTATACAATGCGATAGTAACCTGTTATGTTGCTGTTATTATTTCTTCACGGGTAGCATATGGTTTATTGAACGTGTAAAGCGCTGACGTTAGGTGTTCACTTTTCGCAACAATATTGCAGCACTTAATTTTCCCTTGAGCAAAAAAAGCGGATGTTGTATCACATCCGCTAAAGCCGTGAGTGAACAGAATATATTTACTGTCAAACTTGTAAGATGCAGTGGAAAACCACTTGTCTTTGCATTTCCTCTTCCTGGCTTTAATAAAAATGAGTTTTCAATGCCTTGCCCCAAACCGGTCATGAGCACAAGCAGGTCAACATCTTCTCCTACAATGACAACAGTTCCAAAGTCTGTGGTTCTTGAAATGACAGATGTTACAATCATAACGTCAGCATCTTCTTGTGCCTGGTGCACTTCAACGCTACACTCCAGAAATTCCTTTTTAAGAAGTGTGATCAAACGCATCTTGTTTCGTTCGTTGTACAAGAACTTGTCCTGAGGGACTTGGTTCACCATCTCTGATTCAACCACAACGTCAACCGAAGAATGTTGGTTAGACCTACGAATCCTCTCAGCACTCTTTGTGCTACATTTGTCTCCGTCACATGGATACCCATCAAATGTTGTTGTTGTTGTTGTGGTCTTCAGTCCTCAGACTGGTTTGATGCAGCTCTCCATGCTACTCTATCCTGTGCAAGCTTCTTCATCTCCCAGTACCTACTGCAACCTACATCCTTCTGAATCTGCTTAATGTATTGATCTCTTGGTCTCCCTCTACGATTTTTACCCTCCACGCTGCCCTCCAATGCGAAATTTGTGATTCCTTGATGCCTCAAAACATGTCCTACCAACCGATCCCTTCTTCTAGTCAAGTTGTGCCACAAACTTCTCTTCTCCCCAATCCTATTCAATACCTCCTCATTAGTTACGTGATCTACCCACCTTATCTTCAGCATTCTTCTGTAGCACCACATTTCGAAAGCTTCTATTCTCTTCTTGTCCAAACTGGTTATCGTCCATGTTTCACTTCCATACATGGCTACACTCCATACAAATACTTTCAGAAACGACTTCCTGACACTTAAATCTATACTCGATGTTAACAAATTTCTCTTCTTCAGAAATGATTTTCTTGCCATTGCCAGTCTACATTTTATATCCTCTCTACTTCGACCATCATCAGTTATTTTACTCCCTAAATAGCAAAACTCCTTTACTACTTTAAGTGTCTCATTTCCTAATCTAATCCCCTCAGCATCACCTGATTTAATTTGACTACATTCCATTATCCTCGTTTTGCTTTTGTTGATGTTCATCTTATATCCTCCTTTCAAGACACTGTCCATTCCGTTCAACTGCTCTTCCAAGTCCTTTGCTGTCTCTGACAGAATTACAATGTCATCGGCGAACCTCAAAGTTTTTATTTCTTCTCCCTGGATTTTAATACCTACTCCAAATTTTTCTTTTGTTTCCTTTACTGCTTGCTCAATATACAGATTGAATAACATCGGGGAGAGGCTACAACCCTGTCTCAATCCTTTCCCAACCACTGCTTCCCTTTCTTGCCCCTCGACTCTTATAACTGCCATCTGGTTTCTGTACAAATTGTAAATTGCCTTTCGCTCCCTGTATTTTACCCCCGCCACCTTCAGAATTTGAAAGAGAGTATTGCAGTTAACGTTGTCAAAAGCTTTCTCTAAGTCTACAAATGCTAGAAACGTAGGTTTGCCTTTTCTTAATCTTTCTTCTAAGATAAGTCGTAAGGTTAGTATTGCCTCACGTGTTCCAACATTTCTACGGAATCCAAACTGATCTTCCCCGAGGTCCGCTTCTACCAGTTTTTCCATTCGTCTGTAAAGAATTCGCGTTAGTATTTTGCAGCTGTGACTTATTAAACTGATAGTTCGGTAATTTTCACATCTGTCAACACCTGCTTTCTTTGGTATTGGAATTATTATATTCTTCTTGAAGTCTGTGGGTATTTCGCCTGTCTCATACATCTTGCTCACCAGATGGTAGAGTTTTGTCATGACTGGCTCTCCCAAGGCCATCAGTAGTTCTAATGGAATGTTGTCTACTCCCGGGGCCTTGTTTCGACTCAGGTCTTTCAGTGCTCTGTCAAACTCTTCACGCAGTATCTTATCTCCCATTTCATCTTCATCTACATCCTCTTCCATTTCCATAATACTGTCCTCAAGTACATCGCCCTTGTATAAACCCTCTATATACTCCTTCCACCTTTCTGCCTTCCCTTCTTTGCTTAGAACTGGGTTGCCATCTGAGCTCTTGATATTCATACAAGTGGTTCTCTTCTCTCCAAAGGTCTCTTTAATTTTCCTGTAGGCAGTATCTATCTTACCCCTAGTGAGACAAGCCTCTACTTCCTTACATTTATCCTCTAGCCATCCTTGCTTAGCCATTTTGCACTTTCTGTCGATCTCATTTTTGAGACGTTTGTATTCCCTTTTGCCTGCTTCATTTACTGCATTTTTATATTTTCTCCTTTCGTCAATTAAATTCAATATTTCTTCTGTTACCCAAGGATTTCTTTTAGCCCTCGTCTTTTTACCTACTTGATCCTCTGCTGCCTTCACTACTTCATCCCTCAGAGCTACCCATTCTTCTTCTACTGTATTTCTTTCCCCCATTCCTGTCAATTGTTCCCTTATGCTCTCCCTGAAACTCTCTACAACCTCTGGTTCTTTCAGTTTAGCCAGGTCCCATCTCCTTAAATTCCCACCTTTTTGCAGTTTCTTCAGTTTCAGTCTGCAGTTCATAACCAATAGATTGTGGTCAGAATCCACATCTGCCCCTGGAAATGTCTTACAATTTAAAACCTGGTTCCTAAATCTCTGTCTTACCATTATATAATCTATCTGATACATATTAGTATCTCCAGGATTCTTCCAGGTATACAACCTTCTTTTATGATTCTTGAACCAAGTGTTAGCTATGATTAAGTTATGCTCTGTGCAAAATTCTACAAGGCGGCTTCCTCTTTCATTTCTTCCCCCCAATCCATATTCACCTACTATGTTTCCTTCTCTCCCTTTTCCTACTGACGAATTCCAGTCACCCATGACTATTAAATTTTCGTCTCCCTTCACTACCTGAATAATTTCTTTTATCTCGTCATACATTTCATCAATTTCTTCATCATCTGCAGAGCTAGTTGGCATTTAAACTTGTACTACTGTAGTAGGCATGGGCTTTGTGTCTATCTTGTCCACAATAATGCGTTCACTATGCTGTTTGTAGTAGCTAACCCGCACTCCTATTTTTTTATTCATTATTAAACCTACTCCTGCATTACCCCTATTTGATTTTGTATTTATAACCCTGTAATCACCTGACCAAAAGTCTTGTTCCTCCTGCCACCGGACTTCACTAATTCCCACTATATCTAACTTTAACCTACCCATTTCCCTTTTTAAATTTTCTAACCTACCTGCCCGATTAAGGGATCTGACATTCCACGCTCCGATCCGTAGAATGCCAGTTTTCTTTCTCCTGATAACGACGTCCTCTTGAGTAGTCCCCGCCCGGAGATCCGAATGGGGGACTATTTTACCTCCGGAATATTTTACCCAAGAGGACGCCATCATCATTTAATCATACAGTAAAGCTGCATGTCCTCGGGAAAAATTACGGCTGTAGGTTCCCCTTGCTTTCAGCCGTTCGCAGTACCAGCACAGCAAGGCCGTTTTGGTTAATGTTACAAGGCCAGATCAGTCAATCATCCAGACTGTTGCCCCTGCAACTACTGAAAAGGCTGCTGCCCGTCTTCAGGAACCACATGTTTGTCTGGCCTCTCAACAGATACCCCTCCGTTGTGGTTGCACCTACGGTACGGCCATCTGTATCGCTGAGGCACGCAAGCCTCCCCACCAACGGCAAGGTCCATGGTTCATGGGGGAAGACCCATCAAATACAATAGCAAATTGAGATCCAAATTGACGTTGCAGGTAAGAAACATAGCTTTGGGCTATTGACTTGAAGCAAACATTTCGAGTCCAAGTCACTTTGTGGATAAGGTACCCTCCATCAAAATTTCGTTTGGCATATGGCAGTCTTAACTGCTTCGTTAAAAAGTCATCAGAATTCCCTTTTGCACATAAGAAGCATTTCTCTTTGAAATTGAACTGACCTTTTTCCTGCGACCAACGTAGCACGCCTGTTGGTTCCTGATGATGTGGAAGGCTAGTTTCTATCATTCTCTCATTAATGTACTTCTTGTAGCATGCTTCATGCACCATCACTTCACTGAGAGTTTTCAAAAAACGGGTGTAAGCAGACTCCCTGCGTTTAGCACTACAATCGATAAGTGTGCTCAGTCCTTTCTTTTTCACATTGCATCCACCACTCACCACAGTTTTTTCGCAAATGAAACACAAATTCATGTCAGACATACTCATTTTCAGCACTACAAAATATACTGAATGGAAGCGACTCCAAACTGTAGGACCCTTATTGTTGTGTGCTAATAGCTGTCAGCGCGCTGTGAACAATCACTAGAGATAATTGCCTTCCGCCCGCCAAAGAATAAATACGCTTTTGTCCGCTAAAGAACAATTCCTACATACTTTTTCTTATAACTGATCATCAACGTCAATCAACGGTAGAAAATGTACGGTACCTGCATGCAATCGTATTACATATTGTAACACAAAGTTCACGCAATCCGACGTGAATGTGTTCGTACTTACTGAATATGATGCTGTTTGTCCTGGCCCTGCAGCAGAGTGAGATGGTACATTCCAATGAATAACATGACGAGTAACATGTTTATATCACACAAATAGAAACTGAAATAACAGTGTTCAAAAATTAGGTAATCTGCCACTTTGCTCGAAATTTGAAAAATTGGCATTTTTTGACGCGCTGTAGCGCCTTAGATATTTGGAGTAGAAAAAAATGGTAAAAATCTAATTTGTAGAGATTTTAGTGCTCTTTAAAAAAGAAAATAGACGTCAAAGCGATAGGAGCAAATGAAACTGAAATATTTTGAAAAAACTGAAAAAAGTCCGAAATTTTCGAGGTTTTTTGACTGCAGAAAGTTTTCCCAAGAGAAATTTTGTTGGCAAAACTTTGTTTTCTAACCTTTCCAACAATATGAACGAGTTAAAAAAATAAAATCTTCTACCCCACCTTTTGCAAGGTACAGGCTTTTCTTCTGACAGTTTCACTGGACTATATGAGGACAGGACTTAATTTATAAGCTTTTCTCTGTCTTACGTGTCAGGAAAGGTTGTCCGTACAGCAGTGAGTTTTCGTGTTTTCTTATTAGCGCTCAAGACGAACAGCAGAACGTTGTTAAACTCCACCAAGCAGCTGTTCTGAAAATTATTAGTTAATTCACGCCACGTGAATTTTATTGGCACAGGGTGCATTGGAGTACATTTCAAATAATATTTGTTAGAGTCAAACACAGGATCCATTCTGTTGTTGTACATTGCAGCCTCCAGTCTGCTAATACCGTGCTCATAATCGAAGGAAGATGTAAGAGTTTCTTGAAATTGCATCATGAAATCTATAAGTTGGTCACCGATAGCATTGTTTACTCCAGGACTGTGACTTGACATACAAATTTATTATATATCTTCGTCATTGAACGTCAGCTACGTTAAGCAAATTGTTTCAAATGTCTCACCGTTGTCGACCATCACATTGCTGGTTCCCTGGTGGTCACGTTCCCTGTAGACGTTATAGTTTGATACAGGTACTTGCGCATCTCCGCTTTGTTAAAAATCCCGGAAAAATATTGCGTTATGTCCAAATCTAAAAGGTAATAGTCGTCTACATCAAGCTGCTGCAATATTCCAGGTAGCTCTTCCATTATAACACTCACCTCAACGGCGGCTAATTCCACTTTATATCAAATACCACAGTATGTCTATATTTCCTCGAAATAGTTTCCATTGCTTCTTTGCCGATTTTCTCCCGTATTCCTCTTGCTGTGATTCATGGGATTTTCCAAGTGTAAATGGTATTCCTTGAAGATTCGGTATTGCGGCCGGATAACGTAGACTCCCTACCACGATATTTCAGCTGGCAACCATTCAGCCATCTTCGGTGAGTGTTTTCACCGGAGGTTATTATTTCATGTCGCTATTTTTGTACCGAAAGTAGGCGCGAAGACACATACTCAAGGGCAACTGCTACAAGAGCGACCTTTGTCCAGTTATGTGCTCTCTTCGAACACAGCACCATCTAAGACGGACAGGTGCATGTGTAATGTGATACTACATGCGGGCTCTCTGTTGGAGTGCGAAGCCTCGGAGTAAAAATTCAGATGTCAGAATAAATAAAATTAAATGTCACTAGACGTGTCATTATACATACATGTTTTCTTTCAGAAGGAATTAAAGAACTCGTCATGTCCCACACCTTACCCAGTTGAAACCTGCCATCAAGATTGACAAGATATTGCGCTAAGCTTATTTCCACTGATTCCTTAACAACTGAATCCCAGAAGGATCTCGTCGAGGCCGAGATTTCCGTGGCAGAGTAATCCGTGGAATGTTCTGTGGAGATACGATTCTTCGCTATGGCTAACTTACTGGGCTGCGAGTGAGGCGGTATCGTTGAACGCATCTTTCACGCACAGTGCGCGTTGTCTGACCAGCATGGGCTTTGACGCACTGATCAGGTATTCTCTAGATTCCAGGCTTTCGCAATCACAGATCGTCCTTCGCGGAACGGATATGAGCAAAAGTCTTTGCTGGTGGCGAAAGAATACTTTGGCATGATGTATTCTTGAGATTCTGCATAACTTCGAAGAAATTCTGCCGATGTATAGGAGGAACGCCCTGGACTTAAACCTTCTCTTGTTTGCGGCCGCTGTGGCGGAGCGGTTCTAGGCGACTGCTACGGTCGCAGGTTCGAATCCTGCCTCGGGAATGCATGTGTGTGATGTCCTTAGTTTAGTTAGATTTAAGTAGTTCTAAGATCTAGGGGACTGATGACCTCAAATGTTAAGTTCCATAGTGCTCAGAACCATTTGAACCATTTCTTCTCTTGTTCTTGTGGGTGGCCACGTTTCTCCTTCCTTAAAGCTGTGCTGATCTGATGTGGAGAATATCCAGTAACTTTGAACACTGATTGTACGTATTCCAGCTCCTCTTTTCATCAGACACGACATGTGCCCGGTATACTAACGTTCAATGGACGCCCATAATCTATGATGGGTGGTGGCAGCTACACGCCTGTAAATGCAGGTGTGGATGTGTGCGCTTACGGTAGACGAAATGCCCCAATGATCCATCCTCCCTCCGTCTGACCAAGAAGTCCAGAAATGGCACACAGCCGCCCTTCTCCACTTCCATCGTAAATCTGATATTCTCGTGGATAGAATTCAGATGCTGCAAAACGCGAGACACTTCTTTCTTCACCGTGGGGGTCACACTAAAAAAGTATCATCCACATACGGCCAGAAGACATTTGGTTTAAATACAGCTGAATCAAGTGCCCTCTCATCAAAGTCTTCCATGTAAAAGTTTGCTGTCACAGGGGAGAGAGAACAACCCCAGGCAACACCCTCAATTTGCTCGAAATATTCACTGTTGAATAAAAAGTAGGTTGAGGAAAGATCATGATTAAATAGTGCTGTCGCATCAACTTTGAACATACTGCTGATGAATGACAATGAATTCATGAGAGGGACTGTAGTGAAGAGTGAGACAACATCGAAGCATATTCATAAGTCAGAATTGTCGAGTCAAATGCCTTTATCCAATTAATAAAGTCACGAGAGTTGCGTATATGATGTGAACACTTCCCGCAAAAAGTCTCAGCAACGACGTGACATGTCATACATTGGAGCGCCGATATCGCTCATAATAACAATAATGCAAAACCTTCTTGTAACTTCCAGAGAAAAGAGTGACCCCAAGATGGCTGAATGATTGTCAGCCAAAATATCATATCAGGAAGTCGACTTTATCCGCCTGCAATCCCAAAACTTCATGGAAACTCTTTACACCGGGAAACTTTCGAGAATGACATAAGACACCTCGTAGGATAGGAGATGCCATCACACATCCATAGGTTGTATAAGTTACGGAATAAGTGAGCGAGGTTGTTTCCTGTGTATCTTACTGAAATGCCAGGACAATGGCCTCTTTCCATATACCAGAGTGATATATCTTATCAAGGCCGCCACTTAGAAGTTCGTCACACTTAAGGCAAGCCTGACGCTAGTGAAGGAGAGGATTCGTTTTCCTCGCCGTGAACTGGACGCCGTTTCAAAACAGCTGTATAGCCTGCAAAAGGAGATTGCTTCCAATCTTCCATCTCTCTATTGGGCAAGGGTCGATGTCGTGACCTGGGCCACGTTGGACTGGGTCCATAAGAAGACTACTTCAAGACAATCTTCGAAGTTAACCCGCCTGTCAGCAACGTTACCACAAGAAGTTGCCTTTCGACGCTCCGTGGTCGATTTTACGGATAAGGTTAAGGACACCGTGCCGCTATCAGTGCCTGGGGAAGGCTTGAACTTCGCGCCTACACCTAGAACTTTGCCTTCAAGTGATTTTATTAGTGCTGTTGAAGAAGCTGTTAGACCTCTCCCCAGTGACGCTGCAGAAGTAATTAGAATTGAAATACGTTACGCTCCCCCCCCCCCCCCCCCCCCCAGTATGTAACATTTCCTCTATGGAAAGATGGAAAGGGCCGCTCCTACGCAAGTTACGAAAAAATCTTCACACGATGATCCTTCCAGTGGATAAGGGAAACGGCACTGTGGTGTTGTCACGTGACATCTGTGACCCTAAGATTTATATCTTGTTGACTGAGCCAGCTTACCAGAAGACTGACAAATACCCCACAGGGAGAGTAGAATGGAAATGACTGCTTTGCTGAATTCTTCTTTCCTAACGCAGAAAGATCTCGCACCTCTGTTCTACCACGGTTACATGGGTTTCAAAACATACACAAAGAAGGTTTCCCATTAGGTTCTATTCTGAGCAATATCGGCGCTCCGACACATTACTTAGCTAGACATCTTGCGTCTTTACTGAGACCTTTTGTGGGGAGGTGTCCACAAAATATTCGCAACTCTGATGACTTTACTAACAGACGAGAACACTTCAACTCAACGAGGTGGACTTGTTAGTAACCTTCCATTTTGTTTCACTCTTCACTAGGTTCCCTCTCAGCGCTTCATAGTCACTTATCAGCAGTACATTCAAAGCTGATATAACAACGTTACTTCGTCAACCAATTTTTTATTCAAAAGTGAATATTTTGAGCAAATTGACAGTGTTGCCCTGGGTAATTCTCTCCCCACTCTGATAGCAAACTTTTATATGAAACATATTGAGAAGAGGGCCATTGACTCACCAGTACTTAAACCAAAAGTCCTCTGTAGGTATGTGGATAACATATTTGTATTGTGGCCTCACGGTGAATGAGAACTCTCACTCCTTTTGCAGCATCTGAGTTCTATCCACAAGAATATTAGATTTACGATGGAAGTGGGGAAAGGTGGCTGTATGCCATTTCTGGATGTCTTGGTTAGACGAAAGATGGATGGACAATTGGGGCACTCCGTCTACTATAAGCCCATACATATAAACCTGTATTTTCAGGCATCTAGTATAATGGAAACTCTCCTTTTCAAATCAGCACAGCTTGAAGGAAGTAGAAACGTGATCACCCAGAAGAACAAGAAGGGCCGATTTAAGTCCAGGGTGTTCCTCCGTACATCGGCAATATGTCATCGAAATTAGGTAAAATCTTAAGATACATCATGCCAAAGTAATCTTCCACCAACCTACAAAGACTTGTGCTCATCTAGGTTCGGCAAAGGACGATCTGGGTTTGCGAAAGGCTGGAGTACCTTATTAATAATGAGAAAGCCTAGACTGGCCAGAGGACGCGCACAGTGCTGAAAGGTGCATTGACCATTATCGTCGCAGCACAGTATGTCAGCCATAGTGGAGCATCGCATCTCGACAGAACATTCCATGGATTACTTTGCCACGGAAATCTTGGCTTCGACGACATCCTTCCGAGATTCGATTATTAAGAAACCGATGAAAGTACATTTAGCGCAAAAATGGTTCAAATGGCTCTGAGCACTATGGGACTTAACTTCTGAGGCCATCAGTCCCCTAGAACTTAGAACTACTTAAACCTAACTAACCTAAGGACAGCAGACACATCCATGCACGAGGCAGGATGCGAACCTGTAGCCGTAGCGGTTGCGTGGTTCCAAACTGTAGCGCCTAGATTTTAGCGCAAGATATTATTAATGGTCATAGCCGGCTTTAAAATGTATAAGGCGTGGGATCCGCAAATTTTTTAGTTTCTTCAAAAAGAAAAATGTTATGACCAAAGACACGTTTAGTGACATTTAATTTTATTAATTTTAGCATCTGAATTTTAACTCCGTGAGTGCGCATTCCGACAGAGAGCACTCATGTAGTATTACATATGCACCCGCGCGGCATGAATGGAACAACATTCGAATAGAGCGCTTGACTGGGCATTGGTCACTCATGTAACGGTGCGTTTGAGCATGCGCCTTCGCGCCTGTTTTTGATGTAAAGGTAGCGTCATGAACTAATAGCCTCCAGTGGAAATGTTCACCTGAAGGTGGCTGAGTGGTTGTCAGCCGAAATGTCGACGTTATCCGGCTGTAATCCCGAGACTTCGTGGAATATTCGTCTTGCTCTCACTCTGTTGTTCCCGTTAAGACGAAAAGGTAGTTTCCCGTTGACATCATGTCTGAGAGTGCTGAACTTGGAAGATTTACTACGTAGATAATAGTTAAACGATACACACATCGCCGGCCGCGGTGGTCTAGTGGTTCTAGGCGCGCAGTCCGGAACCGCGAGACTGCTACGGTCGCAGGTTCGAATCCTGCCTCGGGCATGGATGTGTGTGATGTCCTTAGGTTAGTTAGGTTTAAGTAGTTCTAAGTTCTAGGGGACTGATGACCACAGATGTTAAGTCCCATAGTGCTCAGAGCCATTTTTGATACACACATCTCCTTCTCTAACATTCCAGACGTGCCCTTTTTTGTAAACCCTCGTCGCCAGTTTTGTAAAGGCCTCGTTATTACTACATTGGAGGCCGTGTTCCCTAGGTTGTTCCGGTAGGCCGATTTGTGAGTTCGTGAAACGGTTTCTGGTGCAGTACACCGCTAAGACAATTTCTCCCTGCCACTATTACACAAGAAAGCCCTCAATGGCTAAGTGAAAATAACCGTAGGTAGACTTCACAGTACATACAGTAGCAAATGCCTGTTCACTTCTAAATGTTCACTAAACGACGTTTCATGTCTAAGTCAGATCTGCACGATGATCTATAACCAAATGGGCGAGAGCTGCTCTTCTGTCTTTCGGGTAGGCTTTGTCCATTGTCATCCAGTCATTGGCGAATTGTACTCGACCGGCAATTTGCCGAGGCGAAGTCGATATCTTCACTTTCTGCGCCGCCCGTGGCGCTGGTGGAGCTCGCTTGAGTGGTGAGCCTTTGGGCAGCGGCACCAGCTCGCACCTCTGCACCTGTGGTGCTTTTGCCCTGACTGTGTCTTATTCTGACGGCACAGCACCCTCCTCTAACTCCTCCTGACAGTCTACTTGATCACAGATTTTATCAACAATAATATTATCGTAAAACGATTCTGTACTGGATGTGAACACACTTAAATTCTTCTGGCTAAGAAACGTACCATTCTCAGTATAATTTATACCAACAGTATCGGTAACAACAGTGTCCAGTTTCTTTAGTAATAACCACAACCCAAGAGTTTGTTGGTTGGTCTCTTCTTCCTCCCTAATAGCTGAGCGATGTTTAGTACATTGTAGCAAGACATGTTAATACTTTCCACTACCACAGAAGACTTCTCAGTGGTGACCATCAATGTTATTTTTCCACTCTAAGGATCAAAGATGGCTGTAATTCTGTTCATGTGATTTTCTGCTCGTTCCATCTAAGCTTTCTTGAACATGCAGTCTAATTATAAACTCCTAGCTCAATTGTACTATCCTGTATGTGTGTGTGTCATTTTCTGGCAGAGATGTTAGGTGTCGTGCGTTCGGCGTCAAGATATTAATGTTCATGTGTCACCTAACTACCCAATACTTGCGAGAAAAGTTAACGATTATGTGATCACCGTAGTAGTACATGCAATTGCAGTTTTTAAGGATCAAGATTCAAATGCAGGCATCTATCAATAGCATATGTTTTTACCGCATTAACCCTGGAGTCTTAAGTTTTCCCAATGAATATAGCTGTTGAAGAGGTTTGACACTCCCTCCTCCAACGCAGGAGGTGTCGTCTGAGAGTGCGGCTGTGGCGGAGGTGGAGGCGGTGGGGGAGTGAGTGAGGTTGGCAGCGGCTGCTCAGTCCTGTTCCTACCGCTGGTGGATCCACATTTAGGATGATACGTTGGACCGTACATGTGTGGATCCATACAGAAAATTATCGATCCACCTAACCACTATCCTGGCATTTGTGCAGGTGGATCCACGCCGAACAATATCCCAGATTTGGGCATGCTTGATCTCACCCAAACAATATTCCCTGATATAATGCATGCTAGATCCAGCCAGAACAATATTTACTTACGTAGGGCTGGCGGACCCACCTTTCAGATGTAGCTCCGAACCCGACTCCACCGCCACCGCTGCGACAGCAGCCTCTGACGAAGCATCCTGCATTGATGGGGAGAGTGTCAAACCTCTCCCACATCCATATTAAACTACAGACTCAACGAGTATTGTGATATACGTTACTGAAAGATGCCTGCATTTATTTCTTCAGCCTTACAAACTACTATGTATCTCCTACAACGTTGATCACATGTTCATTAACTTAAGATTATCTAGAAAGCATTGGGTAATTAGGTGGCTCATATACATTAATATTTTGATGCCTGATACATGACCCCCAACACTCAATGCCTGACAGTCCTGCGAGAAACTGACACACATGCATACACGATAGTACAATTGAGCTAGGAGTTTACTGTCAGACTGCAAGACAAGAAAATTTAGGAGAAATGAGAGGAAGATCACACGATCTGAAGTACAGCCTTCTTTGATCTGCAGAGTGGAAATGGAGGATTAATTGTCGCAACTGAGAAGTGCTCTGTGGTATTGGGAAGTATTAACATGTCTTCCTCCAATATGCTAAGCATCCCTCACCTATTAGGGAGGAAAAAGGTACCAACAAACGAACTCTTGGTTTGTGGTTATACTGGAGAAACTGTACTCTCTTTTTACCGATAATGGTGGTATAAATTGTACCGAAAATGACACGTTTCTTAGCCGGAAGAATTTAAGTGTACTTACATCCATTACAGAACCGTTTTGAGATAGCATAATGGTTGATAAAATCTGTGATCAAGTGGACTGTCGGCAGAAAATGGAAGAGGAGCAGCTTGTAACGTTAAAAAAGGAGATGTGTGGAAAAATTTAACTATTACCTGCGTGGTAAATTCTCCAAGTTAGTCGCTGTGAGGCGTGGTATCAAGGCAGTACTACATTTACTCTTACACAAGAACGACACTGTGACAGCAGAGGACTACTGGAAAAATCACAAGAAAGCACTGGAAATCACTTCGGGGACACGTAGACATCCTGTGGCTATAACATATAAAGTGCAGTCGTGCGACAATAAATTGAGTGTAATAATAAAAGAACTGCCTGGAATACTGTAGCAGCTTAATGTAGAAGACTATTATATTTTGAATTTGGACATAAGGCAAGATTTTCGCAGCGATTTTTATCAGATTCGAGATGTGCGGTTACCTAATACCAAACTACACTTTCTGCACGGAAAAAGACTGCCAGTGAAACGACAATTTGGTTGTGAACGACTATGAGACAGTTGAAACGGACTGCTTGGCGTGAATGAACTGAAACTGTAATGATGTATATATCATAATACACTTATATGTCAGATCACAAGTCGAGGAATAAACAAAGTTATCGGTGACAACTTTCACGATTTCGTAATAGGTTCAGACACGCGACTACGAGGAACCTCAGCATCTTCCTTGGTTAAAAGCGTGGTATTACCAGGCTGGAGGCAGCAATATGATAAGAAAAGAGCGGATCGTGTGGTTTGATCCTGTGCAAGACTGTTTCATTGTATTACAATCTAACAAACAGTATTTACAATGTGCTCTACTGTACCAAACATGTACTAATGATTTGCATGTGGTGTCAGTTAACCAGTAATGGTGTGATGTTCAACAGCGTTCTGCTGCTTGTCTAGTTTGGTAATAAGATAACACGAAGATTGACTGCTGTGCAAATAATCCTTCCTGACATGCAAGACAGAGGAAAGATAATAAATTTTGGTCTGTTTGCAAACAGTTGTAATTGTCTACCTGTAAATTACTTAGATTTCTTAACCGTAACGTCAACAAAGACAATGTAAGTGTTTCACAGAACTGGTATATTGAAGTACGGGAAACACAACGAGGTGACAATAGTCGTGGGATAGGTATATGCATATATACAGTTGGCGGTAGTATCTCTTACAGAAGGTACAAAAGGACAGTGCATTGGCGGCGCTATTATTTGCACTCAGGTGATTCATGCAGAAAGGTGTTCGACGTGATTATGATCGCACAACAGTTGTCAGTGCTAACAGACAAGCTACACTGCGTGAAATACTCGCAGAGGTCAGTGTGGGACTTACCACGAAGCTATACGTTAGGACAGTGCGGCGAAATGAGTCGTTAATGGACTATGGCGACTGCCTTTACTAACAGTTCGACATCGCCTGCAGCACCTCTCTATGGCTCGTCAGCATATCGGTTGGACCCTAGACGATTGGAAATTCGTTCCGATTTCACTTGAGAAGCGCTGATGGAATCGAGTGTGGCGCTGACCCCATGAATTCATGGAAACAAGTTGTCAGCAAGGCACTGTGCAGGTTGGTGGTGGCTCCATAATAATATGATAATTAAAAAAACAATCTTGATCGCAAATTTCTTTTAATCGGAGTGACCGGTTTCAATCCGTAAGGTTCACCTTCAGACTCCAGAAAGGCAGGTAGACTAATAATGATGGCTGTGTTTACATGGAATGAACTGGTTCCTCTGGGCAAACTCAACCAATCACTGACGAGAGATGATTTTGTTCGACTACTCGGAGCCCATTTACAGCCACTCATGGACTTCATATAATGGATGAAAAAGAGCATGTCACCGGACTACAGTGGTTTGCGACTGGTTTGAAGAACATTCTGGATAATGCAAGTGAATGATTTGGCCTCCCAGATTGCCCAACATGAATTCTATAGAATATTTGTAGGAAATAATCGAAAGGTCATTTCGGGCATAAAATCGTGCACCGACAAAATTGTAGCCATTATGGAAGGTTATAGAGGTAGAATGGCTCTATATTTCTGCAGGGGACTTCCTACAACTTGTTGAGTCCATGCCACGTCGGGTTGCTGAAAAAAGATGTTAGGAGGTGTCCAATGACTTGTGTATCTCTCACAACCCAAGACATTGTTCTCCACAATGTCAGATATTGATATGGGTGAATTAGAACTGGTAACCACAAACAATGTTATCCAATGAGTCCGAAGAAAAAGAGTAAATGTATCGCACATGCTTCAACTATTTCTCATTATAGGAATAACTTCTTTAAGTGCAATTACTGTGGTATGTGTATGAAAAAGAAAACTACAAAAGGTCGAAGCAAAAAATCGAAAACTGGAATATATGGTAAAGAGAAGTGCCATAAAGGAAGAATATGATCTGTAACTGGAGAAAGGAAAAGCTTTTGCAGATGTGTAGACAAGGCCTACATACCTCTTTGAACACAGTGTCTTGCGAAATCTGGCTAACAATGGTGAATATAAAATATCTGCATTTGCTGTTAACAGCACTGGTAATTGACATTACGTTAGAATTATAGCCGAAAGTGATGGGTTGGAGCATGTTTACTACGCCGAAAGACACTAGAAAAATCTGTTTATTAAGCTCTTTTGCTACTTGGATCTACTTACAAAAGATGGGTAATGATATCTAAATGTGCATGACTTGATATTGTGCACATGGCAACAGAAAAAATGTTTGCTGGGCTTAAAACCAACGGAACAACAACATCTGTAAAGATAAAGTACTGTACGAAAATTCCACAAAAATATGCAACAGAACAGTAGGTAGAGTATACTCAGGAAGTTGTTGAGTGTTACAACAACAGTGTCATGCAGAAAATAAAAGGTGAATTTGAAATCCCCGAAAGCTCTCTCCTAGAAAAATGCTGGAAAAACAGAACTAATTGTCAGAGCCATTAAAGAGATGGTTTGCAGGAGAAAACTACGATATATGTTGGAATTCGAGAACGTACCATCTCTGTACCTGTCCGGTTACTGCCTGGAGAAAGAATTACAAGATTTCATCGTATATTTAAATTACGAGTTAAAAATTAAGCTGGATGTTATTATAATTGCACCAAATAAAAGTAAAGATCGAGTTTTTTACTGTGTGTGAAGTACGCTCAAGAATTAATAAAGTTTGAGAATACATTCTGCTTTTCTATTCGCTGCCCAGGCAAAATCCTAAAAAGTCTCCTATTTACGATGATATATATGTGTGGGATGTGGCTAGCTGTACGACGTTGAAAGTAGCTAAAATTAAGTAGAGGAAAGCATGGCGAAACTGTGTATTTATTCGAGATCCTACATTAGTGGTTTTCTTTTCTTTCGTATAACTGGCAGACTAACCGCGCTTAGGGGTTTATTAGACCAGTATACGAACTGCGGTACGCCAGTCATATGCTGAAAATTTTTTTGAATCCAGAGAGGATCACCATTTGATATGACGGCAGGCTGCTAAGCGCTTCAAAATTACCATTAAAAGCATTTATTCCACCAGTTTAAAATTTTGCAAAAGGTTGTTATGTTGTTATAACCAGAACTTCACTTAGTATCTTATACCTGAGGACAGGAAGCATTTTGTGCTTTGAGTCCGTGCAAGATTCCTTAAGTGTATAAAACAACATCTAATTGTATTTACGATGTGTTCCACTCTACTCTATGTCAGTTGCTTTTTCGAAAGTACTCAGACACGTGACTAGAGGAAACGTTTTACGTCTTTCTTGACTAAACAACTTGGTACTACCAGGCAAGGGACCACTGCGGAATAGATAGTTATTTTGATCCATATGCAGGACGATTTAGGTAAGTACACGACGATCTGCATCAATGTTTCCATCCACTCTGTTATGGAATACAATTACGTCATTTCGGCAATTATTGGTAATACCACACTGATACAGCAGCTGTAATAACATTATCTCGCATCTGTTTTCTATGTATCTCGCCGCCTATATCTTCGTCTCTGAAAACCGGCATTATCATGGTGTTACACTGAAATGCTGAGGCACCATACCTCGTAATATTTACTGCTATTTTGTTTCAGCTATGCTCATTTTATGGCCTAACGTGGACGATGTAGCTGAGGGCTTGACACTAAACGTATATTTCGGCATCATAGGTTGTTAGATTCTTAAACACCATTTCCGGTTGTGATCCACCAAACGTTTCAGAAAACGATGACTTTGTCATCTACATCTACTGATCTGTACGCTGTAAAGAATAACTTCATTATAATACGTGTTACGGCATCTGCTTAGTACTTATAGCAATGAAGGATGGTCATAAAATGTCTCGACTTAAGTGATGGCTGTATTACATTGGCGCTTTGAGCCTGCAAGGAGTACAAAATCGAATTTTCGTAGCAATTTTGTTGATATTCCGATAAACATATATTGTAATGAGTTATACAGACAATTAAGACTCAGCTGTGTTTAATTTGTGCCTACAAGGTGTGAGATGTCTTGCAATATATGATAAGTAATTTTTCCGAGATATCGACTGTGACATTCTCTTTGGAAATGTCACATCTCTGAACGTTACAATCTTTGGTCGTTGTTTATTTGTGGTACTTGCTCTTTTATAGACTAAGTAATACTTTGGCATGAAAATCAGTTTATTCATTCTGTCCTCCTCTGATAAGATAATTGTGAGTTTGTGGTGGTATATTTGGTTACAGGATTTTGTTTTCGCAAGCCTTATTTCCGGATATTCTACTGCAGAGACTGGACGTACACTTTACGTATTTTATACAGGGTGGAGAAAAATTGTGTCACGAAATTTTAAACCTGGATAGCTGATGCCAGTAGGAACCAAAATTGCAAATGTTGTGTAGGTCGACAAAGCACCATTTTTAAACTTCAGAAACTTGGCGCCACCCACTACGATTTGCCGTAGGATTGTCCTGTTGGCGTTCGTCAGCTGACGGGCAGCAGTGTTGTTGTCGGTTCGGACATAAAAACATCCCTCGCCCCGTCACTGCCCGAACGTGATACATACACGTGTCGAATAGGTCTTGCTGTTTGTCTCCACCTCACGTCAGAAGCATTCACACGTAAGCTTCGCTTCGGAGTACACACACGTTACTTGCGATTTAGTCATACAGTAAGCATGGTGGCACAATATTCGTTTGAAGAACAACGACATATGGTTTTTGTTTATCGACTAGCCGACGGTAATGCGCATGAAGTTCAACGATTGTCCAGAGCATCCGGCAACAGGGCAATCACGCGGCCAATCGAAGCGCGTGGCGCCAAGTTTCCGTAGTTTAAAAATTAGTAGTTTTGTGACACAATTTTTCTACTCCCTGTACATGCGAACATCGCCCTTTTTGTATAGCTGACATATTTTTTAGAATATTGTGAGCAATGACATCGGACACAAAAAATCTATAAAGCCTTTAGGGTGCCTTCAGATTGCAAATTGATGTAATTGTGCATGCACCTCAGTAGAATGTGTGATTTGTGATAGGAACAATAACTGGCAATCAATAGCACGGTTTATATTGTTTCTAGAGAATAATGCGGTGCTTCACCTCCGTCTCTTCCGTTTGTGTATTTACCTGCTTAGCTAACACTTATTTTTCTGAAACTATAGGATTAGTAGTGTAGTTTTATGACATCGAATTTTTAGACCTTTCATTCTCAAATGTAAGCTGTTGTTAGGCTTTGCAGTCTGCTACTGGGGTACATACATTAGGATTCTGGGACAATAATTTGGCGAATATATGGAAATTAGTTAAGACTTTCTCTATATTGCAGACTTTTTTTGCAGTATTGTACCATCACTTTGATGAAGTCCTACAGCATTTATTGTGTATTAACCTCAACAAGTAAAGTAAACATTGTAATTTTTCGAGTTGTTGACTTATTCTTCCGAAATTTTAGAATTTTTTCATCATCTTAGAAATGTGAAATATTTAATTTACGACTTGTTGCATATTTTAACCGTGCATCAACCTGTTGGTGGGAGTATGAAACCGTGGCCTAAAGCTGTGTAAATATCGCATTTTTCGCGCTGCCTACGTATTTTGCAGACATTCCGGGATCTCTTAACTTCTTAGATAAGGAAAAATATTAATTTACTACTGTATTGTGATTTTTTAACTATGCATCAATCTATTGTAGGCAGTACTCAGTTGTGGAATATCCTTGATTTAGAATACAGTCATCTGCATATTTGGAAGTCAGTAATGCTAACGTAGTTGACAATTTTTCTCTGAATTTCTGATATTTCACCTTATTTGGCTGCTGGGCTGTTTTGTATGCGGACAGTGGGGAGAGGGTGCCTGGTGGGACTACTGCTTTCTGCCTTTCTTTGATGCTGGCGCATGGCAGGATGACAAGATTCCTGAACTTCGAGATAAGGAAGTCATGATGACGCTGCCAGCGAAATGTGAAGTGCAAAATTGTCTCAGCAGTCATATGACACTGGGAAAAAATGTGCTGACAGGTGCTGAGCCAGCATTATCCACCGGAACATTTACAGTCCTTCTGCCCCTGGTAGCTGAGTGGCCAGCGCGACGGAATGTCATACCTATCGGCCTGGTTTCGATTCCCGGCTGGGTCGGAGATTTTCTCCGCTCAGGGACTGGGTGTTGTGTTGTCCTTATCATCATCATTTCATCCCCATCGACACGCTAGTCGCCGAAGTGGCGTCAACTCGAAAGACTTGCACCAGGCGAACGGTCTACCCGACGGGAGACCGTAGTCACACGGCATTCCCATTTTTATTTACAGACCTACTACCGGCTCCACCACTCTACAGTCCAGCATCTTATTTCTTAATCTAGATACTGTACTTATACATTTATTAAGTACTCATATTTCTTTGTACAACTACTTCACAATTTGAAAGGCGTTTCCAAGAAAGCTTGGTAAGGAATTGTTTTCTATAATTCCCGAAAAACACAGTTCATTTTTGCTTTTATTTCTAATAGAAAATTGGGAATTTGTCAGCTAATTATGCCTAAAATAAATATTTCAGGCGACGATTTGCGCAGCACTCACATGCTTGTTCCATTTCATATCACTCTGCAACGTTACGTCCAGACTTGACTGTGTGAAGCAGGGCACTAGAAATACTGTAAGTGCACGTTATGGGTTCGATTCAAATGGTTCAAATGGCTCTGAGCACCATGGGACTTAACATCTCAGGTCATCAGTCCCCTAGAACTTAGAACTACTTAAACCTAACCAACCTAAGGACATCACAAACATCCATGCCCGAGGCAGGATTTGATCCTGCGACCGTAGCGGTCACGCGATTCCAGACTGTAGCGCCTAGAACCGCACGGCCACCCCGGTCGGCTGTTATGGGTTCGTTCTTCCTCATTCGAATTAACTTACATTTGACCACATTTAGAGCTAGCTGTCATTCATCACACCAACTACAAATTTTGTCTAAGTCGTCTTGTACCTTCCGACAGTCAATCACCATCTACACCTTACCGTACACCGCAGCATCATCAGCAAACAACCGCAGATTTCTATCCGCCCTGTCTGCCAAATCATTTGTGTACTCGTATATAGAGAATAGCAGCGGTCTTATCGCACTTTCCTGGGGCAATCCTGATGATAGCCTTGTCTCTGACCAATACTCGCCATCGAGGACAACACATTGGGTTCTATTACTTAAGAAGTCCTCCAGCCACTCACATAACTGTGAACTTATTCCATATGTTGTACCTTTTTCAACAGACTGCTATGGGCCACCGTGTCAAATGCTTTCCGGAAATCTTGTAACTGCCTGTTGCCGTTCATCCATAGTTCGTACTATATCATGTGAGGAAAGGACAAGCTGAGTTTCGTACGAGAGATGATTTTCTAAAACGCTGTTCATTCATGGACATAAGCTTCCCAGTCTCAAGAAAATTTATTATCTTCGAAGAGGCAGTATGTTCAAGGAGTCTGCAGCTAACCGAATTTAACGTTATTGGTCAGTAATTTTGCGGCTCCATTCTTTTACCCTTCTTGTATCATGGACTCAACTGCGCTTTTTTCCAGTAGCTTGCGACCTTGTGTTGATCGAGAGATTCGCGTTAAATGCAAGCTAGGTAACGGGCCAGTGCCGTTGAGTACTCTTTGTAAAACCGAATTGGGATCCTATGCGGTCGTGGCGACTTCTTTGCTTTCAAATTTTTCAGTTGCTTCCCTGCGGTTGGTATACTTATCACTATGTGGTTCATATCGGAGTCCATCCGGTGATCAAACGACGGTATGTTTGTACGATTCTCCTGAGTGAACAATCGAATGAAAGCTTTAGATCCGCTTAGCGATTTTAAGTAGGACCAGAATCTTTCTCTCCCAAATCCTTTTCTAAGGTTGTGGTGGTTTTAGTATTCTTCGGGCACAGATCTTTTCACAGACTAACGAATCACTACTAATCTTTGCTTGTTGTCATACGTGCGTTCTCTTTTGAACCAAGAGTGCTACAGCCTCTCCTTTCTCCGAATTTCTTTGTTAAAACATTAGGGGTCTTTTCCATCCTTTATCTGTTTACTAGCACATAACTCTCCAGACCACGATATACAATCTGTTTAAGCTTTGCCCATAGTTTCATTCCTCTACGTCCGTCTTACTGGAACTAAGTGATGTCAGTGAGATGCTGTCCACTACTTATCTGCTCTGTCAAGCAGAAACTGTCCCCTAGCCTTCTTGACTGATTTATTAACTTTCGTAACCGTAGTTGCTATAATAACATCATGATCGCTAATCTCCTTTGCTATACTGACATTGTCGAGAAAATCCGGTCTATTTGTAGCCACAAGACCTACGATATTTCCACTGCGTGTTGGCTGCCGAGCTAGCTCCTCATACAGTTTTCAGAAAACGTATCCAAAAGTATTTCGCATGACTGTCTGTGTCTCCCGCAATGAATCCATAGACATTCCAGTCTATACTCCGTAGGTTCAAGTAGACTTCTTTGATTGAGTCTAGAACTGTTACAGCGGAGTCGGGTGCCCCGTATAAACTTCCAACAATTAACTTGGTTTCACCTAAACCTGTTATACGCGACGAGATACCTTCACTGTCACACTCAACTTCGACCTCTATGGAGACAATATTTTTGTCAGCTTCAACGAAGACTTCCCCTGGTATGGCCTCTAATCTGTCATTCCGATGTACGTTGCTCGTCTCGCTAAGCGTCTGAGCTTTCCACTTCAGGTTTCAGTCAGCTCTAGGTCCCAAGAATAATTTGAGGGCAAGAACTTTCGATGAGGGCAGTAAATGGGGGAACTTTATTACAATACTTGGAGAGTTGACTGATAAAATAATGGCAGTCGAAGTGTCTTTACTCTGAAAGCCATCTGACTTTTCTTGCTGTGTATCGACCGGCGAGTGTTCATCAGAGCAGACTAAACTACTGTCTAGCTTATAAACTCTCATGTGCAGTCTACAAGTACTGTGCTATCCGAGCAGCTGCTTCCTTTGTGTAGTGCACCCATGACCTATCAAGGGGATTCCTACGAATCCCCAAACGATAACGCAGTTCCAGAAATCTGCAACCAAGACCACCACAGAGTCAACGAAGCCTTTGGTTGTGACCCTCCACTCAGCTCCAAACGAAAGGTCCGCGATCGTCTCTGGGAATAATGTGAAGCGTGGATTTACTTTCAAAATCTTTTCTTAAGGAATTTACTTTATTTACTAGCGATTCATCAAGAACATTAACACATTAAATCACATTGTGTGAACGTGGAAGTAGTTACCAATGAGTAACTGAAGAAACAAATTACTTTTTTTAATAAATGCAAATTTTATTCCTAAAAGCCCTTTTTTATATATATAATCAGAAAGCACCCTGTAAATATCAAGTTACAATTTATTCATATCACGAATCACTTAACTTCTAATAACTGCGATTTCTGGCGAAGACCTGGCGCAGCACCCCCAAAACGCTCTCGCGAACCGTCCGCTTCAACGGACGCAGGAAGGCGCGCCGATCTCCCGTCTTACGGCGTCGCAGCTCGCCCCGGCCAGACCGACGTCGTGCGTTGACTTCAGTTTCTCTCGTGTCGGCCGCGAAGCCACTACCCCTCGCTATACGGCGTGGTCCACTGGACTCAAGTGGCGACCTCACATGCGCCGACGCTCAACGCGGACAAGTCAGTCTCAGTGCGCGACCGACCAACCAATCGATCCAACCGCCAATGACCGTTGCCCGAGCAACTCGAGCAGACTGGCGGCCTAACACATACTATCACTCCGGACGACAAACACTCACTGACTGCCCCACACTGACCCGGCTGACTAACTGTCCAGACTCTGCCCAGACTGCACCGACTCAGACTGACCAACTGCCGAGTTCATTGCGCCCCTTAAATGCACGTGAACAGGCAACCTTTCCCCTTTTCCAACAGAGGGAGGAACCAAAGCTGCGACTGCCACAGCGGCAACACCGCCAGAAACGGAAGGCGACTGCTTTACACTACGCGCTGCGGCGCAGCTATTCGAAACAGCAAATTTTTACCACGGCTCACAATGCTGCAAATTGCAGCTATGCTTGCACCCCACGCGCAAGGCAAGCAGTCTTTACAACCTCCGCCAGCCACTTACGTGATCTGAGGATGGCATCATACGCCATGCGACAGTCGTCGCTGGTGCCGTTGTGAGTCACTACTTGCATACGACTGTGCCCTGCACCCTCGATAGCCGCAGGCGAGGCCGCCCCCTCATCTACATCTACATCAACATCTACATTTATACTCCGCAAGCCATCCAACGGTGTGTGTGGAGGGCACTTTACGTGCCACTGTCATTACCTCCCTTTCCTGTTCCAGTTGCGTATGGTTCGCGGGAAGAGCGACTGCAGGAAAGCCACCGTGCGCGCTCGAATCTCTCTAATTTTACATTAGTGATCTCTTCGGGAGGTATAAGTAGGGGGAATCAATATATTCGATATCTCATCCAGAAACGCACCCTGGCGAGCAAGCTACACCGCGATGCAGAGCGTCTCTCTTGCTGAGTCTACCACTTGAGTTTGCTAAACATCTCTGCAACGCTGTCATGCTGACCAAATAACCCTGTGATGAAACGCGCCGCTCTTCTTTGGATCTTCTCTATCTCCTCTGTCAACCCGACCTGGTACGGATCCCACACTGATGAGCAATACTCAAGTATAGGTCGTGAGTGTTTTGTAAGCCACCTCCTTTGTTGATGGACTACATTTTCTCTCAATGAATATTTTCTCTCAATGAATATCAAACTGGCACCCGCCTTACCAACAATTAATTTTATATGATCATTCCACTTCAAATCGTTCCGCACGCATACTCCCAGATATTTTACAGAAGTAACTGCTACCAGCGTCTGTTCCGCTATCATGTAATCATACTATAAAGGATCCTTCTTTCTATGTATTCGCAATACATTACATTTGTCTATGTTAAGGGTCAGTTGCCACTCCCTGCAACAAGTGCCTATCCGCTGCCGATCTTCCTGCATTTCACTGCAATTTTCTAATGCTGCAACTTCCCTCTATACTACTGCATCATCCGCGAACAGCCGCACGGAACTTCCGACACTATCTCTAGGTCATTTATATATATTGTGAAAAGCAATGGTCCCATAACACTCCCCTGTGGGTCGCCAGAGGTTACTTTAACGTCTGTACACGTCTCCATTCAGAACAACACGCTGTGTTGTTGTTTTTGTTGTGGTCTTCAGTCCTGAGACTGCTTTGATGCAGCTCTCCATGCTACTGCATCCTGTGCAAGCTTCTTCATCTCCCAGTACTTACTGCAACCTACATCCTTCCGAATCTGCTAAGTGTATTCATCTCTTGGTCTCCCTCTACGATTTTTACCCTCCACGCAGCCCTCCAACGCTAAATTTGTGATCCCTTGATGCCTCAGAAGATGTCCTACCAACTGGTCCCTTCTTCTTGTCAAGCTGTGCCACAAACTCCTCCTCAATTCTATTCAATACCTCCTCATTAGTTATATGATCTACCCACCTAATCTTCAGCATTCTTCTGTAGTACCACAACTCGAAAGCTTCTATTCTCTTCTTGTCCAAACTATTTATCGTCCATGTTTCACTTCCATACATGGCTACACTCCATACAAATACTTTCAGAAACGACTTCCTGACACTTAAATCTATACTCGAAGTTAACAAATTTCTCTTCTTTAGGAACGCTTTCCTTGCCATTGCCAGTCTACATTTTATATCCTCTCTACTTCGACCATCATCAGTTATTTTGTTCCGCAAATAGCAGAACTCCTTTACTACTTTACGTGTCTCATTTCCTAACCTAATTCCCTCAGCATCACCCGACTTAATTCGACTACATTCCATTATCCTCGTTTTGCTTTTGTTGATGTTCATGTTACATCTTCCTTTCAAGACACCATCCATTCCGTTCAACTGCTCTTCCAAGTCCTTTGCTGTCTCTGACAGAATTACGATGTCCTCGGCGAACCTCAAAGTTTTTATTTCTTCTCCATGGATTTTAATACCTACTCCGAATTTTTCTTTTGTTTCCTGTACTGTTTGCTCAATATACAGATTGAATAACATCGGGGAGAGGCTACAACCCTGTCTCACTCCCTTCCCAACCACTGCTTACGTTTCATGCCCTTCGACTCTTATAACTGCCATCTGGTTTCTGTACAAATTGTAAACAGCCTTTCGCTCCTTGCATTTTACCCCTGCCACCTTTAGAATTTGAAAGAGAGTATTCCAGTCAACATTGTCAAAAACTTTCTCTAAGTCTACAAATGCTAGAAACCTAGGTTTGCCTATCCTTAATCTTTCTTCTAAGGTAAGTCGTAGGGTCAGTGTTGCCTCACGTGTTCCAATATTCCTACGGAGTCCAAACTGATCTTCACTGAGGTCGGCTTATACCAGCTTTTCCATTCGTCTGTAAAGAATTAGCGTTAGTATTTTGCAGCTGTGACTTATTAAACTCATAGTTCGGTAATTTTCACATCTCTCAACACCTGCTTTGTTTGGGATTGGAATTGTTATATTCTTCTTGATGTCTGAGGGTATTTCGCCTGTCTCATACATCTTGCTGACCAGATGGTAAAGTTTTGTCAGGACTGGCTCTCCCTAGGCCGTCAGTAGTTCTAATGGAATTTTGTCTACTCCCGGGGCCTTGTTTCGACTCAGGTCTTTCAGTGTCTGTCAAACTCTTCACGCAAGTACATTGACCTTGTATAGACCACTTATATACTCCTTCCACCTCTTTGCTTTCCCTTCTTTGCTTAGAACTGGGTTTCCATCTGAGCTCTTGATATTCATAGAAGTGGTTCTCTTTTCTCCAAATGTCTCTTTAATTTTCCTGTAGGCAGTATCTATCTTACCCCAAGTGAGATAAGCCTTTACATCCTTAGATTTGTCCTCTAGCCATCCCTACTTAGCCATTTTGCACTTCCTATCGATCTCATTTTTGAGACGTTTGTATACATTTTGGCCTGCTTCATTTACTGCGTTTTTATATTTTCTCCTTTTATCAATGAAATTCAATAAATCGTCTGTTACCCAAGGATTTCTACTAGCCCTAGTCTTTTTACCTACCTGATCCTCTGCTGGCTTCACTACTTCAACCCTCAGAGCTACCCATTCTATTTCTACTGTATTTCATTCCCCCATTCCTGTAAATTGTTCCCTTATGCTCTCCCTGAAACTCTTTACAACCTCTGGTTTAGTCAGTTTATCCAGGTCCCATCTCCCCAAATTCCCACCTTTTTGCAGTTTCTCCAGTTTTAGTCTACAGTTCATAGCCAATAGATTGTGGTCAGAGTCCACTTCTGCCCCTGAAATGTCTTCCAATGTAGAACCTGGTTCCTAAATCTCTGTCTTACCAATATATAGTGTAGCTGATACCTTCGAGTATCTCCAGGCTTCTTCCATGTATACAACCTTCTTTTATAATTCTTGAACTAAGTGTTAACTATGATTAAGTTATGCTCTGTGCAAAATTCTACCTGAAGGCTTCCTCTTTCATTTCTTACCCCCAATCCATAGTCACCTACTATGTTTCCTTCTCTCCTTTTTCCTACTCTCGAATTCCTGTCACCCATTACTATTAAATTTTCGTTTCCCTTCACTACCTGAATAATTTCTTTTATCTCATCATACATTTCATCAATTTCTTCATCATATGCAGAGCTAGTTGACGTATAAACTTGTACCATTGTGGTAGGCATGGGCTTCGTATCTATCTTGGCCACAACAATGCATTCACTATGCTGTTTGTAGTAGCTTACCCGCACTCCTATTTTTCTACTCCTGCATTACCGCTATTTGATTTTGTATCTATAACCCTATATTCACCTGACCAAAAGTCTTGTTCCGCCTGCCACCGAACTTCACTAAATCCCTTTATATCTTACTTTAACCTATCCATTTCCCTTTTTAAATTTTCTAACCCACCTATCGATTAAGGGATCTGACATTCCACGCTCCGATCCGTAGAACGGCAGTTTTCTTTCTCCTGATGACGACGTCCTCTTGAGTAGTCCCCGACGGAGATCCGAATGGGGGACTATTTTATTCCCGTTTTACCCAAGAGGACGCCATCATCATTGAACCATACAGTAAAGCTGCATGCCCTCGGGAAAAATTACGGCTGTAGTTTCCCCTTGCTTTCAGCCGTTCGTAGTACCGGCACAGCAGGCCGTTTTGGTTAGGGTTACAAGGCCAGGTCAGTCAGTCATCCTGACTGTTGCCTCTGCAACTACTGAAAAGACTTCAGGAACCACACGTTTGTCTGGCCTCTCAACAGATACCCCTCCGTTCTGGTTGCACTTACGGCGCGGCCATCTGTATCGCTGAGGCATGCAATACTCCCCACCAACGGCAAGGTCCATGGTTCATGCTGTGTTGCGTTTGCTAAAAACTCTTCAATCCAGCCGCACTGCTGTTCTGTTTTCCGTAGGCTCTCACTTTCTCTATCAGGAGACAGTGCGGAACTGTATCGAACGCCTTCCGGAAGTCAAGGAAAATGGCATCTACCTGGGAGCCTGTATCTAATTTTTTCTGGGTCTCATGAAGAAATAACGCGAGTTGGGTCTCACACGATCGCTGTTTCCGGAATCCATCTTGATTCCTACAGATTAGATTCTGGGTTTCCAGAAATGACATGATACGCGAGCAAAAAACATGTTCTAAGATTGTACAACAGATCAATGTCAGAGATATAGGCCTATAGTTTTGCTCATCTGCTTGATGATCCTTCTTGAAAACTGGAACTACCTGTGCTTTTTTCCAATCATTTGGAACCTTCCGTTCCTCTAGAGATTTGCGGTACACGGCTGTTAGCAGGGGGTCAAGTTCTTTCGCGTACTCTGTATAGAGTCGAACTGGTATCCCGTCAGGTCCAGAGGACTTTCCTCTGTTGAGTGATTTCAGTTGCTTTTCTATCCCTTGGATACTTATTTCGATGTCAGCCATTTTTTTGTTCGTGCGAGCATTTAGAGAAGGAACTGCAATGCGGTCTTCCTCTATGAAAAAGCTTTGGAAAAAGTGTTTAGTATTTGAGCTTTACGCGTGTCATCATCCTCTGTTTCAATGCCATTATCATCCCAGAGTGTCTGGATTTAATGTAAGACCAGAACTTCCTAGGATTTCCTGTCATGTCGGTACATAGAATTTTACTTTCGAATTCACTGAACACTTCACGCATAGCCCTCCTTTCGCTAACTTTCATATCGTTTAGGTTCTGTTTGTCTGAGAGGTTTTGGCTGCGTTTAAACTTGGAGTGAAGCTCTCTTTGCTTTCGCAGTAGTTACCTAACTTTTTTGTTGAACCACGGCTGAGGCCCCCCGGCAGAAATACAGAGTGCACATTTCCAGCTCTGAAAGCTATCTGCTTAATGGGCTCTTTAACCCGCCTAACGTTGGAGCTTTCGATAGCTAGTAAACCCCTCCTCCTTTTCACCTGCTCGGGCCGTGCTGAAGGAGCTGCTGTCTGCCCACACTCAGGCAGTGACGAATACAGAAAAACCTCAAGGAGGTTGGCGCTCAAGATATCTTGAGCTGCCTTGACTTTTACCATAATAAAAAATAATCAAGTCACATGCAAAGTTTAAGAAGATTTTATTTAAACTGATTATACACATATACAAGACAATGGCCACATGATATAAAAAAGTTACAATTGTGGTTCTCTTTCTTAAATGATCAAATTCCATGCGCCTATTCTTCCTGGCAAATTGGTAAATTACATCGTCAATAGGACAATCAGTGTCATGGCGAGTGTTCAACAGAGCTAAGCCACTAAGTCTATCCTCCTCCATTGTCGACCTCAGTCATGTCTTTATACGCCCCAATGTTGAAAAACTTCTTTCTGCTGTTGCGATAGATGCAGGTAGACAAGCAAATAATTTGAACAGCGTGTGCTTAGTAGGATAGTCAGATCTAGGACAAACAGACAACACTTGCATAACAGAACCAAGATAAATAAGAGCGTTTATATCCGTTTGTATTGAAGAATATCTCCCATTTTTGTCGTAGGTACTTGTTAGCTAACTATGTGCCGGACAGAAACGTATAAAATACGATGACGCGGACTCGCGTGCTACATAGCAAAGTACAAAAACTCGATAACTCGATTCAGTAGAGTCGACTGACGAAAGAAACGAACAAATAGCGTGCGAGCTGATTAGCGCGGGTGGCCCCGCAGGGACCGCGGCGGGGGAGGGGGGGGGGATGGCACCCCTCACGACTCCCACGTGTATCCGCCACTGGAGTGAATGGGTGACACCAGGCGGCCAGTCTCCACACTGACCCCCTGCCTCCAGCGACGTGGACGGGTTTCCACCCGCCACTCACTCTGCTGTGAGAATGGGTCCACCGCGTCTGGTATATTAGGAAGTGCCTCGGAAGCAGAACCCGTGGGCAAAATGAGCGACACCTGAGGTGTCCCATGTGACGCGCCAGAATCTGTGCCAGCAGTACACCCCGACGCAGCCCGAAGGTGACTGACCGGAGCCAAATGCGCATTCAGCTGTTCGCGATTTGCGGATAGCACGTTCTGCATCCGCGCACAGCGTGCACGCATCCTAGCCATCCTAGCAAGACTAACTGAAGAAGTAAACTATATAAGCAGACAGAATCCTAGACATGCAACCTGCTACCCCCGTGATGTGTCACCAATGGACGCTGTTACGGTAATGTGCTACGTATCGGCCGGCCGGGGTGGCCGAGCGGTTCCAGGCGGTACAGTCTGGAGCCGCGCGACCGCTACGGTCGCAGGTTCGAATCCTGCCTCGGGTTAGATAGGTTTAAGTAGTTCTAAGTTCTAGGGGACTGATGACCTCAGAAGTTAAAAGCGCTGTAGACTGAATTCAGCGTAAAGAAGAAAAAAAAGGAAAAAGGTCGGAGTGGACCACTTTAACAGAAAAACACGTACGAAACGTAATGGATTACTGCGAGAGAAAGTCGGGAAAGGAAAACACTTAACTTGGCGCTCTGTAGACGTATATCAGAGGAGCTGGAGACTGGCGATGACATGGACCTTCCAGCGTGGCAATTTGATGAGTTGGCGTGGTGTCATTCACCTATGAATAGCATCGTCGCTAGCAACTGGAAGACAGCATCCAAAACATACCACAATAGGAAAAGTGCGGGTCCGTGATTGGTCGAACAGTTTGAGGCCAGGGATGCCATTGTTACGGGTGAGGAAATCGACCGGTCTCAGCCCAAGCAAACGGTCGTATGTCGGCAATGGGTTGTACAAATTGGTGCATTAAGTCTTAACTATTGTCGCTTAAAATCAGTATTGTAGTCAAAATGTAACGGAAACAGTCACAAGAGGGCTGACAATAGTAATTACTAAACAAGATATGAGTGCAATCACTGAGACTCATTGAATATTGTAAAGTGTGATGAGGCAGTATTGGGTTAATGTGATGTGTGACATCAGTAAGTATAAAAATTTTCTGATATTGTCCTGCGGCAGGGTCGTCAGGCAGGAATTACATCTGGCATCGCTAAAATTTAGTTTAAGTGCACATTGCTGAAATCAAGTTCCTCACTGTCTTACGACTTTCACTTAATAGTAATCCAACATCTTAACAAGTCAACGAATCCATGAGTTGGTGCTGTGACAGGGGTATCATCTGTAGCATATCTGCTGCTGAGTGTGAAACATGGTGAATAACGGTTTTTTCTAGTTTTCTCAGGAACCGTCCACGAACTAAATGGTGCCTCTATAGCCCCGCAGGAGCACCTTAGACAACATCTAATGCAAAAAGAATCAAATATTTCATTTGTCTAAGTTGGAGGAAGAAGGTAATACTCAAACTTTGACCCTGTATTGTAGGATAGTTTTAGTAAGACTATCATTCTGTCGGTATACAAATGGTCCCTAGCCAAAGGGCTATGGAAGACATTTGATCCTACGTTTCTGTCACCAAGTAGGACACCTCTATAGGGTCTCTTGGCCAGGTCGTTTATTACAGCTAGACCCAGTGGCATGTACTTACTTACATAACGGTAGTGCTCCACATGGCCCTACAGGGATAATTTGAGTGGTTTTGAGAGATTTTGCTGACTGTAACTGTGTGTAAACAAAAGTTATGTGATGTGAACTTGATATACCAAAGTGTTGGGACGATATCCGGTGAAAAAGGCTTAGTACACGATGTGCAGGGACTTTTGAGGACAACAACAGTAGTGAACTGATGTCAAGAAGAAACGAATTCATCGGATTATGACGCTATGCATCTTTCGGAGAGACGACGCAACTAATAGGTAGTTGCGGCTTCATCGGTGGCAATCGAGAGATACGCCGGGCGTGGGACTCCTCCACTCATGACAATAAGACAGTGTGTGAGACGGGTTGCTTTACGCGCCACACAACAGGGTGGTGAACGCCACAATGCAGTGCAGAGCAGTATGCACTTGTGGAGTAGAGTACAACAATTCAATGGGATGACTCCGTCCAAAAATGCCTTGGAGGGCGCAACGGTACCGACCGACCACCGTGTCATCCTCACAGACAGGCGTCACTGGATGCGGATATGAAGGTGCATGTGGTCAACATACCACGCTTCCAGCTGTTGTCAGTTTTCGCGACTGGAACCTCTACTTTTAATCAAGTAGCTCCTGAATTGGCTGCACAAATGCTCGCCAACAGTACTCGGCCGACCCGGATGGTCACACTTCGATGATCTATCGGGAACCGATGTTATCCCTGTGGCCAGGCCGTTGGCATTTCAATAGGTCAGTTAGTATTACATGGTTCAATCATAATAACATTTTTCACAGGGCAAACATGGACAAAAAGTAGTAGCTTAAGCAACAGGGAGGTACGCTACTCAGCCCAGAGAGGAGAGGACAAAGACGACATTGTGCCAGCTTCACATAGGAAGTGTCAGAATTAAAAGTTATCTAAATTGAAGGGGGAGGGGGTGAAAGGAAACGAAAGGGAAGGAACTAGTAATATCAGCTACATCGGGACTTTACTTGTAATCCTGCAAATTTCAGCGACGAGTGAAAGCGAGTGCTGGAAGAGGGGTCGAACGCAGGATCCGCCGCTTACTAGGCAGAAGCGTAACCACTGTCCAACCTAGACACAGTGATTATCACAAATGCGTGGACTATCTCGACACTCTCCCAGGATGACCGTCACTCACACCTAGCGCCACCTATCCGCATCCCCCGTCCATGTCGTCCATGCTTGCTGAATTCAGTTGATGGAGGTTGAACGTAAATGTGTATCCGTACTGTGCCCATCAAGGCGAATCAGCTACATAAATGCATGGTGTCTGTTCTTTCGAACATGTACATGTCGTAGATTGCGACTCAATGCGGTTGTTCTCTTTTTTACGAGCTTTTAGAATTGACGAAACAAAAGACAAGTTTTGCTTAGAAACGTCAGACTTAGTTGAGAAATATGAAGAAAGGAAAAAGCTAGTAATGGAGTCCCTACCAGAAGCACTGAAGAGTAAGGAGTAGCTTGAAGCACAGACGCCTAAGTTAACATGCTTAGAATCTAATGTACTACAAGTAGTGAGTAATGTAAAAAAACCTAATAAGAATTATGAATTCGTTCGTATTGAGCAGGACAACATTCATGCTGATTTGTGCGAGAGAGTAGAAGTAGTTTAAAGGTCACGTAATACAATGCAGGTTACTTCACGCAGACCTGCCATAAATTCGCGAAACAGCTGTAAGTAGAATCAAGGCAGAATGTTAGAGGCTCAGTATGTCAGTCAAGAGGAGTCTGAAATAGAGCAGAAGCTTGAAGCTTTGAAACGAGCAGGAAAAATCGAAATAATTGTATTATCTCTGACGACGATTACTTGCGTGTGTGTAATTTTCACAGTTTCTGTGATAGATGTAACGTCCATCCAATGGTTCTTAGCAAACAGTTTAAGGAAATATTTCTCAAACAGTGGGACAATAAGAAGAAAATTGTGCTAGTAATTAGTAGACTACAAGGTGAGGCATTATGTTGGGTTATGAGAGCTGGAGCACAATGCTATGCATATGAACAATTCATGAAAGCAACCCAGAATCAATATTGGTTAAGCATTGCTCAGCATGATGTGATAAGAGACTTACTTAACTGTTGCAAAAGGTACAAAGAATTTCTATAAACTTGCTTTGAGAAGAATTTTTTGTTTAGAAGACCCGGGTAAGGAGTCGGATCTAATCTCGTTAATAATGATTAAGATACCTGTGCCAATCCATGAGAAGTTAATTGGAACATCAAAATCTACGTTCACTGCAGTTGTGCTGGCGTTGCATCAACTAAATTCATTGGCGGATAGTAACCAAAAGCAGGGTAAGATGGCTTATGAATAGATGGAGAGGTAACAGACAGGACGATGTATCAAGATGTGAAGAAGTACCACCATGAAGGTATAGTGTGATGCCAGCACAAACAGATGCATTACGAGAGGGAAAATAGTGCGTGTTATATGAATTTGCAGGATCTGTGCAATTGTAATAACAATCCTCGCAGAAGGGACGAGGTGGATTCAACTGAGGAAGAAGACATTATCACGAACAGTTTAGGGGATTATAATGGTCATCATCATGAAAGCTATGAAGAGGAGGCCTCACCTCAGAAGGGAGGTTCCATACTATTGGACCACCTTGTACATTATCGTAGGATCAAGTGTATTCTGTAATAACATGCTGTGGAAACTTATAATGGTATCTTCCAGTTGAGTGTAGCACTATTCATTCATGAGTCAAGACTGGTGTTTCTTTCTTACAGGTGATATGAAAGTAGACGGTATTAATCCAATCTGAACTCATGGAGTTCGACCTCATACCAGTAGAGATGAGCGTCTCTGTTAATGGAGACGATTTCACCCAACAGAACTCAAACTCTACCTGAATATCGGTGAAGCTGGACTGTCGAAAATGGCAGCCAGCAAAACATCGTCAAGAACAGTTCTAGCATCGTTCAGTAGCAGTCAGAGCGTTTTACTCGCCTCACCTCGCATAAAAGGGGTGACTGCCGTACAGCAGTAATGAGAATGTTGGCCCACGTAAATAGAATCCTTATTCAATTAAGATTTTATATCTCACCAAAGACGACACAGATCGTTTCGCGTCTAATATGCAGAATGGGTGTAATATAATATGGACGAAAATCTTCGTTTTCCCCATTATGTGCTGTGTATGGAGGAAGTTAATTTGCATGTGGACAGTGAGCTAAATAAATAGAATCAACCCTTACTTGTTAGGTCCACCGAAGGTAGTTAGTTTTAGTGTAAGAGTAGATACTAATTTCAGATGTCTTTTTAAAAAGTATTGTATATAAATTTTTTTTAATCAACCAAACAATATGGAAAAGTAGTTTTTTTTCACATTTTAACGCTCTGAATACAGGGTTAGTAGTGTCCAGCTTGACACGCCGTTGAAATAGCGATATGAAATGGAACGAGCAAGTGAGGATTGCGGTAGGTAAGGTGACTGGGTAACTTCGGTCAGTTGGGAGAATTTTGGAAAAGTGTGGTTCATCCGCAAAGGAGACCGTATATTGGACGCTAGGAAAAGGGAGAGAAAGAAACATAGTAGGTGAATATGGATTGGGGGTATGAAATGAAAGAGGAAGCCGTCTGGTACAATTTTGCACAGAGCATAACTTAATCATAGCTAACACTTGGTTAAGAATCATAAAAGAAGGTTGCTACGTGGAGGAATCCTGGAGATACTCGAAGGTATCAGATAGATTATATAATGGTAAGACAGAGATTTAGGAACCAGGTTTTAAATTGTAAGACATTTCCAGGGGCAGATGTGGATTCTGACCACAATCTATTGGTCATGAACTGTACATTAAAAATGAAGAAAATGCAAAAAGGTGGGAATTTAAGGAGATGGGACCTGGATAAACTGACTAAACCAGAGGTTGTGCAGAGTTTCAGGGAGAGCATAAGGCAACAATTGATAGGAATTGGGGAAAGATATAGTAGAAGAAGAATGGGTAGCTCTGAGGGTTGAAGTAGTGAAGGCAGCAGAGGATCAAGTAGGTAAAAAGACGACGGCTAGTAGAAATCCTTGGGTAACAGAAGAAATATTGAATTTAATAGATCAAAGGAGAAAATATAAAAATGCAGTAAATGAAGCAGACAAAAAGGAATACAAACGTCTCAAAAATGAGATCGACAGGAAGTGCAAAATGGCTAAGCAGGGATGGCTAGAGGACAAATATAAGGATGTAGAGGCTTATCTGAGTAGGGGCAGGATTGATACTTCCTACAGGAAAGTTAAAGAGACCTTTGGAGAAAAGAGAGCCACTTGTATGAATATCAAGAGCTCAGATGGAAACCCGGTTCTATGCAAAGAAGGGACAGCAGAAGGGTGGAAGGAGTATATAGAGGATCTATACAAGGGCGATGTACTTGACGACAATATTATGGAAAATGGAAGAGGATGTAGATGAAGATAAAATGGGAGATATGATACTGCGTGAAGAGTTTGACAGAGCACTGAATGACCTGAGTCGAAACAAGGCCCCGGGAGTAGACAACATTCCATTAGAACTACTGACGGCCTTGGGAGATCCAGTCCTGACAAAACTCTACCATCTGGTGAGCAAGACGAATGAGACAGGCGAAATACCCTCAGACTTCAAGAAGAATATAATAATTCCAATCCCAAAAACTAGCAGGTGTTGACAGATGTGAAAATTAACGAACTATCAGTGTAATAAGTCACAGCTGCAAAATACTAACGCGAAGTCTTTACAGACCAATGCAAAAACTGGTAGAAGCGGACCTCGGGGAAGATCAGTTTGGATTCCGTAGAAATGTTGGAACACGTGAGGCAATACTGACCTTACGACTTATCTTAGAAAAAAGATTACGGAAATGCAAACCTACGTATCTAGCATTTGTAGACTTAGAGAAAGTTTTTGACAATGTTGACTGGAATACTCTCTTTCAAATTCTAAATGTGGTAGGGGTAAAATACAGGGAGCGAAAGGCTATTTACAATTTTTACAGAAACCAGATGGCAGTTGTAAGAGTCGGGGACACGAAAGGGAAACAGTGGTTAAGAAAGGTGTGAGACAGGGTTGTAGCGTCTCCCCAATGTTATTCAATCTATATATTGTGCCAGCAGTAAAGGAAACAAAAGAAAAATTCGGAGTAGGTATTAAAATGCATGGAGAAGAAATAAAATCTTTGAGGTACACCGATGACATCGTAAATCTGTGAGAGACAGCAAAGGACTTGGAAGAGCAGTTGAACGGAATGGATGGTGTCTTGAAAGGAAGATGTAACATGAACATCAACAAAAGCAAAACGAGGATAATGGAATGTAGTCGAATTAAGTCGGGTGATGCTGAGGGAATTAGGTTAGGAAATGAGACACGTAAAGTAGTAAAGGAGTTCTGCTATTTGCGGAACAAAATAACTGATGATGGTCGAAGTAGAGAGGATATAAAATGTAGACTGGCAATGGCAAGGAAAGCGTTCCTGAAGAAGAGAAATTTGTTAACTTCGAGTATAGATTTAAGTGTCAGGAAGTCGTTTCTGAAAATATTTGTATGGAGTGTAGCCATGTATGGAAGTGAAACATGGACGATAAATAGTGTAGTGGACTGTTAAGGCAGCCAGTCCACAGTGAAGTAGCCGAAAGGGCACGCGTCAACTCACGCCGTCTGGCGTTAAGTCTGGAACAGGATTCGTAATGAATGTGATAAAGAAAAGAACGTAGCTACTAGAACTCTTAACTTTTATATTGTCCTTTGGTATACAGCATGCTGGATGATACAAGTGAGACTCTATCTTGAGGTACATGCAACGTTACAAATGGTTAATGGCGCCTTGCTAGGTCGTAGCCATGGACTTAGCTGAAGGCATTTCTAACTGTCTCTCGGCAAATGAGAGAAAGGCTTCGTCAGTCTAGTCGCTAGCAACGTCGTCGTACAACTGGGGCGAGTGCTAGTACGTCTCTCGAGACCTGCCTTGTGGTGGCGCTCGGTCTGCGATCCTGACAGTGGCGACACGCGGGTCCGACATGTACTAATGGACCGCGGCCGATTTAAGCTACCACCTAGCAAGTGTGGCGTCTGGCGGTGACACCACAAATAGTTTGGACAAGAAGAGAATAGAAGCTTTCGAATTGTGGTGCTACAGAAGAATGCTGAAGATTTGGTGGGTAGATCATATAACTAATGAGGAGGTATTGAATAGAATTGAGGAGGAGTGGCACAGCTTGACAAGAAGAAGGGACCGGTTGGTAGGACATGTTCTGAGGCATCAAGGGATCACAAATTTAGCGTTGGAGGGCAGCGTGGAGGGTAAAAATCGTAGAGGGATACCAAGAGATAAATACACTAAGCAGATTCAGAAGGATGTACGAGGTGCATTCAAGATCTAAGGCCTCCGATTTTTTTCCGGACTGGAAAGAGATAGAAACATGCGCATTGTTTTAAAATGTGGCCACGTTCATTGTCAATACATCCTAGAGATAGCAGCACCGTACGGCAGATGGAATTTTATCGCCAGCGGCGAGAATCAGAAGTGTATTAAATACTTAAAATGGTGACGTTTTCCTTATGTGAACAGCGTGCAATCAATTGTTTTCTGAATTTGCATGGTGTGAAACCAATTGAAATTCATCGACAGTTGAAGGAGACATGTGGTGATGGAATTATGGATGTGTCGAAAGTGTGTTCGTGGGTGCGACCATTTAATGAATGCAGAACATCGTGTGACAACAAACTGAAACAACTTCGGGCTCGCACAAGCCGGTCTGACGACATGATCGAGAAAGTGGAGAGAAATGTTTTGGGTGATCGCCGAATGACTGTTGAACAGATCGCCTCCACAGTTGGCATTTCTGTAGGTTCTGTGCACACAATCCTGCATGACGACCTGAAAATGCGAAAAGTGTCATCCAGATGGGTGCCACGAATGCTGACGGACGACCACATGGCTGCCCGTGTGGTATGTTGCCAAGCAATGCTGACGCGCAACGACAGCATGAATGGGACTTTCTTTTCGTCGGTTGTGACGATGGATGAGACGTGGATGCCATTTTTCAATCCAGAAACAAAGCGCCAGTCAGCTCAATGGAAGCACACAGATTCACCGCCACCAAAAAAATTTCGGGTAGCCGCCAGTGCTGATAAAATGATGGTGTCAATGTTCTGGGACAGCGAGGGCGTAATCCTTACCCATTGCGTTCCAAAGGGCACTACGGTAACAGGTGCATCCTACGAAAATGTTTTGAAGAACAAATTCCTTCCTGCACTGCAACAAAAACGTCCAGCAAGGGCTGCGTGTGTGCTGTTTCACCAAGACAACGCACCCGCACATCGAGCTAATGTTACGCAACAGTTTCTTCTTGATAACAACTTTGAATTGATTCCTCATGCTTCCTACTAACCTTACGTGGCTCCTAGTGACTTTTGGCTTTTTCCAACAATGAAAGACACTCTCCGTGGCCGCACATTCACCAGCCGTGCTGCTATTGCCTTAGCCATTTTCCAGTGGTCAAAACAGACTCCTAAAGACGCCTTCGCCGCTGCCATGGAATCATGGCGACAGCGTTGTGAAAAATGTGTACGTCTGCAGGGCGATTACGTCGAGAAGTAACGCCAGTTTCATCGATTTCGGGTGAGTAGTTAATTAGAAAAAAAGTCGGAGGCCTTAGAACTTGAATGCACCTCGTAGGTTGCAGTAAGTACTGGGAGATGAAGAAGCTTGCACAGGATAGAGTAGCACGGGGAGCTGAATCCATCCAGTCTCAGGACTGAAGACAACAACAACAAGAACAACAACAACAGTGCCACCTGTTCCTGAGGACGACCTGTTCCTGAGTACTGCTCGAGTGTTTCGAATCTGTTCCATGTCGTATTAAAGGAAGACATCCAAGCAGCTCAGAGAGGACTGATAGATTGTTATCGACAGGTTCAAACATCATGCAAGAGGTACGGAGGTGCTTCATGAATTCAAATGGGAAGGCGGCGTTCTTCCCGAGGAACACGATGGAGAAAATTTAGAGAATACGCATTTGAAGCTGACTACAGAACGATTCTTCTGCCACCAACATATATTTCGCGTAAGGAAGATAAGATATGGAGGAATATAGTTTGTATTTTTTCCTCGCTCTATTTGCGAGTGGAACGGGAAAGGAAATGATAATTGTTGAACAGGGTTTTCTCCGCCACGCACCATACTGTGTATTGAAGTCGATGTAGATCTATTGTATCCAGAAGACGCTCTATGTTTTTAAAGTCATAATGAGGTATTAAAAATAGAATATCTGTAACGTCGTTGGCACTACAAGATTGTTAAGGCTTTCGTGGCCACTTGTTAACAAACTGCCTATTGGCTTCTGTCTCGGGTTCTTCGCCCGACGTTCATCTAATGATTTTACTGACGTTTCGCCAGCACGTGTGGCTGGCACTAGAGGTGGCAAAAATAACGTAACTGATAGAAATAACCGGTTACTGAAAAGTAACGGTTACTGCGATAACCGTTCCTCTGATACAGGCAGTAATTTCTATAACTGTCTAATGTCAACAGTGCCTCGCGCCATCTGTTGATCAAAGATCGTACTACGCTTTCCCGTCAACTCATCAGAGATCTGGCTAGGAACTAAGGAGTGGGTAGACCATTACAACGCGTTCTATAGGCCATGGGAATAACTGTGAGACTGCGCGCCATCTGCTGATAAGAACTGTATACTATATCGTGTGCCTTCGTTACTTTTAGCACAAACAATTAAATAAAGTTAATGTCCGAGCGGCGGCTGATAGGAGCTGCAGTACAGGCATTAACAAGTACGGTCGTTCCCTTAAGCCACCGCCTCATATGTCAATTTAGCTTGGACGGGTTGTATAAAGAGAGGTACCATAAGGAATTCGAGCGACTATGGAAATAACTGTCAGAGATCGGTATTTTCCTCTGGCAGTTATCGTTATTGGTTCACAGTTCTCGCTCTCTGGCAGTTATCGGGCTACCATTACAGGTAACCTGGAAGTTGGCAGCGGAATAAATATGTGTCTGTGTTCCTGATACAGTGACTCCAGTCTTAGACCCCGGTGATATTACAGAGACGATAGCCACTGGAGCGAACAAGTATTTACGTACTTCGGAAATAGCCGCTGGCTATCGCGAATGACAAAACATTTCAGAAAGTATAACATAGTACAGTTGAATACAATAATTATCCTCATCATTTGTCAGGAGATTGTCGAAATATGTGAATATATCACAGTAACTGCTAATATTTACAGAATTGATACACTGTCAGAATAAAACACAATTACGCACTTTTAATAAATTTATCATACACAGAATACCCGATCTTGACTGTTGCAACCAAGTGCTGTCAAAACTGAAATATAGCAGAATATTTACCTAAGCTGGTCTATCAGTCTCTGTTACGATATTCATCTACAGAGTACAAGGAGGTGTCAATGGAAGCATCTGATTCCACCCGTCTGCTTCAACGTAAAGATGTTGTGGTGTGTGAATGTCATTACGGCACGGTGTTTATGAGTTGGTTTTTGTATGTGTGTGTGGGGGGGGGGGGCTGCCGATCTAGTTTGCAGTGCCGGAATTTGCTGGTGGTAATTAATTTTTTTTTTCCAGCTGTGATGTTTTGTGTATTTATGGAGTATTGATTGTGATTTAATTTATGTAGGGATGATTGATTTCTGGACTTTTGGGATTGTGGTTTTATTTTTCGCAGTTGTACGTGTAAGGTTTTTTGGCATCAGTAGCTGTGGTGGACCTATATAGGTCACCGGAAATGACCGATTCCCATTTTCATAGTTGTATGTGTTGATGTTTTAGTATCGTCATCGGAGGTTGACCTATGTAGGTCAAGGGAAATGTCCGATTCCAATTTTCGTACTTTTAGTTGTGGGTATTGGTGTTTTGGTATGGTCACCTATGGTTGACCTATATTGTTCAAGGGAAGTGTCCGATTCCTGCAGATTTTTGTTGGTGTAGCAGAATGGTCACCTATGGTTGACCTATATTGTTGAAGGGAAGTGTCCGATGACTGCAGATTTTTGTTGGTGTAGCAGAATGCTGTATTTTTTTTTCTTTTTGTTCTTCATTTTGTGTTTTGGGATCATGGTGTGTTTTTTTATTAGCTTGTCCTCACCCTAAAAACCCCCAACTTCCCGCAGTTGTCCCGTTGGTTTGATTGTATTTTTGGTGGGAGATGTTATTGTATTATTTATATGTATCTTCGTGTTTGTTGCCATGTGTATGTAGTGACGTCATAGACACTTAAAATAGCCATTTCCGGCATATTGATGACGGGTGGAATCAGACACTTCTGTATCAAATAGTCTTTCAAACACACTGTAAACCGTGCTTTATGTGAAACCAAGTTTTTAATGGTTGCTGACTTGTTGGCAGTTTATTGAAAATGCATGTTCCTGAATATTGGACCCCTTTTGGACCAAGGTAAGTGATTTTAGGTCTTTATGTAGATTGCTGTTCCCGTTTCTAGTACTGATATTATGTATTGAGCTATTGGTTGGAAATACTTGTAACAAATTTCATTTAGTAATAAATATACTAGGAAGCAGTGGTTAGAATACAAAGTTCCTTGAACAGGTTCCTACATGATGTTCTTGAATTTATACCACAAACGATTTTTATTACACGCTTTTACATGCGAAAAACTTTTCCTACGTTTGATAAGTTACCACAAAATATGCTCCCCTATGAAATAATAGAGTGAAAAAATGTGGTATGCCCTTCCCAACTGAATTTATTATCGAGTTGTAGTCCCAGAAATGTAACATTGTCAACCTTTTCGATCTGCATGTCTTCGTATGTTATAAACATGCTGTAGTTGGAGAAATCGAGCAGTTTCCAAATCTGACATAAAACTTCGATTAGCGTACTCACACTTTCCCCAATACGACTAGCTTTTACAGCACAGGAGTAAACGAATCTGTCACATTGCGTATATTTTTTGTTCTATTACGTGAGCTGCACAAGAAATTAAGCTTCGAATTTAACCTACAGTACTCAGTTTACATATTACTTCATACTTAAAAACGCACGTTGTTAACATTTTACTTAAACAGTGCTGTGGCGAAGTTCCGCGTACTTTCTGTCGCAGCTGCGAAGATAATATTTCTAATAGCGACATATAACCTACAAACATATAATATGAAACACTAATAATCGTTCTAACATCAACTAAAATGTACCCGGAGTTAAGAAGCTAAGGTTATGACACGATTCATACGACATTCCTGCCACTTCACACTACTCGCAGTTATACTGATAACTAAACTGATGGATTCCAACTATGTCGTTATTTAACTGTAGCCCCTCGGAGTATTCGGTATTCGCTAGCGAAAAATAACTTGGCAGTTATTAATAAACGTTAACGATAACGGTTATCAAAGAATAACTGGAACTGTGATAACGGTTACTCCAGAATAACCGTTTGGCCCACCTCTAGCTGGCACTGTCAAAGCTTCACCCTCCATTGCCGGTGGTGAACTGGAGCCGAGCTCGCGGCCGTAGACTAAATGTACCTGGCGCGCCAACGTCTGAGGGCCTCTCCGCGGTCATTTCCGGTGCGGTTCTCCTCTTGCAACCTGCGACGGTCGTTCGCTGCAGTACGGGAAGCCAGGATCCGTTTGCCTTAAGGCTTTCCTCTTCCTTGTTGAAGCTATTCGCGTGTTTTTGTAGTTCTACACCTTCTCTGAACAAGCGCGTGTGATAGTGCTTCTCTACAGCCAGAACTTCTGTGTCGGCGAATTTTATTACGTGGTCGGTCTCACTCAGTGCGTGCTCTGCCACGGCCGATTTCTCCACCTGCCCCAACCTGCAATGTCGCTTATGTTCTTTGATCCTGGCGTTGATTGACCATCCATTCATTCCGACATAAACTTTTCCGCATGTGCATGGTATACGGTATATTCCCGACATTGCAAGTGGGTCCCTTTTCTCCTTTGCGATCTAAGACACTCTTTGATCTTCCTTGTCGGTTTGAAAATCGTCTTTACGCCATGTTTGTGGAATATACGGCCGATTCTGTCTGTCACTCTGGGAATGTATGGCAGAAAGGCCGTACCCGACATTTCTTTTTCTGATTTCTTACTTCGCCGAGTGTTTGGCTGTGTTACACTTCTGATTTAATTTGTGGAGTACCCATTGCTCCTCAGAACACTTTCCAGGTGTTGCATTTCGCGTCTGAGGTTCCACATACTCGTCCTGCTCGCGTTACGAGCGTGTTAATCATGCCTCTTTTCTGGATCGGGTGGTGGTTTGACAGTTTGTGCAGGTATCGAGCCGTTTGTGTCAGTTTTCGATACACGCTGTGTCCCAGGTTTTCACCTTCCCTTGTGACCAGCACACCTGGAAATAGCAGTTTTTTGTCCTTTTCAACTTCCATGGTAAATTTTATGTTGGCATGGAGGCTGTTCTGGTGTCTTAGGAAATCACCGAGCTGTTCTTCACCATGGCTCCACACAATAAAAGTATCATCGACGTATCTGTACCACACCTTTGTTTTGCAAGTCGCCAAGTCCAGTGCCTGTGCTTCGAATTGTTCCATGAAGAAGTTGGCTACCACTGGACTAAGAGGACTACCCATGGCGACGCCTTCCAGCTATTCGTAGAAATCGCCATTCCACGTGAAATAACGTGAGACATGCATGGAAGAGCTTTTTGATAAAAGCTGGCTAAACACTTGGCCTCTCTGCTCCAGCCACACGTGGGGAAGACCGACACAGACATAAAGGACTCAGGACATTTCATTGATAAGCTGAAGAAACTGAAACTTGCAGCAAACGACATCCTGGTCAGCTTTGATGTTGTTTCTTTGTTTACGAAAGTGCCACTCAGTGACGCTGTGGAGCACATCGGTTCCATTTTCCCGCAAGACATCACAAAGCTCTTTCATGCATGTCTAGACATAGCAAACACATTGTCTCTTAGTGGAGACAATACACTGGATTGCGCGGACACTAATTCAGTGGGAATGGTACTAACCTTCTCACCCTGCAACGGTAAATAAAGGCGGGATTCTTGTTAACATCGACGCTGGATACATACTTGTTTTAGCTCAAGTGGACACTTGGGGGCTTAGCAGCCCTTGTGGCCATATGTATGAATCTTTTCCTAGAAACTGCTACTTCAGAACACTGCAGTCGGAAGCCTCCCAAGTCTTGGAGAAAGCTTTCAGCTCTCATTGGATTGTAAAAACGAATTTGAATACGGTGAGAGCTTTTCAGACTTCTCTCAACAACTTGTACTGGCCACTTTTATTTATGATGTAATTGGAACCGAAGTGTTTGTGAATCGAGAAGTGACCTGTACCAGGTATGCTCTACCACCTCCTAATCCCTTAAGAAGATTGGCTACACTCATTCGTCAATTGGTTTGGGAATTGCCGAAAAAAATCACCAGCATCTAATAATAAGAGAAAAGGAAATCTAACAACCTTCCTACTCAAAACTTATACTAGCGAGACATATTGTAGCTTATGTGGATTTTACAATAATAAAAAGGAAAATATAATTTCTGTATGCCACGTCTGGTGTTAAAACAAATGACTCAAGTCAAGTAAATCATAGATACATTGAAAATTCAGTGCCATATAAAACTGACAATAAAACTGACTTAGTTACCTGCCTGCTTTGATATTGACAAATTAATTATGTTCTAGCAGTTTATCAGTGCGGTTGCACAGAGTTCTTGAAAATATTCTGCAAGTTATTGGGGAAGCAAATTTCACTATCTTGTAAATGCTAACATGATTCTAAAACGCAAAAATCTCCTTAACATTAAAAGTAACAGAAAATACTTGCATCGTAATTTAGTTATCATTGCGAGTATACAAATTAACACAAAATCTTTTCATTCCCGGTTTATGGAGAAAATGCATTGTTACATCAAAACGTTTTTGTGCCAGAAATAGCTTATGACTAAGTTTACAACTTCACAGAAGATTAATTTGACAAAGAGACATGCCAGCATAACGGCAAACGGAAAGCATATGTTTAAAATTTTAACTTGATGAGAAACGACGGGAGTATGTGTACAAGAAGAAACTTACGTATAAATAAATAAGATCGTAAAAAAATTAATTATGTGGTAGAAAATAAATGCCAGCACAATGGCAAATGAAAAAGTTTACATTAAAATGTTTAACTTTTGCCTGTCCAAATCAGCTTTAATTCATTCTACCACAGTAACTTTTCCCGTATCTCTAGTTATCTTTCTGTGACGATAAACTTGTTTGCGTAAAGGAAACTTAAATATAAGTGCGCAATTTTCACACAAGAGCGCGAAGTACTGTACTAGTGCAGTATTTAGCAAGGCAGATATCTTACCACAACTATTTGGGTTACTTATACTGACGTCTCCTTTAGGACTGCCAATAGAGGCATGAAAACTATTTACTACTATTAATAGTTGCTTTACAATGTGGTTTTTTGTCGTCACAACAAACAGACAAAAACTTATTTAAAATTAATTCTGTGCCATTGGAAACATTGAAAATAATTCTGGCACACGAGTTTTGACTTTTGTTAAGTTTTTAAAATTCCTGCTGCCTACCATTGATCATGCACGTCAGAACCCCCACTAGTTGGCGGTGTGGACCAGATTGACTACCGCTGCCCTACAGAATTACCAAGCCTGCACTTACTCGTTGATAAAAGCACGCACATTCCTTGATCAGAGATACGAGGGCTATTCCGAAAGTAAGGTCCGATCGGTCACGAAATGGAAACGACTATGAAAATCCGATAAAGCTTTGCACAGATGTGTTGGGTAGTGTCTCTAGTATAACCCCAGTTAGCATCACGTCGCTCTTCTCATTTCTGAGCTCGCAGTGAGTGCGTAAAGATGTCTAGAAAATAGTGTCTGCCGCCAAGTACGGGGGCCTGGTGAGAAATTTCCCCTGAAGCTATGCAGCTAACATTACATAACTGTCGTGCTGTTTCGTCTTCAAGACAATTCTCAGCCGCATTATGCAGGGGCAATGAAGATGCTCCTGCATCGTTTTCAAATGGAAATGTGAGATTACCCACAATACAGCCCGTAATTGTCTCCCTCTGAGTTTCAACTCAGGTCACATGAACCGCTGGTTATGAAGACAACATTTCGGCACAAGACAACGAGCCGTAGGCCAGCGTAGAGAATTGGCGGAGAGCACTGGCGGCTGCCTTCTATAGCGAGGGTATGGGAAAGTTGGTACAACGCTACGATACACGTCTAAGTCGGGTCGGCGACTATGGAGATAAGTAGCTGCAAGGTGTATCTAACTGTTGCAAATAAAACATTTTTGATTTTTACCGTGGTTTCCATTTCGCGACCTATCGGACCTTACTTTCGGAATAGCCCTCGTACTTTAGTTATAATAATTACGCAATACCCAATGACATCTTATTATTATTACTGCTATTGGGGTATGTGGCCTGCTTGCAGCACCCTACATTTTTAAAACATATTAGACATGACTTATAAATCTACTTACTGGGTCGTTTTACCATTATGACGGGACACCCCACCATCTAAGCAATGCCCATCTCTACGAGAAAGTCATCTCTGATCTCTTCATATTTAAACACAATTTAAGGTATAAAACTGGCCCTGGTACTACCTGTTTCCCTCTCATGTATAAGTATTCCAAGTACGATTTGCATCTTTGGCAGCGGCTGTGGTAGTACCTATTCGCACACTTGGTATCGTAGTCCTGCAGTATAACTTGGTAGTCTCCTCTGCAACATCGGCGGTCGCTCTCGAGTTTCTGCTGACCGGCAAAACTCGTGCAATCATGTGTTTTCTCGTGATTTCGAGTTTCCACTGATCTGGCCAGGAATTCAGCGGACTATGTCTAAACTAACCGATCTACGTTCTGATATGTATATTTCCATCCACTCTGTAGATGAGATCTTGTGTCCAGAGAGTAATGTTTGACATTTAACTTTTCTCTGGAGATTGACGCAGATTCCGACGCAACACCCGCCTTTCTCACAACAGGGTTTTCTAGTACTGGCTAAAACGTATTATCTGTGTGAGAACATTTACAAATGCGTTGCTCAGTGCGTGCCCGAGGTATTATGCCTATATCTGACGCTGTTGGAGACATGATCTATGGTTCCTGCCTTTTCTTTTTAGATTTCTCAACGTCTCGTTTGGGTGTGACTAACTCCTCAGATTCAGAGAAGTGAACTGTCTCATCCATCTTTGACGCAGCCCGTTCCTCCAGGACGTGGACCGTCAGTGACTTCCGCAATAACGAAAGTCTGGATAACTGTTGATATCTATGCTGAACATATACTTGGGGACTTAGGTGCTCTTGTGGCCGCAAACAGCGATTTTGTGTAGGAAACCAGTACTTCAGAGTATAACAATGTAGACAGGGCGACTTCTCACTTGTCACGTTTTTCTTTTATTTTATTTATTTTATTTTTTTTAAGGAAGAATTGGAGACCGCTCCACGCCTGCACTAGCGTGGTGACCAACACAAAAAATTCTACTGTCACCCCTGCAATATGGTTAGTATTCGACCTAGGATTCAAAGGATGCAGGTCTGTGTTGTTGTCTGTACGTCTTGGTGCGATCATCGGCTAATACGGTCCCATCGAGGACAAAGTTGACTGAAGCGACTTAAATGCAGCGGTCTTAAGAGCTTAGGAAAGAACGTTTCACGGCAAACGCCATGGGAAAAAGACCTCTGTGATAGTCTGAGAACGATGGAAGGGCTGTTGATGTACTTGTGACAGTAGCGACAGCTCATGCTTTGGTGCTGGAGAATGTTGGAGAGACGTGTTACCGTTGTAGCTGGTCTTTGGCGATATCTCCTGGACCTGTTGCAACTGTAACGTATTGAATGCCACTGGGACCTGGAGCATTACTATTGAGCAGTGCTCAACAGCTCATGTGTTTATTCTTTTAATCATAACTTTGAAGGTTATTAGTTTGTTCCACCTAAGTGTTCAGTATCACCTCTTGTTTCATAGGACGTGGGATCAGCTACAGGTCGTAAAATCTCCTGGTCTATTTCAAGTGCGTATAGTGAGTCTGAGGGAACCAGACGCGATGTGAAAGGTGCTGTTAATTTTCTGGCTATTAGTGCTGCCTTCTCCTCCGCTGAATATGCATGTCCGTCTGGTCCTTATAGAGCGGGTGTTTATTGTCACTCCCTGGTGCTACATTCCACACTCCTGGTCATGTCGTTTGCAAGTTCAGCGACTTTTTGGTCCCACTGTGAGTTTTTAAGTGTTCGTACAGAGTAGGGCAAATAAAAGTTGGTCGGACGAGTGGATGCGATTGAACGTGAATGTGTGCATTGAACCACACCCCGTGATGATCACACCACGAGAACACCCACTACGTGATCTAGACCGGTTCAGAGCTTAAAGTGGGCTGTGTCAGTGTTAGTGAAGCATTGCAAGGGGGACGATGGTTCGCACTGTGGAGCAGCGGGTGTTTGCTGTGGAAAGTTACGTGGCAACAAAGTCATGCAAATGGTGAGGTCAACTTTGTGCTGAGAAGTTTAATGGTGTCAAAGTGCCATGCAATGCTTAGTCCGAAAATGACGTTGGACAGGATCTGTTATGAACAAGTAAAAAATTGCTGCAGTTCACTAGAAAATGCTTCAGAATCCTACCAAATCAACGCGACACCTGTCGCGAGTGACCGGCATATCACGTCGATCATGCGGACGAATACTCCACTTTTACCTGCAATCTGGTCACCGCCCTAGCTGTCCACCCAGATCATTGATCTGTCAGTGTGTGATTACTTTGTGTGGGGAGTCCTCACAGCCTAAAGCGTATCACTAGAACCCTCATAGTCGTCAAAAACTGCAACAGTACATTTCAAATGAGACTGCAGTCCAGTTTCCATATACCTTCAGCAACTTGCTGACCAGGGCCTAAAAGTGCCAGGTGATGAACATTGGTCACTTTCAACATCTGCTGAAGTCAAGTTAGTACTGTACTTCCTTTCCTCTGCTGTTGTAAGTAGGCTGTTTAGGTTTTTTTGGTAACGCCACCTCTGTATGAAAATCACTGGCTGTGCTGTGTGCAGTCTGTGGCTGCTTTGCATTGTTGTAATACTCGCCATTGTAGTGTTAGGCAGCTGGCTGGGAACAGCGCGAAGCGTTGGGCAGTTGGAGGTGAGCCGCCAGCAGTGGTGGATGTGGGGAGAGAGATGGCGGAGTTTTGTAATTTGTCATGAACTGCTATATATATTATGACTATTAAGGTAAATACAGTGTTTGTTCTCTATTAATATCTTTCATTTGCTAACTATCCCTATGAGTAGTTAGTGCCTTCCATAGTTTGAATCTTTTATTTAGCTGGCAGTAGTGGCGCTTGCTGTATTGCAGTAGCTTGAGTAGCGAAGATTTTTGTGAGGTAAGTGATTTGTGAAAGGTATAGTTTAATGTTAGTCAGGGCCTTTCTTTTGTAGGGATTTTTGAAAGTCAGATTGCGTTGCGCTAAAAATATTGTGCGTCAATTTAAGCACAGTCCTGTAAAATAGTTCAAAAGGGGACGTTTCATATGTCGACCCTTAGCCTAGGATACCTCACTGGAATCTTCTGATTTTTTCTTGTAGTTTGTGTAATTAGTGTAGCTATTGTTTATTGCTAGCGCGTAATTATAGAGAGAATTTCCTTTGTAGTTGTAGTTTTTCATTGTTGTAAAGTAAAACAGTTGTGGCATGCATGTAGATTTGTACCAAGTATTTCGCAGCTGCAATTAACTAGATATTATTTTCAGTGCTATGTTAATGTGTTCTCTTATTTTTGCTCTTCAAATTGTGCTTTTCTGTGTTATCGTGTGAAATATTGTGACAATAATGGCGTGTGAAAAACGTAACACTAGGCTCCAAAGTAAACTGAGAAATAATAGTGACGACGAGCGTAGCTTGCCAGCACCACTGTGTAATGAATTAACAGACGTTCAAAGTAGTAATTTGGTAACTGTGCATAGGGAAATGGAGCGGGCGTCAAATAATGGCGTAGATAATGAAACAAGTAGTGAACAGGGAAGCATTATCGATCGATCGGTCGGCAATAGCTCGCCTCAGGAATCCGAAATGACAGGACACAATTTTGCAAATACTGTAGATTCAGGTTTTGCGTCCTCACCGTTTTTTCAAATGAGTCAAGACACATTTTCTGCTTGTCAAAATGTGAATGTTTCCGGTGCAAATTCACTGCCGAAAAGCACTGAGGAACATGTTCCAGACACCAGTGCATTGTTATTACAATTAATACAACAAATGGGACAAACACAACAAAAGCTTCAAAAGTTAGACACAATGGAACAAAATCTTCGAAAGTTAGACACAGTGGAACAAAATCTTAAAAAGTTAGACACAATGGAACAAAATCTTCAAAAGTTAGACACCACGCTTGAACAAACACGTGAAGATTTAACTACTGAGTTACATAACATTGAATCGAAATTTCAAAAAGTCTGCAATGACGTAAAAACACAAATTTGTGAGCATTTTCAACCTATTTTTTCGCGGCATGAAAATGCATTACAGAATCACGAAGCAGCCATAAAAGAACTGCAAACCATCGTTCATGAAAATCATGAGACCTTGTCGGCTAAAATTGACTCAGCTGCATCTACCGATTCGGTTACGCAACTTGCAAAAACTCAGGAAAACTTAAAGGACACAGTAGATACTCTGAAACTTGGTTCAGAAAAACACACTGAGGAAATAAGTACACTATCGGATAAAGTAGCCGAACTATCAGATCAGTTCACTAACATATCTACAAAGGTAGATGATGATCTGAATGACACAACACCTGTAGCCTTCACTGACACTGAAGAGTATGAAGAAATTAGAAAATTCAAACAAAATCAAAATCAAATCAATACACAGTACAAAAGAGAAATCCGGGAAGTGCAAGATCAGTTGGCACAAGTAGTACAAGAATTACGTATTTCAGAGGACACTCGCGCCCCAATACGGGAAGAGGGACATAGAAATACGGAACAGCCACAAAATAATAACACAGCGCATTTCGGAAATTATGAAAGAAATTGGCAATGTACACCGAATTTTGAGATTGAACCGCCGACACGACGTAACAATGACCGACATGCGACTCGCCGACACGATGATTTTGACTATAAGCTTTCATTACTACACGTAAATTCAAAACGTTTAAGAATTCTGGCAACGACATTCATCCACAAGCGTGGCTCCATCAATTCTCTCATTGTTTTCCTCCCAACTGGTCATTGGAGCACAGGTTAGAATTTATGTATGGCTACTTGGAGAATGAACCAGCTGTAAGAATGCGATCGGTCATTCACGATTGTCACAGTGAAGGAGAATTTTATCATGCCTTCCTCTCAGCATATTGGTCTCAAGCCACACAAAACCGAGTAAAACATAGCATCATAATGATGAAACGTTTTGAACAATCTGAATTTTCCAGTCTTATGAAATATTTTGAAGACATGTTGCATAAGAATCAGTATCTTTCAAACCCATACAGCCCCTCAGAACTCATCCGCATTTGCTTAATCAAACTGCCTGAACATTTACGACATATTATTTTGGCAGGACGTTGCAAAGACGACATTGAAGCATTTCAGGGACTCTTACAAGAACTGGAAATTGACACTGACAATCGCAGAACGCGAAACCAGGAACACAACGATTACAGGTCACATCCGTCGCAATTCCGCGATGAAAGAAGTAATAACTGGACACGACAAGGCTATTCTCACAACACAAATCGTGAACAAAACAGACACCACCCGTATGACAACTGTTGGCAGAGTAGTAATAACTACAGGGAAAGATCACCTCTTCGTGGCAATGACTATCACAGAGACAATCAGAGAAACAGACAATATGGGAACCAAAATAAATATTATCAAGGGAGACAGAATAACTTTAGACGCAATGGACCAGCGCGCAGTTACGATTCAGGGAGAAGTTCTCCACCACGTGGCCGACAAGAAAGAAACTATGGAATCTACCGACATGACGACAGGCGATATGATCGTAACGACAGACCTGAATTGCATCAAAACTGGCGGGATTTAAACAGGGCAGGGCCCTCTCGACAAGGTGAATTTGTAGAAGTTAGGTCTCCTAATCCCAATAACGGCGCGCGCCAACAAAGAGACAGACAATGCCTCGCACAGCAGGCAGCCGCGTGCGCCCGCTGGCTCCGAGAAAAATAACATAAGACGCTAGCCTTGAGAAAAATTTTAGCATTCTTTACCGACGTATACCGCATGATAATTACGTTCAAGTTGAATCTCTGAGTACTGAGAAGAGTAAAGGTTTACATCACATTTCACATGTAAAACCGTTTATTGAAAGATAATCTGCTTTTTAACTTTGTCTTGGCCATAAAACTCTTCACTTCACATTTCTAGTATGCATTGTCAGACTTAGAAACTGTTACCATGCAACAATGTTTGAAGTTAAATATCCAATCAAGAACCAAGAGAACTTATTTAAACAAAAATTACGAATGCATTGTTATAATGAGCAGACGTCACAGTGTCATTGTGTGTGTACATTCTTGCGTGTTAGTTGCACGATTACGTAACGACTATAAGGCTTACATACTTAGAACATTTACCAGTACTGCTAATGAGATTTTAATGCAACATTTTGGTTTATTTGAAAATACATTCTGAATTTAAAGTGCTTTCTGAGAGATACCAGATGACACAGAGATTAGTTTATGTGAGAGCTACATGATTTTTATCATGATGCTACTAATGAGTGACAATTTGCAATGTTGCTTTTGCGGTGTATCTGTTTTATATCTGCACAGTTTTCTGAATTCTTCTGGAAAGAAAAACATGTTTTAGTAGTAACTTTTGTGGTATAGCAACAATGAGACAGCCTTTTTCGTGGCACAACAATACGTTACAGTACAGTACTTTCTTCATCACAACAATAAGCGTAATAACTACGATATCCATACACAAAGCATTTCACTTTTGTTTATCATGAGGTAAGTACATTGACTTCTGCAGAACTTAGCTTTCGGAGGACGATAACTACGAGACTTCCACAGAGATTATGTTGCGACAAGACGCACAGTTTAGCGCTACAGTACACGCAATTGAGTGATTAATCTTATACTTAAAACACTTATTTTTAAAAATTTTTGAATTACAAAGAAAATTTTCCGTGATACATTTCATTCCATTGCTGTAATTTGTAACACCTGAGGGTATAATTACATTAATCCTCAGGGGGGTACAAGCTTACTTTGTGTACCATGTGTGTGGCAAACACAAGGAGCCCTAGCTAATATGGTATTTGCTTATACAACTTTACACATCGGTACCATATTTCTCTAACACATAAATTACACAGCTATCTGATTATTTAACAGAGATAGAAATATTTTTTTTACTACATCAGTGACAGATGTTTACGTAATTACACCGTTGGATAACTTCACACTTATGAAATTGTATTTTGTCTGCACTTTGTGAAATGCTCATATTTTTTCGGAACCATTGTGATACTATGAGAGCTTTGAATGATGTATTTGGTATGGGATCATGATTTTAAAGTACGTTTGAGGCAGATGACACTTTTGACATGAGCAGAGAATTTTGTTAGGTTTTGAAATTATTGAAGGAAGCTACGACGATTTTGAGAGTTGACTGAGGTGTTATGATGTTATTTTTACGACGACGATGTGTATTATGCTGTTGCGGTATGTTTATGATCAATAAGATGATGCCATATAAGGAATGTGATTACGTGTTTATATGTATATGAATAATGAATAGAAGGTAGGGACTCTGACTGGTGGAAAAGGATGTTGTAAACCGAGAATCGTACTTTAAGTGTTATTAAATGTGTGTAAATGCATGAATGTATCACAATGCTGGCGAAAATTTTTGGACACTGTTATATTCATACGATTTTGTTTCTACAGATTTGTAACGCAAATTCTTGACCTATGAAATTTTTATATGAGACTGTCGCTGTAGCGAAAACTGCTGTCGTAAATATTTCGTTAAGAAAGGTAAGTGACCGTGAAGTAATTCATTGTGAGTGGCCAGGTGTGTCAGACGCCTGGAGAAAAAGCCATTATTACAAGCCCTTTTCAGCGGCACAGGTAGAAATAAAAATGGGAGGCCATTATCCTCACTATTGACATTCCTTTGTAGAAAGCATCGTAAATACGACACGCTAATAATAACTTGGAAACATTCTTACATCTGCACACCTGATTAGGACAAGTGTTTATCTACGAGAATTGAGAGAATTTCTACTCACTTATGAAATGCCTCATGACTATTGAATGATTATTTTATGCTTTACTTTGTACATAGTTGCTTATTTCACTTGATATCTGGTTTCCAGCTGTCTTGCAGCATTGGTTTCATAAAATAAAATTAAATGCATTTGCTAATGTGAACACTTTCTGTCAACAGATCTATTAAATAATTACTTTATGATCCACATTCTTCGAAAAAGGAGCTCTTGGAATGGAAAGAACAATAAGAAGGGACTAGTAACAGGAACTGCATACATAATTTTCTTTTCAACTACTTGGTAATTTTTTTTGGTAGAGTAAGTTATTGTGATGCATCACTCTAGTGTTAAGATGTGACATAGGTATTAGACATGGCCATTTTTAGTGTAATACTTTTTCTGCTTGAACTTTGTCATGTTTAGGTATAAGTTATGCTGTGTGCCAGGCATAGTGCTACTGAATTTTAATTTGTATTACTCTGTTAAGCTAGTTTTACTACTGATTTATTTTTCTTGTTGCTGCATATTGGCTCATATTAGTGGTAATGTTGCATTGCTTGGTAATTTAGATTTACTGTAGCTTGCTTTGCCATTTGAATATTTTATCATTGCTGTTTGTGTTAATTGTTTTGTGCTGCTGCATTGCCTCGTCCCTTAGTTTAGCATCTGAGCTCAGTAGGTTTAAGTTAGCTTAAGAGGGGGTAGACTATATAAGAAACTAACTATGATGAATTGGAAGAAATGCATTGAGAAGTTATACGAGAAAAACACAGAAAGCAGGTATAGATAGGACTTTTTGGGAATAACGATGAACGAAGGGAGATCTCCAAGAAAAAAAAAGGTTTTGTTTGCAAAATACTGCAGTACCAAATGTTACACTGAGAACAAACCCTGTCCTTTCCCCCCATGTTATTGCGCTATGTTTTTGTGTACTCTTGTATATTTGTGTACTCTTGTATATTTGTGTTTTTCCTGTCTTAATGTGTTTAGCTAATAAGAGTTACGTTGTAGAATTTTTCTGATAATATGTTATTTTCTTTGTAAAGATGTTTAGAAATTATTTATTCTGTTCTGTTTTAATGCTCATGTGTGAAGTTGATGTTTCAAAAGTTATTCTGATCTTTTATGTATCTACTCATGTCATAATTCCTGAAACACTGATCTATATGTTATTTCGATTCTTTTGTAAAGCTTGTACTACAAATGTTATCTGTATTCTTATGTTCTTTAATGATGTATTTTATACCTTTGTAATTGTATTCTCATGTTATAAAATTGTAACTGTCACCAGTTCATCATATTATTAACTTGTAAGTTACATTTCACTGCACACGTTTCTGTTGGTCATAGTATATGGACAATATGTGAGAAGTAGGGAGTGTTAGTGTTTACACATGTGTTAATAATTCAGCAAGGGACTGGATAACAGCATTGCTGGTTCTAAGGACAATTCGAAAAACTTTGTGAGTGCACAAGTGGTGGTTATGGACTTGCCATATTATCCGCAACACTCTTCAATGGTGATTGTGCACCTGCACAGTCGCAACAGATGGCTGCTAGCCATCTCTACAAGGACTACAGTGGGTCTTCATCTTTGATGGCCCTCCAATACCCTTATTTCTACAAGGACTACAGTGGGTCTACACCTTTGCTGACTCACCAGTACCATAATCTCTACAAGGACTGCAGTGGGTCTGCGCCTCTGGTGGCCCACCAATACCGTAATCTCTACCAGGACTGCAGTGGGTCTGCTCTGTGATGACCTACCCACAAATCTTCTTCAAAACGTCGAATGACTCTGCTGTGGGTTTGCTCTGTTGTGGCCCATTACCTGTCAGCATGTCAAGAGTCAGCACTGTCTTTCCGTTGGAAGGACAACACTACTTCTTCAAGACTGTATGGAAATCCAATACTTCTGTGTGCATTTTCTTTTACTGCTCAGACTTTGAGAAAAACACTGATATTTTACTGTGATGAACGATTAGGACTATCTTTATGGACAGTGAGAAAATTTTAGCTTTTGACCAACATTGTATCAATAAGTGTGTGCATTTGATTTCTTTGTTATTGTAATTATGAAAAATTTTTTCGAATCTGTATTGGCCACTGCCCAAACCAATTTGTAAAATTTTTTTGTGGGGAGCATGGGGGCTATGTAAGTAGGCTGTTTAGGTTTTTTTGGTAACGCCACCTCTGTATGAAAATCACTGGCTGTGCTGTGTGCAGTCTGTGGCTGCTTTGCATTGTTGTAATACTCGCCATTGTAGTGTTAGGCAGCTGGCTGGGAACAGCGCGAAGCGTTGGGCAGTTGGAGGTGAGCCGCCAGCAGTGGTGGATGTGGGGAGAGAGATGGCGGAGTTTTGTAATTTGTCATGAACTGCTATATATATTATGACTATTAAGGTAAATACAGTGTTTGTTCTCTATTAATATCTTTCATTTGCTAACTATCCCTATGAGTAGTTAGTGCCTTCCATAGTTTGAATCTTTTATTTAGCTGGCAGTAGTGGCGCTTGCTGTATTGCAGTAGCTTGAGTAGCGAAGATTTTTGTGAGGTAAGTGATTTGTGAAAGGTATAGTTTAATGTTAGTCAGGGCCTTTCTTTTGTAGGGATTTTTGAAAGTCAGATTGCGTTGCGCTAAAAATATTGTGCGTCAGTTTAAGCACAGTCCTGTAAAATTGTTCAAAAGGGGACGTTTCACTGTGTTTATTCGTGTCCTGAAACTATTATCTGGTCAACTTTTATTTGATCCATTCTGTGCTATCTCCATTACATGCCCTGGAGCCTGTTAACATGCAATTTGCACAACACACGCTTGCTACTCTGACAGCATCTCCTGAGGTGGTTTCTCATTGAGACAAGACCCTTGGCTTCCTGAGTGCCTCATCAGCTTCACCAGTTTGTACTTCGTGAGAAATTTCGTGTCTTTTTGGAGGACTACTATCACATGTGTCCTTGAACATGGCCCAGTTCGCATGCTGTGAAAACAGAGAGAGAGAGAGAGAGAGACAGAGAGAGAGGGAGATGAAATTTATTGATGTAGCACAATTAATGTCCTTATGCATTACAAAAGAGATGTGGAAGTAATGAGTAGTTACAGACATTATATATAACGTAGGCAACAATTCAGATCATTATGATAGTTTTGAACATGACGCCGATTTGCGCAAGTGAGGTGAAATTTACATATATTTAACATGAAAATACGGTGGTATTGTCAGTATCTGTTGTTTAAGCTTAAAATTTTTGACATCAATTTAGTGATAATACATAGATGAAATTATGGATATCCACAAGTGCTGCTTAACCTACGGATATGACACTACTGTAAGTTACAGGTTTTACGTATTTTTTATGAATAATTCAGGTACCTTGTGCACTTTTGAACATGGAGCAAAACTTAGATGGATGCTTCCGAACAGGACGCCATTTGCAGAACATATAAGATATTCAGATGTTTTGAACATGGCGCAGAATTCTGGTCATTCGAATAATCTTGCACATAGTGCAAAATTCAGATCTTTAGGATACTTTTGAACATGCCACCTAATTATGCAATTTCGGTGAAGCTAACATATTTTCATGAATATTAGAAATTGTTAGTCTACTTATGAACATAGCTCCATGGAGTAGCGCCAGTGTGCTTGCAAAGCGTAACTAAGCTAGTTCCAGCATCTGGGACCTTTTTTACTTTTTTTCTTTAAATTCCATTATTTTTTTTTTAATTTCCCGTTAACACAACTGGGTTTCTTCCTCCATTTCGTACTTTTGTATTTCCTGCAGGCGTAGTTTTACATATTTTAATTTCCGCCAGCGCCATATTGGATTTCACTACTGCATCACCGTGACTGTGCGCTGGCTAGCGGTGCACACTTCAACTATGCGCCAGAGAGTATTTTGCTGTGTTACCAACGTATGTTCTGTTAATTCACAGCGAATGTTTCTTTAGAGAAAGGACAGCATTAGCGAATTGAATCCATCTTGCGAAGTCGGCTGACTAGGGCTTACTTTGTATAACGAATATAAGGAGAAATAAACATAACACCTGAATATATAACGATCGTTGGATGTATCTAATATGCAGAAATGATATATTGACACCAAAGTGAAAGAAAATGAGCAAAGAATCGATATGCGTTTGCTCCATTTTCAGTATCATTTATCTTCATTGACTACATGTCAAGCGGAAAGAAAGAGAAGCTCTTGCGTTTGAGTGATCAGCGAACGGTATCTACCTGTTCAGAACAAAGCTTCGCTATGTTCTGTCTTGTTTTCTAGGAGGTAACAGACTTGGATTACCAAACGGCGTGTAATTGACACCACTGAAAGGACTACTCCAAGCGTCAGGATCTTTGTATTATCTCCGCGCTGCCAAGTGCCGATATCTTATAACCCTTTTAATCAGAAACATCAACCCAGGAAAAAAATCTGTTGTTAGAAAGGTTCCATTAACGGTACCGAAAGCTTTTTTATCCACTTCTTGCAATGTCAGAAAGTGAGTTAATGCCGGAAATGTTAGTGCACCATAACAAAGCATAATCACAAAATACATAAAATTTTCCTGTAGGGTATCTAGGGTGGGTGACATAACTCTTGTAATGTATATTGAAATTCGTAAAGTTTAGACGTCCCATAGCAGTGTCACTGACGTGGTTGGCTATCTATGGAGGGGTGAGGCCATTCTAGAACAAGAGTCATGTGAAGGTCTTTATGATGGGTTATGAGTTGTGTTCACTCTTCCCAGTACGTCCCAAATGCAATTTTCATGACTGAAATCCTGAAATCTCTATGGTCTTATGGTGAGACTGATGTCTTTGCGAGAAATTCACCTCTCGGTGACGACAGAAGCGTGTGAACATTATCGCCTATGAAGCGGAAATCTGGATTAACTGCACGTGGGACAATCGCACATGCAGTTGCGGTATCGTATTACAGCATCCCTGACAACTGGACAGTAACATAGTTCAGTAACCCAGTTATTAAGCAGCCTGGGAATTTTAACACTCTGCAGACGTCATTGTTAAGTAATACGTTATTCTGTGTTTTGCGCGACTGGAGAATGACATATAGTGATTAAATTTGGGATGTTGCATTTTCAGATTGGGAATTCTAACACACTGCAGACGTTAGTTGTTAAGTAATACCTGATGTTGCGCTATGCGCGATTGGAGAATGTGTATTCGCTTTATTACAGGTCACAAAATTTCATTTCTTTCAAATATTGGGATCAGAAATCAATACATATGGTTCGATAATTAACCTGTTGCACCAGTTTCCACGGTTACAGAATTTTCGGTACGATCTATTGTGAACGTGCAACCATTTCTCAGCAAACTTTTCACAGATAGTGCACACATTATGCGTAATGATTTGATCGAACACAAATAATGTAAAATCATGCTAGCGTTCTACTGCGAGGTTTTAGTCTCTTCTTGGCTTTCTCCATATTTGAAAGACCTATTTTGTGACCAAAAATTTCTGACATCTTACATAATGGGCTAATGTTTTGATAGACTAGTACGAACATAGGGAAGTGTGGTGGAGTATTTATTCGTGGAGAGCATAGAATTTGTAATTTCATATGTCATAATACTTCTGTACCCCAATCCTAAGTGTCCCATTTCAATTAGCACGAAAATTGTCTTTATTTTCCAAGCTAGCCCTACACTTAGTTACAGGTGCGATACGAATCTATCATATTTCTGTAATCTCATTATGCTAGAAATAAATATCAGCTGTACAACATTTACGTTAACTTAATATGGAGGAAAATTCTGTTTCATTTCAGCTATGAAGTAGTCATATGTGTCGTATTAGGGAGATTTTCTTCAATTACTTCTAAGGTACCGGTACCAAATAAGGCCCTCCTAACGTTTAGGAATTTCGTATTCAGTATGTGTAAGTGGTAAGATTCCGAGATCGTACTGGCAACATCCAACAAATATATTTAGTTCAAAAACAAAGGAACACTGAAAGTTAATTGAATTACTATCATCAATTTAAAGAAAATGTTTAACTCTTCCAAGTAGGCCTTGTTAGGAGACCTCGTTCCTAATATGGCCCTTAGCCACATCTTGTTCATATTAACACTCTGGAGCATGTAAAAGGCAGGAAAACTGTATGGTGCAAGAGTTGTAATGTAATTTTTTTTAGAAATAAGTGAAATGAGATGATACATAGACTTTCATAATTACTTGTTTTTACAAACGATTCATACAGAACTGTTGGTACGTACTGCTTATTAGCTCTTCAGATTACTAAAGTAAATCAACTTGCAAATCTGTTCTGACAGCCGTAAGTTGCGTTATCATAACAGGAACTTTGTCTTTGGGTGTCAACTGTACACAATCTTCATGCACATATTTCATACATTTTTTGCAAAGTCTGATGCTGAATATCCTGTCTTCACAGTACATGTGACACTACCAGCCAACCTCTTGCAATACGTTCTTAGAGGCAGAGCTGATGTTTGCTTCAGCGGAGTTTTTATTTTCAAATTTTTTTCTTCTGAACATTCTTTACGGACAGTGAATTTTTTTGCGACGTGAATCTTCCTTAGACCGAGTACTTTCTTTGGTGCCATTTTTCTTTTGATTCTGCTTGAACAGTGCCTTACACATGAATTGCGCCTTGTAATGTAATGTCTACTTCCGTGGTGTTTGTGTTTTTTTTCTCCAACTTTGGCGTTTGCAAAATTTCCTTGAAAGAACAATCGAGATCATCAGCTGCGTCACTATCTTCAAGACTGAAGTCACTTGAACTATCCTTTCCTGAAAATGCCTCACTTTATGATGAACTGGAATCAATGGACTCGCATCTCTTTTTTAGGGAAGCCTTTGGAACTGATTGACTCTCTGGCGGTTGCCCTGTTTCAGGGGAAATTGTCATGTCCTTTTCTGGATCAGGATTCTCTCATAGAAGAGAGGGAGCAAGTGCAGTGTCTGGAATAGCTTCTGGGTCAAAAGGATAAATCCCTGTTGCACGGAACCCAGACATGACATTTACTGGGGATGCTGCTTTTGACTACACCTTGCTGAAGATTTTTCCAAACACAAATCTATTAATTGCTCTGTTTTCTTCCTTTTCATGTGTAGACCAGTACAGCTGAACTTCGTCATCCCAGTAAGACTCAAACGGCATGACTACTGATTTATCCAGGGGTTGCAGCTCATGTGTTGTGTTGCTAAGCAAGCAGTAAATTCTGATATTGTGCTCTTGAGCAACGTCACAAATTTCAGGGTCCAAATGTGACGATACTCCATCAAATATCAAAATAACATCTTTTTCAGGCTTCTGTTTGACAAAATGATGTAGCCATTTGATGAATGTTGCAGTATTCATTGAGCCCTTATCTGCTGTCTCAGGTGGCAAATAGTCTTCCCATTCTGGATTGCGTCGCTTTCCTTTGAAAAGTATCATAGGGGGAATAACCTGCCCAATGCATTCCCACATGAGACAATGCTAACATTTTCCTCGTGTTCTGGCAACGAAGTGCAAGCTTCTCTCACCTTTCTTCGCTAAAACTTCAGGTGACCTATGGAATGAGAGGCGACATCCCTTTTCGTCCATATTGTATATAAGGTAGGGTTTCTCAGACAACTCCAATTCAGACAAGACAGTTTTCAGTTTCTGAAAATGATCACTTACAATAATCTTGTTTGGCTTTGCAGCTCTTCCTCGATTCAAGCGTTGTGCCTTCCTTCTTGCAATGTCTGGGTGTCTTTGTAAGAAGAGCTTGAGCCACTTGCGTCCAGCCAATCTCTTCGTCTCGTTAAAAAGATTCTGCACACTATTCTTTTCAAATATACATATACACATTTTCTGAGCACGTTTGCTGTAATTGGATACCCAACTTCAGCGAGTCGAAAATACTTTGGTAATGTTCGCTTTCCTGAGCTTCGTCCGAACAAGATTTTCGTGGCAAGCTTTTGGTTGTTAGTCCAGAACTTATGTGACTGCGTAACGTACGTCGAGAAATCCTGTATGTTTTCGAAGCGGCTCTGACAGGCATCCCTTCAGCAACAGCTTCCAAAGCTCGTTTTAAATTATCTGCATCCCATGTTCTTTTTTTTCTATGGTTGCATCCAAAAAAACGAACATTTCCAGTAAGTCTCAGGTTTCTGAATTAGGGCCGTAAAACTGTGATTATACTTTTTTTACAGTACCGTACTTAAATTGTAGCTACTAAAAATTATTGGTCTAAATACCGAACACACTGTCACTAAGATTACCAAGAAGGAATTTAAAATGTTTTCTTTTGACATTTCTTGCAACGACCAATTAATAGCTCAGTCAAAATGTATAAATTAATTTGGATTTAATTTAGAGATAGTAAATATGTGCTACATGAGGTTTCCCATGATACGCTAAAATTAAATATGCATTGTCGTTATGCACAGCTCTATACAACAGGGTGCACCATGATTGGGCCTTATTGGGAACAACTAGTTTAAAATGCGTGTGCGTTTATTGTTTAAAAAGGAATTTATTATTAGGAAGATAATGTCACTATCTTAAAACAGCACAATTTTCTGTTCAGAAGTACATATTTACTAGCAAAAATGCTTCATAACCGAAACGATTGCATTAGATAAAATCTACCGTGAAAACAAGAAGCAGCCCTCCTTCGTCGAACTCTGTAGCACAACTGAAAGTAAAATGGCCGGCGCGAGTGCGGGTGCAGAAATAGTTGTTGTCTTGGCCACTAGAGATCACAAGTAACCACTACCGAAAAAAAATTTAGCGCTCTCTTCAAACTTTCTGTGCTATAAAATGAGAGTGGGCCTAATTAGGAACCAGGCCTTATTTGGTACATATACATTATATCTTTTATAAGATATATTTCGCTGTTTTAATGGTTTGGCAAATTTATTTTAATTTACCTTGTGGAGTTGGTAGGCCCGCGACAGTCCCTAATCAGGTGTCAATTTGGGGAACTTCAAATGGTTCAAATGGCTCTGAGCACTATGCGACTTAACTTCTGAGGTCATCAGTCGCCTAGAACTTAGAACTACTTAAACCTAACTAACCTAAGGACATCACACACATCCATGCCCGAGGCAGGATTCGAACCTGCGACAGTAGCGGTCACGTGGTTCCAGACTGAAGCGCCTTTAACCGCACGGCCACACCGGCCGGCCTCGGGGAACTCTCGCTGTATATAGTGGGTAGCGAGGGGTGGACTGAAACTACCATGGCGAGGGGTTTGTTAGATCCATGAAGAAGGCAACGCTTCTAGGATGGGCATCCAAAAAGGGTGTCACTGATGTTCCAGGTCCGGGGTTGTGCAGAGGGCTACCTCGCCAATCACGCACTGTAGGCTGAGGTGACAAAAGACATGGGGGACAGATGGCTTTTGTATCACTTACAAGAGGTAAAAATAGCACTGTATTGGTGGAGCGGTCATTTGTATCCAGATGATTCCTGTAGAAAGGTTTTCGAAGTGATTATTACCGCACGACAGGAATTAATAGTGTTTAAAAGTGGAATTATAGATGTAACTAGACACATTTCGAGCTAACATCCCAAAGACTTTTGTGCTCACATGCGGTTCCTCTTCGTCGAAATGTCTCGTCTCAAACAAGTCTAGGCGTTGAACCGCGCATGTCGCATTACACGCCTTAATTTAGATACTGCTGATCCTTTGGTTAAATTGTCTGACTGATGGCTAGTTCGCTGAAACATACAAAGTTAATGTAACATATAATAATAGTAATAATAATATTGGGAGCTACATCAAGGACCCATAAATGACGTAGGCTACACAGTTGCGATTTGGTTAGAATTACGTTTATTCAGAAAGCAAACTAATAGCGAAAGTGGTCGTATTTAGAGTTACTGATACAGTTCGATCATTCGAAATTAAAGTCCAATACTCCACTTCGTTACCTACGCGAAAAGTTAGAATTCACACCAGGCGCGCTGCTGCTCACCGCTGAGATACTAAGTAAGTCCCCTGATATCACAAAAGGTGAAATGTTCCAAGTCGTTTCACTTCATAGCTACCTAACGACCTTCTGTCCGCTTTCGCGTCTCAATCCTAACTATACCCTTTGGTGTGTAGACCAGCCAAACTGTCCGCTGTCGCACTTGCACCAGCAGTGTCCCTCTGCCCGCCTCCGGCCGCGTTTCCCGCGTGCCGAACAACGTCTCTCAAATGACTGGTGCAGTTCCCTTCCCTGAAGCCGTCCATCTGATTGGTTACAGCTTATTCAACATTGTTATACATTTTAACATATTTAAATAATCAAAGCTTGACCACTTTCACGTTCTAAATAAAGTAACAATAATATACATTAAACAATAAACGTTAAATTCTTTTACACAAAACCAATACAGTTTCCTTCATAACTTTGAATGTCACGGCCAGTAGCCTTGCACCAATGTCCTTTCTGATAAATAAATAAAGAACAAAAGTAACTATTAGGCACTAAAATTTACAACAAATATTCTCTTACCTAATGATTCAATAAGGTGTCATACTGCCATCGATCAATGTGTTTTGTGTGGAGGAAATAATGATCTGATGCTTAACTGAAAATGCTGATAATTTAAATTTACTATATCTTGTAAACAAATAATGTTAGAGAGTGATATTTACGACATTTGTCATTTTAAGGGGCTACGGAACGCCCTATACTTGCAATGTTATAACAACGCTTATAAATTACATCTTTCCTCACAAAGTATTTGAGGTAGGAGGTTGAACTTTTTACAGATTATTTATTGGAATATGGGCTACAACTTAACACAGGGATTTTACAAAATTTTAGTTCAGTTATTAAAGATGATTTTTTTTCAATTGTAATGAAAATTCACAACATTTTTTTGCAATTTTTTATTTATATATTCAAAAATATACAGTGTTTTGGAAAAAGGCTGTGTTAAATTATGCAGAAGGTACTGTGTAACATTTACTGAAAGTTTGAAACAAATATGTTTGGAAGATCCTTAGAAAACATGTAACTAGTATGAGAAAATAAAAGTTTTGGGAATCGAGCGACAAAGATTGGATTAACTTTTTAGTGCATTCCAGGTCCATAGGATGGAATATCTTCATCCTCTGCAAACTCCTCCTCCAGCTTCCTCTTGTTCCTCCTCCTGTTTACTCTTGCTTGTATTTCTAGACTCTTTACAGCCCTGTCTGCAGCCCGAAGGCGTTCCTTGTCTAAAGCAAGCATCGCTCGTACCATGTTAGAACCTATCTTCATTCCCATATTTCTAAATACCTTGCACCTTACAATGTTGCCATCATTGAAAGTCGCAACAGCATCATACACACCAAAGTGAAATGTTTCTATTCCAACAAATACAGTCTTGGGGATTCTCGACCATATAACACTATTTACACTTTCATTGGGGTTTTGAGTTTTTCCGTGAATACACTTTTTCAACAGTTCAGGTGCTGCTAAGTCTCTGAAAATAGGTTTTATCACCTCATTGAACCAAGCTTCTTCTGTGAAGTATTTTCTTTCCCACTTTGACTGCTATGGGTAGGTGTACTTGAGAGGTTAGGTTCACTCACTTGGTTATCGTCTTTATTGTTTACAGTTATAACACATACCTTTGGCTTTCCAACATTTCTCCTTTTCTTAAAAGCCTTCAGAGGATTTCTAATAACTTTAGTTTTAGTCATTATTATACTTCAACAAAACAGAGACTCAAGAAACAGAATTAATTACGAATGTTTTCGAGATAACGACAGAGTAAATAAACATGAAACAATCGACAATCACATCAGCGATATATATTGAACCATCACAGGTTAGCCACAACACATACTTTATCTCACATCACTAAAATGTACCTGATGAACACGGACGTTAATAATAACACCATTTGACAGCAGTTTTAACAGCGCCACAGTGGGTCACGCCCATGTAGAACACATTTCAAAAAAAAATTAAAAATAGTTGTAGTCTTCGGAATTGAATAAATTATACATCTATTAAAAGGTAATAGTCTGCAGATTCAGAAAACGCAAAAAAGTAAAAATTGAACTTTTCATGATTTTGAGCCTTCCGGAGCCCCTTAATGATGCGCTTTTATATGAAATGTCGATCGTTAAGATCGATCAAAGCTTTCATATTTTAGGATTCAGGTCTTTGTTATGAAACTTGTTGATTTCACTTTAACAGTAAATTCTACACTTTTATAGGTGTGATCAGTTTTGTTGGGATCAGTTTTATTGGGATCATAATGAAAATTTAAGAAGGTAGATTAAAATTACTGTGGCTTCGTTCCCTGAATTACTACAGAAGTAAATAGTTTTCATAAATGTTTCCCTTTATGGCCGATCTGAGGTCCTCCATATTTAACACTGCTACGCCTGCCTGGGCAGAAACAGCTCGTACGGGGTCTGCCTACGACGTGGGTTCTCGTCCATCTCACTCACACACTACAGCATTTAGGCCCGATCAGCCTGGCCTCATTCAGCACGATAGACGCCTCTGAATTTCCCCACCTCGTGGCAGATCTGCGCTCTTTGTGACACGCGGTCCTGGACGACAGGACTCGTTTCACAATTCCCGAAAGGTTGTCTCTTTCGGCCTTATCCTTAAATGAGAGCGAAATGCTTGCTAACTCACACACCTCCACCTCATAACATGTTGTCGTGCCATGTATGTTATGAAGTAGCACCAAAATTTACAAAACACAAATTCATAACACAATAACATAAATATCCTATGGCTTAGATCAGTAGTGTAATTATTTCTAGTGGTGTTGATGCAGCATGCTTCAAATTTAAAGAAACTCATATCTAACATGAATTATGAATTGTTGAATATTAATTAAATCGCAAGTAAAATCATTCATTTATCAAGATCGACAGCCTATTGAAATGGCGCAGAAATACCAGCGCCGCAGCGCTCACTTTCACAGAACTCTTTCGTCACAACGAAGTCTCCAGCGTCGCCCCACAGATTCGGGGCCGAGTACCCCGCCAAATTCTGTATGGCTCTGCATTCCATCGCCATCGTTTTGCTGGAACAGATCTGTTGAAATTCGAATCGGGTGTAGATACCAGAAAACAAACACTTTCTGAAAACACCCAGGATCTGCAGTGAACAGTTCTCCCAGGGGTATCGATACAAACACATCTAAACTACACAGTAAACAACTGATTTACAGCGTTTGCAAGATGCTCGTAAATTATTCAGTGATTCTGACACGATATTCAGTTCCCACTAGGTACATGCATCTCGTGGCAGATTCCCAATCGACTCTAAGGAAGCCTAAGGGAGTTATTTAAATTAAAAGAAAATATTAATTTATATTTTAATTTAAATAACTCCCTTAGACTCGAAACTAGCAACGAATATGAACTGATCTCACTGCTCGTTTAATTCCGAGTAGTGAAGCTGCGTACATAAATCGTTACTCCATACGACAATAAATTGTCCCCCCAAATTATTCTCAGATAAGTAGATGAACGTACATCTGTCTTCCTATGTAAGCATTATTAATCTTCATTTTCCAAATTTTTCCAACCTTCATGCACCCAAATTAGCGTGACCGCAACTTATAATTTGGCAATTACAACAAACATAAAACCATCCAGAAACTTAAGCCTAACACATACATACACATAAAGAAGTCCCGTATATACCCCCAAAAATCTAATTCATAGGCATAGTGTCAACTGATTTTTCACTTGACATCGTTCACCAAATAATCGAGCTCTCCGCCCTCCCGCACCCAAATGTGCGTCTCAACTACCTCCTTACAACTGCACAGAGCCTGTGCCAAGAGAAATAGCCTTTCTGGTTTGATTACGTTTTTAAAGAAATCCTTTTCTAATTTGGCTGTCAGCGTCCTGCTGTTAGCTTTCCGTATCGGATAAAGTTTAATAAATTTTGAAAAGATATCCACAACAACAAATATGTGCTTCATACCGCCACATTCTGTGGGCAGTGGGCCAAAATTGTCATCCGCCAATAACTCCCCTACCTTGGTCGGGGGCAATGTTTTACTCGCTGACATCGATCACAGGCAGCCATCTGCGCGCGTACTCGTGTGGCGAGTTTATTAACGTGGATGTACTGCTCTATAAGTTCCGTGCACTTATGGGCCCCGTAATGGCCGTGACTTACATGGATATAATCTATCAGCTGTTTCACATATTTGTCTGGGAAGCACAGTCTCCAGTGATCCGTCTTCTCGTCTTTTCTGCGTATCAGCACACCCTCGTGGCTCTTCAAATAGCGAGGTATTTTTTCGTAGCCCTTGCTGTCAAAGTTGATTTTGATGTTATTCATCCAGGGTCATCATTTTGCGCTCTCCGCATATCCCTGCAGACAGTACGAATTTCCTTTTCCCCGGTACTCCTTTCATGTATAGCAGCTGAAATTCGTTCTTTGACTCCTCCCCTTTATTGTCTTCCTCTCCAACAGACAGCTTCAACAGAGCATCGGCAATAAATTTCTCGGTCACTTTATTGTGGCGTATCTGGTAACTAAATTGCTGCAGGAACATTGCCCAGAGCATCAAACGATCGTTTAGTATTCTACGATGTTGAAGAAAGCTAAGGGCCTTATGGTCGGGTAGCACTGTTGCCTCTCTTCCTTCTAAATACATACGAAACTTTTTAAATCAATACACAATTGAAAGCAGCTCCTTCTCCTCCATGTTTTGTGGTTCTACTGAAATATTCCTATGTAACCATACAGTAGAGTGCTTGTAAAAGCTGGTATAACCAATTGAAGAATAGCCCAGCTAACTATTTGGCATTTTCCGATTTATTCTTTATTAAATCACCTGATAAATACTAAATTTATTTTGATATACTGTTGATTTGCTTTCTGTTGTACAGTAAATGGCGTCTTTTAATCTCGAAAGTGGTGGGCACAGAAGAAACACGGTGCAGATGGAAGTCTCGGTATCTCTGCTCATAAACAGAGACTGAAGGATACGCCTGATTTCTTAACAGAGGAAGAACTGTTACAGATTCACAGAGCTGGTGACGGTGAGGTGTCTGGTTATTGTGATTTGAGGACGACGATGATGATGACTACATGCTCAATGAAACTTCCTCACACGTGGGACAGTTGTCAGACAGTGGAGGTGATAAATTTCTGAAAAAGTAGTGAGTCATTAATTATACGACCTAGTTCTACACAATATCTCGAAGAAAGTGAAGATGGAAACACGGCCGAAGAGGACTGAAGCACGTTAAGGGAAACACAGTTCGGAAGCCTTGAAATTTTTGAATGTAATGAACCCGGCTACCCAGAGAATCGGATGGATCTGAAACCTATTCAAGTCTTCAGGACTCATCGTGGGTGATATTTTACGTTAATTGTTATTGAAACAAACAGGAATGCGGCGCAATTCTTGGTTACTGCTGTACCTCGCGGTAAAGTAAGGACTACGACTTGTAAGGAGGCAAACGCTGATGAGATGATCAAATTCTTTGGCGTGACTATGTGCATTGGGATAGTTCACTACCCACACATTAATGACTACCGAAGCACAAGTGTGCTGTACGGGGACACCCCAGTCCATAGAAATATCTCTCGTAATTTATTTCAAGTACTGTCAATTTTCATTCATTTCGAGGACAACGCAACTGGTGTCAAAGTGATCGTGTATTCAAATCCGGAAGCTCCTTTATATGATCCAGGGTACGTTTAGCTCAGAATATGAACTGAGAGACATGCTAGCAGTGGGTGAGTCGGTGGTGCCCTCCCGTGAACGACTTTCATTTCGTCTATACATCAGCTGCAAACAGCATAATTATGGAATCAAGATCTTCAAAGTATGTAACAAAGCTGGTTATTCACCGAGCATAAGTATTTGCACAGTACGGCTGTAAACTGTCAGTAAAAGACTTGCAGGAAAAGTAGTTTTAGACTTAATGGAAAAATATATAGACAAGAAACGCGTTGTTGTTACTGACAATTATTACATAAGCATGTCATTTGATCGGCACTTGGTGAACAGAGGTACCATCATCGTAGTTACCATGCGAAATAACAGAAAACATTTGCCCTCGTAGTCGCGAAGTCGCAAATAGGAAAATGCGAAGTTACTGGAAGGAAGTCTAATGGAAAAGTAGTTACGGAATGGCGGAACAAAATGGACGCACTGTATCTCATTACTAAGAATGGCATCGACATGTGAGCCACCGGGAGGAAAACCAAGAAGACTGACGAGGAAATAATGAAGTCTATAACCATTTCTGATCATAATTATGTAAAGCAAGGAATCGATGTTCGTGACCAAATGTCAAGTTATTTTTCACCATTGAGTAAAAGAATAAGATGGTACAATTAATTAGCTTATGAGGTTATGTGGAACATAAAAATAATAAACTCCCACTTTTCGTTCTAAATATGTACAGAGACAGATATTTGTAACAAGACTTTTAGAGAGGAAACAGTCATGAGCTTCTTGTATACTTACGTCAACAGACCAACTCCCAGTTGATCTTCTACGAGAAACAAGAGCCATACGCTAGAAGAAAGCATGGAGAGAGAGAAGGGAAACAAAAAAATTCGGAAGAGGTGGTGAAGATGCTAATTGAAGATTTCTACAGAGAAAGGGAGAAACGAAGCACTTAAACTTGTAGCAAAGATAAAAACAATCTATAAAGAATTTAACGCATTTTGCAAAAACTCACACTTTCTAATAAAAGCACTTGTTGTCCCTATTTTTATAGTACCTATACTTGCAGTACATTGTTTATTGCATACGTCTAACAATTATCATTCAATTGGTTGCTTTTCAGATAATTTACACTCTGATACTTTATCAAGTCGTATAAGAAAGTGAGGGAGCCGGTGACCTAACGGCCCTCAATGGCAACACCTCTGAAAGTAATTCCAGTTATGAGCTATGAGGAGAGGGGCTACCTCACGATTTCAGCTCTCTTTGAAACTCTTTTGGAGCTTTCATAAACTGAAGGTGCAGACCATGACATTAGAACGTATTCAATACTTGGTTAGAAAATAAAATAACACAAACAAATGTTTGGCCTTTCGGGGCCCCGATCCCGGTACCGTCATGGCAGAGAATGTGTTACAGCATGTGAGAACACTTGTGATTAGGAAAATATATGTCTTTACCTTTATTCCGCTGAGACGTAGTGTGCAGATTGAATATCAGAAGTTTGGACTCAGTATTGCAACCTGGTAGTGTTCGCCAAATAATCGTGAGGCTCTTGGATACCAACGTCAATACACCGATTCCCAACAGACCGACAGGAGTCGAGAGCCATATCCTTGAAGAAAGAATGTGTATTGTACATCGTACCACTGGCCAGAAAGGGTTCATCTACGTACGCGGCCGAGAAAAAAATAAAACTTATCTGTGTCATACTATCTCGGGATTGGAGAGGATGAACTCGGGTGGAGTGATAGCGAGTGTAAGCTGCCAGTTTGGTTAGCTATGGCGTGTAATTAATACACGGGACCTCAGAGGGCAGCGGCAGTAACAAGGGGTCGTTCAAAACTTGTTCTATAGCGGTCTGCAGAATTTTCTGCGAACACAAATACGATCACAGGAAATTGGGTTCTGTGTGATATCGCCCTCCGATGAGCAGTATATTTGGGAAGCGCCTGAGGATACGCGAACACCGCATCAAAGGAAATTCGAATATACAAAGTGGTTGCCTCTGTCCGATGCCCGCAAATACACTCCTGGAAATTGAAATAAGAACACCGTGAATTCATTGTCCCAGGAAGGGGAAACTTTATTGACACATTCCTGGGGTCAGATACATCACATGATCACACTGACAGAACCACAGGCACATAGACACAGGCAACAGAGCATGCACAATGTCGGCACTAGTACAGTGTATATCCACCTTTCGCAGCAATGCAGGCTGCTATTCTCCCATGGAGACGATCGTAGAGATGCTGGATGTAGTCCTGTGGAACGGCTTGCCATGCCATTTCCACCTGGCGCCTCAGTTGGACCAGCGTTCGTGCTGGACGTGCAGACCGCGTGAGACGACGCTTCATCCAGTCCCAAACATGCTCAATGGGGGACAGATCCGGAGATCTTGCTGGCCAGGGTAGTTGACTTACACCTTCTAGAGCACGTTGGGTGGCACGGGATACATGCGGACGTGCATTGTCCTGTTGGAACAGCAAGTTCCCTTGCCGGTCTAGGAATGGTAGAACGATGGGTTCGATGACGGTTTGGATGTACCGTGCACTATTCAGTGTCCCCTCGACGATCACCAGTGGTGTACGGCCAGTGTAGGAGATCGCTCCCCACACCATGATGCCGGGTGTTGGCCCTGTGTGCCTCGGTCGTATGCAGTCCTGATTGTGGCGCTCACCTGCACGGCGCCAAACACGCATACGACCATCATTGGCACCAAGGCAGAAGCGACTCTCATCGCTGAAGACGACACGTCTCCATTCGTCCCTCCATTCACGCCTGTCGCGACACCACTGGAGGCGGGGTGCACGATGTTGGGGCGTGAGCGGAAGACGGCCTAACGGTGTGCGGGACAGTAGCCCAGCTTCATGGAGACGGTTGCGAATGGTCCTCGCCGATACCCCAGGAGCAACAGTGTCCCTAATTTGCTGGGAAGTGGCGGTGCGGTCCCCTACGGCACTGCGTAGGATCCTACGGTCTTGGCGTGCATCCGTGCGTCGCTGCGGTCCGGTCCCAGGTCGACGGGCACGTGCACCTTCCGCCGACCACTGGCGACAACATCGATGTACTGTGGAGACCTCACGCCCCACGTGTTGAGCAATTCGGCGGTACGTCCACCCGGCCTCCCGCATGCCCACTATACGCCCTCGCTCAAAGTCCGTCAACTGCACATACGGTTCACGTCCACGCTGTCGCGGCATGCTACCAGTGTTAAAGACTGCGATGGAGCTCCGTATGCCACGGAAAACTGGCTGACACTGACGGCGGCGGTGCACAAATGCTGCGCAGCTAGCGCCATTCGACGGCCAACACCGCGGTTCCTGGTGTGTCCGCTGTGCCGTGCGTGTGATCATTGCTTGTACAGCCCTCTCGCAGTGTCCGGAGCAAGTATGGTGGGTCTGACACACCGGTGTCAATGTGTTCTTTTTTCCATTTCCAGGAGTGTATGTCCGCACACATACCTATGAAGGGTGCGTAAATTCGGTAAGAGGCGTGTTTATGAATCGTGATTGCAATAGAACAGAAGAATGCGTTAAAGACGATCTGGAGTAGATTTGAACTGAGTACGCATGTGGTGACAGCGAGTCACCTTCGGAGGCGAGCTAGTACAGTCTGCTGCTCAAGTTTGTCTCCCTTCTGAGAACCAGAGGTGTAATAGGAGACAAGCTTGGAGGCATGCGTAAAATATGTCTCTGTACTGTTATGCTTGGTGTCACTTCAAATAAATGTCATTCGCCTAATAATGCTTTTTGGAGAAAATATTTGTGACTTTCGGCAATATAACAGATTTTGAATTTTCTTGTGAGTCTGAATAGGTGATGTGAAATAAGCACTGGAGTTTAGAACTGCACTAAGTTGCACTGTAGCATAGGAATTATGACGGAAATATGACACGACGGCTACTCTTTCAACACGACTAAAGCTACACCTGTAGTATTATTTCCATGTATTTGCCACGTGGACGAAAGTTCTATATTTGCATGTTCTGAATTCAGCCTTTCTGGGAGAGAACTACTGGGAAAAGTTCTCGGATCACCAGTCCAGTGTCAGTGACGATATACAGCAATGTTTCGATGAGTGTTATGCTAGTCACCTTCTGGCGAAGTTGCTGAAAGGTGATGAGCACGACACTAGACAAATGTCGCGATATCTCAGGCTGGGGCCCGAGATCTTTTCATCTATTCCTCTATAGTTTCTTGTGTAAATAAAACATACTTTACAGCATAAAAATGTATCACCGCTAGGTATTTAATATGATATTAAAAATCCCAGAACAATAAGAGGATCAGATGTTGTATTAAGAATTGCATATAAAAGGCTCTTCATTCGGCGCAATGAATATATTTCAAACACAGTATAGTAGACTAGAAAATGCCGATATAAATGCTCTTTAATGAAGTGGATGACGGTATCCAGGAGACCCTGGTTCGAATACCGGTACTGCTGTTCGACTGGTAGATGGTGCACTCAGCCTCGCGAGACGAACTGAGGAGATACTCGACCTCTTCCAAAGTCAATAAAATCTACGACAACCGGAAGAGTTGTGCGCTGACCACATGCTCCTCCATACTGCGTACCACGACGCCACTGGCTGAAGGTGACACAGCGATCGGTCAGGCCCGATTTGGCCATCTGTGGCCAGAACTAGTACCTTTATTTTTACTTATATTACTTCTTACCTGTGGCGCAAAAGAGACTAACGTTGCTGTCTCGCAAGGGGCAAAGGGGGAGTGGGGGGGGGGGGGCGAAAATAGTCAAAAGGGCTGTTATTTGCCTGATATCTGACATCAGTCATTAAGATCTGTTATAGTAAACTGAGAGGATTAGAAAATATGTAAGTAACAACCATGGAAATGGACAAATACAGAGTGGGAAATTCAGGAAATTATGTGTTGTTGGTAATAAACTATAAAATGACAAATCGAAAGCCATGTATCTGACATTAGAGGAAGATGCAGACGCATTTAACATTCGCATCACTTCCTCAGAAGTGGTTCACAACTTTGGGTTATATTAGAGCTCCTTGCATAATTCTTTTTCATTTTAATTTTTGCATCACCAGCCTGCTGAGTAGTTTCGCGCGGCCATCCACGAATTCTTCTCTGTTCCAGTAATTTCCTCTCAGAGTAGCAAATGCTACCACTGTTTTGAATTATTTACTAAAGGTATTTCGATCTCTATTGTCCTCTTAAAGCTTTTACCTTCTACAGCTCCCTCTGCTACAACGAAGGTTATTCCCTATTGTCTTAACAGAAGTCCTATCATCATATTCCATCTTATCGTCAGTGGTTTGCATATTTTAGTAATAGGGCAAGGTCGGCATCAACCCACATTGCACGTTGCCTACATCAGAGGCAAGCATACATTCAGAGCACACCTATTCTCATTTGATTGACAGGTCTTTAACCTATTGCTCTGCTAAGTGGATTATGACCCCCTGTGGATAATCTTCCCCTTTGATTGCCAGGACCGTAACCTATTGTTCCCCCACCCCTTCTCCTCACAACCCCTCGTGTAGGTACTTAAAAGGAATGACTACACTTTTAACCACCTAGTTTCAGCTACTTTTCAAGGTCACCCGACTATTCACTTTCCACATCCGAAAAACATGCACATGGGTCATTCACCACAGGAAATGTCTTAGGATTTTTCGTAGAGTAGCAAATAAGACAAGAAAATATTGTAGTACCAAATCTTTATTAACTTTTGCATATGCATTTACATACAGAAATTAACTCTCTCCCTATTTTCGTTAGGTGTAGTTTTAATAATGTCTAATTTAATTTTTAATTTTTAACTTATAACTTTAATTCACATCTGGGTCATCTATTTCTTTCTCTAGCAAAAAATTTGAAAAATACAGGGAAGTATGTTCTCGAATTCCAGTATACATATATTTTTATTTTCCTTCGAACTACCTCTTTTAGATCTTTAACGATGACTCATCTTCCTTCCAGCAATTTTTTTAGACGAGAGCATTCAGGGATTTTAATTTTTATTCTTATTTCCGGCATAACACTGTTGTCATAACACTATACATCTTCCTGGATGTAGGCTGCCAGTTATTCTGCTGCACATAGTTGTGGAATTTCAGTATGGAGCTTTAAGTTACGACTTGCGCAAACGAATTTCCATTAAAGGTTGTTATTCCGTCGGTTCTAAGCTCTGTAAACGGTTGTTTTGTTGCTAAGTGTATGACATCAGGGCCACCACATTTAGATATAATGTATTCATACGTTTTAAGCGGATCCAAGACAGAATGTAGTTTGATAAACAAATTTTTCGTGTGCCCTTTAGCATATTAAACGTGCTCCAATTCGTCGTTTTCGGTCAGGACTCCAAACCAGGCCACTTACCAATCCTCGTGACAATAAATGCTATTATCTTGTATTCCTCAGTCTTAGCCAGATTTCACCATACACTGTGCTTGAAGCCAATGTAAAGCTGGCCTGCACATCCTCAACAGCCTCTTCATTTTACATTTGTAGCTCATATTCTTCCTTTACGGCAGTAGTCTTCTCAATATACTAAGTTTTCCTTTCTTTACTTCGATGTCCTCCATTTCTAGTGTGCTTTCCTGTGCACATAAAGCATTAACTGCACTTTAAGGTGTAATTTCTTTAATAGGGAATGGTTGAAGTCTGTGTGATAGATTTATTATTTTCTTTAGGACTTGTGGAATAACATTGCTCGTGTCAACCAGTCGCAAATCTCCAGTACCTATATCGGACCGTATTGGGGAGAACAATGTTGTCCACTGAGAAAAACACGTTTCTCCTGCATTAAGATGACACTTCGCTGTAGTAGTTATATCGTGTGCACTGGAGCTAGAGTTGAGAACCTCCGCGTAATTTAAAGGTAGATATGCTGATAGAGCTTAGCTGATATGCTTTTCTCGGTCTGAAGTATCTGGAAGACTTACTTGTACACCTGTAAATTTTCGGATATTCTTATTACCCCAGTACACAAACTGCAGAACGTTATTGAACACAAAACCTGTGCTGTACGCAGTCCATTAACTGACGCCATATCGAAGCAAATGGCACAGAGTTATGTCTAATACAAATAAAGACTCTTCCAAGTGGTCGAAAACACGATCCATTCTGTAATTGTATATTCAACCAGGTAATGCGATGCTGCCTAGCCAAGGAAGATCTACAAGTTTCTCGTAGTCGCATCTCTAGACACTTTATAAAATCTACAATGTGGTTACCAACATCTTTGTTACCTCACGAACTTGTGATTTGACATATAAATTTATTAAATATCTTTAATCTATAGTTTGGAGCTTACCAACTTTAGACAGTCTATTGCAAATGTCTCTTCGTTGTCCTCAATCACATCGCTTTTTCCCTGGCGATTTCCGTCCATGCAGGAGTGGAGGGTTGATATTAAGTAGTCGCACATCTCCATTTTGTAAAAAAATTCCGTCAAAGTCTTGCGTTATGTCCAAATCTATAAGGTAATAGTCGTCTACACGTAATTGTTGCTATATCTCAGGCAGCTCTACCATTGGAACATCCATTTTATTATTATCAGCTAATTCCCCTTTATCCAGTATAAGCACAGGATTTTTATATTTCCTCGAAACAGTTTTCAGTGCTTCGATGCTGATTTCTTCCCGTATCCCTCTTGCTGTCACACTGTCTCCTGTAGGAGAAAAGGCAGCTCCGCCTGGACGCATTGTCTCGCAGTGACGAAATTGGAGAATTTACTACGTAGATAATAGTTTACAAAGCAACTCAACTACTTCTGTAACATTACAGACCGTGGTCTTTCTAATTGTTCCTGACAGTCCACTTGATCACGGATTTTATCCATCATAACGTTATATCAAAACGTCTCTGTAATAGGTGTAAGCACATTCACATTCTTCTCACTAGGTAGAACAGCATTTTCAGTGTAATTTATGTTGCCAATGTCAGTAACCAGATTGTACAAGTTCTGCTGTAGTAACTACAAACCGAAGCGTTCGCCTGTTGGTCGCTGAGTGACGTTTAGCACTTTGGTGGAACCCTTGTTGACACTTTGGACTATCGCGAATGGATGATCAGTTGCGGCTTCGTTTGACACAGTGAAGACCTGATTTCCGGTCATACACACTGCTTAACTCGTAGCCACGTTGCGCTATTTTGTGTGCTATGTGTCCGTGGCAGGGATGCAGACCACCCCATCGCGAGTACCCCTTTGTGTATGGGATAGAGCCACACACTAGCCGGAATGTGGATAGAGTGATAAGGAATACTAAATTAGAGAGTTCAGATGAAGAGCAAGGAAATCTATAAAAATGGTAATCACGTTATTTGGGCATAAAGACATAGGTATATTGACAGTAACAATGAAGAAGTAATGTGTAGCTGAGGGTACACAACAATATATATCACTTAGTAACCAAATAAATAGGAAGTGCAGGGCAAGCAAGGCGGACAGACAGCAGAAAAAATTGATGAAACGGAATAATAAATGTAAGGACTGACTCAGCATGTAGAAAACTACAAACATCATACGGCTCAATTAAAAGCTAGAGTAGCGCAACATTAAGAGGGCAATGGCAACTCCACTTTTAAACGCAGAGGACAGAGCGGAGCGACGGAAAGAATACGTTGAAGACCTGTGTGAGGGAGTGTGGGGAACTATGTGATGACTTGATGGAACAACTTGGAGCCGATGTGGAATAAAAAAGGGGGTCCAGCATTAGATAATTTAAAAGAGCTTTGAAGAGCAATGGATCAAATAAAGCGGAAGTAGCAGACAACATTCCATTAGAATTTCTGAAGTTATTGGGGGAAATGGCAACCATTTCACTTGGTGAGTGAAATCTATAAGACTGGCAACGTACAGTTAGATTCTCGGTAAAATAACATCCACATATTTCCGAAGATAGCAAGGCCCGGTAACTGAGAGAACTATCGCACAATCACATCAACAGCCACGCTATCAAGCTGCGGACAAGAGTAATGTACAGAGAATGAAGAGCAAATTGAGTCAGATGACGATGAGTTTGACTTAAGGAAATGAACAAGAGTGGAAGTTGTGACGTTGTGCTTGATAATGGAAGAAAGACTGAAGAAAAAGTAAGACATACTCATGATTTGTCGACCTGTAAAAACGTTCAATAATGTAAAATGGTGCAAGATACTCGAAGTTCTGAGAAAAGTAGGAGTATCTTATAGGGAAAGATAGGTAAAATACAATATGTACAAGAAACAAGTAGGAAAAATAGGGAGGAGCGACCGGAATAGAAGCCGAAGAAGAAGATCTCGGATTGAAAAGGGTATAAGACCGGGATGTATTCTTTCAGCACTGCTGTTCAGTTTATACAGCGAAGAAGCAATGATGGAGATAAAGGGTGGTTCGAGGATTGGAATTAAAATTGAGGAGGTACGATGTCAACTGTATGACTCGGTGGCAGCATTTCTAACCCTACTGAAAGTGAGGTAGAGTTACGGGACCTACAGAACTGAATGAATATATTAATGAGTACAGATGGTAGACAGAGAGCAAACCGAAGAAACATGTAAGGGAATAAAAGTAGCAAAAATTAGTTTAATGACACACTTAACGTAAAAGTGGAGGTATGCTGCTACCTTCGAAGCAAAATAACACACGAGAAAAATGCAGACTATCACAATCACTCTTACCAAATGAAACTTACCAACGTCAAACATAGCACTCAGTTTGAGGAAGATGTTTTTGAGGATATACTTTTAGAGCTCATCACTGTATGATAATGAAACATAGATTGTGATAAAACCGAAAACATGAGAACTGAAAAGTTTGAGAAGTACTACTGTAGAAGTAGGTAGAAAAATAGAAGGCTTTATAATAATAACAATAATAAAAAGAGTTTCCGTAGCATCAATAAGAAGAGAAACACGTGGAAAACAATGACAAAACAAGAAAGAGGATGACAGTGCATGTGCTGAGACAATTATAATTTTCATGATAATAGTGCGTATTGTACAGAGTAAGAAACAAATCTTGACATATATACAACAAATAATTAAGGACACTGGGTGCAAATTTATTCTGAGGTGCTTGGCTGGCACAGGAGAAGATTTTATAGACGGCGGGATTAAAACAGTCTGATAACTAATGAATCCAAATTTTAAAAAAGGAAAAAGTTGTGGCAACGGATATCTACGTGGAGGTCACGTTGTTCCCGTACAATGAACGCCAGTGATTTGTGGACGCAGCTACTTCCCGATAACGACCAAGATATTTTCTATCAGATAAAGCAAATTTGGTGTAAAGATATCAAAGTCAATTCACTGTCATGCCCCTGAAACCATCGTAATACGTTTCTGATATTGTGATTTGGACAGTTCACATACAGGACCACATTATCACATCGGGGAAGATGATAAGCATGAACGGTTGCAGGTGGTCTGCAACAGTGTTCAGATTGTCCACTGCAGCCTTGATGTCTTCGACTACTACTACTGCAGATGCTACCGGAGCTAAGGTCAAACTCAGCCACGAAACATAGTACAGTCTAAGACAAAAAAAAGAAAAGAAACAACTATCACGAAGGAGTTGTCCGAATGGGACGTAAATCGGTAGATGTGATGTACACGTGCAGACAAGCAAATGATTGAAATTTCAGAAAAAAATGGTTGATTTAATAATGAAAAAGAGCTCCAAGAACTGAGCAAGTCAGTATTGTGTTGGTCCACCTCTGGCTCTTATTTAAGCAGTTGTTAGGCTTCAAATTGATTGACATAGTTGTTGGATGTCCTCCTGATGGTATCGTACCAAGTTATGTCCAGTTGGAGAGTTAGACCGTCTCTGTCCCGAGCTGATGAGAGCTCTGCCTAAAATGTTCCAGACATTCACAATTAGGGAGAAATCCGGCGATTTTGCTTGCCAAGGCTGCATTTTGCAAGTACGAAGAAAAGCAGTAGAAACTCTCGCCGTGTGCGGGTGGCCATTATCTTGTTGGAATGCAAGCCCAACGTGCCTGGCAATGAAACGGGGAATAGAATGTCGTCTATGTACCCCAGTGCTGCAAGGGAGCCGTGGATAGGAACCAAAGGAGTCCTGCTACGAAAAGAAATGGCACACCAGACCGCTCCTGGTTGTCTTAGGTCAGACTGGCATAGAATTATTTTCAGTGACGGGTCGCACTTCGAGTTCAGCCCCGATATGCAACTAAGCCTTGTCTGGAGTCGCTGTGGACAGCAGTGGGATACCAGCCAGACTATCCATTAGCCAGGACAGATGGTCTGTATTACAATTCATTTCGTAGCAGGACACCTTTGGTTATCATCTGCGGCACCTCTACAGCACAACGGTACAGCGACGACGTTCTAAGTCCCGTTTTGCCGCGCTTCGTGGCAATCCGGGGTGGGCTTACACTTCAGCAAGATAAAGCCCGCCCGCACACGGTGAGTGTACTGATTTTTTTAGTGCCTGGAAAACCCTACCTTGGCCATCAAGGTCATAGGATCTCTCTCCATTTGAGAAATTTTGCAGCAGCATGGGCAGGACCCTAAAACCAGGTCGGGGTTATGACGATCTAAACTGCCAATTTCACAGAATTTGGCACGATATGCCTCAGAAGAATATCCAAGATGTCTATCAACCAATGCGAAGACGAATATCTGCGTGTATAAGCGCCAGGGGCGGACCAATGCGTTATTGAGTTGCTGTATTTGTGAAGATATTTCACTTGAATAACTTATCAAATTTTGCTGAAATTGTGATCATATCTTCAAATTTCCATCTCCTGCATCAGTTGCGTGGTGCATGTTTCGAGCTGACGTTCGCCTATTCATCCGTCTAGTCAATTCGTCTCCATTTTTGCACGGTCAGGTCTCGATGACGCCATGGTTATCAATGTCGTGACTTATGTTGCCGTTGTGTCAACTTAGGAACACGTTGGGAACGGCGGCTGCAGGGTGCGACATTCAAAAATGTAGTACTGTAAAAACAATAGAACCTTCTTCAGCAATGAACTCTGTCGCCAGATCCACCATTGATCGCCCACTAACCTTTTCTGCAGAGAGGTAGCTCTCCGTTCTTCACTTGCTATGCAAAGATACGGTCTACTCATTCTTTCACCGACCTTCAGTACTTTCCGTAGATGCTCCCGACAACAGCACGCGAGATGCTCGTTCCCAGACAACGCCCACCGTTAAAACAGCTCATGAAAGTGGCTATTCTTCCCCACGGATCGTGTCTTCACTAGAATGATTTGCTATTCGTTCTTGCTTCTCCACCAATCTCGCGGTGGAGAGTGAGCAAAGTTTTGCCTCCTAAATATAGATAACTCAGTTCAATCACCCACAAACTAATTCAGGGCTGAGAAGACGTGGTGTCGTTCAATGCAAATTTGCACACTTACAATGAAATGGCGATTGAGCTAGGTACTTGAGGAGTGGTATGGCTAAGCTATCAAATATCGTTAAAAAATGGTTCAAATGGCTCTGAGCACTATTGGACTTAACAGCTACGGTCATCAGTCCGCTAGAACTTAGAACTACTTAAACCTAACTAACCTAAGGTCATCACACAACAGCCAGTCATCACGAGGCAGAGAAAATCCCTGACCCCGCCGGGAATCGACCCCGGGAACCCGGGCGTGGGAAGCGAGAACGCTACCGCACGACCACGAGCTGCGGACAAACATCGCTCAATAACAATTTTATTAAAATAAACCATCACTGCGCTCATCACATAACAAGATGCACATTGTTGCCCAAAACTAGACAATGCCAGTTGATGATCAATTACCTTCGTCTTACAGTCAATAGGGTGTGTGCAGGACCCAAACTCGGTGCTATTTCACAGTACTGTGCGTGTCTTTGTACAGCACTTTGGCCAAATAGTGCAAACCCTGGAACTTATAAAACAACTAAATGGAATATATTTAACAAATGCACAGCAACGAGTTGCCCAAAGCGGGCAGCTCTTCAGTTTCGCAGGAAAAGACATTGCGTTGCCCGCACCAAGAAATGTATTTAAAATAACCATTCACGATATTAATAAATAGTTAAAATCCACAAATAGGAATAAGAATAAGTTAAGAATATAGTATATTGATCAGCCGGAATATAATGACCATTGACCTACTATCGATATAAACCCACCAAGGCGATGGCAGAGTCATCTGACTGGAATGACTGATAGTCAGGCACGTACATATGCAGTGTCAGTGCGCGTGCTGTCCGTGTGTAGAATGGTAAGGGCGCGCGATCTATCTGAATTTGACCGAGGGCAGTTTGTGGTGGCACGGAGGCTCGGTACTAGCGTTTCGGATACTGCACGACTTGTCGAGTGTTCGAGGAGTGCTTTGGTGAGTGTCTTCAAGACGTCTCGGAACCAAGGTGAAACCACTTCCTGACGTCATGGGGTTGGGGGGCCACCCCTCATTGCAGATGTCAGATGTTGTAGTGTGAGTAGACTGGTAAAACAGGACAGGTGGCAAACTGTGGCAGAACTAACAACAGACTTTAATGCTGGGCAGAGTACGTTTCTGAACACACAGTGCACCGAACAGTCCTAAAGATGGGTCTTCGCAGCCGACCACACTTGCGTGTGCCAATGCTAACACCGCGACGTCGGCAAGTAGGACCGAAACGACGACGTGACCATAGGCGCAAGATGTTGAAGCAGTCCAGTGCGTTGCATCGTCTGATGAACTGAATCCCGATACCTTCTTCATCATGCCGACGAGGGCGCGAATCCGTCGTCTCCCAGGGAAACAGCTCCTTGACACCTATACTGCAAGGCAGAGACAAGCTGGGGACGGCTCCATTATTCTCTGGGGAACACTCACGTGGGCATTCGTGGGTCCAGTGGAACTCATGCAGAGCACCACGACGGCAAAGGAATAGCGTTGTCACCAGGCCACGAGAGTGATAGAGTGGTTCGAAGAACACAGTGGCGGTTTCCATTTGATGTACTGGCCCCCCAACTCGCCAGATCTGAAGCTGATCGAACACATCTGAGATGTGATGATTGAACGTGCCCGATAGAATACATCTGGGGGATGACTGAACGTGTCGTCACAACTCATCGCACCCCTCCCGTGAATTTTTGGGAATCTGGTGACTTGTTTGTGCGGATGTGGTTGCAACCCATTCCAGCGACCTACCAAGGCCTCACTGCTACCATGTCACGTCATGTCGCCGCTGATATCTGCGCTAGAAGTAGACTTGCCGGTTATTAGTTAGGTGGTCATAATGTTCTGGATGATCAGTGTATCTAACGCCAGGGACTACTACTTCCTGAATGATAAACGACAGCCAGCTAGGATGAAACTTGCAGGAAACACCACCGATTACGGAAGCGTATCGAACAGAAAGAAGCAAAAGTTGCAGCCCTGAGTAGGACAAGTACAATGCTCACACAACTAAAATCCTAAAACCAGACGCACTCACAGAGCAAGTTCAGAGCAGCTGTACTACTCAAATCTATTCTCCCCGTACACACTGGTACCTAAACGAATACATAGTCATTTTAAGCCTCCGATAAATAACATTTCATTCCGACCCACAACAATGGGAAAAACTGACGGACAGAAACAGTTTAACGCCAAACAGTATATACTCAACTCTTTTCAAGTTTGTCGGTTCCAGCAACAAATGCCAAGCGACTTCAGAAACCACAAGTAAGAGACAGCCTTCAGACCAATAGGGGATGAATTTTTGGTAAATAGCACAAAACCTGACTGGACTGTATCCTAAAAGTTGGCCCCACAGCAGAAGTACGCAACAACAGAAAATGTTTTGAAACATTCTCACCAAGTTCAGTTCCTGTTTCAAGCGCTAACGCGTACATCAGTCTTCCTTTGATCGAGCCTCGTGACCCGACGATTCCTTCTCACAGCCTCACATTGCCTGCATGCTCGCATAGTAAGCACTAGCGTCGTGCACTCGGCCACACGCTACTCTGGAGGCGTCCACTTGGTCTGTCCAGTCGGAACACTCTCTGGCTGCCAGCTGGAACCTTCCTCCATCTTCACCGCCAGACAGAGGCTTGTCGAGCCCTGTACGCCTGTACAAGGCTCGGAAGTCGCAGCACACACCCTCTCGGGCGCCACACATAAAGCTGTTGCGGGGTAACAGCCATGGAGCTGTTGCGGGGTAACAGCCATGGAGCACAATCACGTGCAGCATCGATAAGAGCCGGCACTGCTCATACGTCGTGCACTCGGCCACACGCTACTCTGGAGGCGTCCACTTGGTCTGTCCAGTCGGAACACTCTCTGGCTGCCAGCTGGAACCTTCCTCCATCTTCACCGCCAGACAGAGGCTTGTCGAGCCCTGTACGCCTGTACAAGGCACACACCCTCTCGGGCGCCACACATAAAGCTGTTGCGGGGTAACAGCCATGGAGCTGTTGCGGGGTAACAGCCATGGAGCACAATCACGTGCAGCATCGATAAGAGCCGGCACAGCTCATACGAACCATCAGCGGGTATTTAAATGTTTAGAGATGCAATTCTCTGTGACAGGTAGAATGTCCAACTGTATGAATCAGTGTGGTTCGTGTTTAGTGTAGTTACAAAATGTGATAAGATATAAACGGTATGTGAACAGTGTCAGATGTAAAGTGGTGACTGTCAAGGACCGAGAGGTGATGCTTATTCGATTGAGACAGCGCATGAGCAGCTAACAGATTTCTGAAGGGGCTGTCTGGACGAATCGTGCAGTATCCATATTTGTGGTGCACTCGGATGTTACAGGAGCCTGATGTTTATCTGCATGGAAATATGGGTGCGGCATACTGGTCGTCACGGTTCCGATACACAACATCTGACCACCATACGTCCACATCTACGTCTACATATTCACTCAGCAAGCTACCATATGGTGCGCAGAGAGTGATTTCCTTTCCTGTAACATCTGCAATTAGAACGAGGGAAAAAAGGCTGTTTATATAACTCAGTATGAGACTTAATATCTCCTATCTGATATTCTTGACCCTTACGCGAAATGTATGTTGACGGCAGTTGTTCTGCAGTCAGCTTCAACCGTCAGTATTCCAAATTCTCTCAGTAATGTCGTTCCAGGGATTCCCATTTCAGTTCCCGAAGAATCTCTGTAATATTTGCGTGTTGCTTGAACCTAGAGGTAGCTAATGCAGCAGTCAGCTACATTAGCATCCTATATGCGATATCATTTACATATGAATCACCGAGTCCCAAAATTCTCCTAGTGAACGTTAGTCTACCAGTCGCTTTCCCTGCCACAATCCTCATGATGGTTTCATTTCATATCACATTCAAACGTCACACCCAGAAATTTGAACGACATGACTGTGTCAGGCAGGACACCACTAACACGGTTTTCAAACATTACACGTTAGCTTTTATCTCTCATCTGGATCAACTTACATTTTTCCACATTTAGAGGTGGCTGCCATTCATCACGCCAACTAGAAATTTTGCCTAAGACATTTTGTATCCACCTACAGCCACTCAACGGTGTCACCTTCGCATACGTGACAGCATCATCAGCAAACAGCCGCGGATTGCTGCTTACCCTCTCCGCTATATCGTTTATGTACACAGAAAATAACTGCGGTTCTATCACATTCCGCTGGGGAATTCCTGACGATAACCTGGTCTCCCACGAACAATGACAATGTCCATATCTGGGAACATTTTCCACACGCTCGTAACTTCGCTAACAGTCTGCAGTGGAGTACCACGTCAAATGCTTTTCGAAAATATAGATATATGGAATCTGTCTGTTGTCCTTCATCTATAGTTCCCAGTATATCATGTGAGAGAAGGGCAGGCTGAATTTCGTATGAGCGATGCTTTCTAAAAGTATGCTGATTCATCCGCAACTCGTGGTATAGTGGCTAGCGTTGCTGCCTCTGGATCGCAGAGTCCCGGGTTCGATTCCCTGCCGGTTTGGCGATTTTCTCTGTCCGGGGCTGGGTGTTTGTGTTGTCCTCATCATTTCACCATTTCATCATCATCATTATCATTAGTGACGATGAATAGAATGGACTGTGCACAACACTGTGACTTTGTACGGGCGCTGATGACCGCGCAGCTGAGCGGCCCACAAACCAAACATCATCATCATCATCTATGCTGATTCGTGGACAGATGCTTTCCAGTCAGTAGCAGATTTATTATATTCTAAATCGTAATATGTTCAAGAATTCTGTAACAAACCGATGTTAAGATATTGTTCTACAATTTTGTGGGTCCGTTGTTTTACTCTTCTTACATACAGGAGTCATCTCCGCTATTTCCCAGTCGCTCGGGAGTCTACACTGTGCGAGCGATTCGCAATAAAAGCAAGCTAAATAAGGAGCTACTGTCGTATAGTACCCTTAGTAAAACCCATCTTGTGTCCCATCGGGACCTGTCAACTAATTTTGTTTCCAACTCGTTCAGTTTTTGCCTACGTCACGAATTCCTAGTAATATTTTGTCTATACGTTAGTCTCTGCGATGGTCAAACGACGGTATGTATGTACAATTCTGCTTCATGAATGATTTCTTTAATGCGGTACTTAAACCCTCGGCTTTCGTTTTGCTAACTTCTACTGTCGCACCAGACTGGTCAATGAGTGACTGCACTGAAGCCTTAGACTAACATAGTGATTTGACGTAGGACCAGAATTCCTTCAGGTCCTCGTCCAGATCTTTTACTAAGGTGTGATGGTTGTACTTGTTGCATGCTTCTGGCGTAATATTTCTACAGCCACACAAATCTCTAGGAATGTTTGCCTGTCGTCACTTACGCGTTCTCTTTTAAACCCAGAGTACAACAGCCTTTGCTTCATCAGCATTTTCTAAATTTCATTGTTAAACCACGGCTGGTCCCTCTCCGTCTTAATCCACTAGGCCCATACTTCTCCAGAACACCTCACCATCACCTACCCATCAACAGAGCATACAGCAACACCTCTTCACATGTGTGTCTGCCAGCTGAGAACAAGTAAGAGCCTGCCTGCAACGTTCAGTGTCATCCGACAGCAATGGTGGAAACCCACCAACAGCGAGAGTACACAGTTACCGTCCCATACAGAAACTGCTGTTATCGCCACAACACAGCTGCGTTGGGAGTGATGCCGTGACCAGCAAGCGTGGACTGCTGACGAATGGCATCTCGTTGTGTTCTGCGGCGAGTCATGGTTCGACACTACCACGGGCGACCACAGGCAGCAACTATGGCGGCGATCTGTGAAGAAGTACCTTCTTGCACACTGAGGAAACGGCACAGTAGCAGGTCACACAAATCCTTTGTCTTCGCCTATTACATCTAATGCGACACTGTGATGGTGCCATTTTTCAAATGGACCGTACTGATTTGCACGTGGATCGTGTTTCGATAATGTGTTTACGAGGAGCTGAGCGACTTCCGTGGCCTGCGAGATTCCTACATCTCGCAGCGATAGAACAAGCATGGCTGCAGTTCGGACGCCAGCTTCTTCCTAGTTCCAGGAGTGATATCACGGATCATTTACAAGAATTGTGGACCAGCTTACCTCAGAAGATGATGCGGTAGCCTTGTCAAGCCATTCTCGACCGAATCGGAGCATTCATCCAAGCTATAGTGGGTGCAACTTCATACGGGTAAGTGGGCTCTTATGGCTAATTTCTCTGCAATTTTGACTCTGTTTTGCAATCACGCAAAAAGTAACATCATGTACCGTATCAGTCAGTGGAGCTTCATTTAGTTTCCTCCTCCAATTTTGGTTGTTTTACTTGTTTCTCTTGCAATGTATTTCAAATGAAGAAAATTCTGTCGGCAATACCTCCTTAATGGATATCTGTGCTACGTCAGCTCTGTTACCACAGATAACATCAAATGAGTTTACACCGATAAACTAAACATTTCAAAGTCTCTTCGTAATTCTGTTACTGCATACAAACAGAACATATTCGAACACTACAATAATAAAAGTATGCTTGATTTACTTGTTGCCTGAAGGGCACTGTTGCATTTGAAAAATCAAGTAGTTATTACTCTTGGCTGTGGCTCTAGGGCGTGATACAAGTCTTTCAATTGGGTACCACCTCGGTGGCTCGCGTGTCCCTAATCTAGGCCAGCATTCTTCCTGGGGAAAGGGTTCATGGCAGAGTGAAATATTCCGTGGTTCGACCGCCATTAGATCCGGTCATCCTGCGGTTTTCAAGGTACGAGCCTTTCCATTAGACTACTGAGCAGATGTTATGGAAGAGATTTTCACGGGGATTCCGATAATACGGACAACTTTAATCACCTGATGCTCCATGACTTCCCTGATGTCATCTTCCAGCAGGGTAATTAGCCGAGTGACACGGCCGTAACGTGGTTTGTCGAGCCTCTTATTGAGCTACGTTGACGTATTAGCTACCAAATACGGCCGATCTTCTGTACTCTAAGGAACACACCTGCGACGCTATAGGGAGGCAGATCTGTGCCTACAGAGTACCCGCCCTTAACGTTCTGGAACGGCATGGCTTGTCCATAGATATCTGAAGGCAGATACCAGGAAACCTACCAAGAACTTGGTGAATCCGTGCGCCATAGAATCGTATTACCTTCGGAAGGTGGAGGAATCCGCTGTGAATCTGGCCATCATAATATGTAGTCTTATCTGTGTATATCATAGTCTGTTCCAAAAAGCCTGCCAAAGTATTCACTTCTTGTCACGATTTCAAAGTGTATCTCCCTGAAACTCCACAACATTCATTTCGTCCAGTCTTTACATTTGAGTCCCTTAAAACATGCAGCAGGGAGTACTTTAGGACAGGGTGCTCCATAATGATCTTTCCAAATTTGATCACGTAAATTTCAGAAATGGGGTAAAGCAGAAAAGCACTGATTACGGTATGATGACCACACTCACCTACAGTTTTTGAAGCAATTTAAAAGAGTTCAGTGTGTGCCCCGAAGGAAATCAAAAGGATATTTCAATTCTTAGCACGTCCGGCCCAGTGTATTCGCATTAGCGTGTGCAACTGCTGTTCTGATGCGAGCTCGCAGTTTCTGCAGGTCCTGCACCGGGGTCTGAAAGACACCATTCTTCACAAAGACCGCAAAAAGGCAAATAAATAAATAAAACTGCCATAATACATTAGAATTTTATAGCAACTTCCCGAAGATAAGATGATGGTAGTAAAAAACTTTTAAAAGCGATCAGCGTGGAACAAAAAAAGTGTCTACACTGCGATCGCGGCGTATAAAGTGTGTTTATTTTCGACTGTACGGATCGCTCCACTACACAGAATTGTACCTTACACGATCGTGTAGACTGAGTCTCAGTGAGGACATGCGCCATATTGCTGCAGCATATGTCAGTTCTTCGACCTGTCACTACGTACTTTTACTCTCGCGGCCCCACAAACCGCAATCGGCTTATGGCTTCATCAGGCAGCCTCCGCCACAGCGTTCTGTTCTTGGTATCTTCTTTACATTCTCCAAGTATGTGAAGATCCTTGGGTACGTGGTCTGTCCATTTTAGTTTCGGGGTGTCTGAGGATCTTCGTTCAATGCTTATCTTCTCCAAAAATTCTCTCAGTCGTGATCCCTCCCCTCTTCTACAAACGTGCCCAGCCCGTCTCAGCCTCCTTTTCTTGGCTTCCGTAACAACACCTGGTTCATTATAAAACTTCATCAGCTCCCGCTTCTTCTTCTTCGCCATCCCCCTTCCTCGTAAATTGGTCGATATATCCTCCACATTATTTTATTTTCGAAAACGTTTATGTTTCTCTCTGTATACTTACCTATTCTCCATAGTTTTTTTATATACGTTGTGGATTGAAACCCCGTGAACTGAAGATCGCAAATGAAATCTTCTTTATTTCGATGATTACTACTTTCGGCTAACAATTTAACCATCTTCAGACCATAAAACATTTTGTACATGATGATCTCTGCTACGAAATTACGTAAATACTGAAAGTCAGTTACTAAATTGTAAAGGCATGACGACTATGCATCATGACCATCGTTCAGTTGTAATGGCCACAACGATGAAAAGCTGTTTTTAATCTAATTTATGGATTCTTCCGTTACATATTCGTAGAAAAATTACACATTTAAGTTGAATAACGGCTACACTTTTTTTGTTCCACTGATTTTTGTTTACTTCCTTCTGAATCTGCTTAGTGTACTCATCTCTTGGTCTCAAAAATGGTTCAAATGGCTCTGAGCACTATGGGACTTAACTTCTGAGGTCATCAGTCCCCTAGAACTTAGAACTACTTAAACCTAACTAACCTAAGGACATCACATACATCCATGCCCTAGGCAGGATTCGAACCTGCGACCGTAGTGGTCGCGCGGCTCCAGACTGTAGCGCCTAGAAACGCTCGGCCACTCCGGCCGGCTCTCTTGGTCTCCCTCTACGAGTTTTACCCTCCACGCTGCCCTCCAATGCTAAATTTGTGATCCCTTGATGCCTCAGAACATGTCCTACCAACCTGTCCTTCTTCTTGTCAAGTTGTGATACAAACTCCTCTTCTCCCCAATTCTATTCAATACTTCCTCATTAGTTATGTGATCTACCCATGTAATCTTCAGCATTCTTCTGTAGCACCACAATTCGAAAGCTTCTATTCTCTTCTTGTCCAAACTATTTATCGTCCATGTTTCAGTTCTATACATGACTACACTCCATACAAATACTTTCAGAAACGACTTCCTGACACTTAAATCTGTACTCGATATTAACAAATTTCTCTTCTTCAGAAACGCCTTGCTTGCCATTGTCAGTCTACATTTTATATCCTCTCTACTTCGACCATCATCAGTTACTTTGCTCCTCAAGTAGCAAAACTCCTTTACTGCTTTAAGTGTCTCATTTCCTAATCTAATTCCCTCTGCATCACCCGACTTAATTCGACGACATTACATTATCCTCGTTTTGCTTTTGTTGATGTTCATCTTATATCCTACTTTCAAGACACTGTCCATTCCGTTCAACTGCTCTTCCAAGTCCTTTGCTGTCTCTGATAGAATTACAATGTCACCGGCGAACCTCAACGTTTTTATATCTTCTCCATAGACTTTAATACCTACTCCGAATATTCCTTTTGTTTCCTTTACTGCTTGCTCAATATACAGATTGAATAACAGCGGGGACAGGCTACAACCCTGTCTCACTCCCTTCCCAAACGCTGCTTGCCTTTCATGCCCCTCGACTCTTATAACTGCCATCTGGTTTCTGTACAAATTGAAAATAGCCTTTCGTTCCCTGTATTTTACCCCTGCCACCTTCATAATTTGAAAGAGAGTATTCCAGTAAACATTGTCAAAAGCTTTCTCTAAGTCTACAAATGCTAGAATTGTAGGTTTGCCTTTCCTTAAGCTATTTTCTAAGATAAGTCGTAGGGTCAGTATTGCCTCACGTGTTCCAACATTACTGCGGAATCCAAACTGATCTTCGCCGAGGTCGGCTTCTAGCAGTTTTTCCATTCGTCTGTAAAGAATTCGCGTTAGTATTTTGCAGCTGTGACTTATTAAACTGATGGTTCGGTAATTTTCACATCTGTCAACACCTGCTTTCTTTGGGATTGGAATTATTATATTCTTCTTGAAGTCTGAGGGTATTTCGCCTGTCTCATACATCTTGCTCGCCAGATGGTAGAGTTTTGTCAGGACTGACTATCCCAAGGCTGTCAGTAGTTCCAATGGAATGTTTTCTACTCCCGGGGCCTTGTTTCGACTCAGGTCTTTCAGTGCTCTGTCAAACTCTTCACGCAGTATCGTTTCTCCCATTTCATCTTCATCTACATCCTCTTCCATTTCCATAATAATGTCCTCAAGTACATCGCCCCTGTATAGACCCTCTATATATTCCTTCCACCTTTCTGCTTTCCCTTCTTTGCTTAGAACTGGGTTTCCACGTGAGCTCTTGTTATTCATCCAAGTGGCTCTCTTTTCTCCAAAGGTCTCTTTAATTTTCCTGTAGGCAGTATCTATCTTACTCCTCAGGAGATAAGCCTCTACATCCTTACATTTGTCCTCTAGCCATCCCTGCTTAGCCATTTGTCACTTCCAGTCGATCTCATTTTTGAGACGTTTGTATTCCCTTTTGCCTGCTTCATATTTCTACTGTCATCCAAGGATTTCTGCTAGCCCTCGTCTTTTTACCTACTTGATCCTCTACTGCCTTCACTACTTCATCCCTCAGAGCTACCCATTCTTCTTCTACTGTATTTCTTTCTACTATTCCTGTCAATTGTTCCCTTATGCTCTGCCTTAAACTCGGTAAAACCTCTGGTTTAGTCAGTTTATCCAGGTCCCATCTCCTTAAATTCACATCTTTTTGCAGTTTCTTCAGTTTTAATCTACAGTTCATAACCATTAGATTGTGGCCAGAGTCCACATCTACCCCTGGAAATGTCTTACAATTTAAAACCTGGTTCCTAAATCTCTGTCTTACGATTATATAATCTCTCTGATACCTTCTAGTATCTCCAGGATTCTTCCATGTATACAACCTTCTTTTATGATTCTTAAACCAAATTTTACCTATGATTAAGTTATGCTCTGTGCAAAATTCTACCAGACGGCTTCCTCTTTCATTTCTCTTCCCCAGTCGATATTCACCCACTATGTTCCTTTCTCTCCCTTTTCCTACTCTCGATTTCCAGTCACCCATGACTATTAAATTTTCGTCTCCCTTCACTACCTGAATAATTTCTTTTATCTCATCATACATTTCATCAATTTCTTCATCATATGCAGAGCTAGTTGTCATATAAACTTTTACTACCGTAGTGGGCATGGGCTTCGTGTCTATCTTGGACAGAATAAAGCGTTCACTATGCTGTTGGTAGTAGCTTACCCGCACTCCTATTTTTTATTCATTATTAAACCTACTCCTGCATTACCCCTATTTGATTTGGTATTTATAACCCTGTATTCACCTGACCAAAAGTCTTGTTCCTTCTCCACCGAACTTCACTAATTTCCACTATAGTTAACTTCAACCTATCCATTTCCCTTTTTATATTTTCTAACCTACCTGTCCGATTAAGGGATCTGACATTCCACGCCCCGATCCGTAGAACGCCAGTTTTCTTTCTCCTGAAAACGACGTCCTCTTGAGTAGTCCCTGCCGGAGATCCGAATGGGGGACTATTTTATCTCCGTAATATTTTACCCAAGAGGACGCCATCATCATTTAACCGTACAGTATAGTTGCATGTCCTCGGAAAATATTACGGCTGTAGTTTCCCCTTGCTTTCAGCCGTTCGCAGTACCAGCACAGCAAGGCCGTTTTGGTTAGTGTTCAAGGCCAGATCATTCAATCATCCAGACTGTTTCCCCTGCAACTACTGAAAAGGCTGCTGTCCCTCTTCAGGAACCACACGTTTGTCTCGCCTCTCAACAGATACCGCTCCGTTGTGGTTGCACCTACGGTACGGCCATCTGTATCGCTGAGGCACGCAATGCTCCCCACCAACGGCAAGGTCCATGGTTCATGGGGGTACGGTTATATAGTTATGATGCCGTAATTTGTGAAGTCGTGACGTAGGCTGCGAACTGTCTGACCGAGCATTGGTAACTTATTCTAAATAAAAAACATCTTTTACATTGTAAATTATAGTATATGCAATGGACAATATTAACCAATGTACTTGGTTAAAATAAACAATATACAGTATTACAAGTTATATTGTTGATGTTTCTATGGTAAGCAAGATAAGGAATATAAAAGCTATTGTGTTTTAATTTTGAATTGCTGTATGTCTTATTGTGGCGGTTTGTGGCTATCAGGCATGCGAAGCTTAAAAGTGGCGATGTTCTCCGATGTAGTTGAATTTAATTATGGCATGTGTGGATATTGCCATTTTAAGAAATATTTTGACTTTTGTGAAGCTGTAATGGCATCAACACTAACCAAGAATATTTTATGTATAACCTCCCCACACAAAATAGTTAAATGAAAAACATGAAAATGTAGCCAAATATAACCTCCCAACAAAAATAATGTCTAATAAGAATGGAAATTGGAGCCATATATCGTTAAATTGAAATGAAGCCAAGCGTAACCTCCTTGCAAAATTAAAAAAATAGTAATTGATCATAAACCCACAATAATATTAATTAAATAATGAACCATGAACTGAATGTAACATCTCAACACAAATAATTAACCTGATAAATTTTATATGGGCAGCTGCGCTGACCTTCGGCCCTGTGAAATAATTAAACCTGATGAATTCTTACCTCAGTAACACTGCATCTATATCTGCTCTTATTTCTCGGCACAGCTCTGTGCAATGCTGGCGTATATTTAATTTTGATTCTTGGAGGAAATGCATAGGAAATATTCCTTAAGTTGAAATGAATGCTTTTTCTTCAAAAGAGTTGAAAAATTCTTTAAATTGAAATGATTACTTTTCTTTAAAAGATTTACTTTATAGAAAAATTATTATTGGGGCATTTTTTGAACAAATTAATTACAATTAACATACGTTATTAGCTGAGCGCAATGCTGCTTCATTACCTTCTACAATAATACACATCGTCCACCACAATCCTGACCAGACTCGTGGGCAGAGCACACCGTGGACGCATGCCGACGCGCCACACACAACTGTATCCGACTTCTACTACAGACAGAGTGCAACTCGCAACTGTTCCTGCCGACTCGGTACACGCAACTGAACTCCCGCGCGGTCAAGCGCAGACTAGCAACGATAAATAACTCTCTGGTCAGAGATTCTGTCATGCCTCGCCATCGTTGGTAATGAATACATATGAAACGTACGCCTTTCATATGATCTGAAGATGGGTAGATTGTTAGCCGAAACAAATAACCAAGGCAATTAACGCGTATTTCATGTGTACTCTTAACTTCATGGGTTTTCAATCCCCAACAAGTGTTGTTGTTGTTGTGGTCTTCAGTCCAGAGATTGGTTTGATGCAGCTCTCAATGCTGCTCTATCCTGTGCAAACTGCTTCATCTCCCAGTACGTACTGCAGACTACATCCTTCTGAATCTGCTTAGTATATTCATGTCTTGGTCTCCCTCGACGAGTTTTACCCTCCTCGCTGCCCTCCAATACTAAATTGGTGGTCCCTTGATGCCTCAGAACATGTCCTACCAACCGATCCCTTCTTCTTGTCAAGTTGTGCCACATACTCCTCTTCTCCCCAATGGTATTCGATACCTCCTCGTTAATTATCTGGTCTACCCATCTAATCTTCAGCATTCTTCTGTAGCACCACATTTTGAAAGCTTCTATTCTCTTCTTGTCCAAACTACTTATCGTTCATGTTTCACTTCCATACATGGCTACACTCCATACAAATACTTTCAGAAACAATTTCCTGACACTTAAACCTATTCTCGATGTTAACAAATTCCTCTTCTTGAGAAACGCTTTCCTTGCCACTGCCAGTCTAAATTTTATATCCTCTCTATTTCGACCATCATCAGTTATTTTGCTTCCCAAATAGCAAACCTCCTTTACTACTTTAAGTCTCTCATCACCCAATTTTATTCGACTACATTCCATTATCCTCGTTTTGCTTTCGTTTGTGTTCATCTTATGTCCTCCTTTCAAGACACCATCCATTCCTTTCATCTGCTCTTCCAGGTCCTTTGCTGTCTCTGACAGAATTACAACGTCATCGGCGAATCTTAAGGTTTTTATTTCTTCTTAATGGATTTTAATACATACTCCGTTCTTTTGTTTCCGTTACTGCTTGCTCAATATACAGATCGAATAACAACCCTGTCTGACTCCCTTCCCAATCACTGCTTCCCTTTCATGTCCTTCGACTCTTATAACTGCCATTTGGTTTGTGTACAAATCCCCAACATAAATAAAAAAAATTACAACAGATTGCGTATTTCCTTTTTGATAATTTCAGCAGACTTGATATTCTCCTTATGTCTGTCCCACGTAAGCTAATACTGGTCTGATAATGGTTTTATTCACCCTTATTTTCGTTCCTCTTGATAAAATTTAGGGTGATAGTGTTTTGTTTAGTTAATATGATGCTCTAGATGGCGTTTTTATTGTCGCTCATATTTGTTGTATCTCATCATTTATCTTAATTACTCCAACCAACAGATGTTTGAACTCTTCTGCTTGTTCGAATCCATGGTCATCGGTCTTTATGGTTTCCACCTTCTGATCTTCTACTTTCTTTCTACCCTCATGAATTTTGTTTCTTAGTCACCTAGCTGTAATCCAACTTCCTTAGCTTGTTGAAACAGTTTTCTTGCCAGTATTTTCGGGTCATCTAGATTTGCAGAGATTAATGCTTGCTCACCCGCGAATGTCAGTACATTTATTTTTGTTTCTCTTTTAATTCCCTCCTCTGCTTCACTTGTTGCATCCAGTGCCTCCTTTTTATTATTACACTGAGCAAGAGTGGTGACATTCCACCTCCTTGCTTGACTGCCGTTATCATGTCAAAAGGCTGGAATATTGTGCACACATTTTCAATATCCCTTTTGAGTCTTCCAGTGTATCTTTTACAAAATTTGTAATCTTCTTTAGTATTCCAGATGTTGGCATTTTCATTTCTTCGACCTGCGAAAACGCAAACCACTGCAACATATCCAAATAAAGTGTAGAGGTTATTTACCCTCTGCAATGAAGGTCCGACCACTTTTTCAAAATGAAATACTGTTGCTATCTTACGAACTGACACAGTTGATTTAACAATGCAAACTGCAAATGATGTGACACTTGATACACTCAACTGCGGCCGTGTGTTGATGGGAGGTCACGGCGTTGGACTGTCACGCACCATTTACGTGCTCAGGTCGACAAGTTGTGTCGGCTTTTTTTCCCCGGACACGTAAAAGCATGCTTTGTCCGTGAACGTCACCTTTTTCTGCTAGTGTGAGTCATCAGCGCTGCGACTCAGAATTCCAATTGCAAATGCCTTGCGCTTTGTCTCACAGGTTGAAGCGCAGGCACCCGTGCTGCTAGTAGTGTGGAAGCATCTTTCACATGAATGGTGGTAGTCGCAGCTGTATAGACGCTTAACACACTGATTTCGTTTGTCTCCAGATAATTTTTTTTAATAAAGGAAATGAATTTCCTACATGAGTTCGCGATTGCCGTGAAGAATTTTGTGAACAGAATCATCTTGGTAGTTAAAGACTTCCTCTATTAACCTACAGCCACCATCCGATATAAACTTGCAAAACAAGTTTCAGTGTCTATTTATGACACTTCGAGAGTCCTAGACCTTCATGAACCACTGTCTGATGGTCGGAGGTGACGGATGAAATGGTCCTGGATAGCAATGGCATGTACATGGAAGTGACAACGGCTGGTTATCCAGAAATGATATATATATATATATATATATATATATATATATATATATATATATATATATATATATATATATATATATTTGTCAAACTGTAACACATTTATTTCCCAAGGTCATTTTGTTTCTTCTCTATTTTTTTAAAGAAATTTCGTACAATAGTAACCATTATATAAAATCAACTCCTCGTTAGCAATAGTACACCAGACCACTGTACTGAGCCCAGTTATTACTGCTTTTATTTTAATTTGAAATAAGGGTTTCAACTAAAACGAAGATAGAATTGACAAAATCTTACTTGTTTTAACTCAAATGGGCGTTAGTCAATCCTTCAATATTTAATATGACTTTTCATTAAAAAGTAACCAGATAAAACGCGAGATTCCGAAAGCAATACTTACAGTTTGTCCCAAGAAATTTCTACACGAGCTTGTGGCTCACTTAACAGGACACATATCTGTTAGACAGTGAGGAAATTTAATAGTAAGAAATACGTGAACCAAAGGGGTAATCAACTGACTTCCGTACGCAGGAACGGAGTGACGCCCTACTGCTTGCTGCTTACATATTCGTCCAATAGTGAATGGGACCCAGCTTAATAAAGACAAAGAATCGCGCGACCCTCCGTTTGCTATAACATACGAAAAAAAATAAGTTACTAGAACGCCGGAAAGGCCTCACAGTAGATACTGCGGAAATGCGGAAGGAAAACTCGCAACAGAAATATACCAGACCTCACTGCAACCGGTATTTGAAGGTAGCTGAAGCTGAGCTCGAATTCAGAAACTGACTGCTGGAGGTACTGCCATCAAACAGTCAAATAAACTACCTGCCAGCCTTCAGAAGTATACTCTATTTCACAGGATAAGTTGACTGCCACTCCGCGATTGTCCACACGGTAACCGGGTAAAACATACGTGTAGCAAAGGTATCAAAATACTCTGATCGGTTCTTCTTTAACGTGTTCGGAGGTTCAGCTGTAGCTGGATGTCAGATTTGTTTTGTAACATCTATTCCATATATTGTGCCACCTGCTGAGGGTTGGGAATTTTAGTCAATCACTAACCGACAGGAAAAAACAACATTTTGGTGTTTGTAAACATTATGCCGCAAACCGGATCTCTGTATTTATTCCTGTTTCTGAAATATACGTTATCAAATTTGTATAGATAATTTTTCGAACACAAGGTACTTTACTTCTTGTATTTTCAACGTCCTCATAAAATTATTCTTTATTCCTTCTTCTATTAGCGCATGTGATTTTCCTATTTAGATTCCACAATTTCACACTTTTTTACAGTTTGTCTAGCCATTCATTTAAGGGTTTCCAACAGATTTCCCGTTATCCGTTTTGTTTTTACGAGGGACGTTCAATTAGTGTTAGAACACATTTTTTTTCCTGAAAGCAGGTTGGTTTTATTCAAGATTCCAATGCACAACATTATTCCGCACTCTTTTGGTTACAACACCCTATTTTAAAAATTATATGCGTTCAATTCGACGGCCTTACGGACCTCACTAGGAGGCCTGTATGCCCGTTTGGTACCGCTCTACTGCTGGAAGTCGGAGACAATGTCTTGCTGCATCAATAACCGCCGTATCATCCACGTACTACTTCCCGCGTAGTGCATCCTTCATTGCGCCAATCAGATGGAAGGCTGTGAACTGGATGAGGACGAACAGTCCTGTGAAGTTACACGAGCTTCTCCCGGGTGCGCAGACTTATGTGAGGCCATGCACTGTCATGAAGAAGGAGAAGTTCGTTTGCATTTTTGTGACTATGAAAACACTGAAGTTATTTCTTCAGCTTCCTGAGGGAAGCACAATACACTTCAGCGTTGAGCATTGTAACGTGAAGGAGGACATCAAAAAGAGGACCGTCGCCATGGCTTTACTGTCTGAGGCTGTGGCTTCGATCTTCAAGTGTTTACATTTTGTTTCTGGGTCGAAGTGATGAACCCATGTTTCATCGCCTGAGACTATGTTCGACAAAAAATTCTAATTATGAGCCTCGTAACGTTACAGATGGTGCTTCGTTGCTCTTTACGGTCTTTGTGAGGCGGCGAGGAACCAAGCGGGGACACACTTCTGAGAACCCCAACTGGTGGACGAGTGTGTCAGCAGCACCAACAGAGACATCCAGTTGAGCAGCGATGTGTTCAGGATCTGTCAATAACCTCGACTGACAGTGTCCACACGTTCCAACATTTCAGGAGTCACAGCTGTGTGCGGCGGGCCAGCACGCGAGCGATCGATAGGTTAGCGCGACGTTGTCGCGATGATGACAGATGCCTCGCCCAACGACTCACCGGGCTTTTGGTCACTGCCAAGTCTCCGTAAACATTCTGCAAGCACCTGTGAATATCTTGGATGCTCTAATTTTTTTCACCAAAAGAAAGTGACAGCTTTCCGCTTGGTACGCACTTCCGTCATAAACACCATTTTGAAGGCTACGCATAGCGTCGCCGAGTATCGGAATTTCATGACAATCTGAGGGATGAAGCGGGAATATTCCAGTGTCCCAGAGCGAATGCTGCAAGTTTTCAACCGGAAGTGGCCAAGAAAAAAAGTGATGTATTACTTAGTGGAAGCCCCTTGTATAAAACCTATTCCAGATTCCACTGTTCTTCTTTCTACATCTACACTCACGAGGGGTGTAGGGGTATATAGTTCACATTAGGGATCATTCTCGTGGAATTCACATAAGGATCACGGGAAGAATAATTCCTTATCATCTCAATGCGCACTCCAGTAACTTTAATTTGTCCTCGCGATCTTCAGCGATACGTAGGGGCGTTGTAGTATACCTCTAGATTCGGCACTTACTTCTTGAACATTATAAGTAATATTTCCCTCAATAGTGTGGGACTAGAGAGTCTGCCTGTTCAGTTCTATCAGCATATGCGAGACGCTTTCCCATGGGTCAAACAATACCGTAAATAATCGTGCAGCCCTTTTCTGTATACGTTCAATATTCGCTGTTATTCGTAATTGGTACTAGTTCCAGTCACTTGAACAGGATTCTGTGAATGTAACACCAGTGTTTTGTAAGGAATCTCCGTTGTAGGTTGACTACATTTCCTAAGTGTGCCATCTGCTTTACCCGTGACTCCGCGCTTGTCATCGTTCAGTTTCATAGCCTTACAAAATGTTACATCTAGGTATTCCTATAAGTTGATCCAATTGTAATTCGTTGATATTGTGGTCAAAGGATACTACTTCTTCTAGTTTCATGAAGTGCATAATTAACATTTGTGAACATTTAAAGCACGTTACCACTCTTTGCATTGCTTTGAAACCATATCAAAATCCGACAATATTTGTGGAGTTCATTTGATCAGTACTTCATTATACATTACTGCATTATCTACGAAATTCTGAGTTCCTATTACTATCGGCTCCATTGACAGTAATACACTCATAACCCAAAACATTATGACTATTTGCTTATCAGCTCATTTCTGCATCTTTGGAGCGAAATGCGTCACTGATTCTGCGTATTAGGAATTCGATAGTTTGTAGGTAGGTTTGTGCATATATGTGGCATTATACGTCTACTCACAGATCATGTAATTCGCATATATAACGGGCGGTTGATTTGAGTACGGGTTGATGTCTCCCGATGGTGACCCAGACAGGTTCCGTAGGATTTACATCAGGCTAATTTGGTCGCTAAGAGATCAGCGGGAGATATAGTGAATGATCCTCGAACCACTGTAGCATGGTTCCGACTCCGAGACACGGACAATTATATTGCCGATAGAGAATATCGCCGCCGAGAAGACATCAAGCATGAAGGGATGCAGGTGGTTCGCAGCTGTCAGCGTGTCGTCGATTACTACCACAGGTCCCATGCAAGCGCAGGAGAATGTCTCGCATAGGATAATACTGCTCCCACCAGCGTGCGTCCGTGGCGCGCTGCATGTTTCAGCAGCCATTCACCTCGATGACGGAGTTTCTGGAAACTACCGTCGACCTAATGTAGCAAGCATGTGATGTAACCGAAGAGCCAACACGTTTCCATTGATCTACGGTCGAATCCCCATGCTCCCGTGCCCACTGCAGTCGTAACTGGCAATGTCGTTGGCTCAACTTTGGTGCTGCGGAGCTCCACGTTCAACAGTCTAGAATAAACGGTGTGCTCCGAAACACTTGTGCGTGCGCCATCTTTGTGCTCTTTCGGTAGAGATGCCACGCATCACCACCAACCATACTTCACAGAGGAGACAAGCATCCGAACTCCTCGTTCTGTCAAGAGTTGCGGATGTCGAACCATTTAGCGCCTAGTGGTAGTTTCACTGTTCTAACTCTTTCCGAAGATGCTCACGACCGTAGCATACGAACATTCGAGGGACTTCACCATTTTCGAGATACGCGTTCACAAGCTTTGCGTAATAATAATCTGTCCTTTATCAAAGGCGCTTGTCTCAATGGGTTTTTACCATTTGCTGTCCGTATCTTAATAGGGTGATCCCACGCGCGTATCTGGTCATAGTTTTTTTTTACACATCGCGGGGCTGGAAAGCTACCAGGCGGGCAGCGGTCGTAATATTTTGGCTCATCATTGTATAGAACAAGAGCAGTAAGGTTACAAACAAACTTGCCTCGAACTGGCCTGAAGTTACCCCTACATCTGTCGATGACACTCCAACCGAGATGACTTGCTGGGTGCTTCTTACCAAGAAATCGTCAACCCAGTGATAAACTGTGATTGATACCCGTACAGTCATACTTTCGATAATAAGCGTGGGTGTGGTACTGAGCCAAATGCTTTCCAGATACCAAGAAATTATGATTCCATCTGAGTGCCTTCACCCATGGTTGTCAAGTTGCAATGTGAGAAAACTGTGAGTTGGGTTTCGCCTGTTCGATGTGTTGGGGCTCCATGGTATTTGACGTAGAGGATGTTACTCTGATTGAGAAACTGTGGGGCGGCGCGTGGCTATTTATTGTTGTTATTCAATAAAAATGTTTTGTTTGTAGAAAAGATGCATTCCTTGCCGTTTTAACCATATGTGGGGCGGCGAGTGGAATTAATTGTTATATAAATGTTCCTATTATTTATGCTGTCTTTTGCCGTTCTCAACACTGGCTCTCTAACTACAATATTGGCAACCAGAAAGTGATTAGCAAAATGTGAAGTCTGTAATTAGAATTCCTAGTGCCCACTTCATCTGATAAATACACTTAGAGCTACAGCTTAAAGCTCTGAGGAATTAGGAAATTGTCTGGGATTCATAATCAAAAACGATCGTGAAAAAAAAAAAAATTCTCTATTTTCTGAAAGTCACAGATGAAAAAAAAAAAAAAGGATCCACACAATCTGACTAACAGAGCAGTTCAGAGTCTAATGCGCTGATGCAACTATAAGTGTCTAAATTAAATGTTTAAGTGAATTCTCGCCATAATTTGATGATAATGTTCATCAAACGCCACGCTAAATAATGATAGAATGTTTGTCCCGCGGTGGCACGTGAAAATACGACATACGCAAACTGAAGATCGATAATTAAAGTCATCCCAGAATTAACACTTCACTCAAAAATAATTTCATGGTTACGCGTATCCCGAGTAACTTAATACGGCATCCGAGGCTGTTTATAGCAATGATACCGACGCGACGCGACTCCCGACACAAATGGTGTGCTATTCAGCGTCTGGAGAGAACTGGGGCCTTCCTTCCTCTCGCAGCGTTCTTATATATAAAGCCGCGGTGCGGACGGCTAAGGGAACGCCTGATCAAATCGGCTCTCCCGACTAGCCGCTGGGCTAGTAATGCACCACATTAAGTTATTGAATAAATCATAGCTTCTTTTGCTGATGGCCGATGAAAATCTCAATTTAAATGTGCAATCAGTACACAGGTAAGTAATCATAATAAAATTCTGATGTGGCTAAGTCAATTATTTTGGGTGAGAGAATTAATTTAATTACACTGCACGCAGTAGACGAGCTCTGAACTTGCCCTTCGGAGATACGCTATCGCTATAGTTTTATAGTTATTCAAATGAAACTTCTCACATCTTTATGGTTATAGCGGATCTCCATTCTACTTAAATATAAACATCCTAGCCTTATTTATTAGCCTACTTAATCAATCTTGCTTCTTAATTTTTAAGACAAAAGCCAGAAAATTATGAATTTCAACTAAAATCTTAATTTTTGAGATCCAAAAGTACTGTTTCTATTAAATTATTATGGAAAAGGAATCTAAATATAATTTTTTAAGTCTCTAGCTCTTTTCTGTTGCGCCAACGATTTTTACAGAAAAACGTCCAAATTTCGAAAATGGTTGAAGTTATCGAACTGGTATTCAACACATGTTGATTTAGTATTACTCCTGACATGCTAGAACTGTTTCAGGTTATTTTCTTGATTTTTAAAGTATTGCGCAACATTTATGACGTCACAGCTAGTTACAGAGGACTAGGCTGGTACACAATGGAAAGACTGCTGTGAATTTACTACGGCGTGAGTAGGCTGCTTCCCTACATCACCCTCTACTTAAATTTTTTGTTTTTGAATGTTAATGAACGAAAAAATAATTAGTTACAAAATGGGAATCAAGAGTACAGCTTAACTCCATATGAAAAATTAAAATTGAAATGTGAACATGTAGAAATATTAAAAGAAAACTGATAACCTACTTCAATTATTTAAATTGTTGGCATGTTCACTGCCTCTTAAGCAACATTATCCCTCAAAATTTAAGCAAAATCAATGAAACACTTTGGCATACATATTGCCTCAGACAAACAAACACATAAAAATATGTAAAATTATGAGAATCTTAAATCCATTAAATAAATTTTTACGTACACAAATTCAAAGAAAATAACACAGTTATTCAAGACACATAAACAGATGATTATATCTTAGCAGTGTTTTCTAAACCTGAAAGAAAACTTCACAAATCATTTTTACACACGTGGTTGTAGCCGCTATGGCTGGCGTTCTACACTTCCATTCACAAGGGTAGAGGAGGGGAAGTTACTATGGTGTGCGTCCTTCACGTTCACTCTAAATTACTTGGGGAAATGGGAGGGGTCACGGTGAGTTGTGTCCAAGTCACTCCACGCTTTCACGCAGCTACCAGGCTGCCATTATCTGTTGTGTCCTGTAGAACAAACAAAAAGAGTGCCTCAGACTCCGTTCACTTAATATCTAAGGGTGGGTCACAATGAAATGGGGATATATACATTTTATCCTTCAATATTTTGCTGGAACAAAGTTAACAGAACTTTTTCAATTTTACTCAATGGTTACTTAAATGTCATAAAATCTGTAAACAAATGGCTCAAAACGCCGTTAGTCACGTACTAGAGAAAATTTATGCTCAAGGCATACAATCATGAATCCTATTTAATTTCAATTTATTATTTCTGGGCCGGAACGCTGAACCAATGCTCGGTACATTCCTGATACATTTGTATTTTATTCACTTAGCAGACTCATCTTTTATTACCGTAATTCTTAGAGATAGTATGAGTATATTTGATTAGTAGTTGTTTTCTCGGCCTCTTTGTACAAGTGAGTAAAGTTTGGTAACAGTACAGTTCTGAGTGTTCAAAACACACTACGTTTAGTTGACTACTAACTTCACTTATTGGTCCTCTGCTACTGTGTCAGTTACACATCTGCAATTATGTACTTACTTCATCGAAGTGTATTTATGCTGAGCTATAAACAATGTTTCAAGTCTACCATTATGATATTCAATTATGTTGCTAGTGTATGAACTTAAGTAATACTCACTCCATTAAAATTTAAAGCATAGGATAGCACATTTATTTCATATCTGTAGTGTATTGCAGCTGATCAGTTTGCTCACGTGGCAGTCCATTTCCACTCGATCGGACGCTGAAACCACAGGTAGTCTCTCTCGAACTACCACTAAAGTGCATTAAGTAATTATGGACGAGCGTAATGCTAAATTCCTTAAACCTATAGGACACCATGAGCTGCTCTGTCTCATCTAACATAAGGGTGCCTATGGTCGCATTCACGCCTCCAACTCATAACCTCAATACGTGTAGGTGTGTCCTGTCACACACTACACCAAATAACAGGCAGCTCCAACCTTATAAATACTTCAGGGACGTGTCCTTCACGTCTCAACCACAAACACTGTTCAATTCTATTACACTGCCATTCCTTGCTACACAAGGTGAGTTTATTCTTACAACTTGTCTGAATATTTTTCATAACACTAAGCACTCTCTCTTACTATTTATTAGTTAGCTCTAATGCATACACTAGGTCTCATTGCCACTTCAGATCCTGCTTGAACACGAATTTGTACATCTTTTTAAAATATTATTGTGGGACCATTTCCAATAAAACAACACTTTGTACTTACTATATTACCAGGGTTCCATACATAATTGTTACTCAAATACATTTTATCTTAATTACGTCATACGTCTCTGTTGTTTACGTCACTGTTAGGTTTGTCACATTAGGTATTTTTCTTCACTAATCGGTGGATAGAATGGTTCCAGAACTCATGGCTTGACAGCCATGACGGAAAATTTTCGTATTGGAAAGAAGAGGTCGAAATTTTTGTAGATAGGAAAGATGAAGAATGGGTGAGACCTGAAATGGAAAGAAGGTCTCACACAGCTGGGACTGCACAGCTGCCACACTGTGTAGAGGTTACAGAACAATCTCCTCGCTATAGAATTAATTGGTTTCAGAAAATTTCCATATTGTAAAGAAGGGGTTGAAATTTTAGTAGATAGGAAAGATGAAGAATGAGTGAGACCTGAAATGGGAAAGAAGATCTCACACAGCTGGGACTGCACAGCTGCCACACTGTGTAGAGGTTACAGAACAACCTCCTCCCTACAGAATTCATTGGCTTATTCTAGTTTGTACAGGTGGTTCCTCAAACTCATCCAATAGTTCCTTTTTGATTTGTCACCAACTAAAGTGATCGACATCTGTCTTCATTACATTTAGGTCAAAGTGTGTAGGGGTTTTCTGAATTACATTTTCAGCTGCCTTTTCCAGTCGGTCTATTAATTTCAAATCGAAACACCGCACGACTTCATTACATTTAGTTTGCTTAACATGACCCAAATTACTGTAGTCTGAGCGATTCTGCGCCTCCAGCCCGGGCATAACACTAGTTACAGCTAAACCACTTTCACTATTATCGTCAGGTTCCTTCTCAAGTGACAACTGGTCACAGCTACTGGGTTCATCGACCCCCAACAGGCTACCCTCTACATTCTCACTTACCTCCTGTCCTAAATCTATTAGTACAGTATCAACATCCTGCACAGGCACTTTAGATAAGAGCACATCATCCTCATCGTAAATGTAAGCATGAATTTCTTCTGCTTCTTCACCTGAAAATTCAGTATTTTGTAGCTCTTCCCTACCGTTACACTGCTGCGGCTTCTCTTACTCTTCCCACTTAGAAAGCGTCTCTAAGACGGTATCTATCAAATACTGTGAGTGATCTAATGTTTCTGTTGTATCCTTAGATGCTACCGACCCCTCATCTACATGTTCCGTTTGAGTATTCTGAACTGTCTTACCAGTTACTGTAATTACTGGCTTAGGAAAAGTAACCGCCTGGTGAGCACCAGTATCCTCATAGACAGGAACTAGTTTTCCTGCCTCGGCCTACTACTGTTTCCTTTATTTCCATTATTCCATTATAGTTAACTGGCACAGCATTGCTTTCCGCACTGCATAATTTTGTTTGGAACAAAATTACTATCATTTGGATGCCATTGTTGGTTCTGATAATTATTTCTCCAATTCCTAACTCTCTTAGGATGGCGAACACCTACTGTTCTGATGTTTACATTGCCATTCTGCACGTTCTTAAAATTACTACTAGTGTTATTAGCATTTCTGTTATTACGTGCTTGCTCCTCATTGGCAGCCACACGCTCTACACGTTCCAAATATTCAATGAAACGATCAAGATTGTCTCTGGGGGCAGATATAATTCTAGTTTGCCAATACCATGGCAGTTTGTCTTCAAGACCTAGTATTATCATTTCAGGTTTCAGCTTTTCGTCCAAATGTGACAAACGTGAGATCCATGACCTAGCAAACTCTTTAATTGATTCCTTGCCTGCATAGAAGCGTTTTCCACTCCAAAATTCTCTCAACACTTCATTTCGCTTATTACTAGACCAATACTCATTAATGAAAGCTGTTTTAAATTCCGCTAATGTTTTACGCTTCAACATAACATCAGCTGACCAACGCATGGCGTCACCTGCTAAATGGCTTCTAATAAAAGAGATTTTCTCTCGTTCAGACCAAGTTGGTGGAATCACATCTTCAAAATCGCTCCAGAAATCTAGCGGGTGGATATTTTTATCTGGATCTAACCGCAAGAACTGCCGACACCCGATAAAAGCGGCGTTTGCAGCTACAACTTGTTGTATACTACCATTACCAGAAGTTACTGAAGCTACTTTATTCTCAATGTTAGCAATGTTAGTACTCATATTTTCTACTCTCATTTCAACATTATCTACTCTTTGCACAATATGAGTAGTATCAGTTTTGATTGTGTCTACTTCTGCTTGACGTATGTTTACTTTTATATTAACATCTTTAAACCTATCTGAGCACAGTTCAGATTCCGCCTCAATCTTTTCTGTCAACTTGTGCTCCAGCTTCGCATCTTCCACTTGGAAGTCTTTGCGAACCTCAGAAACTTCGGATTTTACTGTTTTATACATTTCAGAAAATTGTTGAGCAACCTTTTTCTTAATATCCTCATGGTTGTAATCAATTTTATAATTCAAACTGTCCAGATCCTCTTTCAACTTATTGCAACTAGCCTTGAAAGATTTTTCTAATTCAGCTTTATTGGATTCTAATTTATTGTCCATTGCCTCAAACCATTAAAATTGGTTTGGCTGGCCACAATTCTGTTATTTACCTGAATAATATCCGATTTTAACTCACCTGTCATTTTAGCATTACTGGCTGACATGTTTGCATTACTGGCAGCTATTGCTTGTAATATAATATTTAAATCAATAGCCCCAGTATCTTTGGGTTGCTCACTAGCTGGCTCTTTATCAAACTCAGGTGACGAAAAACTTGCTCCAATACCAGAATCATCAAAACTAAATGAAACTTCTGATTGATCAGTCATATCTAACTTATCCTTTTTAAACTCTACCACCTCTGATGACTATTTCGTTTTTAATTCAACAGAGAAACTATCATCCAATAAATTAACAATTTCTGATTTCTGTTTTACTACAGGTGTCTCTATTATTGAATCATTGCCCCTTTCCACACTACTGTCAGGAGACAATACTTCATATTTCACTTTAACATTACTACTTACAGTTCCCTCAACAGACATAGGTTCTGATTTAAGTTTAACCTCAGTTTCCTTTATCGGTTCCATCGCCGACAGACTTTTAGTGCAGGTTAGTAAAATTTTTAACAGCTTTTCACTTAACTTAGTTCCTTCTGCACGACGTATGGCTTTGCCGGCGCAGCGTACCAGGATTACTGATGCGACGCAGCACGCTGATCTGCAGACGGCACTCCGACAGCTGTTGTGTGTTAGCGTGGCCCGCATCTGCAAGCGCGGTTCCGGCTGCTCCAGCGGACGATGTGCGATGAGGCGAAACTGGCTTCTCGGGATGCCGGCAGCGCCGCTAGACTCAGTGCCAGCTCCGTCAATCCAGATGCGTTGTTAATCCGATTGCGTCGTCCACATGCACACGTCCCTATCACTGTTTTATTACTCAGTTGCGTGTCGTATTTCACTCCAGAATCCGAATATTTAAAAATCACTTTCACTTTACTCAGTTTCTTTCCCGGCCGAATAGCACCATATGTGGGGCGGCGGGTGAGAATAATGTTGTTATATAAAATGTTGTAGAATGTAGAAACATTTCACGGCCGATTAACCAGATGTGGGGCGGCGGGTGGAATTAATTGTTATATAAATGTTCCTATTATTTATGCTGTCTTTTGCCGTTCTCAACACTGGCTCTCTAACTACAATATTGGCAACCAGAAAGTGATTAGCAAAATGTGAAGTCTGTAATTAGAATTCCTAGTGCCCACTTCATCTGATAAATACACTTAGAGCTACAGCTTAAAGCTCTGAGGAATTAGGAAATTGTCTGGGATTCATAATCAAAAACGATCGTGAAAAAAAAAAAGTTCTCTATTTTCTGAAAGTCACAGATGAAAAAAAAAAAAGGATCCACACAATCTGACTAACAGAGCAGTTCAGAGTCTAATGCGCTGATGCAACTATAACTGTCCAAATTAAATGTTTAAGTGAATTCTCGCCATAATTTGATGATAATGTTCATCAAACGCCACACTAAATAATGATAGAATGTTTGTCCCGCGGTGGCACGTGAAAATACGACATACGCAAACTGAAGATCGATAATTAAAGTCATCCCAGAATTAACACTTCACTCGAAAATAATTTCATGGTTACGCGTATCCCGAGTAACTTAATACGGCATCCGAGGATGTTTATAGCAATGATACCGACGCGACGCGACTCCCGACACAAATGGTGTGCTATTCAGCGTCTGGAGAGAACTGGGGCCTTCCTTCCTCTCGCAGCGTTCTTATATATAAAGCCGCGGTGCGGACGGCTAAGGGAACGCCTGATCAAATCGGCTCTCCCGACTAGCCGCTGGGCTAGTAATGCACCACATTAAGTTATTGAATAAATCATAGCTTCTTTTGCTGATGGCCGATGAAAATCTCAATTTAAATGTGCAATCAGTACACAGGTAAGTAATCATAATAAAATTGTGATGTGGCTAAGTCAATTATTTTGGGCGAGAGAATTAATTTAATTACACTGCACGCAGTAGACGAGCTCTGAACTTGCCCTTCGGAGATACGCTATCGCTATAGTTTTATAGTTATTCAAATGAAACTTCTCACATCTTTATGGTTATAGCGGATCTCCATTCTACTTAAATATAAACATCCTAGCCTTATTTATTAGCCTACTTAATCAATCTTGCTTCTTAATTTTTAAGACAAAAACCAGAAAATTATGAATTTCAACTGAATTCTTAATTTGTGAGACCCAAAGTACTGTTTCTATTAAATTATTATGGAAAAGGAATCTAAATATAATTTTTTAAGTCTCTAGATCTTTTCTGTTGCGCCAATGATTTTTACAGAAAAACGTCCAAATTTCGAAAATGGTTAAAGTTATCGAACTGGTATTCAACACATGTTGATTTAGTATTACTCCTGACATGCTAGAACCGTTTCAGGTTATTTTCTTGATTTTTAAAGTATTGCGCAACATTTATGACGTCAGAGCTAGTTACAGCGGTCTAGGCTGGCACAGAATGGAAAGACTGCTGTGTATTTACTACGGCGTGAGTGGGCTGCTTCCCTACAAAACCGCATTATGTTTCAGCTCAGAATATGTTCCATGTTCTACGATAAATGGTTTTTAAGGATACTGGACGGTGATTTTGTGGAATTCTTATCCTATCTGTAGTCTGTGCTTTCTTCCAGCTGCTGTGCACGTTTGCAGTTCGAGGGTGCTACGGCAGAGTAGCGCTAAGTGGCCCGACGTGTAGCTGTCTGGGCCGGTGGGCTTTCCCCACCCGCCCGCACCATTCGACGCGTTGACTGGCAGCCCGTGGCCTAGGGATGCTTCAGCCCGCCATAATCCACCGCAGAAGGCCGCATCGCTTCGTGGCCAAACGCGAAAAGGCTCTAGGCACCTCGCACTATTGCCACGAGGCCACTCGGCAAGGTCGGCCGTTGTGGCCTAGAGGTTGTAGGCACTTCAATCTGGAATCGCGCGACCGCTACGGTCGCTGGTTCGATTCCTGTCTCGGGCATGGATGTGTGTGATCTCCTTAGGTTAGTTATGTTTAAGTAGTTCTAAGTTCTAGGGGACTGATGACCTCGGATGTTAAGCCCCATAGAGCTCAGAGCCATTTGAACCATTTTTTGAACCACGCGGCACACGCGCCGCACCAAACGTTTACATACGACGCACGTGTCCCACGCTCATCTGCTCTCACTTGTCTCATAGTTTTAATTATATTTCACATAGCTATACTGGAGCACATGATTTCTTTTTATAAATACAAGTTTTAAACCAAGATGACTAGCGATTGAAATAACGTTACAATTATCGTTCTTGCTCCTCAGTAATAATGAGGAAATAAACTAAATTTTATTTCTCATCAATAAATCAAAAGTAATTTGAAAAGCAGTCTAGACGAATCGAACATTAGCAACAAGATGTGCAATATATGGAATCCTTGTGACAAATACAAACACCAGAAAATGAAACTTATTGTGTGAAACGAGTTTCAGCATACATATTCAATCATCTGCCTCTTGTAGGATTACTGCTCACCAAATAAAGAGCATTAACGTTGTCCACTTGTAAATGTGACCGCCTTGGGTTAAGAATGAAACCGGTGGAATTAAAATTACTAAATTACTTGTAGAAGCCGAGCTGGTTGATTATATACACAACGTTTTAGAGGCGATCCTCCAAATAGAAGGAAAATTTTGCACTTTACTTTTTTCCATTTTGTTGTTTTGATTTATACATTGTCCTGTCACATCGGAACGATCTCCTGTAAAAACGTGAATGTTAACCTTATTCTTCGCGGACAGCAGCGAGACGTGCAAGAAGAGAATCACTGTGGTGCTGGCAGGTACCGACAGGGATGTAGTCTTGCCGACTGCAGTATTGTGGCCGCCTATGCTTGGTTTCTCGGTTCACGGCGCGAACAGCCCGATAGAGAAGGTCCCACAGATTGTCGGCCGGGTTCAAATCCCAGGAGTTTCATTGCCCAGGGGCACCATGAAAACCTCACGTACACTGCGAACTGTGTGATACGTTGTTTTGTCCTACTGGTAGATGCCACGACGATCAAATTACATGCACACAGTCCTCAAGGATAACTGAATACTTGTGATGGCCGATTCTACCTTTCAGAATGACGAGATCACCCTGGGAATGCCATGGAAACATTTCACAGACCATAACACTTCTTTCTCCGGCCTGGATCCTTCCGTCAATCCAACGCGAATCCGTCGGATGCGCATGAAACGTGATTCATCTGAAAAGGCTGTCTGTCGCCACTCAGTGGAGTTTCGGTACTGGAGTACCAGTTCCAGCCTTTGTCGTCGAAAAACAGCAGTCAGCATAGGTGCATGAACTAGGAACCTGCCGTGGAAGCCGTTACGCAGCAAAATTTTCTGAAAGGTCGTGGAGAAGACACTGTTTGTACCCTTCATGTGGGCGGTCAGTTGCTCATCACTTGCTCTCCGTTCGCCTGTACACATCTCAGCAGCCGTCGCTCAACCGTGTTGCCTATAGCCCATGGTGCGCCACAGTTGCCCTGGTGCCAGCTTTGGCCAGCATCATTTTGCTATGCATGGTATATTTTAATCATGATTGTACACGAACAGTTTACAGAGTTAGCTGTTTGCCCAGCAGTTTCTTCCTCACGTGCAGCACCGCCGAGCCAGATAGCGCAGTCAGGGCCCTTGTAGATAGATGCCACCGCCGTATTGTAGCAGCACCAGGCCTTCGTGCTCTTCCGAAAGAGCAAACGGTGGCGCCGCTCCAATCAGGCTGTGCCACGCCACCGTACACTCACCAATCACGAGCTTATTACTAAGCTATCATGGCTTTATCCCTACCAGTACCAAGGCATTTTCCACAACACGCAGTACCAAAGACAGAGAAAGGGGGGTACTTTGGGCCCACCCAAAATTTAATTGTGGTTGGCCTGCATTAACAACATCCTTTTGAAAGGTGTGTAGATGTAGGGTCCAGAACCTGAAAATACCTTTTAGCACACTATTAGCACTATTAGTGCATTTTCAATAACGTGTACTACAAAACTACCACAAGAAATTACAAAATACAAATTTCTTTAACTGTTGTTGACATTTACTCACAACATACTATTTAAAGAGGTGCTGATGAATAAGTAAGGTCCTCTACCTGAAAAAATTCAACATGATATTCATTGTTGAAAGAGACATCTACTTCTGAACTTAAATTTGTGGGATAAGTTGGAGAAAGTTAAGTTACTTATGGAATTTTAATATCCGTTAAAACGAATAAATATCGTTTTAAAAATTTTTAAACATAAAGCAACATACCAGATTACAATATTTTGCCAAGATTGGCACAAGGGTTAAAAGTACAGTCTTAGACATAAAAACTGACCGTCGGCCGGTTGCCTCAGAGACGAAGTCCGAGCCGTTCACTTAAAGTGGCCAATTAAACTGACCGCCCCTGACAACTCTAAGTCCGGCCATGTGCACAATCTAGCAACACTGTAAGATGCGGAAGTGTCAGGAGGAAGTGTTGTTTACTTCCGAGATGTTGTCGGAGTGTGTGAACCCGTGGTCTAGTGATAATCGTCGTGCATTCTAAACTTATAGTCGCCTGTCCGCGTTCAACTGCATTTTTTCTTTTTTTACCACATTTCGGCCCTCGTCTAAAGTTACGAGTCTGATTGAACATCGAAGACAATTCGCTTCACATTCTACCCACCAGTAATAACAAGTACTTAAAAACAATTCCGCAGGGCAGCTCGTGGCTGCGTCGCGATCAGAACAGCTTACGCTCGAACGTTTCCCTCCCGCTGCAGTGACTACCGGCCACCGGCCAGAGCCACCCGCCGCACAGGTGAACGCGGCACGACGCTGTCAGTGTATGTATCCACTGTCATTTTCGATTTTGATGTTCTAGTTATCATCTTGCAGTTAAGCATTGGATTTTGCATACTTGAAAATCATGAACTACGGTTAAGCATTGTAAAATTGCGTCGCAAGTGGAAAAAGGTGTAACATCGGCAACACAATATTTACTTTTGGTATAACAGAGGTGTGAATGCTGAGGAGGCAGCTAAAAATATTTGAACTGTGTGTGGAGCAAGTGCTTTTGGGAAAAATGCGTCATAAAAAGATATTATTGTTTCAACAAAGATCGTTCTGGCATGAATGATTTTCCACATTAACGAAGTCTCGACTACTGATATATGTGATGGATTACCATTTTACCATCATGCGACATTTTCATTCAACAGGTAAATCTCAGAAGTCTGGTGTAGGAGTACTACATGCTCTAATTCGAAACAACAAAAGTCAACGGAGTGGCTATTATTGAACATCATCAGGTCGCTCATTGAGCATTCGTATGAAGTACTGTTACTGGTGGCGAGTTATGACGCCTTTTTGTCAACTTCCTAAAAAGAAATGAAAGGCTCATCCCCACAAAAAGACGTAAACTCGAGCAAAGAGTAGTGTGAACATAATATTTTACATCTGATAGCTCCTAAAGTGTGTTTTGGGCTACGAATTCTTCCCCAAGGGGTGTGTGGATCACAGCTGGAATTTGTTGTCAACGACTGACACACCTTTCGGTTGCAGTGTAAGAAAATCGACCGACAAAACTACATCACCTGTGCTACTGCATGATAACGCACTCTGTTGATTTGAGAAACAAAATTATCCAGGAGATTGATTGGAAAGACGTCTCTCAGGCACTTGTATTGATAGGGAAGTCCTCTCTCAAGCACTTGTCCCTCTCGTCATACACTCCTAAAATTTTACCTTTCCCCCTCTTGATCGATCAGCCGTCAAGGCAATCATTTCTACACGAAAATACTCTTCAAGCTACACTGGTATAATGACATCGTTAGAACCAGTAGGTTTCTATGGGCGTAGAATTTGTAAAATACTTTAGCATTGTCAGAGTGTTTTAGATATCGGGAAAGAAAATTCTGCTGCTGATTAATTTCTCTTTGATGATTATTGTTTCGTTCAGTAAGCTAATGGAAAACGCAATTTAAATATTCACTACACTAATACAAGTTAAATTCAGCTTACTACTGATACATCACGTCGGCAGTCTATCTTAATAAAGCATTAAGTATCTGTAAGACGATTGAGCCTATTTTAACACGAATTAGTAGGATATTGCCGACTTTTGACTTGGAAAAGGTCTGTATTTACTTCATGTCCTGTATCATTCGCAAGTATTATGAAAATGTGGCAGTTCATAGATAAAATTATGTATTCAGAACAACAAAAAAATATGTCGGCAGGAAACAAAAGTGGCATTATGAATTTTGCAGTACCGTAAGGTTTTCGCTCTGACATGAAGGGTTACTAAAAGTAGCAAGACGAATTTTAATCGAGCATTGTCCTACGATTCCCTTATTGAGTTGGTATCTGCCTGCTTGTAACACTGCTACAACAGAATTAAAAATCTGGCTTTCAGCAAGTCTCGAAAGGTGAGCGTAGGCAGCGTGCACCTTGCACGCAAGCACGTTACCTAGGATCTCGCGAGCAGGTGCGGTGTCTTTGACTTGCTTATTGGCCCAGTAGTCGCTATAGCAGATAAATAGCAGCATAAGAGACGAGATTAATTGTATTTCCCGTGTGAAACGACTTTCGTTGATTCAAAAGCATTAACTAATATCCTTATGTCAAATCTCAAGAGAAAATCACTCACATTATTCAATTGAAATTGCACGATAATATTACATGAATTTAGCAGGATAGTTCTGTGCCATCAGGGAAGTAACTCGTCGGTCATAGAGTTGCCAAACATATTTGGCGCTGTTGCCGTTTCAGTTATACTGCCAGGAAGCATACCAGCTGATGTGTTCTGTGAGTGACTATAGCTTCGTCTCAAAGTTGCGGGTGGCAAGGGCCGCAATATCCTCATTATATTGCAATGAGTCTTATTCGCATTTCTGTAACTAGGTTTAGGGGCTAGAGTGTAATTACTTGCAATACATCGATGCACTGAGTGCAAACTAAACGTCATAAATTAATAACTGCGACAATTATTTGTGTTTTACTGTCTTAATCGGACCGAAACCTTGAAAGCTTATTCATCAGACGCGATTCACAATTTTAGAGCTTCTCCAGTGGTTGAACTGACAACGTATCTTTGCTGTACAATATTGTTATTGAGGTCACTGTCATTAGCACATTCGCCAGATGACAGGAATGGCCTGGCTTATTGCTGACAGCTTTTCTGACGGATATTCTGCCTTTGCTCGAAACGGAAGACTTAAGGTGAATTCGAATAATGCATATGGCGAAAATTTGATGTTTCTTTTCTTCCAGCTCTAACATTCAAGAAACAGTTACAATAAGCGTCAGAAAAGCGCCTGTGAACTAATAATGCAGTCATAATTAGTGGAATCTGACAAATTCCATCTGTCATCTGATAATTGTGAAAAACTACTTTTTTCACCTGCATAGCACCGCAGTATGAACTCAATGGTTTCATAGGATTCCTATACTTAATTTCGTTTTGATCGTTTTCAATGACAGTAGGGGAGGAGCAAAACCATCTGACTTGAAATATGCTTTTTCAGCGGGATCTGAATATTTGGCTTCAGTTGTAGTAGCACTTCCAGTGAGGTATCAAGAATGTGAGCAATCACTCTTTGCTGTAGTATAGGCCAGGGCTGAAAGAAGCAGGTTTCCGCCAAAGTAAATGATGAGAGACACTGTCGCTGTCAATTATTAAACAGGAATTGTTCAGAAAATTACAACTATATCTAGTGAAATGGCAACGGCCTTGCCGCAGTGGATACACCGGTTCCCGTGAGATCACCGTAGTTAAGCGCTGTTGGGCGAGGTCGGCACTTGGATGGGTGACCATCCAAGCCGCCATGCCCTGTTGCACATTTTCGGGGTGCACTCAGCCTCGTGATGCCAATTGAGGAGCTACTCGACCGGATGGTAGCGGCTTCGGTCAAGATCACCATCATAACGACTTGGAGAGCGGTGTGCTGACCCCACGACCCTCCTATCTGCATCCTCCACTGAGGATGACACGGCGGCCGGATGGTACCGGTAGGCCACTCGCGGCCTGAAGACGGAGTGCTTTTTTTTTCTAGTGAAATGAGTAGGTTGATGCAGCTCCAGTCCGGCACTATCACTGAGTTTGTAGTGGACTGACAAGGCAGCCAGTCCACAGAGACGGGTAGCCGAAAGGGCACGCGTACACACACGCCGACTGGCGCGAAGTCTGGAACAGGATTCGTAATGAATGTGATAAAGAAAAGAACGTAGCTACTAGAACACTTAACTTTTATATCGTCCTTTGGTATACAGCATTCTTGATGATACAAGTGAGACTATCTTGAGATACATGCAATGGTACAAATGGCGCCTTGCTAGATAGTAGCCATTAACTTAGCTGAAGGCTATTCTATCTGTCTCTCGGCAAATGAGAGAAAGGCTTCGTACGTGTAGTCGCTAGCAATGTCGTCCGTACAACTGGGGTGAGTGCTCGTACGTCTCTCTAGACCTGCCGTGTGGTGGCGCTCGGTCTGCGATCACACAGTGGCGACACGCGGGTCCGACATGTACTAATGGACCGCGGCCGATTTAAAGCTACCACCTAGCAAGTGTGGTGTCTGGCAGTGACACCACAGAGTTGCCAAACATTTTCCGAATAGCACTTAAGATAAAAATGTGTGTGTGTGTATGTGTGTGTTCGGACATTTCCGAAAGAACAGGCACTACGAATCGAAATAAACATCCTTGTTAATCAATTAAATATCGAAGGTCAGATGTCCAGACTGTCATGGGCGTTAAAATAGAACAACGGCGTCAGACGAAAATTTGTGCCTGACCAGGCTCTAACCCGGATTAGTAGTGTCTCTTCTTTTGGACATGTCCGAAAGAACACACACCACACATATATACATATTCTGGTTCTTTCAGGACGAACAGTAGGTATTTTAGCAAGGCAAATGAGGACGTTCAAAGTTTATTTTCAAAAATTCCCCCACCAACTTCAATGAACATTTGACTTCCCTTGATAATACCACGTGTAGCTCTTCTGAGGTAGTCTTTGCGTTCTTTTACGAGGGCTGCACTATTCATAATCCAAACGATCAAATCGGCTCTTGGGTTAACTTTTTCTTTGTAGACTTCGCCTTTAACCATCCCCGCGGGCAAAAGTCCAAAGAAATAAGGTGCAGCGACCTTGGTGGCCAAGAACAGTGCCCGTATCTACTGATCCATCTTCAGGGGAATGTTAGGCTTGGATAATGTGTCACCTGACGACTAGAATGTGCAGGAGCCCCGTCATGCTGGAGGAGCAAACGCACCCTTGTAGCCAAAGGAACTTCTTCCAATAACGCTGGAAGCTCATTTTCAAGGAAGTTAGACAACTGGGTCCTGTAAGGACCAACATACGAAATGAAAATGCATTGAACATAACTATTTGTACGCAATAAAAATTGGACACATATTATGTCATTTGTTCTGCAATTTGTTTATACTACCACCTCCTACAATATTTACTATTCCTCCTGAAACATCCTGTACATTTATTTGGGTCTCGACGTGTCATCGAAAGTTTTCAGTGCTAGACGCACAACATCGTCCGAACCCTCCCGGGAATACAGTGTGGCCGCGAGCGAGTAGAGTAATTGCGGGGGCGCTTGGTCTCATAAGTTCTTACCACAAATTTGCAAAATTTTAAATCCAAAATACTGCATCTCGGTTCTTACAATAGTGCAATAGGTGCGCACTGGTTAGATGTAACTGAAGAGAGTCTCCAACTCGGATTGTGGTTAAGGGCGAATCCCAAGCGCATGGCCACGAACAATTGGGAGCGGAAACTTAATGTCATCGGAACCTTGATGAAGGACCGTGACATGCGATCGTTAGGCCGACTGCACGAAGTTCAGCTTATAAATACATACATACTTAGCAAAATATATCATGACGCACCAGTCTTACCGATACAGCAGGTCATGCACATAAAATATTAGCTGTAGCCTCTTTGTATGTGTGGAAACAAAATATCTTCAAAGTATCCTTCCACACGGCGACTTTGCGGAGGCAAAACGGAGGATTTGGAATTAAAGACGTGCTTTTAAACTAATACATGCCACTAAGACAGGCATCACGAAACTTCTGTTCCTCTCGTTAGATCCTGGGGATAGGAACGCTCCTGTTAATATAGCACGCCAGTCTAGATTACGTCCGAAAGTACTATGGCGATTGGAGCTGTATAGGACTTCCACCAGCACATACCAACACTGGAACCGTTTATGATTATATTACCAGACATCGTCTTCACAAACCATTTCCGGTAAATTAACCTACAAAAAACTGGAGGAACGTCTGGAAAAATATCAACAATAAAATTATACCAACTAGAGTCAGTGCCGTATGGTGCGACGTTGTAAACGAAACCATACCCACAGACGAATGATTATGGAAAATCAAATTGAGACCATCTCCATACTGCCACAAATGTTGACTTGTAGAAACTGTAGCGCACGTGTTCTTATGTGAAAACAGAATCAGAATTTGGACCTGGACTAGGAAGAAATTAGCACTATCAACAGAACCGCAGAAAGTCATATACCGATAACTGATGCTTTACAACCCGATTGGAAATGTTACCCGTCCGCAAAGAATAACTTATTGGTGACATTTGGGACAGTTTGTGTTTTACGTGTTAACAAACAAAACTTTGAACTTAGAAGAGTACATGTTTTATATTGCAGAAGAACATTTTAAGCTGAAGAAGAATAACAAATATAAGGAATGGTTTCAAACTTTATCTATTGCTTTCTGTGGGCTACAAAGAGGTGGTCAGTTTTATTGATTAGAAGCATAATAATACACTTTGACTTTTTTATTGCTGGAATCTACTTTTACGTTGGTTCTAAAATCAGAACTGTTCTAATTTGGCAAAACCCCTCCGGCTCCGAAATTTCGTTCATTTGTTCAAAAATATATGGCTTCCTTACAGACCTCATATGCATCCAGTGCTTCATAACTTAAATAGTGGAAATGTTTCCAAATGAATGTTTGTTATGTATTTTTCCGTCAGCCTTTTGACTATTATAAATCACATTCTGCAAGGAATGCACGCCATTAGAGGCGGCAATCTGTAATTTATTTTACCTTCATTACTACTTCAATTATGTTCAACAATTTAAGGCATATGTGGGAACAAACATGGAATACATGGGAATAATATGGCTACTCAGTGACAGGTAAGGTGGAGGCATTGTGGCCAGGCCTCGGATCTTCGATCCCTGCCCTCTTTGCCTCCGCCTACCTCCTGGTGCTGAAAGTCTCCTCAAACATTAAAAAAAAAAATAGTGCAGTGGTCAGCACGTCTGTCTAGTAAGCAGGAGGTCCAGGTTCGAAGCTCAGTCGGTCACAAATTTTCATCTGCCGTCGTTGCTTTATTTCAACGCGCTGTGACAGTGTGGATGGACGTCGGTCCTTCGATAGTTAAGATGCAATTTTTTTTTGAGGCAACAGAGGTGATTTGCGAAAATTAGACAGGCGAAATACCCTCAGACTTCAAGAAGAATATAATAATTCCAATCCCAAAGAAAGCAGGTGTTGACAGATGTGAAAATTACCGAAATATCAGTTTAATAAGTCACAGCTGCAAAATACTAACGCGAATTCTTCACGGACGAATGGAAAAACTGATAGAAGCCGACCTCGGGGAAGATCAGTTTGGATTCCGTAGAAATGTTGTAAGGCAATACTGACCCTACGACTTATCTTAGAAGAAAGATTAAGAAAAGGCAAACCTACGTTTCTAGCATTACTAGACTTAGAGAAAGCTTTTGACAATGTTGATTGGAATACTCTCTTTCAAATTCTGAAGGTGGCAGGGATAAAATACAGGGAGCGAAATGCTATTTATAATTTGTACAGAAACCAGATGGCAGTTATAAGAGTCGAGGGGTATGAAAGGGAAGCAGTGGTTGTGAAGGGAGTGAGACAGGGTTGTAGACTATCCCAGATGTTATTCAATCTGTATATTGAGCAAGCAATAAAGGAAACAAAAGAAAAGTTTGGAGTAGGTATTAAAATCAATGGAGAAGAAATAAAACTTTTAGGTTCGCCGATGCCATTGTAATTCTGTCAGAGACAGCAAAGGACTTGGAAGAGCAGTTGAACGGAATGGACAGTGTCTTGAATATCAACAAAAGCAAAACGAGGATAATGGAATGTAGTCGAATTAAATCGGGTGATGCTGAGGGAGTTAGATTAGGAAATGAGACGCTTAAATTAGTAAAGGAGTTTTGCTATTTGGGGAGCAAAATAACTGATGACGATCAAAGTAAAGAGGATACAAAATGTAGACTGTCAATGGCAAGGAAAGCGATTCTGAAGAAGAAAAATATGGTAACATCGAGTATAGATTTAAGTGTCATGAAGTCGTTTCTGAAAGTATTTGTATGGAGTGTAGCCATGTATGGAAGTGAAACGTGGACGATAAATAGTTTAGACAAGAATAGAAGCTTTCGAAATGTGGTGCTACAGAAGAATGCTGAAGATTAGATGGGTAGGTCACGAAACTAATGAGGAGGTATTGAATAGAATTGGGGAGAAGAGGAGTTTGTGGCACAACTCGACTAGAAGAAGGGATCGGTTGGTAGGACATGTTCTGAGACATCGAGGGATCACCAATTTAGTATTGGAGGGCAGTATGGAGGGTAAAAATCGTAGAGGGAGACCAAGAGATGAATACACTAAGCAGATTCATAAGGATGTAGGCTGCAGTAGGTACTGGGAGATGAAGAAGCTTGCACAGGATAGAGTAGCATGGAGAGCTGCATCAAACCAGTCTCAGGACGGAAGACCACAACAACAACAACAACAGTCTTGCCATCAATGTAACAGGACTTCAACGGCATCCAACCCTTAGTCACTGCTTTGTGACGGCGCTAACCCATGTCATATACATGCGAATCAGATTGTAGCGCATATTTAGTCAAATAACGAATGGTCAGAATACAAGTATTTATGAACAGTAGAAGCAGGATTGCAGCGAACTGATCACTTAACCAAGTTCGACATAGAGTACCTGTATAATGTGTCATTCTTGCTGCATAGCTGAGGGTAATATGTGTTAAGCAACTCACTGCAGAATTAATGTGATACCCGCACGATGGTCTCTGTAGTCATACTGTATAATTAGCAGCTCGCGATTGGAGTACTGTGTTCGTTAAATCGGTTTACTCAAGCTGATGCTAAATAAAGAGAAGCGACAACCCTACCACACTATCTTTACTTAAATAGGTAGCCAGCGCTAAATTATGTGCGCCACCATTAACGTTACTGTAAGCCGTTTGACAACACCAACACCACAACTACTGACAACCTGTACCATTATCATCACACAGTTGTAATTCGCAGTGATTAAAAGTTGCTGATGTTTGTCAAGAATAGCGTAAATCACTTCATGAATGTGAAGTTCCATTTGCATTACTCCTAGGACGGAGAGGATCCTAAAGGTCACCCAGCGAACAGAAGAGTCCACGTATTGTCTCAAGCTCTTGCAGTTTGATATTAATGCTGTTCCCGATGGTTTCGCACTTATGGGTTCTTTTGGTTGTCGGAATAATCATATGGGAATTATCAAACTGTAATTGCTAGAACGCTCAACTACCTTAATAACACCTCATTCTGGATTGAATACGACTCGGAAAGCGACGTTAATTTGACGTTTCCATCCATCTCCTGACGTCTTACTGAATGAAGTCTGAAGTGCACGTACTTTTGTGTTGCCTGCCGCAAGGATTCTGTGGTGTGTTGTGGCAGCTGGCAGTCATTGCTGAATACAGACATGTGCAAAAATCCTCACTGCTCTAGGGGAACTAGTCTAAGTTGCATTTATTCCATACCGTAATTAGCATAATAACATAAGGCTTATTCGTCTGAAGAACTTGATGCCCACAAGTCCTTAAATAAGAATCTCCGAGCGGTAGTAATGCATGAAAGGAAACAGACTGTTGGACAAAAGAATGGACAGCTGCCTGCATTTTGCGTTTCCTATAGCGCCTACGATATGAATCTGGTGTCATATTATGCTTCAAAACCCTAAACTGTTAATTTTCTTACTTCATAAGAAAACAAAAGCTATGATATGAGAAGAGGAAATGACATATTATGCTTCCCAGGAACTTAAGTTTTTCGTGTTTATTTTCTCACTTCATACTAAAACAATGACATTGATATGAGAAACGGAAACGAAATATACGCTTCCAAGACATAAGAATGCGTACATGAAAGCCCTGCAGTTAATTTTTGTATGTTGGACAAATTTTCATATCACCTCACACTCCTTTATGAGAAGGTTCCTATTTTCTTGGGATTCAATTAGAGCGGACATTTCATCACTGGTTAATATTATGATGACTAACGACATGATACCCGTTCCAATTGCTTCATGGCACCTGTGAGTAGTCTCACGTTCGTTACTATAAGTACATGCAGGCAGTGAAGTCCGCTCACTGTAGTCAGAGCCAAGGTGATTTCTTTCTGTTTATGGCGAAGCGTGTACTGCAGTGTCCGCTCTCAGCCAACATAAACAATGTGGGGCGGCATTGGGAACTGCTAATCGCGTCGACAACAAGAGCGCACTGTCTCTCCTAACGATATTATGGAGTTAATAGATTTTACTTGTTTAACGTAATATGCAAGACATGGGTTGGGTAAAAACTTAGTTTGAAACTCTTCATCGCAAAAAATGGTTCAAATGGCTCTGAGGACTATGGGACATAACTTCTGAGGTCATCAGTCCCCTAGAACTACTTAAACCTAACTAACCTTAGGACATCACACTTATCCATGCCCGAGGCAGCGTTCGAATCTGCGACCGTAGCGGTCGCGTGGTTCCAGACTGTAGCGCCTAGAACCGCTCGACCACTCAGGCCGGCTCCTCATCGCATTATAATACTTTACAGTCATATTTGATGCAATATTTATTGTTGATTGTCACTCTAATATTAATAGTATTGATTCAGATTGTGCGTCAACACGAAAACACACACACACACAAATAGTCATTGATTCCAGTAAGGGTGACGACTACTGTGTGTTGAACAACACGTGCACCAATCAGTTCCTCAGTTGGCGTCGAGTGGATGAGATTTTTCAATTACCTTGCATTGCAAGAATTGTAAGGAGGAGACTGAAAGTAAATGGACTTGTATGGTAAATAGCTGCGACAAAACAGAGCTTGACCGATTATCAGATAATTGTCCACATGGGTTTTGTGGATGAATACACTTTTAGTAACCAACCCACCCACCATCATTACGTAAGATTTCTCGAAGGCGTAGGGGCATTGATTTCATTAAGTTGTCGATAGTGCAGCGTGATAGTTTACTTCCCACCATAAGTGTTCTATATTCGTCCAACGGTCGCTCGCATTTGTAGGTCCACATGGCAATGACCTTGTTACCTCCGCCCACATATTCTTTTTCTGGTTCATGTTCGGTGATAGTGGAACAAACGGCAACAGCTTTATCCTCTCTTGGTCCTGAAACCAATCTTGCACTGCTCTGCTATGATGAATGGGGCTTTGCTCCTCTAAATAAACTGTTATCTCGTTACTTCAAATATTCATATATTTGTAATAAACACATTGTATTAGTATTTTCCATAGTGTTTAAGAATTCAGGCCCTGTCATAGATAAGTGATCTAGATTCAACAGTCCGATTAAGAATGTGGTTTACCCAGAACCGTAGTCGGACATCCACATTAAGACTGACGGGCTAAATCCTATTAGAACAATCTGGTATTGATATGAAATTACAGAAATCGGATAATTTGAACGTCTGTATTGCAACAATGCTGCGCACATAAATTCCGTTGATGGAGTAACATCTAGCAACTGTCTAATAAAAAGTGAAAAATATGTCTACTAGCAGCAATTTAACGTAATTATAACCCATATTTATGTGTTGGAAATATTGAACAATAAACATCTATTTCAGTGGTGTTAAGAAATTCCATATCGGATTTGCTGATGACATAATGATAATAATAATAATAATAATATTCCGTCTGGCGGATATGGGAAAGCCCCCACATATGGGTGGTTCTGACGAAATCAAATACTTGGGGTGAACCAAATACTAACACATTCCTGAACGGCTACTCAATCCGTTGAACCCAAAATCCAGACACGCCTGAGTGAAAATAACCGGTACTCTGGTCACCGTCTGTTACCTCAATGAGCTCGGCTGAATTTATTTGCTTCCAAAGACTTCAACACCCTCTGGTCCAGCCCGGTCCTGGTATCACCCAGGCTAAAAGCAATGAAACACAAGCAAACATGAACTGTGCAAGCGAAGTCAACTTTACCCCAGGTGGTACACAAACCGCCCGTCGACAGCCGGCGGCTGGATTTTCGGATTCTGGGAATTCCAGGCTAGCACGCATCGGAGATCTCTGGTAAATTTCCCTAAAAGCAGAAAACATGCATTTGAAAACTAAACATCGATACATTGATCCAAACACGAATACTAGATAATCTCACATAAGAAATCGACCTACAAAGAATTCTCATCCTTGCTCTTCAAGAACCACGACTAACTGACAATGAAACCTTGCATTACGGAAACCATCGCATCTTCAAGAGCAAAACCCAACAAAAGGTAGTGAAAGGCGCACCAATCTTCGGCATGGCATTTCTCGAACACAGATCTATCATCAACTCTGTCGAAGAAATCACAACCTTCAACAATCGACTTATGACTATGCTCACTCAGAGCCCCAATAAAAAATATACATTCATCATTGCACCTGCCCCCACCGACATCGAAAATAAGAAAAACATCGAAAATACCGAAAAATTCTGAAACATACTCGAAGAAACTATGAGCAAAATTCACCAACATGACGTGAAAATATTAATGGGAGACTTCAACTCCACATTTGGGACAGAAAAAAACCTGTAGAATAATAATTGGCACAAATTCAACACACCGAAAAACTTACACCAACGGCACACTTCTGACTGACATTTGCCAACAATTTCACCTCAAAATGATGTCAACCCACTTTAAAAACCAGTTCCCAAGTAACATGCTTGGCTGCTTTTAGCAAGCTGCTTTCGTTCGCCTTTCGAGAATCGCTGAAAGCCAGATTTTTAATTCTGTTGCAGCAGAGCTACAAGCAGGCAGATACAAACTCAATAAGGGAATCGTAAGACAACGATCGATTAAAATTCGTCTTGCTACTTTTAGTAACCCTTAATGTCAGAGCGAAAACCTTACGGTACTGCAAAATTCGTAATGCCACTTTTGTTTCCTGCCGACATACTTTTTTGTTGTTCTGAATACATAATTTTATCTACGGACTGCCACATATTCATAATAATTGCGAATGATGCTGGACATGAAGTAAATACAGACATTTTCCAAGTCAAAAGTCGGTAATATCCTACTAATTCGTGTTAAAATAGGCTCAATCGTCTTACAGATTCTTAATGCTTCATTAAGATAGACTGCCGTCGTGATGTTTCTGTAGTAAGCTGAATTTAGTTTGTATTAGTACAGTGAATATTTTAATTGTATTTTCCATTAGCTTACTGAACGAAACAGTAATCATCAAAGAGAAATTAATCAGCAGCAGAATTTTCTTTCCCGATATCTAAAACACTCTGACAATGCTAAAGTATTTTACAAATTCTACGCCCGTAGAAACCTACTGGTTCTAACGATGTCATTAGACCAGTGTAGCTTAAAGAGTATTTTCGTGTAAAAATGATTGCCTTGACGGCTGATCGATCAAGAGGGAGAAAGGTAAAATTTTAGGAGTGTATGACGAGAGGGACAAGTGCTTGAGAGAGGACTTCCCTATCAATACAAGTGCCTGAGAGACGTCTTTCCAATCAATCTCCTGGATAATTTTGTTTCTCAAATCAACAGAGTTCTTTATCATCCAGTAGCACAGGTGATGTAGTTTTGTCTGTCGATTTTCTTACACTGCAACCGAAAGGTGTGTCAGTCGTTGGCAACAAATTCCAGCTATGATGCACACACCCCTTGGGGCAGAATTCGTAGCCCAAAACACACATTAGGAGCTATCAGATGTAAAATATTATGTTCACACTACTCTTTGCTCGAGTTTACGTCTTTTGGTGGGGCTCAGTCTTTCATTCCTTTTTAGGAAGTTGACGATAAAGGCATCATAACTCGTCCCGAGTAACAGTACTGCATGGGAATTCTCAGTGAGCGACCTGATGACGTTCAATAACAGTCACTCCGTTGATTTTTGTTGTTTCGAATTAGAGCATGGAGTACTCCTACACCAGACTTCTGAAATTTACCTGTTGAATGCATATGTCGCATGATGGTTAAATGGTAATCCATGACATATATCAGTAGTCGAGACTTCGTTAACGTGGAAAATCATTCATGCCAGAACGATCTTTATTGAAACAAGAATATCCTTTTATAGCGTATTTTTCCCAAAAGCACTTGCTCCACACACAGTTCAAATATTTCTAGCTGCCTCCTCAGCAATCACACCTCTGTTATACCAAAAGTAAAAACTGTGTTTCAGATGTTACACCTTTTTCCACATGCGACTCAATTTTACAATGCTTAACCGCAGTTCATGATTTTCAAGTATGCAAAATCCAATGCTTCACTGCAAGATGATAACTAGAACTTCGAATTCGAAAATGACAGTTGATACATTCACTGACAGCGTGGCGCCGCGTTCTCCTGGGCGGCGCCGTATTTCAGGCGGCGGGTGAAGTCTGGCCGGTCGCCGGTAGCCGCTGCAGCGCGAGGGAAACGCTCGTGCGTAAGCAGTTCTGATCGCGACGCAGCCACGAGCTGTCCTGCGGAATTGTTTCTTGAAGTATTTATTATTGCTGGTGGGTAGAATGTGAAGCGAATTATCTTTGATGTTCAGTCAGACTCATAACTTTAGAGGGGGGCCGAAATGTGGCAAAAAAAGAAAAAAAGAAAAAATGCACTTGGACGCGGACAGGCGACTGTAAGTTTAGAATGCACGACGATTACCACTAGACCAGGGGTTCACACATTCCGACAACATCTCGGAAGTGGACAACACTTCCTCCTGACACTTCCGCATCTTACAGTGTTGCCAGATTGTGCAGATGGCCGGACTTAGAGTTGTCAGCGGCGGTCAGTTTTATTGGCCACCTTAAGTGAACGTCTCTGTCTTAGTCTCTGAGGCTGCTGCCCGGCGATCAGTTTTTATGCCTAAGACTGTACATGTGGCATCAGAGTCAAGAATGCACTACTGCTGTTACCTCGACTCATCAGCATTCGGATCGTCCTCATCGTGACTTCCTCCGTCTTTGAAACTGGACTGTTTTGGGGTTTCTTCTACTGGGCACTCCGACCACTGGTTTCAACCGTAGACATTGATAATCACCGTCACAGTCGTCGAAGTACTGCGTAGTGTGCTTACTATTTTCGCTAGTAGAGGAATGAATTTTGTTGGTCACATACATTTTGTTATTTGTTGTACCTCATTTCACGGATAGAACAGATGTGATATGTGACTTCGAATGGCAGTAATTAAAGCGAAACTGTTTTTAGATACTTTCATGAAATCTAAATATTCTGTCTCCTCTGAATGATAAAGTATTTTGTTTGTTGTGTACATACATAGGAAGAAATTAGCATCACAATAAAGTGTGTCAGGGGCACTGCGTATGTAGTGTGTGGACATTAACTTGGGAATGTGGGTCTCTCGGGGAGCGTGCAAGGGATAAATCCCTGCAGTCGCCCTATCATCTTTGTCCTCGGTAGCTGAGATGGATAGAGCGTCTGCCACGTAAGCATTAGATGCCGGGTTCGGGTCCCGGACGGGGCACACATTTTCAACTGTCTCCGTTGATGTAAATCAACGACTATGTATGTTGATGTATATCAATTATAAGACTTAGGGTCATGATTTAATTATCATTTCATCAAAATAAGATAAATCAGAGTTCGCATGGAGAGATGTAGGTGTTTGTTGCCGCACGCACTGTTAGACATTGGTGCGGTATAGAAATAGTGTGAATATGGTTCGATGTACCTTCTGCAGTGCTCTTAAGAGTGAATTGCAGCATAATTATGTACATGTAAGTGAAGCGGTCTTTTTGTGAAATTAGATGAGATATTTTCCTCTTCGTGGCTCGCACATGCTTCTATCACCATAATGCTTTTTACGTGACTGGTAAAATGCAAAAGAGTTTCAATATATAGTTTAGCAAATCAGCGCCAATGTGAGTCCTAATGTGAAAATAAAAATCCATTGAAAATAAAAGCAAACACCCTGTTCTAGAAGGTAACTGAACTCAGTGTGCTGTGTCACTTCCGCCACAGCCAACGTCTACGCATCGAGATGCATTCGCCATCTTCCTCCGAAGGGAAGGTGCAGTATATGGCCGGTGCCTGATGTTCCAGCCACATGTCACACAAAACTGTCTTGCAGGTTGCGGCTAGACCAGGCGCCCGTAGCCTAAACAGTAGAAGCAGCAGAATTTCCTCGCGCCATCAGCTGCAGTAACAAGGCCGTCACCATCATTGGACACAGTGGGGACGCGACGGAGAGAGATGTGTAACTAAATTATTCTTCATTGCTCAAAGTGGGTTCTGGTTCTGTTCGTCTAGCGACAGACTTCATTTCCTTAAATGCGTCGCTTTAAATTAATGTAAAACTCTTAAATGGTTAGGCCCGCATCTCGTGGTCGTGCGGTAGCGTTCTCGCTTCCCACGCCCGGGTTCCCGGGTTCGATTCCCGGCGGGGTCAGGGATTTTCTCTGCCTCGTGATGGCTGGGTGTTGTGTGCTGTCCTTAGGTTAGTTAGCTTTAAGTAGTTCTAAGTTCTAGGGGACTTATGACCACAGCAGTTGAGTCCCATAGTGCTCAGAGTCTTAAATGGTTACTGACAACTGGACAGAATTCCACCAAGTGCTAGATTGAAAAATAGGTTCAGGGTTTTAAATGACTAACATAACTTCGAGTCATCTAAGTTTTTACACATCAGATTTTTGGTCCATACAGCACAAGTCAGAGTTTTCTGGTTGAGCCGTGGCGGACTGGCGCCAGTACCGGGCACGCTCTTTGTATCGTTGCGATCGATTTTGGAGGTTATATGTGATCTTTGGGTATCGTGTGGCTTTCTTCCAGTTTGGCGGGCTTCAGGAGCCGGCCGTCAGCTTTCGAATGAAAGTTTCGTGGTTTCTGTCAAGGGAAAGGTCCCTGAAGTAGAGTGGTTAAGCTGCATGAACCGCTGAGTTGTGCTGTGTGCAGACATCAAGTAACTTGGCCGTAAGTCTATGTGGCTGAGCGACGTGTTAAGAGGCGTTTCAATCGCTAGATGACTGTGGAACTTACACAGCCGGTAATGGAAAGGTATGTTGATGAGCTCCGTGTGAGCCGGTTGAATGTTGACTTGCAGTGAAGTCTTAGTTATAACTGCACTGGTTGTTCTCTAATTGATCATTAAGTGTATTAAGTGATTGAAAACTGCACCTAAGTGATATTACTATTATCGGTGAACCGTCCTTAAATGGTTTCAATTTAAAGGTCAGTGATTGTTGTCGACGGAACATTTTGTAGACTAATGCAAGTATGTCTGGTGCAAGGATTCTGCCCTGTATTTTTGTGTGTGTTTCAGAGAGCTGCAATTGTCCTGTGTTTGTCAAAAGCTACTGTAAGCGCCAAACCTTGGCGGGGAGTGAGATGTAACCCGCAGCCTAGGTCCTGCTGTGTTTACGTAACCCTGCCACAGCTGGATTGCTTTGGGCGAAGACCGCATACCAAAAGTTAAGTATATCTTTCGTTTCCGCCAAGGCGGGTAAAACGCGTTTTGTAATTTGATTGTGATTTTCCGATGTTTAAACATATTTTTTTTGTTACATAAAGATAGACCTGGGACTAAGTAAAGGTTAGCAAACAGAGCAGGTTCAAAGTAATTGAATTCTCTCTACGATTGTCATGTAATTTTGGGCTAAATGCAGTGATCTGTCTCTGTAGTAATAGACAGTCCACAGTGCTTGTTGAGACGATGTCACATCTCTATTTAAGTTACAGTGTGTAGTCACGTAAGTGTAATCTGGGATTGTTTCATGGCAATCTTTCTTGTTTCTGTTACAGATCCATGATCTAGTGAATTGTGGTTAACCACGTGAGTTTTAAGGTTGTTTGGACCGTGTTGGGCCATGTTATGCATTTTATGGTTCAAATGGCTCTGAGCACTATGGGACTTAACATCTGTAGTCATCAGTCCCCTAGAACTTAGAACTACTTAAACCTAACTAACCTAAGGACATCACACGCATCCATGCCTGAGGCAGGATTCGAACCTGTGACCGTAGCAGTCGCGCGGTTCCGGACTGAGCGCCTAGAACCGCTAGACCACCGCGGCCGGCATATGCGTTTTATGATTATACTTGTTGGGTTCTGATAACTGTCTTGTCTCAATAAGAACTTATACTAAGTAACTGCTGCATTATACTGAAGATTGTGGGGAATTACCTGAAGGAAGCTTATGTTAATAAATTAAGTATGTGTAAATCAAAGTATGACTACCCGCCTTGAATCGCCATCCCGTTTCCCGTCCTGGTAAAACTTGTGGTATGGATTGTGTAACGTCGTATTAAAGGGGCCACATACCACTGGTGATCAACACAAGCTATTGTGGAGCGACGAATGATATGTTTCAAGACCCTAAAGATGGATAATAAACCACTATAGCTTTAATAAATTAAGGAACTAGCCAGAAAAAAACAGTGTTCACAACTACAAATTACGATAAAATATCCTTGCTCTACGCTGACGAATCGAAACACCGATGTACTGTCTTCCAGGTCGATTAGATATGGAATCGAAATAACGAAACCACTACCTACTGTGTCACACTGCAAAACTGTCGGAGTTCAAGTCCAGTGACAGTGCTAGAAACTAAATGTGAAACCGCACAAAATTCTTCAGAGATCATACGGAACGCGGAATATCTTCAAACACCTAAGTCGCGGCTAGAGTTTAGTTCAAAACCATCTTCTCTGTCTCCAATTCGAGACGCTGTGACAGACGGACAGACCCCGACAGACAGACTACCACAGACCCACAGACCACAAGGAACCTCGCCGCAGACCTTTTAAAGCCTCGGCCAGCCCCTCGAAACACTAACTCCTCCTCTAAATCTCAGCGTGCCCCACCCGCCAAAAGTGCACCTGATGACGTTACACAGTTCTCTCAAGTGATAAACAGTAACTCACAACTCTATATACATACATTCCATCGAAATCCCGATTGCGCCATTATCTACACGCTAAAACTCTACTACAAAAACGTATTTCCCAATAATTTTTACGTACCGTATTTTGCCGGTAAATTACAGTTTAATTATTCAGAATTTGACCCTCAAACGGCGGAAATTAGGTATGTTCGTGGCATCTTTGTTATTCAGTTTACAATTATAGATGCTGTATCATTTCCATCATGTTTTGTTATATTGGATCTTAGTCGATGCGGCTCATCAAAAGCAACTATTTCTGAACCACTTTGGTTACGTGATTAAATTAAAAGCTATACCTTATAAAGTGCATACGCTACAAATAACTCTGTCTCTGTAACTTCATTTATGTAAAACAATGGTATCTTAATATCACTGGAAGCATAATGAAACAGTTTCATATGACACCTCGTCATCGTATTGCATCGCATTGAACATGCGCATATGTTTACAAAGGAATTGAGGTTCCCTACGGCCTGTGACCGCTGACGTCACTGCCTCGCGAAAAACTAACACATGGTCCTCACTTTCTCTGAAACCACGAGCAGACACCTCGTGACGTCCATGCGACCCCGCGGCCATAACGGCTTCGAGCAGAACAGAAGATGCCGTCGGCCAGCGGCCAGAGGAGCGTGCGTGCCACTTCGCCTAGTGTGCCGAGCGGTCGTGTAATTGAGATGCCTCGCCCGACCAAATTGCATTCCGATAGACCCACGAACAAATGCCATGTCCTGTTATAACAGCCGCACTAGCTCTCATACGCGGAAGCCCGTCCCGCCGCCCACTTCCTGGTATTCATATACAGGGCATCCTTTACAGGACCGCCGCCTGGAGCTCGACAGCAGTCTGAAGCTGACTGCAAATGCTTCCGCGAATTTGTGGATGAAACCGAGTGCCGTACGACGAGTCTCCGAAACCGTGCATCAGGGACATGAGCATGCTAGTGTAACCACCGAATGTCACCGCGACCGATTCCGACCTTGTCTGCGGCAGAATAACATATTGTCACAAACTGTGCGCCTTCTCAGGCACCCTGCTTGAAGTGTATTGAGTAAATGACATTTCTTCCATTAGATCAGGACCATCTCGTACGTTCTTTTATCTGCTGTTCATATTTTCTTATTTGCGTTCTTGCAAAATAAACTCCTGTTGTTCATGACTACCTTGCCCACTTCTTATTTTCTGTGTGATCAATTCCACAAGATATTTTACAGTGCGCCTCTAAACGCTCTGAAGACTTCACCAGATGATATGATAACGTTTTCTCATATATTTGGATATATTTAAGCGATGTGGAATCTGGTACGCCGTCTGGCGTCAGCGTAATTAGTTGCAGGGTAGTACGGCCAGGGCACGTAAAGCCAAGAAAAATTGTGTTTCAAACATCATGCACAATTAAATGACTAAGTTCAATAAACATTAACCTAAAACAATTAATTTATCACTGATAATGATAACGAAATTTTTTAAATGTTTGTTGTAAACAGTTTAAAAAAAGTTTTGCACAAAAATCTTTGGATACCGCCTTCAGCTGAAGAACTAATTTACAAATAACTGACAACAAAACTACATAAATTTTGACTGAACCATTTACAAAAAAGTTTTTGAACAAGAGTGTTTATGTAGGCGCTCTACGCTACAAGAAACACCAGCGTATCCAATCGCTGTAACAGGATGACGCAACAGGCCCAACAGGCTCAGATAGATAATCAATATGCCCAGTACGAGGCGCTACATGATCTTAAGAGCACAGTTATCAATTCAAAAGGGCTTTGCTCTCCCAACAGTGCAAGGGAACATATTTTACTTATTCCTGTCAAGCACCATGAAACGTGAATAGAAACACTGAACAGTTGGACTGACAATCTGGCCTGCATTAAAATTTCAAAAGGTTACTGACGGAGTACCAGACACGTAAACTACACATACAGATTTCCTTTGCATTCACGCAAACTGAAAAATTCCTCCACAAGAAAGACGGGAGCGGAATAAATAACCAATTAACTTGTAGTACTTCTTATAATACAATAGATCTAACATCTAACCCAGGTTTTGCCGTGGATCTTATCTTGAGTCTCACTTGGGCAAGCAGATACAAACTACAGTGCCGCATCACACAAACACCAAAATGGCTCACAAGTTCAAATGGTTCAAATGGCTCTGAGCACTATAGGACTTGACATCTGAGGTCATCAGTCCCCTAGACGTAGAACTACTTAAACCTCAGTAACCTAAGGACATCACACACATCCATGTCCGAGGCAGGATTCGAACCTGCGACCGTAACGGTCGCGCGGTTCCGGACTGAAGCGCCTAGAACCACTCGGCTACAAGTGATACATACTTTTGTCGATAGGTTGGTGAATTAATACATCCACATTTCCAATAAAGGCAGCCGGCAATAAGGTGCATGAAACGCAGAGGAAGGTGTTCCTACGGTCAGAGCCGCACTGTTCATACCAATAACCATGCAGGCAACTCCGTCTGCGATCCCGGGCGGCCAGCCGCCTGCAGCCACGCCACGTCATCTCGCTCCGGCTCACCACGTTTTAACTCCGTATCGCTCTCCATTTCCTGGCCTCTGGCTCGGCCGTCCTTTCACTGCTGCCTGCCTACGGATCGGAAGTCCGCTCACCACTGGTTGTAAAACAACCGTAGGCTATCATAAGTAAGCGTAGATTAGGGTGGTTTTCCTATTAGTCTTGGTCAGTTAAGATCGTAACAATGCTACCTGTGCGGTATGTGTGTTGGATACCTATTGAGCGTGGCCACATTTCGGTTGCACTGTTTGCGTAAGCGATCAGTGTCTTTCTAGATTCCATCAGAGAAACCCCGACAGCTCTGAAACGTCCGTAAACTAATTCAGGATATATATACGGCCGCGTAACGTACGGAACTTTTTGTTCCACATACAGCATGACGGTTATTGAACTGTATAGATAAAACTTAAATTACTTACAAACTACGGAGTTCACACACTTTATTCAACATGTAAACGTCATTACAGATATTGGGATTTAGGTTGTGTCACGTTCAATAAGCCTGACATCATTGGCGATGGTGTGGCCCAGACGAATAGCGAAATTCTGCATGGACCGGTGAATTGTCGGAAAATCGGTGCTGTCGATGACCTCCTGAATGGCTGTTGTTAGCTCAGAAATGGTTTTGGAGTTACTGCTGTACAACGTACCTTTAATATATCCCCCAAATAGGAGTCGCATGTGTTCAGATCCGCAGAATATGGCGGCAAATCTAGTCCCATGACAGTGGCCTCTGTGTACCCCAGAGCCAGGATGGGGTCCCCAAAGTGCTCCTCCAGAACATCACTCTCCTGCTTCGATGATGTCGAGCTCCGTCTTGCATTGAACCAAATGTTGTCGAAATCAGGATCACTTTGGATAATGGGGATGAAATAATCTTCTAAAACCTTCACGTAGCGTTCGGTAGTCATCATGCCATCAAGGAGTATCGCACCGATTATTGCGTGATTGGACACTGCATACCACACAGTCCCTAGCTGAGGGTGAAGAGACATCTCTATCGCGAAATGAGGATTCTCAGTCCCCAAAATGCGCCAGTTATGCTTATTGACGAACCCATCCAAATGAAAGTGGGCTTCGTCGGTAAACCAAGCCATGCATGCGCGTACTATTTCCCATCGTACCACGCGGCCAACCGTGCAATTTGAACGCCTTAACGCAAACCGTTTCGAAGCAATGACGATTTGATTTCGTATAGTTCAGTAATTGTTACCCTGTAGTAGTCCTCCTCTCTTTTAGTAACTTAAACAGTATTTATAGTGAAATAGAAACTGTCAATGTTTAATTCAGGTTTTATTCCAAAATTATTGATTTAAAAAGTGAAACAGAGAGAAGTATTTGTAAAAATAAAAAACTACTACAAAACGCAGTTTCCTCAAATAAGGTAAAATTGAAAAGAAAATATAACCGCGAAGATATCATGCATAACACCATTTAAACTACAGGGGCGGATTCCTGACTGGATATAGAGGAAAAAAGGTTCTATGAACATCTCTCCGGAAATGGACGATGTGCGTGCAACGACAAAAAGTCTTCCCGGAACATAATACAGAGTTGCATCGCATCCGCCTCACAACAGATGTTCAAAGTGGCCTCCAATGGATGCTCAAAACGGTTCAAATGGCTCTGAGCACTATGGGACAACATCTGAGGTCATCAGTCCCCTGAAGCTTAGAACTACTTAAACCTAACTAACTTAAGGACATCACACACATCGATGCCCGAGGCAGGATTCGAACCTGCGACCCGACTGAAGCGTCTAGTACCGTTCGGCCACACCGGCCGGCCCAAGGATGCAACGCACGCAGTTCTCATGCACGATACAAATAATCATTCTTCTTCTGTGGCTTACACCATGTTGGTCCGCCACTTGCGTGGAGCTTGTATTAGTTTTCTACCCAATATCCTGTGGAACCTGGTCCTCGAAATCTGGCTTAAGCACAGTGCGCAACCTCCCTGCACTTTCGTTTGTCTGAAGGGACCCACGATCGCACAAACTCCCAAAAAGGACTTGAAATGTAGTGTGATGTGGTTGGTGTCTGTGAGGGTACTTATTCTGGTATAGCCGTGCTGCCTCTCGGCCGTTTCATCTGCTTGGCCGTACACAAACACCATCTCGGCTTGTTCTCAACATGAATACCGGACCTTTCGGCTGCTTACAGTACGCTGCGTCAATCACGCAGCGTGCAGCACGCAGGGAACATACAGTATAAGGTCAGATGAACTTTCATTCATCAGCGCCATTACCGCGGCAGTGAAGCATTTTCGGACACATTTTCCTAGGTCCTATTTCTTCTGTCGGCAGTCATGAATCAGTACCTGTAGTTTGTCGGTTTTATTAACGTTCGTCCTGTATAAAATAACTTACTGCTACTCACAAAGAAGTTACGCACTTATCAGTGACAACAGGAAACTCTTGCCTTTGACCATGATAAAGAATTTTCTAATGAGTACAATATAAAAACAATAATTATATAGATTTTTATGTTCGTGCATGTAAGCTGTACTTGCAGAAGTAATTGCTTTGGTTGCTTAAAAGCGAAGAGGTTAAGCGATCAGTTAAGTTTTATTAGTTATAAAAAGCAATTTGTTTTGTATGATTATAGAATACGCAATGGATAATGCAAAAAAGGTGTGGTTCTAAGTATGTGCAAAACAAGCAACTCAATAACAAACAGATGTCGTCAGCTCCCAGTTTCTCTCTTGCACATTCATTTATGTTTCTCTTCCTTTCAGTAGTACTAGTACTACGGGTAGTCATACCGTTCACTACGTCATTTATGTCCTGTACGAAATCCCGGTTCGGTAGAGTGCAGCTACTCTCGCCACACTTCTTCCGCGCTCGCCCTCCAGCCTCCGCGTGTGGTTCACAGTCAATTATAACAACTGTCGTCAAAAAACACGATCGACAGGGTCCCCAACACTCACTTCTGTGACTGGTCTTGGTTTCTAATGGCAGTCGGCAGTTCGCTTTCTAACGCGGCACTGGAGTTAGTAATTTTGCAGGAAATGGATCGTGCGCGTTAGCTCTCCCGTAAATTCACACCTCTTGTCTTCAGCTTTAAATTGCGAAATGGTATCCAGAGAACAGTTGCTAGTTCACAGTACCTCCGAAAAATTGGCTTTTCCTCTACATATTATTCCAGACGTATACGTCAGTATCCTATTTCTGATGCTCCTCTGTCCTGGGTGACTGACTCAGGTGCATTAATGATACGGGGTGTATCAAAAAAAAAAAAAAAAAAAAATATCCGAATTGTCACGTCTATATTTTTGAAACTAATAAACATATACAATGAATTTTGTTTTTTGATGAAAGGGAAACTCAAAATGTAAGTCTGCAGTAGCGGACACCAGAAGATCCTGATGAAGATCCCAGCAGAGGAGTCGAAACGTCGATCATTTTAGAATAAATATGACGCGGCCTAATAATCCAGAAGATTTTAACTTCAAAAACTCAAAATGTTTTTCTTTCATACCTTGTCATAGGTGTTCTGTATGCCTCCCTCAGATGCACGGCATATGTCAATGCGATATTCCAACTGTTCCCACACTGCAGCAAGTATGTCTTGAGTTACAGCTTCCATAGCTATGCGATGTTTCAGTTCATTCATTGTTGTTGGTAACGGGGGTACGTAAATAGAGTCTTTTGCAAACTCCCACAAGAAATGATCAGAAACGGTCAGGTCTGGTTGGCTCAGATGGTTCAAATGGCTCTGAGCACTATGCGACCTAACTTCTGAGGTCATCAGTCGACTAGAACTTAGAACTACTTAAACCTAACTAACCTAAGGACAACACACATATCCATGCCCAAGGCAGGATTCGAACCTGCGGCCGTAGCGGTCGCTCGGCTCCAGACTGTAGCGCCTAGAACCGCACGGCCACTACGGCCGGGTCAGGTCTGGTGACCTTTGAGATCAGTAATGTAAGATTCAATCGTGTGGTCCAGAGTGAGCGATCCAACGTTCAGTAATCCTCTGATTTAAAAATTGTCGCACTTCCAGATGCCAGTGGAGCAATGCCCAATTTTTTTTGGTAAATGAGGTCTCCAACTGCGGGAAAATAAATTTCTAAAGCATATCGAGATATGTGCTTCCTGTAACGGTGTTCTCGGCAAAGAAAAACGGACCATGCACATTTTCTCGTGAAACTGAACAAAATAAATTAAATTTTGGAGAGTCCGTCTCGTGCTGTACAACTTCATTTGGTTGTCCCTTGTCCCATATTCTCACATTATGACGGTTCATTTTTCCATTTAAATGGAATGTTGCCTCTTCACTAAATACTAAGCTTGGAAGAAAACTGTTATTCTCCGTTTCGCTAAGAACGAAATTACAGAACACCACACGTTGTTGTTTGTCACCTTCACGAAGAGCTTGCAGCAGCTGAATTTTTTATAGGATCATGAGTAAACGTCGACGCAACACACGCCAAACGGACATCGAGGACAGGTTGAGCTTTCGACCTGCACGGGGAACGGGTTTCTGTGGTCTTTTTGTAAAACTATGACGGATGCTTTCGACGTCTGATACAGACAATAGGGGACGGCCGACGTTTTGCCTTTACGTAAACTACCTGTTTCTCGGAATTGTTCATGTCATCGTCTAATGCTCTGTGCAGTAGCAGGATCCACACCATACCTAGTACGAAAGTCACGCTGAACCGTTATTACTGACCTGCACTGCGCAAAACGTAAATCATAAAATGCTTTTTGTTGTCCCGAAAACATTTTTACTAGAGGTGAAGTGGGCGCATACTGCTGCTACCTAGCGTGAACCGTGCAAAACTCGAGATTTTGCTCTTTTCAACAGTATGTTGTTCACGCACATATCTCAAATAACACAAAAGTTGTGTTTTTTATAAATCGGATGATTCTTTTTGATACACCCTGTATTAAAGCATGGTATTGTGTCGGCGATTTCTTCGATTCCGTTTCCTGCATGCCTCATTTTTAAAAGGCTTCCTACAAATAATTCTACGGGGAAAATGTCTCGAAATCAGTTAGACTTCTTGAAGTTTCACGTGAGAAGAAAGCACATTTACTTTGCACTTTAACTTTTTTGTTACGTTGCAGAGACTCGTCTTCCATACCAAAATTTTTAAAATTAGAATATTTCGGACAGCTCGTGTGCAACGGATTTATGATTACGCAGAAGCTGCGTTGCTCCGTGAAAGAATACATTTTACCAGACGAGAGATGGACTCTGTGGACCGTAAGTTACTGCAAATGCATTTGTTTATTGCTAACACTGTATCGGTAGATCTGTGGAATAAAATAGATGGTTTAACGTTCAAATCAATGGAATCAATAATGGAAGTCAAAATATCCACGGGTGTACTGCCGGTCTACAGTGTCCAACGGGCACAATATTTCGGCGATCATACATGTCGCCATCATCAGGTGAACTGACGGACTGAGCTCCTGTGAACGTGCCAGCACGGAGATCCGTACACTATGGCTGCTCAGGGGGAACTGGGTTCGGTCGCGGCGGCGGCCGATTTAAATACCCTCCGCCCGCGTTACGCTTACTCCGCCGTCCGCGCCCCGCGCCACGGTCGCGCGGTGGAACAGATTGCGACGGCGTCTGAGATGACGTCGGTGTGATGGCTCTGTCCGTCGTGGTCGTCACAACTGTACATTTGCTCGATTTACTCTTGATTAACCCAATTGCTGGTTCCCAAGCCTTGCTAAGATTATAGCCACAGTCACGGTTTATGAGGTCGTCATTGGTGCGAATTTCTATGGCCTCTCTAACAACGCTGTCCCAGTATCTCGACGTCTGTACCAGAATCCTCGTGCGTTCATACTCCATAGCGTGATTTTCCGACAAACAATGTTCAGCGACCGCCGACTTGCTCGGATACATCAGTCGAGTGTGCCTCTGGTGTTCACGGCATCGATCCTCGACGGTACGCATCGTCTGACCAATATACGACAGCAAGCGCCAAAGATGACCTCGGTTTGAGGAAGGCCGTCGTGTACCAGATTCCGTGTCAATGCGGCAAGTCGTATATAAGCTACTCTTCTACAACCATACATTGGTAAGACTGATTCCTATGTGAGGGATTCACGTCATTTTATTGAGAAAGCTGAAGCTCACCTTTGGCTCCTGAAGACATTCTGGTCAGTTTTGATATTGTATCCCTGTTTACTATGATTCCGGTCAATGAAGTTATGGTTTACATAACGGAAGTTTTCCCTGAAGATTTGACCGCTCTGTTTAGACACTGTCTTACAGCTAGCCAGTTTCAGTGGGATGAGGAGTTTTATGAGCAAGTGGATAGTGTTGCCATGGGCAACCCGTTGAGCCCTGCGATTGCCAATTTTTACGTGGAGAAATTTGAACAATTAGCATTGAATAAAGCAAAGAAGAAACCATGTTGTTTGTATCGTTATGTAGACGACACATTCGTGGTTTGGACACACGGTAAAAAAGCCTTACACGAATTTTTTGATTGTCTTAATAGCATAAACACTTGTAAGTAGGCTGTTTAGGTTTTTTTATTGGTAACGCCACCTCTGTATGAAAATCACTGGCTGTGCTGTGTGCAGTCTGTGGCTGCTTTGCATTGTTGTAATACTCGCCATTGTAGTGTTAGGCAGCTGGCTGTGAACAGCGCGTAGCGTTGCGCAGTTGGAGGTGAGCCGCCAGCAGTGGTGGATGTGGGGAGAGAGATGGCGGAGTTTTGAAATTTGTCATGAACTGCTACATATATTATGACTATTGAGGTAAATACATTGGTTGTTCTCTATCAAAATCTTTCATTTGCTAACTATGTCTATCAGTAGTTAGTGCCTTCCATAGTTTGAATCTTTTATTTAGCTGGCAGTAGGTGCGCCTGCTGTATTGCAGTAGTTCGAGTAACCAAGATTTTTGTGAGGTAAGTGATTTGTGAAAGGTATAGTTTAATGTTAGTCAGGGCCATTCTTTTGTAGGGAATTTTCAAAGTCAGATTGCGTTGCGCTAAAAATACTGTGTGTCAGTTTAAGGACAGTCGTGAATAATTGTTCAAAAAGGGGACGTTTCATATGTCGACCCTTAGCCGAGGATACCTCACTGGAATCTTCTGATTTTTTTTCCTTGTAGTTTGTGTAATTAGTGTAGTTTTTGTTTATTGCCAGCGCGTAATTATAGAGAGAATTTCCATTGTAGTTGTAGTTTTTCATTGTTGTACAGTAAAACAGTTGTGGCATGCATGTAGATTTGCACCAAGTATTTCGCAGCTGCAATTAACTAGATATTATTTTCAGTGCTATGTTAATGTGTTCCCCTATTTTTGCTCTTCAAATTGTGTTTCTCTGTGTTGTCGTGTGAAATATTGTGACAATAATGGCGTGTGAAAAACGTAACACTAGGCTCCAAAGTAAACTGAGAAATGACAGCGAAGACGAAAGCAGTGTGTTAGCGCCACCGAGTAATGAATTAACTGATGTTCAAAGTAATAATTTGGTAAATGTGCATAGGGAAATGGAGCGGGCGACAAACAATGGCGTAGACAGTGAAACAATTAGTGAGCGGAGGATGCTAAGTTCACCCAAACTGGATATGATGTGACGTCATTATGACGTATATACGCTTTAGTCGATTAACACACCTATCGACTTTTACGAACGTTCGAGATTCTAAACTGTCGTCAGCTAGTGGTTTGTTTTGACATGTGCGATTCTGAAAATAGCTCAGTGCGGCAGCGTGTATGTATTTCGCCAAAATAAAAGTAAAAGAGCTGGATGTTAATAGAAATATTCCTGACCGTGGCCTTGAAAACACCACGTAAAAAGTGAAGTCTTCCTATGTCCCAAAACAAATTAGATTGTGTGATTGTTGTATTGAATGCTTGCGCCGAAAATAATATTTATTTATTATCAACATTTTAGTATGGTTTCATACAATTGGTATTGTCAGTACATATTAGATTGTAGCAGCATACTCTTGCTGACGTTTTTTTCTTAATTTATATAGCTGAAAGGGAACTCGTGCAAGTTTGTTAGCTAAGTAATTTATATGTCCATCCCAAGATAGTCTTTTATCAACCATAATTCCAAGCAATTTTACAGTCGGACCGCAGAGACAGGTACCTTAGTGTCCAGTAATGACTGATATGTAGAATGATTGAATTTCGAACTTAAAAAGAAAAATATGAGGCATTGTTGAAGAAAAATCGTCGACCGGAGATGAAATACGAGGGGAAGTGGATTTCTCAATGTAATCTTAACCAAAGGTTAGTGTCTAGTACTGATTGACGTATGAAATGATTGAATGCAGTGTCAAAGCATTCCATGGTGGTATGATAGTGTCAAAGCATTCCATGGTGGTAAGCTTTTCTCTCATTAGTCTCTCGAATGCTGAACACATAATTAGAGACGAGCAAACGAAAAACAACGCACAGGACACAAACACAGTACAATACACGATTTAAACGCTAGGAACGCAAAACACATTTAAACGAATGGCGCAGAGCACAGCGCTACCCTGTCACAATCTCTCGAAAGTTCACAAAAGTCGAATAGTCGATATACGGTTTCTATCGTTTTTGATGTAGCGTGTATACGTCATAATGACGTAACATCGTATCAAAGTCCGGTGAACTTAGCATCCTCCTTAGTGAGCAGGGAAGCATTATCGATCGGTCGGTCGGCAACAGCTCGCCTCAGGAATCCGAAATGACAGGACACAATTTCGCAAATACTGTAGATTCAGGTTCTGGGTCATCACCGTTTTCTCAAATGAGTCAAGACACATTTTCTGCTTGTCAAAATGTGAATGTTGCCGGTGAAAATGCACTGCCAAAAAGCATAGAGAAACAGATTCCAGACACTAATACATTATTATTGCAATTAGTGCAACAAATGGAATAAAATCAGAGACAAATGGGACAAAATCTCAAACAGTTAGACACAGTGGAGTAAAAGCTTCAAAAGTTAGACTCATTGGAACAAACTCTTGAACAAACACGTGAAGATTTAACTACTGAGTTACATAACATTGAATCGAAATGTCAAAAAGTCTGTAATGACGTAAAAACACCAATTTGTGAGCATTTCCAACCTATTTTTTCGCGGCATGAAAATGCATTACAGAATCACGAAACAGCCATAAAAGAACTGCAAACTACTGTTCACGAAAATCATGAGACCCTGCAAGCTAAATTTGACTCAGTTGCATCTACCGATTCGGTTACGCAACTTGCAAAAACTCAGGAAAACTTAAAGGACACAGTAGATACTCTGAAACTTGGTTCAGAAAAACACACTGAGGAAATGTGTTCACTATCGGAGAAAGTAGCCGAACTTTCGGATCAGTTCACTAACTTATCTACGAAGGTAGATGATAATCTGAATGACACAAAACCGGTAGTCTTTAATGACACAGAAGAGAGCGAACAAATTAGGAAACTGAAACAAAATCTGAATCAAATTAATACGCAACACCAAAGAGAAATCCGCGAAGTACAAGATCAGCTGACACAGGTAATACAAGAATTACGTATTTCAGAGGACACTCGCGCCCCAACACGGGAAGAGGGACTTAGAAATACGGAAAAGCCGCAAAATAATAACACAGGGCATTTCGTAAGTTATGAAAGAAACTGGGAATGTGCACCGAATTTTGAGATGGAACGGCCGACACGACCTAACAATGACCGATATGCGACTCGCCGACATGATGATTTTGACTATAAGCTGTTCATTACTACACGTAAATTCAAAACGTTTAAGAATTCTGGCAACGACATTCATCCACAAGCGTGGCTCCATCAATTCTCTCATTGTTTTCCTCCCAACTGGTCATTAGAACACAGATTAGAATTTATGTGTGGCTACTTAGAGAATGAACCAGCTGTAAGAATGCGATCGGTCATTCACGATTGTCACAGTGAAGGAGAATTTTACCATGCCTTCCTCTCAGCATATTGGTCTCAAGCTACACAAGACCGAGTAAAACATAGCATCATGATGATGAAACACTTTGAACAATCTGAATTTTCCAGTCTTCTCAAATATTTTGAAGACATGTTGCATAAGAATCAGTATCTTTCAAACCCATACAGCCCCTCAGAACTCATCCGCATTTGCTTAATCAAATTACCTGAACATTTACGACATATTATTTTGGCAGGACGTTGCAAAGACGACATTGAAGCTTTTCAGGGACTGTTACAAGAACTGGAAATTGACACTGACAATCGCGGAACGCAGGAGCACAACAATTACCGATCACATCCGTCGCAATTCCGCGATGAAAGAAATAATAACTGGACACGACAAGGCTATTCTCACAACACATATCGTGACCAAAACAGACACCACCCGTATGACAACCGTTGGCAGAGTAGTAATAATTACAGGGAAAGATCACCTCTCCGTGGTAGTGACTATTACAGAGACAATCAGAGAAACAGACAATTTGGGAACCAAAATAATTATTATCAAGGGAGACAGAATAACTTTAGACGCAACGGTACAGCGCGCAGTTACGATTCAGGGAGAAATTCTCCACCACTTAACCGACAAGAAAGAAACTACAAGAAATACCGACATGACGACAGACGATGGGATCGTAACAACAGACCTGAATTGCATCAGAACTGGTGGGATTCAAACAGGCAGGGCCTTCTCGTCAGAGTGAATTTGTAGAAGTTGGGTCTCCTAATCCCAATAACGGCGCGCGCCAACAAAGAGACGGACAATGACTCGCACAGCAGGCAGCCGCGTGCGCCCGCTGGCTCCAAGAAAAATAACATAAGACGCTAGCCTTGAGAAAAATTTTAGCATTCTTTACCGACGTATACCGCATGATAATTACGTTCAAGTTGAAACTCTGAGTACTGTGAAGAGCAAAGGTTTACACCACATTTCACATGTAATACCGTTTATTGAAAGATAATCTGCTTTATAACTTAGTCTTTGCCATAAAATTTTTCACTTCACGTTACTAGTATGCTTTGTCAGACTTAGAATCTGTTAATATGCAACAATGTTTGAAGTTAAATATCCAGTCAAGAACCAAGAGAACTTATTTAAACAGAAATTACGAATGCATTGTTATTGTGAACAGACGACACAGTGTTATTGTGTGTGTACATTCTTGCCTGTTAGTTGCACGATTACGTACCGACTATAAGGCTCACATTCTTAGAACATTTACCAGTACTGCTAATGAGATTTTAATGCAACATTTTGGTTTACTTGAAAATACATTCTGGATTTAAAGTGCTTTCTGTGAGATACCAGATGACACAGTGGTTAGTTTATGTGACAGCTACACGATCTTTATCACGACGCTACTAATGAATGACAGTTTACAATGTTGCTGTTGCAGTGTTTCTGTTTTATATCTGCACAGTTTTTCTGTATTGTTCTGGAAAGTAAAACATGTTTTAGTAGTAACTTTTGTGGTATAGCAACAATGAGACAGCCTTTTTCGTGGCACAACAATACGTTACAGTACAGTACTTTCTTCATCACGCCAATAAGCGTAATAACTACGATATCTATACACAAAGCATTTCACTTTTGTTTATCATGAGGTGAGTACATTGACTTCTGCAGAACTTAGCTTTCGGAGGACGATAACTACAACACTTCCACAGAATTATCTTACAGCAAGACGCACATTTAGCGCTACAGGACACGCATTTGAGAGATTAATTTTGTACTTATGCCATTTATTTTTCAAGATTTTTGAATTACAAAGAAAGTTTTCCATGATACATTTCATTCCATTGCTGTAATCTGTAACACCTGAGGGTATAATTACATTAATCCTCAGGGGGGTACATGTCTACTTTATGTACCATGTGTTTGGCAAGCACAAGGAGCCCTAGCTAATATGGTATTTGCTTATACAACTTTACACATCGGTACCATATTTCTCTAACACAGAATTACACAGCTATCTGATTATTTGACAGAGAAACAAACATTCTTTTTACTACATCAGTGACAGATGTTTACGCAATTACACCGTTGGATAACTTCACACTTATGAAACTGTATTTTGTCTGTACTTTGTAAACTGTTCATATTTTTTCGGAACCATTGTGATATTATGAGAGCTTTGAATGATGTATTTGGTATGGGATCATGATTTGAAAGTACGTTTGAGGCAGATGACACTTTTGACATGAGCAGAGAATTTTTTTAGGTTTTGATATTATTGGAGGAAGCTACGACGATTTTGAGAGTTGACTGAGGTGTTATGATGTTATTTTTACGACGACGATGTGTATTACACTATTGAGGTATGTTTATGATCAATAAGCTGTTGCTATATAAGTAATGTGATTACGTGTTTATATGTATATGAATAATCAATAGAAGTTAGGGACTCTGGTTGGAAACCGAGAATCGTACTTTAAGAGTTATGAAATGTGTGTAAATGCGTGAATGTATCACAATGCCGACGAAAATCCTTTTGAACACTGTTATATTCATAGGATTTTTGTTTCTACAGATTTGTAACCCAATTCTTGACCTGTGAAATATTTTTATATGAGACTGTCACTGTAGCGGAAACTGGTGTCGTAAATATTTCGGTAAGAAAGTTAAGTGACCACCTGCACGTAATGCGTCGTGGGCACCCAGCGGAGCGGCCAGGTGTGTCAGACGCCTGGAGAAAAAGCCATTATTGCAAGCCCTTTTCAGCAGCACAGGTAGAAAAAAAAAGGGGAGGCCATTATCCTCGCTATTGACGTTCCTTTGTAGAGAGCATCGCAAAAACGACATGGTCGTACTTGAAAACATATGATTACACTGTGAAGCTCTTAATTTATGATATTTACTAAAATGCCTAATGAAACGATGAGAAACATTTCACGGCTATTGTCGTGCTAGTTGAGAGAAATGCCATATGGCTTGCTTTATGTATTTATTAACTCATTTTGTTTAATATCTAGTTTCTAGCTGCACTGCAGCATTGGTTAAAATAAAATTTAATATATGTACTAATATAAATATTTTATGCCTACAGATCCAGTAAATAATTTTATGATCTATTCAAAAAAATGAAGGAGCATAAAAAGATATTTCCCTTCACAGGAATTGCATACGGAATTTTCTTTTCAATTACTGGGTAATTTTTTTGGTAGAATAACTTCCTGTGGTGCACCACTTTAATTACTTAGACATTAAGATGTGATTATACATTTCCCTTATCTGCATTGTTGTCTTTACTGTAATATTTTTCTGCTTGAGCGTTGTCATGTTTAGATATAATTTATTGCTTTTGCTTCTGCTGTTTGCCAGGCATAATATTACTGAATTTGACTTTGTATTACGCTGTTAAGCCAGTTTTACTACTGATTTATTTTTCTTGTTTGCTGCGCATTGCCTCATATTAGTTGTAATGTTGAATTGCTTGGTAATTTAGATTTACTGTAGTTTGCTTTGCCAGCTTGAAATTTTTGTCATTGATGTTTGTGTTACTTGATTTGTGCTGCTGCATTGCCTCGTCCCTTAGTTTAGCATCTGAGCTCAGTAGATTTAAGTTAGCTTAAGAGGGGGTAGACTATATAAGAAACTAACTATGATGAATTGGAAGCAATGCATTAACAAGTTATATGAAAACGATTTGGGCCTAAATGAGTATTGTACAATGAGCCATATTTATTTTGAAAGAAATATGGTTAGAATACAGAAAAGAGGTACAGATAGGACTTTTTGGGAATAATGATGAACGAAGGGAGATCTCCAAGAACAAAAAAGGTTTTGTTCGCAAAATACTGCAGTACCAATAGTTACACTGAAAACGAACCCTGTCCTTTCCATTGTGTTATCCCCCTATGTGTTTGTGTACCCTTGTGTATTTGTTTTCTTCCTGTCTCTGTGTAGTTTCATAGAATTTTTTTTCTAATACTATTCACTATGGCGAGGAATACTGTTATCCTCAAATATAATTGGTATTAATAATATGTTATTTAACTTGTAAAGATGCTTAGACATTATTTATTCTGTTTTGTTTTAATGCTCATGTGTGAAGTCGATGTTTCAATAATTATTCTGATCTTTTATGTATGTACTTATGTCATTATTTCTGTAACACTGATGTATATTTTATTTTTATTCTTTTGTAAAGCCTGTACTACAAATTTTATCTGTATTATTATGTTTTTAATGATGTATTTTGTACCTTTGTAATTGTATTCTCATGTTATAAAATTGTAATTGACACCAGTGCATCAAATTAAGTAACTTGTAAGTTGCATTTCACTGCACACGTTTCTGTTGGTAATAATATATGCACAGTATGTGAGAAATTGGGACTGTTAGTGTTTGCATGTGTGTTGATAATTCAGAAAGGGACTGGATAGCAGCATTGCTGGTTCTAAGGACAGTTCCAAAAACTTTGTGAGTGCACAAGTGGTGGTTATGGACTTGCTATATTATCCGCAAGACTCTTCAATGGTGATTGTTCACCTGCACAGTCACAACAGATGGCTGCTGGCCATCTCTACAAGGACTACAGTGGGTCTGCATCTTTGATGACCCACCAGTACCATCATCTCTACAAGGACTACAGTGGGTCTGCACCTCTGGTGACCCACCAATACCGTAATCTCTACCAGGACTACAGTGGGTCTGCTCTGTGATGACCTACCTACAATACTCTTCAAAATTTCGACTGACTCTGCTGTGGGTTTGCTCTGTTGTGGCCCATGACCTGTCTGCATGTCAAGAGTCAACACTGTCTTTCCGTTGGAAGGACAAAACTACTTCTTCAAGACTGTATGGAAATCCACTACTTCTGTGTACATTTTCTTTTACTGCTCAGTCTTTGAGAAAAACACTGCAATTCAACGATCAGGACTGTCTTTATGGACTGCGAGAAAATTTTTGCTTTTGACCAACATTGTATCAATAAGTGTGTGCATTTGATATCTTTGTTATTGTAATTATGAAAAATTTCTTCAAATCTGTATTGGCCACTGTCCAACACAATTTGTAAAATTTTTTGTGGGGAGCATGGGGGCTATGTAAGTAGGCTGTTTAGGTTTTTTTATTGGTAACGCCACCTCTGTATGAAAATCACTGGCATGGCTGTGTGCAGTCTGTGGCTGCTTTGCATTGTTGTAATACTCGCCATTGTAGTGTTAGGCAGCTGGCTGTGAACAGCGCGTAGCGTTGCGCAGTTGGAGGTGAGCCGCCAGCAGTGGTGGATGTGGGGAGAGAGATGGCGGAGTTTTGAAATTTGTCATGAACTGCTACATATATTATGACTATTGAGGTAAATACATTGGTTGTTCTCTATCAAAATCTTTCATTTGCTAACTATGCCTATCAGTAGTTAGTGCCTTCCATAGTTTGAATCTTTTATTTAGCTGGCAGTAGGTGCGCCTGCTGTATTGCAGTAGTTCGAGTAACCAAGATTTTTGTGAGGTAAGTGATTTGTGAAAGGTATAGTTTAATGTTAGTCAGGGCCATTCTTTTGTAGGGAATTTTCAAAGTCAGATTGCGTTGCGCTAAAAATACTGTGTGTCAGTTTAAGCACAGTCGTGTGTAAATGTTCAAAGGGGACGTTTCACACTAAAATTCAGTTTACCATTGAAGTGGAAAAAGACCAGGCTATTTCGTTTCTCGACGTGTTAGGCATGAGACAGACCGATGGCAAGCTAAAACATAAATTGTTCCGGAAGAGCACACATACTGATAGATACTTACATAAGGACTCCAATGATCACCCACAACAAAAATAGGTGTAATCAAAAGCTTAGTGGACAGGGCAAAACGGATTTGTACGCCGAAACATCTGGATACTAAACTGTATCATCTGAAACAGGCCTTCGAAAAGAATCGGTACTCAAACACAGAAATTAATAGAGTTTTAAGACCTAATTACAGCAGGCCAAAGGACAAAGATGGTACACAGCAATGGATGAATACGGTGTCTTTACCTTTCATTAGTAAGGTTACAGATCGAATTGGCAAAACCTTGCTGAAACGCAAAGTGAAACCGGTATTCAAACCTACCAGAAAAATAGGACAAGTACTTCGTTCTGTTAAAGATAGAAGGCCACCATTATCATCTAGCGGTGTGTACAAAATTCCGTGTACTTGTGGCAAGGTCTACATTGGTACTATGAAAAGAAGTGTGAATACGAGGGTAAAGGAGCATAAAAGTCTTTGCTGACTGGGAAAAATAGATAAATCGGCCGTTGCGGAACATGCACTTCTGTCAGGTGACCATGTAGTTTTCTGAAACTACAGTTTTAAGTGCTACCACGAACTACACACCTGGAAATGGAAAAAAGAACACATTGACACCGGTGTGTCAGACCCACCATACTTGCTCCGGACACTGCGAGAGGGCTGTACAAGCAATGATCACACGCACGGCACAGCGGACACACCAGGAACCGCGGTGTTGGCCGTCGAATGGCGCTAGCTGCGCAGCATTTGTGCACCGCCGCCGTCAGTGTCAGCCAGTTTGCCGTGGCATACGGAGCTCCATCGCAGTCTTTAACACTGGTAGCATGCCGCGACAGCGTGGACGTGAACCGTATGTGCAGTTGACAGACTTTGAGCGAGGGCGTATAGTGGGCATGCGGGAGGCCGGGTGGACGTACCACCGAATTGCTCAACACGTGGGGCGTGAGGTCTCCACAGTACATCGATGTTGTCGCCAGTGGTCGGCGGAAGGTGCACGTGCCCGTCGACCTGGGACCGGACCGCAGCGACGCACGGATGCACGCCAAGACCGTAGGATCCTACGCAGTGCCGTAGGGGACCGCACCGCCACTTCCCAGCAAATTAGGGACACTGTTGCTCCTGGGGTATCGGCGAGGACCATTCGCAACCGTCTCCATGAAGCTGGGCTACGGTCCCGCACACCGTTAGGCCGTCTTCCGCTCACGCCCCAACATCGTGCAGCCCGCCTCCAGTGGTGTCGCGACAGGCGTGAATGGAGGGACGAATGGAGACGTGTCGTCTTCAGCGATGAGAGTCGCTTCTGCCTTGGTGCCAATGATGGTCGTATGCGTGTTTGGCGCCGTGCAGGTGAGCGCCACAATCAGGACTGCATACGACCGAGGCACACAGGGCCAACACCCGGCATCATGGTGTGGGGAGCGATCTCCTACACTGGCCGTACACCACTGGTGATCGTCGAGGGGACACTGAATAGTGCACGGTACATCCAAACCGTCATCGAACCCATCGTTCTACCATTCCTAGACCGGCAAGGGAACTTGCTGTTCCAACAGAACAATGCACGTCCGCATGTATCCCGTGCCACCCAACGTGCTCTAGAAGGTGTAAATCAACTACCCTGGCCAGCAAGATCTCCGGATCTGTCCCCCATTGAGCATGTTTGGGACTGGATGAAGCGTCGTCTCACGCGGTCTGCACGTCCAGCACGAACGCTGGTCCAACTGAGGCGCCAGGTGGAAATGGCATGGCAAGCCGTTCCACAGGACTACATCCAGCATCTCTACGATCGTCTCCATGGGAGAATAGCAGCCTGCATTGCTGCGAAAGGTGGATATACACTGTAATAGTGCCGACATTGTGCATGCTCTGTTGCCTGTGTCTATGTGCCTGTGGTTCTGTCAGTGTGATCATGTGATGTATCTGACCCCAGGAATGTGTCAATAAAGTTTCCCCTTCCTGGGACAATGAATTCACGGTGTTCTTATTTCAATTTCCAGGAGTGTATTATCCACGACTGTATAGGGAGGCTATTGAAATTTATAAACATAATTTTAATAGAAAAGGCCTTGAAATTAAGCGAGATATGGAGAGTGGTGTTACAGAATCGATAAGTGATTTTTATCTATGACGGACTATTATCGATAGTTACACATTTTATCTTTGACTAGTTTTCTCGCTGCTACTATGTCAAGCTAGACCACGCCGACCTTCATTGGTATTTAGGCCGCTCTCCGACGCCCGATTCGTCAGTCGGCAGGACTCAGCAGGACCAGCCATACCTCTGAAGATGACCAACATAGTATTGGACGAAACGTAAGGAATAGAAAAATTCCATGGACCACGGCCATATAACAAGGAATAATTATCAGCTTCCTACAAACCACACACCAAACTATAAGAACTACGGTATTGGAATTGCATATATACCGCGAGAAGAGAAATAATCATCATGATATCAATTCCTTCAGTTCTATTTCTTCGTTCTCAGAGTATCTTTCGACTAAGGCCGTAAATCGTCTTTTTAGTAACATTGTCAGCTGTGTAATCAAGTGAGTATCATTGAACAGTTCAAATGGCTGTTTTGTACGTGAAAAGTGCGCCAACGTGCACAAAAAATGACACATCTCTGTCTCGCAATTCGTCCATTTCAGAGCAGTTGTGACGACTTTGTTGTAGGCCACGGTAAGAACAGTGCAACTTCAGCATGTGCATGGGACATTCAAGAAGAAAGGAGCATTCTTAGTTCTGATAATTTTCGTCTACAACTTAAGTTGAACGTAATTTGTAACATCATTGACTAACATAATGTCTGCGTTAATACAGTGTCTGTATCTGACTTCAAAATATAATTCAGACATACATGCATGTCTGAAGCAACAGATACTGTTTTGATGAATCAGCTGGGGCAAATATTATGAAACGTCGTGCGTTGCAGCGTACAGAAAAGAAAATGAAATCTGTTCTACAACAAAAGATCATATTGAATACCTTTTCTCGGCGAAAAGTACTCCCAGATTAAAATTCTGGGTTTTCGTAAGTTGTGTTCCTTAAATTGTGTCTAGTTGATGTTCCTTATTAAAATGCAATAATTTTCATCATTTACAATTTTGTATTTTCTAGTAAATAATTTCAACTTGTTTTTCCTTTCTAATTTGAAAGTAAGTACCAATTTTTGCTGATGCATGTTAGATTGTCGCATTATTTGGGATGTAAAAGAGGTGTCATAATGAAAACACAAATGTTTTAACTGTACTCCGCCCAAACAGACCATTAAGGCCCATCGGTACAGGCTGCGGAAATGTTTTAGAAAATCAATAAAAGTGAAACAACCCAAAAATTTAATAGATAATTACCGTACAACAACCACATTCGACGACTACAGACCTTCATATCCATATTTCTGTTGTATGCACTATACTGGAATTTCCTGCAAAAATTGATTACTTAAGATTGTAAAGACGCATGTGTTATTGTAGTACATATTTTATGAAATTCTTTGAGTCAATTTTTCTCATTTATCTTGTTTTTCAGTTGTGATTCTGTTCTAGCCGAGGGTGCAATATATTCCGCATTAGAATCATTTCGTAGAGGTGGTAGTGTTGGCCGCTTGATCGGTTGTTAAACGCATGTCTCTCAAAGTATCTAGGATATCAAGAGGCATAAATTGTTTCAACAATTATCTACGAATGTTATCACCCTTTTCAGAATTGGAAATTCGATCGTAAACAAAACAAACGATCTGAGGTTCCAGTCAACAAAATAGGCAACAGTACATGTTAGTTGACGGTTCTCTCTTACACAACACGCTCATATTTGTATAGTTGCTGAGCGTTCACCTTTTGTTATTTCACTAACAGCCACAGGCGTAATTATAACTCTCAGGGTTATAGTAATTTCTGCCATGTGCTACGACACAGCGGTGTGGACATTTTCCTGTAGGGCGATTCACACTCGATTATTGTCTGAACATGTCCCAAGAAACCTTCAGTCCATATACACACATCAAAAAAATGTTTTGCATCACCCGATTTCCAGAACTCCTGAAGATAGACGTTGACTGTGAATATTGTATCACTCGTCTTCTTACACGACAATTCGCGCCCCCATCGTGCTGATCTTGTGAATGACTTTCTCCAGGATAGCGACATTGCTCGACTAGGGTGGCCATCATGTTCTCCAGACATGAACCCTATCGACCACGCCTGGGATAGACTGAAAAAGGCTGTTAATGCACGACGTGACCACCAACCACTCTGAGGAATGTACGCCGAATCGCCCTTGAGGAGTGGGACAATGTGGACTAACAGTGCCTTGATGAACTAGTGGATAGTATGTCCCTACGAATCCAAGAATGCATCAGTGGAAGAGAACGTGCCACTGGGTATTAGAGGTACCGGTGTGTACAGCAATCTGGACCACCACCTCTGAAAGTCTCGCTTTATGGTGGTACAACATGTGATTATCATGTCGAATAAAAAGGGCGGAAGTGATGTTTATGTTGATGTCTATTCCTATTTTCTGTACAGGTTCAGGAACTCTCGCAACCTAGGTGATAGAAAACTTTTTTGATGTGTGTGCAGTTCGGTATGACCTTAAGTTTCGCGCAGACATAAGCATGCATTTGTCGATAACCATCTGAGGAGCTTTTGAAAGGCGTTCCTCGCAAAAACAAGACGCTTGTTAATTAATATACATGGACGGCGGGAAATGTGCAAAATTACATTTGACGCTTTAGCCTGAGCCAAAATATCACTTCTCAGCGAACAACTAAGAAAATTAACGTTTCTCCCATTGCGATTCGCTATACGCTTAAATACCGTCCAAACTGAACTTTTAAGATTCTTTCAGGTTCTGTAGCTATATATTCGTCACTGATTAGTTTTTTCCCTCATTTCCCTTTCTCTTGATATGCCCTCCTCCCTTCGCAAGTCGCATTTAAATATCCTAGTTCATTTCCCGCGATGAGAAAAAATGGAGAAGTCGACTATTAATGTCAACTGGTCTACATACGCGCCCTATTCCGCACCGCCGTACTGGCTGTCCATAGCCTGAAGGTTACAATTTCGGTCAGCGCCGCAGAGCACCGGTGCTTGCATGCAACACTACCCTGTCCGTGCGGTGACGTCAGGGTGTCTTTATCAGAGACCGCTGTGCCTCATTCCGGACCAGTGCCGGCAGACCTAAGTGCGCTATTCAGTTCTGTGCCAAACTGCGGTTTAAGAAGGAGATAACTCAGCCCCATATTCAGTGTACAGTCTGTAGGGATTTCATCGACCCATTGAGCTAAAATTCAATTACGGCAGCGGTAGCGGTGCTCAGCCTCAGTGAAGAACACACGTTTCAATTTGAAGAAACCAAGACACTGTGTGGAGCGAAAGAATTCTGGGACTCTAGTACTAAAGAGGCAGTGGAGATACGGTCAGTGATAACCTGGTCAATCGTAATAGTGGCTTCCATCTCAACAGCGCGTGGAACACATTATCAAGAATGAGACGAGAGAGCACCGATGGAGGCAAGTCGGTGGCGGCGGATGGAATAAACAGGCCGCACCGAGACGAGACGCCAGGACCGGGCGCCCGCGGCTCCCCTCCCCCCCCCCCCCCAAGCGCCTGATTGGCCCGACCGGCGCCGAGGATGCAGAGAAACCCGTGGTCCAGCGGATATAAAGATCGAGACGAGACGCTAACCTCAATCACTCATTAACCATGCTAGAAGTCAGACGGGCAAATCCCTGGGGTGCTTCAAATGGAAATAAATATAGATAGCAGAACTCCCGAGCAGAACACATTTCACCTGAAGATGGCAAGTAAGAAACTTGCTGAAACGTTGCTGGAGAACAACACGTTGACTCGGCTGTCAACCCGAGAAGATTTTATCATCGAGATTTGACGAGAAAGCCTGCATTCTCATATACGGCAATATGATCTGTTTTTCAACAGCGCTAACAATAATACCTAAGATTAAATGAAATAGAAATTATTAAATCGGCCGCAATCGGGCATTGAAAAGAATTCTGTGGCGACAAATTGAAATTTCTGCCAGACCGGGACTCGAACCTGTATTTGCCGCTTTACGGGAGCGGTGGCTCTTACTGCTTATGCTATACAACCATGCTTCCCATCCAGTCCAAATTCCTAGCTTGTCGCACACTACTTACGCAGTGCCCGCTGACCACCGTAATCAGTGATCGCAGCCGTACGCTGATACCTGTAAGAGTTCGGGAGAGACAGTGCGCCCGCACAGAAATGGACCTTACCAGTATTCGAGGCGTCTATACTTATACATTTGCGGTGTTTGTTCTTTCTGGACAAGTGATATCTACGCTGACCGAAAATAATAACGACAGCTAAAAGGACTGTGAAACTTCATTGTAGATGACTATCAAATGTTTAGGTTTATGCTCAATGCTAACGGTTATGATCAGTGCACAATTATCAGGCCGAAGCCTAACGGAGAGGCAAACCTTTAAACCTCAAAGGGCACAATATGCAAATTATGGCGTTAAGTAACGTAGAAATCACTTACAAAGCGTCACCAGCTTGTCACTGCGATATTTGAAGTAAGCATCTTCGATGAAGGTAGCACGGGTAAAATTAGGGAGCGAAAGGCTATTTACAATTTGTATAGAAACCAAATGGCAGTGATAAGAGTTGCGGGGGGGGGGGGGGGCATAAAAGGGAAGCAGCGGTTGGGAAGGGAGTGGGACAGGGTTTTAGCCTCTCCCCGATGTTATTCAATCGGTATATTGAGCAAGCAGTGAAGGAAACAAAAGAAAAATTTGGAGTAGGTATTAAAATCCAAGGGGAAGTAATAAAAACTTTGAGGTTTGCCGATGACACTGTAATTCTGTCAGAGACAACAAAGGACTTGGAAGAGCAGTTGAACGGACAGTGTCTTGAAAGGAGGATATAAGCAAAAGCAAAACGAGGATAATGGAATGTAGTCGAATTAAGTAGGGTGATGCTGAGGGTATTAGATTAGGAAATGAGACTCTTAAAGTAGTAAAGGAGTTTTGCTATTTGGGGAGCAAAATAACTGATGATGGTCGAAATAGGGAAGATATAAAATGTGAACTGGCAATGGCAAGAAAAGCGTTCCTGAAGAAGAGAAATTTGTAAACATCGGGTATAGATTTAAGTGTCAGGAAGTTGTTTCTGAATGTATTTGTATGGAGTGTAGCCATGTATGGAAGTGAAACATGGACGATAAATAGTTTGGACAAGAAGAGAATAGAAGCTTTTGAAATGTAGTACTACAAAAGAATGCTGAAGATTAGATGGGTAGATCACATAACTAAAGAGGAGGTACTGAATAGAATTGGGGAGAAGAGGAGTTTGTGGCACAACTTGATCAGAAGAAGGAATCGACTGGTAGGACATGTTCTGAGGCATCAAGGGATCACCAATTTAGTATTAGAGGGCAGCGTGGAGGGTAAAAATCGTAGAGGGAGACCAAGAGAAGAATACACCAAGCAGATTCAGAAGGATGTAGGTTGCAGTAGGTACTGGGAGATGAAGAAGCTTGCACAGGATAGAGTAGCATGGAGAGCTGCATCAAACCAGTCTCAGGACTGAAGACCACAACAACAACATCTTCGATGTAGGAGGAAAAACATAGCTTTTCTTACATAAAATAATATCCAAAAGACACAGATATATGGGAGACCATACGAGATTATTTAGAACTGAAAGAAGCTGTAACGGATTTGCAGTGGTTTTGTTTTCTTTTTCACCAAAGATCAAAAACAGATTGCTTTGAATCTTGGACAATGATCGTAAGAGGGTGCCTGTTGATAACGTGTACATATCAGAGGTTCATGTGAGATCTTTAGAGTACTTTTGGGGTATATCGATTGAACAACGATTTAAACAGTGAAATAGTGAAGAGGATTAACAAAAACATACTCAACATACAGTATTAGAAAATCATAATCATAAAAACGCGTACAGTAGACTGACATGTGCGAAAAAGGAAAGTTTTACAAAACATGCAATGGCAAATTAAAGACAAGTATGTAAGAAAACATCGAATCAACCTCCTTTAAGGTTATGTGTCAGATATAAGTCAACACGAGGGAACTGGCAATTTTTGACCATATAAATCAAACGAGTTGTAACCAGTGGGGTCTCAACCCGTGTCATTGTAAGAAAGCTACAACCACGATACAATGAATGGAACTTGTAACACATCGATCGTTTAGTAATGTAAATAGCGAGGCTACTACTGGAAAATTTAAAAAAAAATTGAAAATTAATAAAAAGTTAACTTATGGAAACAAATGATAAAAAAGTGCAATAAACGTCGTATAATAACCTGTAAACTCATAAATAAAACATGAATAAGCGTGGCTAGGGATTACACATACAGGTTATAATATAAATTGGATATTTATTTACAGAAGATACTGCATGAAAAGCAGACATAGGAGCAGGAGAGCGCTGGCCCGGTGATTGAGATATTTAATGGTTTCGAATAATGTTATGGAAACAAATATGAACTTACCAAGGACTATGAAACTTGTTTAACCGTAAGTGGTGTGGGCTTATGGGGGAGGGGGGAGGGCGGGGAGGGGATAGAGGATGGAGGGAGTGTAGGGAGGAAGAAGACATTTGTACACGTAAGTATGATAGAGGAGGCACCTATCAAGTTTCTATAAAGTCATTAATTGGTCATTAACAGCCAACAGTGAGGGCAGCAGATCAACAACGTAATAGTAAAATAAATAAGAACAGGTTGCACAAATATGGCAGCATTAAGGCAAAAAATTGGTAGCAACCATAAACTTGGCAAGGGCACAAGCAAGTTTAATACTAGACACACTTAGCTCACTGGTTAAGAGAAAGGACGGTACATGATAGTGTACTATAATATGCTGTGCTCGTAATGACGTCTGTTAACACCTAGTATTTAATTGAAAGGTTTATAAAAGTTTATCGTAACAGTTGCACCAATATATAAATACAGAAGAAAGTATTTTACACAAACTAATTTCAGAAAGGGAAAGATATAGAGATGACTCACACGTACAAATTCTCCTACTTTTCTCAGAATTTTGAACATCTAGCGCCATTTAACATGGTCGAATGCTATTTCCAGGTCAACAAATCCTATAATTGTGTCTTGATTTTTCTTGTTTTCTCTCCTTTATCAGTCGCAACGTCGGAACTGCCTCTCTGACGCCTTTACCTTTCCTAAAGCCAAACTGGTCGTTATCAAACAGATCCTCAATTCTCTTTTCTCTTCTTGTGGATATCTTTATTGTTAGAAATTTAGCTCATGAGCTGTTAAGCTGTTTCTACGATAATTCTCGTGATTTTAGGCTCTTTCTGTCTTCAGAATGTCTCATGAACTTAGGTTTTCTCTAATGTTTTCGGATTACAACAGAAGGTGAGTCTGATGGTGGATAGAATGATTGTAATACAATTTTACATCTACCGTTGCTACTGAGTCTTTCCCAAACAATATCTCATGCAGCGTTAATTTCTATCGCAATGAATTTCAGTTTCCCCCCATTTAGCATTGGCCTATCCTTTCGATACACCTTTGCACCCCCCCCCCCCCCCCCCACCCCCCCGCTCAAAATCCACTGCTCTACTTAGTATTATGGGAGCTCTACAGTTTATTAGGACCGTTTATTGTGAGTGTTTGAAATTTCGGCATTATGGTGAGAATGCTTCAGTGGTTCACGACAAGGATTTTAACACTGCCGCCTGAGGGAAGAGTGGGAGGGGGAAGGGAGATGTTTCTTTGCATCTTACACAGATTCTTCTGTGACTTTTATATTATCGCTATCTGAACTAGATGCGGAGTCGCGGAGTCAACCAGCCTAAAAAACTATTGTGTGCACACAACAAGCAGTCAGCTACCCCCCCCCCCCCCCCCTGCCAGCAGCCTATGATGCTCTTGTAACCTCTTTAGGGAGGCCCTATAGTTCTCAGCCTTATGTCGCAGCTCCTTGAAGCCACAGCCTAGGTCGTCATAGTATCATTGAAATGTTCGGTGCTGGCCTTTCACCTAGAACCAGGGGATACGATTAGTTTTTGGTGCAATGCTGCACATTATGCGTTCGTTGAAGCTACGTGAGCAAGGTTGGCTTGCTCCACAGCAGAGAACGCATATCTATATGTTTTTGTTCTTTCCACTTCACTTACTGTAGTGCAATAGTATGGTCCTTACACTTCAAGACCTCTTCTGCTAGTCCTATTATGTTTTTTCAGGTTTAGACCTTTGTTGTGTATTCTATGTTACCATAGCCAGACTCTGTATCCTTTTCCTTGCTGTAGTCGTACCCTGTATGCCCGATCCATTATCCTAGGTTCTTGCTTGGTCCCGTAATATGACAAAATCTGTAGAGTTATTGGTACCACGTCCAGTACAAATCTTAGACGAGTATCAGAATTTGAATATTGGAATACGCAGCACAGATGAGATGGAATTATACTTGGCAACATTAAAATATAATCGATTACAGCAACATAATTACATGGCTGAGTATTTCATACTGACATAAATTTCAGTGTGTAGATAATTCATATAAGGGAAGAAAACGAAATCTCAATTAGTATTGCAAACTCTAAGACAACCGCGCTAACAAGTTCAACAATTGATCCTTCCACTACGCTAGAACTTGAATGAAGAAAATGAGATTTCTGCGTTTTCCTAGTCTAAATTTGCGTAGACGTTGAAAACTAAGTCGGAAGGAAGCCTAGTAATTCACCCATCGGGGGTGTACACACGTGTCTGGGTTTAGTGGATGACTGTCCCAGCACTGATAAGAATGTAGCTATTGCGTGAAGGCACCACCAGCGGTAAACATGCAAGTCTTGTAATGAAGACAAACAGAATTTATACAGAACAGTATTTAGGACTAAACAAATAATATATCCCTCCACAATTATTTTTCGGTTTTGAGTGAGACTACATTAAGTGGAAGAGATATTTTTTTTTAAAGAACTCAATAAATATAATCTGGTGAAATGGGAATAGAAGGATCTGGGAGGAGTCTAAAGTATTATTATAAATTCCACATTTTTTGGGAGAAAAATAATTCTTGCCTGCCTTCATGAATCCTCTTATATAAAAACAAAATTTATAAGGAAGGATGGGTACGTAATAATTTGTCTCTACCTACCTGAACCTTTTTCAGTGCCATTTGCGGGTTCTAACAAAGTTTATCTACATCATCTACATGGATACTCTGCAAATCACACTCATGAGTTCTTCAGAGGGCTCATCGAACCACCTTCACAATAATTCTCTATTATTCCAATCTCGAACAGCGGAAGGAACGAACACCTACATCTTTACGAGCAAGCTCTGATTTTCCTTACTTTATTATGATGATCGTTTCTCCCTCTGTAGGTCGGCTTAAACAAAATTTTTGCGCATTCGGGGGAAAAAGTTGGTGATTGAAATTTCGTGAGAATATTTTGCCGCAACGAAAAACGCATTTGTTCTAATGACTTCCACCCCAAATTCTGTATTGTGTCAGTAACACTTTCTCCACTATTTCATGATAATACAAAACGTGGTGCTCTTCTATGAACTTTCTCGATGTACTCCGTTAATCCTATCTGGTAAGGATCCCAGACCATGCAACAGTATTCGAAAAGAGGATGGACAAGTGTAGTGTAGGCAGTCTTCTTAGTAGAGCTATTGTATTTTCTAAGTGTTGTGCCAATAAAACGCAGTCTTTGATTTGTCTTCTGCACAACATTTTTGATACGGTCTTTCCAATTTACGTTGTTCGTAAACGTAATTCCTTTGTATTTAGCTGAATTCACGTTCCTTAGATTTGACTGATTTATCGTCTAACCGGAGTTCAACGGATCCCTTTTAGCAATCATTTTCATGACCTGGCACTTTTCATTATATGGGGTCAATTGCCAAATTTTGCAACATAGAGATATTCTTTTCTACATCGTTTTACAATTTGTTTTGATCTTTTGATGACTTTACTACAGGACAAACGACAGCATCATCCGCAAACAACCTAAGATGGCTGCTCATATTGTCTCCTAAATCATTTATATAGACAAGGAACAGCAGAGGACCTATAACACTACCTTGGGGAACGCCAGAAATCACCTATGTTTTACTCGATGACCTTCCGCCAGTTACTACGAACTGTCAATAGCTCTCAACACTTCGTGTATGTACATACCTCGTTGTGTTTCACAAGATCGATGTTTTCTAATTCCGTGTTGACCATGTGTCAATAGACCGTTCTCTTTGAGGTCATTCCAATGTTCGAAGACAATATATACTCCAGAATTCTGCTTCATGTCGACGCTAATGATATGGGCATGTAGTTTAGTGGATTACTGATACTACCTTTCTTGGATATTGGTGTAGCATCAATATCATAGGAATTATTAAGAAACTCATGAATGGACATCCGAAGTTAAATGGCAGTGCTTTTGCTAGTCTACTCTGCGCTGTCTCGACTTGCTTTTGGGATGTTCTTCTCTGTCAGAAATATTTATAAATCGACTGTGAACTAACAGCACGAACGTGACTGCTGCAATCCGTGTGGAGCATTTTCACCTTACGTACTAGCCGCATCTTTCTCTTTATTACCGTATGGGATAGAAAATTGTTTTTCCTCATATATTTTGAATAGCAGTTTACTTCTGTAGAGTACCGTTTTCCGCTTAATTAGAATGGAATTTAAAATGGGTATGCCAGTAGCGAAATATTTTTGATGCTAATATTTTTATGGGTTTAAAATGTTATTATAGAATCTATATTTAAGATTCATTCATATAAAGTTTGCTATAAATATTAAATTATGTTAAATCTGCGATTTATTTAGCGGGATCGGACGCATCCGAGAGCTCGAATGCAAAAGATGTAATACTCTAGTACTTACCGACTGAATAGGTACCCTGCTAGTTTCGGATAGTATCACCGAGGGCATTAGTATATATATAAAAATTATATTCTTAACGAGATTCCTCTTCATAAAATGGCTCGTTTATGTGTAAACAGTCTAAAAGCACGTACATTTCTTACGTGTCCTTAATTTGTCATTTCGCTTGTTTTTTGTATGAAGTGAAACGTGTGCTTGAAAACGACAAACGTGTTTATACAGACAGAAAAACTTCAAAATACGCAAACAACTCTTCGACAGAGTAAACAGAAGCCAGGCAATCGATATAATTATATCAAAATGAATGTGTTGTGATGTAGTTGTTGTTGTGGTCTTCAGTCCTGAGACTGGTTTGATGCAGCTCTCCATGCTACTCTCTCCTGTGCAAGCTTCTTCATCTCCCAGTACTTACTGCAAGCTACATCCTTCTGAATCTGCTTAGTGTATTCAGCTCTTGGTCTCCCTCTACGATTTTTACCCTCCACGATGCTCTCCAATGCTAAATTTGTGATCCCTTGATGCCTCAAAATATGTCCTGCCAACCGGTCAATTCTTTTTGTGAAGTTGTGCCACAAACTCCTCTTCTCCCCAATTCTATTTAGTACCTCCTCATTAGTTATGTGATCGACCCATCTAATCTTCAGCAGTCTTCTGTACCACCACATTTCGAAAGCTTCTATTCTCTTCTCTATACAAATACTTTCAGAAACGACTTCCTGACACGTAAATCTGTACTCGATATTAACAAATTTCTCTTCTTCAGAAACGCTTTCCTTGCCATTGCCAGTCTACATTTTATATCCTCTCTACTTCGACCATCATCAGTTATTTTACTCCCTAAATAACAAAACTCCTTTACTACTTTAAGTGTCTAATTTCCTAATCTAATTCCCTGAGCATCACCCGATTTAGTTTGACTACATTCCATTATCCTCGTTTTGCTTCTGTTGATGATCATCTTATATCCTCCTTTCAAGAAACTGTCCATTCCGTTCATCTGCTCTTCTAAGTCCTTTGCTGTCTCTGACAGAATTACAATGTCATCGGCGAACCTCCGAGTTTTTATTTCTTCTCCATGAATTTTAATACCTACTCCAAATTTTTCTTTTGTTTCCTTTACTGCTTGCTCAATATACAGATTGAATATCATTGGGGAGAGGCTACAGCCCTGCCTCACTCCCTTCCCAACCATTGCTTCCCTTTCGTATCCCTCAACTCTTATAATTGCCATCTGGTTTGTGTACAAATTATAAATAGCCTTTTGCTCCCTGTATTTTACCCCTGCCACCTTCAGAATTTGAAAGAGGGTATTCCAGTTAACATTGTCAAAAGCTTTCTCTAAGTCTACAAATGCTAGAAATGTAGACTTGCCCTTTCTTAATCTTTCTTCTAAGTTAAGTCGTAAGGTTAGTATTGCCTCACGTGTTCCAACATTTCTACGGAATCCAAACTGATCTTCCCCGAGGTCGGCTTCTACCAGTTTTTCCATTCGTCTGTAAAGGATTCGCGTTAGTATTTTGCAGCTGTGACTTATTAAACTGATAGTTCGGTAATGTTCACATCTATCAACACCTACTTTCTTTGGGATTGGAATTATTATATTCTTCTTGAAATCTGAGGGTATTTCACCTGTCTCATACATCTTGCTCTCCAGATGGTAGAGTTTTTTCAGGACTGGCTCTCCCAAGGTCGTCAGTAGTTCTAATGGAATGTTGTCTACTCCCGGGGCCTTGTTTCGACTCTGGTCTTTCAGTGCTCTGTCAAACTCTTCACGCAGTATCTTATCTCCCATTTCATCTTCATCTACATCCTCTTCCATTTCCATAATATGGTCCTCAAGTACATCGCCCTTGTATAAATCCTTCATATACTCCTCCCACCTTTCTGCCTTCCCTTCTTTGCTTAGAACTGGGTTTCCATCTGAGCGCTTGGTATTCATACAACAGGTTCTCTTCTCTCCAAAGGTCTCTTTAATTTTCCTTTAGGCAGTATCTTACCCCTAGTGAGATAAGCCTCTACATCCTTACATTTGTCCTCTAGCCATGTCTGCTTAGCCATTTTGCACTTCCTGTCGATCTCATTTTTGAGACGTTTGTATTCCTTTTTGCCTGTTTCATTTACTGCATTTTTATATTTTCTCCTTTCGTAAATTAAATTCAATATTCCTTCTGTTACCCAAGGATTTCTATCAGCCCTCGTCTTTCAACCTACTTGATCGTTTGCTGCCTTCATTGCTTCATCCTCAGAGCTACCCATTCTTCTTCTACTGTATTTATTTGCCCCATTCCTGTCAATTGTTCCCTTATGCTCTCCCTGAAACTCTGTACATCCTTTGGTTTAGTCAGTTTATCCAGGTCCCATCTCCTTAAATTAGCACCTTTTTGTAGTTTCTTCATTTTTAATCTACAGCTTATAACCAATAGATTGTGCTCAGAGTCCACATCTGCCCCTGGAAATGTCTTACAATTTAAAACCTGGTTCCTAAATCTCCGTCTTACCATTATATAATCTATCTGATACCATCTTGTATCTCCAGCATTCTTCCATGTAAAGAACCTTCTCTTATGATTCTTGAACCAAGAAGAACTATGGTGAAGTTATGTTCTGTGCAAAATTCTACCAGACGGCTTCCTCTTTCATTTCTTCCCCCCAATCCATATTCACCTACTATGTTTCCTTCTCTCCCTTTTCCTACTCTTGAATTCCAGTCACCCATGACTATTAAATTTTCGTCTCCCTTCACTACCTGAATAATTTCTTTTATCTCATCATACATTTCACCAATTTCTTCATCATCTGCAGAGCTAGTTGGCATATAAACTTGTACTACTGTAGTAGGCATGGGCTTTGTCTCTATCTTGGCCACAATAATGCGTTGACTATGCTGGTTGTAGTAGCTTACCCGCATTCCTATTTTTTTATTCATTATTAAACCTACTCCTGCATTACCCCTATTTGATTTGGTATTTATAACCCTGTATTCACCTGACCAAATGTCTTGTTCCTGCTGCCACCGAACTTCACTAATTCCCATTATATCTAACTTTAACCTATCCATTGCCCTTTTTAAATTTTGTAACCTACCGGCCCGATTAAGGGATCTGACACTCCACGCTCCAATCCGCAGAACGCCAGTTTTCTTTCTCCTGATAACGACGTCCTCATGAGTAGTCCCCGCCCGGAGATCCGAATGGGGGACTATTTTGCCTCCGGAATATTTTACCCAAGAGGACGCCATCATCATTTAATCATACAGTAAAGCTGCATGCCCTTGGGAAAAATTACGGCTGTAGTTTCCCCTTGCTTTCAGCCATTCGCAGTACCAGCACAGCAAGGCCGTTTTGGTTAATGTTACAAGGCAAGATCAGTCAATCATCCAGACTGTTGCCCCTGCAACTACTGAAAAGGCTGCTGCCCCTCTTCAGGAACCACACGTTTGTCTGGCCTCTCAACAGATACCCGTCCGTTGTGGTCGCACCTACGGTACGGCCATCTCTATCGCTGAGGCACGCAAGCCTCCCCACCAACGGCAAGGTCCATGGTTCATGGGGGGCGGGGGGGAGGGGGAGTGGGGGGTGTTGTGATATCGGCGAAAAAAAAGGCCAACTTCACGGTTAAAGACTAATGGTTTGTTCAATTACAATGTGAGAAAACTAAAGTTGATATCTTAAGCTGTTGTCTCTTCAAGACAACATTATTGAAGTTATCGGGACCTATACCTCATGAAAAATGCGTGAAATTACTTATACCCTTTTGTGACTTGTAAGTCAGCGTTTTTTCTGCTGTAGGACGTAGAATTTTTGATATTTGAATTCTTGGCGGACATTTTTTTATAACTCTTTTTAAAAACTATGTTTTATTTCATAGTCCTGCCACTTTGATGAAAATCATGTTTTTTTTAAATATCCTTACGTACAACCCCAGACTATATCATCAGTTTCAAAGCAGTTTTGGAAATTTTGTTCTAAGTTGGAAATTTTTGTTTTCAGAGCTCGCACCAACTGCTCTCGCACATCGCGAAAGCCTTTCGTCGATGTCGTGTAGTGTCCTCTGAGTGCGAATCATTTCTGACGAAAATACATAATACAATCTTAAGGGGCTCCGGAACGCTCTATACTTGCAATGTTAAAATAACGCTTATAAATTACATCTTTCCTCACAAAGTATTTGAGCTAGGAAGTAGAACTTTTTACAGATTATTTATTGGAATATGGGCTACAACTTAACACAGGGATTTTACAAAATTTTAGTTCAGTTATTAAAGATGATTTTTATTCAATTGTAATGAAAATTCACAACATTTTTTTGCAATTTTTTATTTATATATTCAAAAATATACAGTTTTTTGGAAAAAGGCTGTGTTAAATTATGCAGAAGGTACGGTGTAACATTTACTGAAAGTTTGAAACAAATATGTTTGGAAGATCCTTAGAAAACATGTAATTAGTATGAGAAAATAAAAGTTTTGGGAATCGAGCGACAAAGAGTGGATTAACTTTTTAGTGCATTCCTGGTCCATAGGATGGATTATCTTCATCCTCTGCAAACTCCTCCTCCAGCTTCCTCTTGTTCCTCCTCCTGTTTACTCTTGCTTGTATTTCTAGACACTTTACAGCCCTGTCTGCAGCCCAAAGGCGTTCCTTGTCTAAAGCAAGCAACGCTCGTACCATGTTAGAACCTATCTTCATTCCCATATTTCTAAATACCTTGCACCTTACAATTTTGCCATCATTGAAAGTGGCAAAAGCATCATACACACCAAAGTGAAGTGTTTCTATTCCAACAAATACAGTCTTGGGGATTCTCGACCATATAACACTATTTACACTTTCATTGGGGTTTTGAGTTTTTCCGTGAATACACTTTTTCAACAGTTCAGGTGCTGCTAAGTCTCTGAAAATAGGTTTTATCACCTCCATTATAGCATGAGGCAGACTATGCTTATGAGTATACACTTCACCAGTTAGCAATCCTTTGTTATATTTACACCAACTGTCTTCTTCTTTGGGACACAAGCTATGTTGGGGATTTTCATCGTCTTTATTGTTTACAGTAATAACACATACCTTTGGCTTTCCAACATTTCTCCTTTTCTTAAAAGCCTTCAGAGGATTTCTAATAACTTTAGTTTTAGTCATTATTATACTTCAACAAAACAGAGACTCAAGAAACAGAATTAATTACGAATATTTTCGAGATAACGACAGAGTAAATAAACATGAAACAATCGACAATCACACCAGCGATATATATTGAACCATCACAGGTTAGCCACAACACATACTTTATCTCACATCACTAAAATGTACCTGATGAACACGGACGTTAATAATAACACCATTTGACAGCAGTTTAACAGCGCCACAGTGGGTCACGCCCATGTAGAACACATTTCAAAAAAAATTAAAAAATAGTTGTAGTCTTCGGAATTGAATAAATTATATATCTATTAAAAGGTAATAGTCTGCAGATTCAGAAAACGCAAAAAAGTAAAAATTGAACTTTTCATGATTTTGAGCCTTTCCGGAGCCCCTTGAGGGTATACAATAAACATCTAAAGTCAGTTTGTTATTTTACTTAAAAAAAAACATGAAAGTGTGTTCCAAAATCGAGCTTCACTCTGGTCTACTCCTTCAAGCAAAGCATGTGGGAGGCGGGAATCGTTGGGAATATAGGTAGAGAAGGAGAATAGCACAGAAGCACCAGAAACTACAAAGACAGCCACTTTTCATTCTTTCGCCTTGCGCTCTTGTGGAATTTGTTTCTGCGCCTGCCTTAGACGATAATCTCAACATAGACCATGTCGTTTAGGTGAAGAGGTGTGGAAAATTGGTTGCGATCCTCTTGGTACTAATCTGAATCTCAGGACAGCTTTAATAATAAAACACCCTTGTTACACCACTTGACTTCCAAGAGCGCCTCACAATTGCTACAACTGTAACTGCCAACTCTGCGAAATTTTCTAGACTATTCCTGCACATTCAGCGCAGTTCCTAACAATCATCATTTCTATGTTATTTGAGTAGGTTATTTTGAATTGTATTTAAATAACTGAAGTGGACCTTCATGTACAGTTTTACTCAGCCTCTATTTTCCTTTAGAATACCTGTGAGATTTCGTATTTGCTGATGAAAATTGTTTTATTTTCTCATAACTAGATATTTTCTTGTAAACTGAACTGTGTGCATCACGGCAAATAAATTGTTATTATGTTTACATTCAGTATGAAGTTACCCTTTTCTTGTGATCCTCATTCCGAAGACTGGCTAGATGCAGCTCTTCATGTTACTCTATCCTGTGCAAGCCTCTTCATCTGCGAATAACAACTACCATTTACATCCTTTTGAATCCGACTAGTGTATTCGTCTCTCCGGCTTTCTCTCCAATTTTTACCCTTCATACTGCCCTTCGATAAGAAAATAATGATGTCTCAGAACGTGACCTAGCAACGGATCCGTTCTTTTAATCAAATTATGCCACAAATTTTCTATTTGTCCTCTGCTCAGTACTTCTACATTAATTACTCGATTTTACCGTCTAATCTTCAGCATTTTTCTGTAAAACACAATTCAAATGATTCTATTCTCTTCTTGTCTCAACTGCTTAGCGTCGACGTTTCACTTTGGTACAAGGCTACAGTCAATACAAATATCGTCAAAAGATTTCCTAACATGTAAATCTATATTCGATGTCAACAAATTTCTCTTCTTCAGAAATGCTTCCCTTGCCATTGGCAGCCTACATTTTATGTCCTCTATACTTGGAACATCTTCAGTTATTTTACAGCCCCAACAGCAAAAGTCATCTATTACTTTTACTGTTTCATTTCCTAATCTCACTCCCTCAGCGTCGCCTCAATTAATTCGATTACATTCCATTATCTTACTTTCGTTTCTGTTGACGTTCACCTTATATCCTCCTTTCAAGACTATTCCTTTCAATTGCTCTTCCAGGTCCTTTGCTGCTTCAGAGAGGATTACCGTGTCGTCGACTAGCCTGAAACTTTTTATTCCTTGTCCCTGTCCTTTAATTTCTTCTCCAAATGTTTCTTTGTTTTCCTTTACTGGTTGTTCAGTGTACAGACTGAATAACTTTGGAGATAGGTTACTACAGTGTCTTACTCTCTTCTTAACAGCTGCATCCCTTTCATACCCTTATACTCATGCAATTACGTCTGTTTTCTGTACGAATTGTGAATAGCCTGTTGCTTCCTGTATTCTACCCCCTACTACCCTCAGAATTTCAATGAGTGCGTACCAGTCAACATTGTCAAAAACTGTGTCTTCGTCTACAAATGCTATAAACATAGGGTTGCTTTTCATTAACCAACAATCTACGAGACGTGTTAGAGTCAGTATTGCCTCGCGGATTGCTAAATTTCTTTGGAACGCGCTCTAATCTTCCCCGAGGTCGGAATCCACTAGTTTTTGCATTCTTCTGTACGCAATTCGTGCTAGTATTTTGACTTATTAAACTGACATTTCGGTAATATTCAAACGTGTCTGTACTCTCTTTCTTTCGAGCTGGAATCATTACTGTGTCTGGAGATATTTCCTCTGACTCACATAACTTGCACTCCATGTGCTGGCTCTCCGAAGGATATCTATTAGTCCTGAGGGAGCGTCGTCTTAAGTAGGGGCCTTGTTTCGAACTGAATGTTTCAGGGCTCTGTCAAATTCTTTTCGCAGTATCATGGCTCCAGCTCATCTTCATCTACTTTTTCATTTCTGTAATATTGTCTTCAAGTTCATTCCCCTGTATAGCCCGCCTCTACAGGGAGGTTAGAAATCAACTGAAAACCTTCTAAGGGCGTTGCAGGTTAGGTTGTGCTGAGAAATAATTGTTACTAAGAGATTCTATACATTGCGGCGTTTCCAAGCTAATTAGCAATGAAGTTAGCCAATCTGGGCTTTCCCAAAGACGGTGGTCGCCAAACATGTATTTCGCAAGGTTTGATAAAACCAAGCAAGAGAGAATTTAAAAAAAATGGACATGGCACTGTATTAAGGATCGAACCTGAGTCAAAGCCTGAGTAGTCACATGCGCTGTCATCTACGCCATGAGAACAACTGACAGTAACTGCATCTGGCAGGCTAGAATTTGCAGGAGTAACGGCGTGATTGGCTAACTTCAGTGCTAATTTACTCAGAAACGGTGCAAGGTATGGAACTTTTTTCTAAACAGTTACTTCTCAGCACAGTCTGCCCTGAAACACCCTTACAAACTTCACAGGCCGCGTGTGACCAACGTGTTCTTGCTTCCGCTGTTAGATTTCCCATCTTTGCTTACTAAGACACCTTAACACCCCTAAGCGCTGAACACTGTCCCTCGTTTAGAAAGTTGTAGGGGGTATTTAGATATTTAATGTATGAAACAGGTAGAGCATGTATTGCGGCCATCACTAACATGATCAACTTCACCACCACCATCATCATCGTTTTTCATCGCCTTCCATCCTGATTTCATTTCATAATTTACTTCATCGTTTGTGTAGTCAGTCTAAAACTATTTCGGCATTGGCTCGATGTGTTGTTACTGTATTCAGTCTACCTTTCTCCATACTTCGTACACGTAGCCAACGTAAAGTAGTTGGTGATTTCTGGTTTATCTCCGGTTATAAATTCAGTTATTTAAACGTTTTGGTTGTAAGAAATGCTTAATAAGTTACGACTTTGAAATACTTTTTGAAATTGAACGTCTATTGCCCTTTTTCTGTCATGCTTGATATATCAATCATTAGACGGCGTAGACAATGAATGTGCTACAGCAAACAGTAAGTAAGATAGTAAACACATATATCTTATATTGTAAGAAGTTTCAAGTAGACTGCATATGTCTAATTAAGGACAAGTCGAAAGAACAACCGTAATTTGTGATAAAGATTTTGAATTTTAATCAGTTTGTTAATGTTTGAAGACGGAAAACTACGTGATACGAACAAAAATGGACGTAAGAATTTGACGTAGCACAAAAAACGTCACTATGGTAAGTGAGGGTCATTGCTCACAACGCAGCATATACGTATTGCTGCCTTCTTATTCTGTCCAAAGAGTTCAGTATAATTAAATGTAATTTTCTTGCAGAGCTGGTTACAGCGCATCACGGGTTCGTGGATCAGGTTTATGAACTGTAGCACTCCTTCAAATACCGACACAAGTCAATTAAGGGGGTGGGTATCACCAAGCGCTGCGTTGCTTGTTACTGCACGTATTCGTCAAGGGAATGAGCCCTGTGCAGCTGAACAACACTCTGTGGTACAATGAAACGATACTGCCCTGCCATAAGGACGAACATGACACATCGAGGCAGAAACCTATACAGGTCCACGCAATAGCTTTCTCGTACTGAACCTGTAACACCCCCTTTCCCCGATTCTTTGATGAATCAAGCTTCCGTCCATAAAACAGCTTAAGTAAGCTTGTAAGTAATCAGACTACTTACAAATGACTTACTGTATTGCAAATGTGACATTAAACATGTAAAATCATTGTGACTTCAGACTAAAAACCCTAATAATGTAGCTTACATTAGTTACACATTATTCACCAATAGATTCATCTCAATGTTTGTGACGTCGTATGTCCTAAACTATGTGTCGAACAATGATATAATTTTGTAGTTTGATTCAGTGAGAAGTAAGAAGTAATAAACTAAAACTTCGTGCCAGATTCTGAAGTTTAACTGCATACACAGCGAAAATATAGTAAGTGTTGTGTCTAGCTCCTACAGCATAGACACAATGAGGTAGCTAGGTGCACGCTAAACTAACGCAGACGGGCGTGAAGTCTGAAACAGGATACTTATTAATGAATAAGAAGAAAAGTACTTATATGTTTGTTACTTAACTTTTAATGAGTCCTTGGAATACATCTCTCTTGAATATTCGTTAGCTATAAGCACTGATACAAATGGCGCCTTGCTAGGTAGTAGCTATGGACTAAGCTGAAGGCTATTCAATCTGTCTCTCGGCAAATGAGAGGAAAGCTTCGTACGTCTGGTCGCAAGCTATGTCGTCCGTACAACTGGGGCGAGATCTAGTCCGTGTCTTGTGACCTGCCATGTGGTGGCGCTAGGTTTGCGATTACACAGTGGCGACACGCGGGTCCGACATGTACTACAGGACCGCGGCCGATTTAAGTTACCACCTAGCAAGTGTGGTGTCTAGCCGTGACACCACAGTAAGCAATAAACTTTTTAACTTTCATTATTTTGTGGGACGTCCCAGGTTTGAAATCATGTGTGAGATATGTTAGAAGTTGCTAACTGCTCTCATGCTCAAAATTTGGATGAATATAGTCTGCATAATTTGCGAGCCGTAAGCTACACACCTCAAGTCATGTACACAGTTACTAACTGTAATGGTTATCTTACAGTGTTAAACGTTTAGCATAAGATTGTATACAGTTCTTTATGAGAAGTTTAAGATTACATTTAGAGTTTTTAAATACCATCAATAATCACATGAAAGTCGGAAATTCTAATTTTTGTTGACCCTGGAATTTATTGGACAGGCAACCAGCTTTTGGAATCTTGTAACATACACTGCGCTAGCCGTTTGAAACATTGCTCACACAATTATCGATGAAACGATTCTATCACTGTCTCTAGCTAGGGCAGAGCGCTTTTGAAATAGCAACGTGGTTCTATTTTGAGTGCGTAACAACAGATATCGCTCATCAACGTTCCACATTGAGAACTGGTCTCCTTAACTCAGTCTTGTTTACGCCCCTTCTGTGGTTGTAACCTGTTGTGAACGTTTCCAAACAACTGAAAGTCATACGCTTAGAAGCTGTCCAGTAACTTGGTTCCGATCTATTAGTCCTTTAACTTCTAGCGACGTATACAGAACGTCCGTGCATAGTCGTGCTTCCATTGCTAACGAAATAAACATGGAGTCCCAGGAGTAATGTTTATTTTTCAGGGACGTGAAAGGAATGGCCATTCGAAAAAAAAGACAAGTATACATAGGCTCTAAAATTCGTTCCTTAACAGCAATGATCGCTTCCTTAGTAAAAGAGATGTATTTCACATTAACGTAGATGAGAAACTGCTGGTAGCTCTTCAAGTATGCACTTTAGAGCCTACGTTTATTGAACATTTTTTCTTGTTTTCGTCCTTACTACCATCTTTCAAAAAGAGGAAGCCAAAGTGCTTGCAATAGATCACGTTTGTTTGACAGTGTGTAAGACGAAGTGCACATAGTTCTTAAGGTATTCATTTTACATCTCATGTTTAATAAACTCTTTTGGTTACAATGTTCGTTCGTGTCATATGCCTCAGTACTGAACGTTCCTTCCAGGACACTCTCCACATGAAACAGCAGCTGAACGTGCCAGGAGAGCTAATGTCAGACATAGATGTTCCGAGGCAAACTATAAAGCACAGGCTACATGTGGACAATTGGTACAGAAGTCGATCTCTTTTCAGCTACTTCCATGAAACATGAACTAATATGCTTAATAGGTTCCTGGGAATTACGCCGGACAATATTGTAAAAACCGCACAATATTCCAGCGAGACAACTGCCCGCAACCTTCAGGTGCTACAGTCGAGTCGCTTTTCTTTTCTTTATTGTGATTTTATTCCCCTGACCCATATGGGCAGGGGAGGGCTGTCAGCGGCACAATCCGCCGCTCTTCAGCCGAGTGACATAACAACATAAAATAAGAATAAAATGTTACATACACAAGGCGAGAAAGGGGAACTTAAAACAGAATAATGGGAGAAAGTGGAGGTAAAAAGTAGACTAACACGGAGACGTTCATGGAGGACAGTTAAAAGTCACCAGAAAGTTAAAAAACACAGTTGGCGAGTCTTCAAAACTCAGAGAAGTCAATGAATGGACATGCACACGTTAAAAGTCGGCCACAGTAGTCAAAACACTCCGGAACAACACACTTAAAACCCACTTGGAGCACACACGACCAAGAATAAAACTGCCAGGCGGGACCTGCCGAGGGAAAGGGCAAAGAGATGGAAAAGGAGGGGAGAGCATGGGGCAGCAGGGGAAGCGGCGAGGTGAAGAGAGGAGGGGCATCAATGGGTTCACAAAGAGGCAGCAGACACATGGGGCGGGAGAGGAAGAGGGAAGATAGGGCAGGAGGGAGTGCAGAGGCACTGAAAGGAGGTACAAGAGATGGAGGGGGAGTAGGAGGGGGAAGCCGCTCAGGAGGAGTGAGGGGGAGGAGAGGGAGCCCTGAGGAGGAGGCAGGAGCAAGGGTAGCAAGGGTAGATGTCAGGGCGAAGCTCATCATCCGGGAGGGGTAGACGGTGGAAGTTGCGTTGGGAAAGGAGATGGAGGGTGTGGAGATGGAGGGTGTGGAGATGGAGAGAGGGTGGGACACAACGGTAAAGGCACGGCAACTGGTTGGGGGTGGAGAGGAAGGGAGACACCAGGGGGTGAGGGGGATCAAGGCGGAGGACAATATATAGTATGCGGATATGTTCAAGGAAAACGAGAAGGTGGGGGAAGGGGACGAGGTCATAGAGAATGCGCGTGGGGGACGGAAGGCAGATGCAGAAGGTGAGGTGGAGCGCATAGCGTTCGTGGATTTGGCGGGCTTTATAGAACCAGGGAGGGGCGGAAATCCAAGTGATGCTGGCATAACAGAGGATTGGGCAGATCAAGGATTTGTAGGTGTGAAGGATGGTGGAAGGATGCAGAGCCCACATCCGGCCGGAGTTTCAGGAGGCGGAGGCGGAGGTGGTTTGGATGGTAAGGAGATGGGGAGTCCAGGTGAGGTGGCGGTCGAGTGTGAGGCTAAGGTATTTGAGGGTAGGACTGAGGTGGATAGGACGGCCATAAATGGTGAGGTAGAAATCATGGAGGCAGAAGGAGCGGGTGGTGCGGCCTATGATGATCGCCTGGGTCTTGGAGGGATTAACATGGAGGAACCAGTGGGAGCACCAAGCAGTGAATTGGTCAAGGTGGGTTTGGAGGGTACGTTGGGACCGTTGAATGGTAGGATAAAGGGCTAGGAAGGTGGTGTCATCAGTGAACTGGAGAAGATGAACAGGAGGAGGAGGTTTGGGCATATCAGCAGTCAACAGGAGATAGAGGAGAGGGGAAAGGACAGAAACTTGGGGCACGCCGGCAGAGGGATAGAAAGTACGGGAGTTGGAATTGTGGATAGTCACATAGGAGGGACGAAGGGAGAGGAAGGAAGCAACGAGATGGACGAAGTTGATGGGGAGAGCATAGGTCTGAAGAGGAGCCCGGGATGCCAGACACGGTCATAGGCGTTCTGGAGATCAAGGGAAACAAAGATAGTGGAGCGACGGGCGTTAAGTTGGATGGAAAGAAGCTTGGTAAGGTTAAGGAGCTGGTGGTCGGCTGAGAAAGAAGGCCGGAAGCCACATTGGGTAAGAGGAAGGAGGTGGTGCTGGTTAAGGTGGCGGTGAATACGGCGAGAGAGGATGGCCTCGAAGACCTTACTGAACACGGAGGTGAGGCAAATTGGACGATAGGAACAGGTATCAGAGGGGGGTTTGTTAGGTTTACGGAACAGCAGGACACGGGAAGTCTTCCACAGGACAGGGTAAAATCCAGTGGAGAGGAGGACATTGTACAGGATAGCAAGGACAGATAAGAAGGATGGAGGGGATTCCTTGAGGTGACAGTAGGTGACGCCATCATGACCAGGGGCAGTGTTGCATTTGGAGCGGAGGACGAGTGTGATGTCTTGTGTGGTGATGGGAGTGTTGATGTCTAACGGGGGTAACTGATCCAAGTACTGGAAGCTAGGGGCGAGCGGGGGGACAGAGGTGTCAGTGCAGTCAAGGACGGTGGGGAAGAGTGAGTAATCAACATGGGGATCCTCGGGAATGGAGAAGACCTCAGATAGGTGGGAAGCAAAATGGTTAGCCTTACTGAGGTTGTGAGGAAAGGATCGATCGTCATGGAGGATGGGGTAATGCGGGGTGAGATGGCTACCAGTAAGGGGGTGGAAGGCTGACCAGTACTTGGACGAGTTGACAGGGAGGGTGGAGTTGAGGTGTGTGCATGTCTGGCGCCAGTCCCGGCGTTTCTTTGCTATAAGGAGATTCCGGATATGTTCCTGTAATTGCCAGTGGTGGGTGAGAGTATCCCGGTCACGAGAGCGGAGGAAGGAGTGGTAGATCCTGCGGGATTCACGCAGAAGAAGGACGGCCTGTGGAGGAAGCGTAGGGCGGTGAGGGTGGATGAGTTTGGTAGGGACATGAGCCTCCACAGCGTCAGTGATGGTCTTCTGAAGGAAGGAAGAGGCACAGGTGATGTCATCAGGGTGGTGAAAGATGAGGGGGTGGCTTTCGACCTGTAAGGCAATGGATTCGCGGTAGGCATCCCAATTGGCACGGTGGTAGTTATGGACAGACTTTGGAGGGGCATTGTGCGGGTGGCTGCAGTGGCGGGATGGGTAGAGGAGATGTTGGGAAGGACAGGGAGATGGTCACTACCGACGGGATCGAGGACATCAACGGCGATGCGACCAAGGAGGTTGGGGGAAGCGACGATATCATCGGGCGTGGAGTTACTTTCAGGACGGGAGTGCTGTGGGAGAGGAACAAGATCACCATGGATGGTGGCAAGGAACTGATGCCACCGCCAAAGGGTGGCAGGGTCACGGCTATGGATGTTGAGGTCAGCGGCGATCACATAGGTGGAGAAGGTACGGTCAACATGGGAAATGAAGTCAAAGGGGAGAGGAGCTGCGGGGCGGATATAGATAGTGGCGCAGGTGATGGTGAGGGAGGGAAAAAATAGGCTGAGGAGAAGGTGTTTGGTCTGGTCATTGAGGAGGGGTTGTGGCCAGACAGGGAGATGCCTGAGGTGGCCTATAGCGACTCCACCTCGGGCTAGGGGAAGGGGATTGTCAGTGTGGTGAAGGAGATAAGGGGAGGTGTGGACAACATGGTGGGGCTGGAGGAAGGTTTCATTAAGGATGAAGAAGTCAACCTGGTGTTGGGAGAGGGTATGCATGAAGAGGTATTTGTTTGCAGGGAGAGAGCGAATGTTGAGGTAGAGGAGACGATACTGTTGATGCGCTAGGAGGTTGAAGGTGGGAAGGGTGCGGGAAGGGGAGAGAGGGGCTTAAACGAGGGTGTCTAGGTGGGTGAAGGTAAAGTGGGCCTGGTTGTGGGAGTAGGTGGCATAGGTGTTTAAGTGGAAAACAGAGTGGGCGGCAAGGGAAATCTGCTGGAGTGTGTGGGGGCGCTGGAAGGGGTGGATGTTCTACAGGACGATGGTGAGGAACCGGATGATGACTTCTGCTGTAGGGCGAGGGCAGTGGGAATTGTTAGGGTGGATGGGTAGGTCAATGGGGCGAAAGGGGACAGTGGGGTTGGTGGGAGTGGGTTTGGCTTTGCATTTGGAGGAATAGGTGGGGTGAGGTTCACTGCAGGTGTTGCAGGACTGCGGGGAGGCGAGGTTGGGACAATGTTTAAGGAAGTGGGAGGCTTTACAATGGGGGCAGGTGGGTGGGTTCTTGTAGTTGTGGGTGAGGTTGTCGTTGTACAGAAGACAATGCTGGCTGCGGTAGGATTGAGGAGGGGGACGGTACGGGTCAACAGGGTGGCAGCAGTAGAAAATCAGGGCTCCCTGCGTGAGGAGGTGGTCGATGGAGGAGGGGGACTCTGTAAATACACGCATGAGGAAAGTAGGCCATAGGAGTAAATATGGCGGGTGGAGCGGACTTCCAGGGCAGGGTGGGCATTCAGTTCCGCCAACACCTCAGCCTCAGACACCACAGGGCTGCGTTTTGTGATGACAGCGGTGAGGGCCGGTGGACGACGAGGCGGTTGGGGCTGATGAGGAGAGGAGGATGTAAGGAATGGGGTGAGGAATGCACGGGGCCCAAAGGTGATGCGGGGAAGACGCCAGAGGAGATCAGTATGGAAGGATGGAAGGGAGACTTGATGAGAACAGAATCTCTGCGAGGGATAAGTTGGGTGATGGGTGCACTGGGGATGTACTTCCGGATTTCAAGGGTGAGGGTGCGGGCATCCAGGAATTTCGGATCAGGTTTGGCTAGGACAAAGGTATACAGGAAGGGGGCTGGAGAGGAGGGACGTGGGGTGGTATCCATAGCGGGGTCAGCGGGAGGTGTGGCAGGCAGTGGCTTTTTGGATGAGGGAGTAGAGGAGAGGTCGCCACTGGGCCGTTTGGAAGATTTTTTGGTGGGTGTTGCCTGGGAGGAGGGATGAGGGACTGGATGGATGGAGAGCTGGTGGGAGGCAGGGCCCTCCTGTGAGGCAGTACCACCGGATGAGAGGGTAGGGCGCTCTGTGGCGGCGACTGTGGCGCGGCGGGCGGTGACTCGGGCAGGGGAAGCAGTGGTAGTTGCTGGGGGGAGAGGGGGAACGTCGTCTCGGTGGGCGATAGGAGCGGGAGAGGGGGTGGGAGCAGGAGCAGGGGCAGAAGCAGCAGCAGGTGCAGTAGCAGGGGTAGGAGCAGGACTGACATACAGGTAAGGATACAGTGATGAAGAGGAGATAGATGGGGAGGAGACTGTGAGTATGGGAGGTGGATGAGATGGGTTAATCCCAGAGGAAGCACTCCATGACGTTGCAGTGGGGGCAGGTGAATGTGAGGTGTAGATGATGGTGGTAGTTGGGGCGTCCATGATTGCAGGCAGCAGTGAATACCGAGAGACGGCAGACGCGGCGGCGGCAGAAGAAGCGGTGAGAACCGAGAGACGGCGACCAGGCGGCGGCGGCGGCGGCGGCAGCGGCGGCAAGCACCGGGCGGTGGCGGCGGCGGCGGCGGCAAGCACCGGGCGGTGGCGGTGGCGGCGGCGGCGGTGGGCAGCAGTGACGGCGACAACACGACAGACACGGCTGGGGCTCTTCCACGTCGAAGATACACCCTGAGAGTAGCCCAGGCAGTGCGAGTCCTCGATGAGGAAGTGAGGGAATCCAACCCTCGAAAGTCGCGTCGCTGAGAAGATCGCCAATTTATATGTTGGCTTTCTAGAACAGTGCAGGCGCCAGCGTGGACGTAACGTCATCGAAGACCAATCGCAAACGGTGTCGAATACCAGAGCGGTCTACGGAAGCGCTCCGCGGCGCGGGAAAATGCGGCCGGGAGCGGCGGACCCAGTTCGCGCGCGCGAGGTGTTGGCGCGCGATTTAAGCAGCTGCGCTAAGGTTTCCCATTTGCGTTGACTCGGTGCAGTTGCTAATCTGCGGCTGACGATTCCTTAGTGCCGCCAAGGCTGGCCCCCAGGCTTTGCTCAGGTAAAACCCCACCTGAAACCTCCAAACAAATACCGTAAAATCTGAATCGTTCCAGTCCATTGATGCAGTGGGAAAGTACGACATGGTACACACCGGGAAGAAAGCTTCAGTCACCGAATTTCACTTCAACCACAAGAGTGTGATTTTAGAGACATTGTGGTGGTTTTAAAATCCTCCTGTCCCACAGTGAGAGGAATACTGCAAAGCTTTCTCAGAGATCCGACATTAATTTAGAAATTTGCTCGTTAAATAATGGCGTTTATAATGACAAAGGCGACGTGGAGGCAACCCACATTCAGGATGGACAATTAGTGCACAAATTCCACGTTACAGTGCAACAGATAGAAGTTTCTATCATTCTTATTAACAGGTTACCTTATTGTATCCCACCCTCGATTTTTCTCACAATCACTTATGTTGTATGAGGTCAGTGAGTAGGCTGGCAGGAGTCACATTTCAGAAACGTCAGACGATGAGACCTGCGCAGTTTTAATTGAAAAACGTTGCATACAGCCGAGAAATGCTCGGAATAAGTACCTCATGGGGAGCATCGGATACGTAATTGAAAAGTAATTAACGAATCGACACTAATTATGTCCGATCGTTCGTGTCCGAACAATTCGCCGCAAACCTCGCCTACGTTATGCTGTAACATCTGTAAATTACAACATAAATGATTAAGAGACAAGGTAGTGGCTTGAATCAATCACGTAGATGATACAACAGATAGATTTATACAACTTTTACCGATCAAATAAAGTTAGAAAAACGAAACTTACGTCTGTTCAGCTGGAGCTCCAAACGAGAAAAGGCAATAAGGTAGGAAGAATATAAAAGAGCAGGGCCCCTTCATTTATTCTCTGTGGCTTTGCACTCACCGCTTTTACAACTTCTGGAAGTTTCGGTATCTTAAATGCAATTTTGAACACACAACAAGTACATTTCTCACAATCGTGCTTTTCTTTACAAATAAGACAAGGTTTTATTCTTACGCATGGTTACATTACCAGTTATTAGATTAAAGTTCGGGAGAATATGAGTCGTAATTTGAAACGGTTTTGCTCCGCAACTCTCTGAACCACATTTTGCTGGACCCTACGCAACACACCAGCATCCGCCATTGCCGGTAGTACTTACGCTAGTTACTAGGTCATGTACATTTATGGGTGAAGTGCTATAAATTTGTTCCTTTAAGTGTTCACACAAAAAATACCTAATGGTTTACGGACCGGGGAACTTGGAGACCAAACGCTGGACCTCCATAACCAATCCACTTTCCTTGAAACGCTTCATATCAAGTGTGACGGTGCACCATCATGCTGAAACCCTAGATGTCGCCGAGGACCAAGTGGGACGTTTTGTAAGGTGTCAGGCAAAGTATTGCAAAGAAACGTACGCCACAGGGGCGCGTCCGACAATACGTCACGGCCGAAAAGCACTGCGCTCACCGATTCCAGCCCACAGGTTTATACCAAAACATACCTGTAAACCGCGTTGATAAGTCACATATTGGTTGTGTTCCGACCAATAATAACTGTTGTGAAGCCTGAAAATACCTTCACGAGTAATAGATTCGTTAGTCCACATCACTTTATTTAGAAAATGTTCGTTACGTTCCACATTCACAAAACAGTACTCGTCGAATACAGTTTTCTGGTTACTAGTGTTGAGTTAATGTGTAATGGTATGGAAGCAGTTCTTCGTCGCCCAACACTTCAACAACCAGACTTTGAGATATCTGAAACTACCTTGCAATATCAAGGGTACTTCGCCGAGGTTATATGTGAACGGTTTCAAGAATCACATCCTCTGTTTTTGGAGTACGTCTAGTCCTTAGACGACCTCTGTCCATTACTTGTGGATGAAGATTACCTCTGCAACCAGGCGAAGAAATTCTTATCGGGAGAGCGCAGCATTTTAGGGTATTGTGCGACATAAGTACAATCAGCAGTAGCAGCAGCTTGGTTATTGGATGCACCCATCATGAAAAGCATATCGACTTATTCGTTATTCGTGCACTCCATCTGGATGCCGCCCGACATAAACTTGACAGGACCAGTTATATATAGTCGTGCGCTGAGCGGTTAGTATACGTATGAATGCAGTTTAACAGATCCCAATGCCATGTGATAGGCTACTGTCGTGTGATAAAACAATGTCCTGTTTTCGACCAGAACAAGGGAACGGACGTTTAAAAATTTAAAAAAAATGGATCTGACGAGGATTCGAACCATAGCTCTATTGTGGACGTGGGTTTGATGTCCAAACAGAGTACTGTAGGAGGTATGACGGCCGGTACGGGCGTGAAGGGTGATACACGTTTCTCTGCACATTCCGATGGGCTAAACGATGTGACAGTGCTGCCAGCTCCTCGTTTTCATACGTGTGTTTTCAGAATGCACCCACTCTGATTTTACTAGATGAACTTTCGTATTGTATCTGGATGAGGAATCGCCTGGCAACTTCCAAGTGTGGTATTTTCTTATTCACCCTGTATATCAAACAAGGTAACATTTTGAAATGAGCTTCTTTGTAATGTTGTCAAGTCTAAGGATCTCTAACAATAAAGATCATTCAGTGCACTGTTTACTTTAGGAAACTATTGGTGAGAACAGACTGCGCTGATAACTCAGCGTCTTATCGCGCCGAGCATGGCGGGCAGTGACGTATGGAGCGTTCCGACCACACAGGGGACTACGCATTGTTACGGGGCAGTCAGCTTCGAAAGGGACGGAGCCAGGTGGTTCAATGATTAGCACACTGGACTCGCATTCTGAAGATCGACGGCTCAAACCCGTCTTCGGCCATCCAAATTTAGGTTCTCTGTGATTGCCCTAAATCGCTCAAGGCAGATGCCGGCCGTTTTCCTTCTGTATCCTTCCCTAATGCGAGCGTGTGTTTCGTCTCTAATGACCTAGACGTCGATGCGACGTTAATCAGTAAATCTCCTCCCCGTCAACTGAAAGGGTTAATAGCCGCATATCGCAGTTCGCCCCATACATCCGTCCATCCGTCAAAAATAGTTGTACTGTTATTTACATTCACTGACGAAGTAGTAAGGGCGTGAATATTTTTAACGTTCCGTGCTAGTAGAAGTAGAATATGAAATGAGACAGTGCTTCAGGAGTGGGAGTCAAATTAACAATGTAACATCAGCTATAAGGTTGGCTGCCATTGCTGTTCTCTGTAAAACAAAGAAGGAATTACGTGTTCTTCTGAAATGAATAAACGGTCAACTGGGCAAAGAATATGGAAACAGAGTAAACGAAAGAACGATTAATGTTCTCAGTGGTACCACCAAACGTAACACCACAGTTAGAAACAGTTTTTAAACGAACTGAAGCAGTGCTATTATAAAGCGCTACAAACGGAGCAAGGAAGTGGTAAAAAGCAAACTAGCAAAGTCAAAGAGGGAGTTCCTCATCAAAATAAGATTATTGGTTTCAAAAATAGCCCCTTCGCTGCTGCAGACGTGCTCCCTTCATTCCGTGCTCAGCCGGCTTTTGTTATGGCTGTACTGCTCGCCAAATGCTGGTGCGCATTCTGACAGACGGAATTCCAGCCCACATAAAACTCTGAAGCGAAAAAATTTGATTTTGGCACTTCTTAAAGTCTGATATCGTGATTCGATAAATTACTGAATTTCTTTCCGTTATTAGTCATTCATCCCTTGACGAATACGTGCAGCAACAAGCAACGCAGCGCTTGGTGATACCCGCTCCCTTAAATGACTTGTGTCGGTATTTGAAGGAGTGCTACAGTTCATAAACCTGATCCACGAACCCGTGTTGCGCTGTAGCCAGCTCTGCAAGAAAAATTACATTCAGTTATATTGAACTCCTTGGACAGCATAACAAGGCAGCATTACGTATACGCAGCGTTGTCATCAGTGAGCCTCACTTACCATACTGACGTTTTTTGCACTACGTCTAACTCTTACGTCCAATTTTGTTCATATTACGGACTATTCCATCTTCAAACATTAACAAACTGATCAAAATTCAACATATTTACCACAGATTACGGTTGTTCTTTCGACTTGTCCTTAATTAGACATATGCAGTCTACTTGAAAGTTCTTACAATATAAGATATATACAGGGTCGTACATCTGAAGTTTCGGATGAGATTATCTCGAAAACTATACATCGCTTAAAAACAGTGGGTAAGACAAGTTCGTAAGCTCAGAGGGGAACTTCAAATGATACAACACATGACCTCCAGCCCCCGCCGCCTTGGGTGGGGCGGGGGACCACTTTTAAATCTTAAATGAAAAAACCCATTTTTATTGCAGATTCAGATTCCCCATAAAAAGTAATCAAGTTTTCTCTGAAACATTTCCCCATAAAAGGTAATCAAGTATTGTCTGAATAATTTTTTTATATCTCATTTCGTTCTCGAGTTATTCGGTCTTATATCCGACACAGGTTCGCGTGACGTGCCCAGTTCTACGCACGCGCACTTGCCGATTGATATAATCATCACCCTAACCCATGAAAACTACTGACTGAAAAAAAATTGATTTTCTATACATATCATCGTCTGATATATTTGCTCGATAACTGAGTTTCTTTTCGTTACATGACGTAGTTACTGAGCTGCACCAAATTAGGTAAGACATTGAGCGAAATTTTAAAGATCTTTGCAGCTTTAAAACGCATTGCGTACACTTTGCTTATGATTTTAGCAGAGAGTAAAATGTAGATAAGATATCGAAATATTCTTCACAACTGAGAGCAAACCTATCTCTCACATCGTTCTCGAGCTATTACGTTTCACATCCGATAGATGGTTGCCACCGACTCGCCCATTCACGTCCTGGCGCGTTGTGGATCGTGTGGTCATAACAATCGTCATATATCATAATGATTAAAGATATCGTGAGGAGGTTTACTGCAAATGATAGCACGCTAGGAGGTACAAATGTTGTATAACAAATACTCCAAACATTTTTTCAATTGCCCGAGATCCACAGTCTCAAGAGTGTGCCGAGAATACCAAATTTCAGGCATTAGCCTTCAGTTAACGAGCGAGTGCAGGGCGTTTGCGTAGAGTTGTCAGTGCTAACAGACCAAGCAACGCTGGATGAAATAACCACATAAATCAATGTGGAACTTACGACGAACGTATCCGTTAGAACAGTACGGCGAAATTTGTCGGTAATGGGCTGTGGCAGCAGACGAACGACGCGAGTGGCTTTGCTAACAGCACATCCCCTATAGCGCCTCTCCTGGGCTTATGTCCATATTGACTGGATATTAAACGACTGGAAATCCGTGACATGGTCAGACGTCGAATGAATTCCGATTTAAGGGGCTCCGGAACGCCCTATACTTGCAATGTTAAAATAACGCTTATAAATTACATCTTTCCTCACAAAGTATTTGAGGGAGGAAGTTGAACTTTTTACAGATTATTTATTGGAATATGAGCTACAACTTAACACAGGGATTTTACAAAATTTTAGTTCAGTTATTAAAGATGATTTTTTTTCAATTGTAATGAAAATTCACAACATTTTTTTGCAATTTTTTATTTATATATTCAAAAATATACAGTTTTTAGGAAAAAGGCTGTGTTAAATTATGCAGAAGGTACTGTGTAACATTTACTGAAAGTTTGAAACAAATATGTTTGGAAGATCCTTAGAAAACATGTAATTAGTATGAGAAAATAAAAGTTTTGGGAATCGAGCGACAAAGATTGGATTAACTTTTTAGTGCATTCCAGGTCCATAGGACGGATTATCTTCATCCTCTGCAAACTCCTCCTCAAGCTTCCTCTTGTTCCTCCTCCTGTTTACTCTTGCTTGTATTTCTAGACTCTTTACAGCCCTGTCTGCAGCCCGAAGGCGTTCCTTGTCTAAAGCAAGCATCGCTCGTACCATGTTAGAACCTATCTTCATTCCCATATTTCTAAATACCTTGCACCTTACAATGTTGCCATCATTGAAATTGGCAAAAGCATCATACACACCAAAGTGAAGTGTTTCTATTCCAACAAATACAGTCTTGGGGATTCTCGAGCATATAACACTATTTACACTTTCATTGGGGTTTTGAGTTTTTCCGTGAATACACTTTTTCAACAGTTCAGGTGCTGCTAAGTCTCTGAAAATAGGTTTTATCACCTCCATTATTGCATGAGGCAGACTATGCTTATGAGTCTACACTTCACCAGTTAGCAATCCTTTGTTATATTTACACCAACTGTCTTCATCTTTGGGACACAAGCTATGTTGGGGATTTTCATCGCCTTTATTGTTTACAGTAATAACACATACCTTTGGCTTTCCAACATTTCTCCTTTTCTTAAAAGCCTTCAGAGGATTTCTAATAACTTTAGTTTTAGTCATTATTATACTTCAACAAAACAGAGACTCAAGAAACAGAATTAATTACGAATATTTTCGAGATAACGACAGAGTAAATAAACATGAAACAATCGACAATCACACCAGCGATATATATTGAACCATCACAGGTTAGCCACAACACATACTTTATCTCACATCACTAAAATGTACCTGATGAACACGGACGTTAATAATAACACCATTTGACAGCAGTTTAACAGCGCCACAGTGGGTCACGCCCATGTAGAACACATTTCAAAAAAATTTAAAAATAGTTGTAGTCTTCGGAATTGAATAAATTATATATCTATTAAAAGGTAATAGTCCGCAGATTCAGAAAACGCAAAAAAGTAAAAATTGAACTTTTCATGATTTTGAGCCTTTCCGGAGCCCCTTAAGTTGATAAGAGCTAGTGGTAGGGTTCGAGTGGTGACGCAGTCCCCACGAAGCCATGGATTCAAGTGGTCAACAAGCCACTAAGCAAGCTGGTGGTGGCCACGTAATGGTATGAGCTGTGTTTATATGCAATGGATTGGGTCCTCTAGTCCAACTGAATTCCAGTGAATTATTATGGATGATAATGCTCGTGCTTGATTTGAAGCCATTGTGGATAATTCGAGCGAATGATTTGGCCACCCAGATCATCTGATATGAATCCCACAGAACATTTATAGGACATAATCGAGAGGTGGCTTCGTTCACAAAATTCTGCACCGGCAACACTTTCTCAATTACGGACTGCGGTAGAGGAAGCATGGCTCTGTATTTCTGAAGCGGATCTCCAACCATTTGTTGGGTCCGAACACGTCGAGTTGCTACCCAATGCCAGGCAAAAGAAGGTCAGACACGATATTAGGTGGTATCCCATGAGTTTTATCACGTCAATGCCCCGTGAAAAAATCTGTAACGAAGAGGAGTTAGAGAGAGGTGGTGAATATTAAGTGAAATAACGAAAAAACTAGTGTAAGTCCGCCGAATCCACAAAGAACAGAATATGTGGGAACCCTGCCTGGAAGAATGGATTGGATAATAGGAAATGTATTAAGGCATCAAGGAATTGCTTCTACAGGAGTGAAGTGTGCTTTGAAGGGAAAAATTTGGAGTGTGTTGTGAACAATGGCGTATTCTGTTTGCCCCCGCTATGATGAACGTGTCCAACGTTCGCTTGTCACCTGGTCGCGGTCTGAGATGCGAGTCTCGTAGTCGGCAGAGGGGTAGTGTTTTGTGCAGATAGGTGCTGAACTAGCGGCTGTCGGCAACTTGTTACCAACACGACTACACAAGTTCCTGAGCCAAGTGGGTGGACGGCGGCTTGTGTCGATTTTCCTGTGAAGACTGGACTTGCTGTACACAAGTCAATTGTAGTCGTATTGTGTATCCTTGCATGGCGCCACGCACAGAGGTAGGGACGTCCAGGTTGTGTTCGAGGGGAACAGTGGTTGTGCACTTGGACTGTCGTCCTCCTTAATGTTGTCCTAGTATATGTATTCATCAGCGCTGTTCTGTGTATGTCTTAGAAGAAACGCCACTTCAAGTGCTGCTATCATGTCCTGGAGTGTTATATGTTCACCTAGCTACCTTGAGTGTGCTATTACATCACCACTAAAGTTATGTAGGTTGGTTTGATTTCTTATATTCAGTCTGTGATCTACTGTTTCTGCAGCTATTGGACCATTTTGATGTCCCAATATTCCGGCCATGTTTGACCCTTTTTACTCTAGTCGAACTTATTATTGTTGCTAACTTACATCTGATCTACGGAACTAATTTAAGCTTTCAGGAAACATTTGCGTACTTGTAGCAATATTTTACACTTGAGCTTGTATATAGAAGTCCCTTTTAATTATCGTGCATAACGAATGTATGTTAATTAGTTGTAGGATTACTGTTCTACTCTGTGGGCTTATTTTATTGTGGGGAGAATTTCTTTCACCCAGTTCTTGCCAAGAGGGCATTTAGTGTAAGGTATCCTCCCTCCTAGTGATAAGCAACATTTGGTACATGATTTTGTCGAGTGGTACTGACAAATTTTAAGCGAAAATAATTTTCTATGTTACTGTTATAGAGGAGCTCTGATTTAATGGTTGTAACGTCAATAAATTTTAATACTGTCTGTAAGCATTTACGCTCCCGCCATTCCGAGCCACTTGCCACTCCCATCCCTTACTGTATCACAGTTGCAAAATGCTAATTGGAACGTACCCTACAACACAACTGAGGGCGTAGGCTGTAAATGCTTCTCTGACATAAAGATTTTCGAATAGTATAGAAAAGTGCGGTGGGTATTTACGTCTGAAAATATATTCGCTTTTGTGTGATATGATGTAAATGTCTTCGTTGTATATGGAACTGTATTCCAACTTTATTCCGAATTTTTAATACGTTATGCATAACTTCCTCTCTTTAAGTGGCTACTAAAGTGTAGTCAGCTACATATGTAAAATGCCTCATTCCACTGACTTCCCTTCTTCATTCGTCTTTCGTTCATTAAAATTAATTACTGAGTATCATATAACAATCTTGATAATGTAAACTTTTCTTCGTCATATTACGCAGAAATAATCGAAAGTATGCATTTCATTTCCAGATAGTGCCTATTTTACGAAGTTACCGCTCATTTCTTGTCTGTAGAGTTAACATTCAGCACCGCTCTCAACATCACATCTCAAACGTCTCATTTCCCCTCTTTCGAGATTTTTCTACAGTCCATGGTTCATACAGTAACAATGCTGTGCTCCTAAAGCACATTTCAAAATTTCTTTACCAAATTGTGGATTATGTCTGACGTTAGTAGTCTTCATATGACGAGGAATGATCCTTTTTCCTGTGCTAATCTGCTTTTTATGGCCTCTTTACTTTCTCCGTAGGGTTTTATAAGAGAATTGTTACACTTACTAACTAAATTTGATGTTAAGTTTGTTTGGCTCGCATGTGATTTCGCAGTCCAGACACATGAAAACGTTCTTGTTCTATGATTATTTCCTTGTAGTTTAACTCTTAATGAGCGAGGGCGCGAAAAAGCCATGGCAATTGTCTTAGTAACAGAAATATTCACGTTGCATCCCGCTGGACTTTACAACTGTTCCCCGCAAATCATTTTTCATTTACCTACTAGTCATTTAGTCGTCTACAAACAGTAGTTTTGTCAAACTTAAGTAATTTGTGGTGAGAACTTCCAGCAACTGTAAACTATTTTTACTAGAAGGAAGGAAACACCGTTCTGGATGTAGAAAGTTTTTTTTTATTAAAACCACTGTTCACGCCAATGTAGGCGCATCCTCATATCATCTGAACAGGGATCAGAAAGGATGAATTTTACAATTCTTTTTAATCTTGGTTAGTAACTATAGTTATATAGAGTAGAACAGACCTTTGCATTATGTACTCACATAAATTGTGAGTACAACATTATTTTACGCTGTCCTGAAGTCTCTTCCCGTCCTTCACGTCACCGATAAATTATAATCCGCTTAAGTTTCTCTCAAATTAACGATAAGGGAGTGTCCCTAAAACAAAATAAAACGAATATTTGATGCGGAGCTAGTAAAATAAGTCCTAGGAAGCGTGGAGAAATGTGTATAAGCACCAATAAAAACACACCATTTATCAGCTGAGGGCTATGCGGGCACTGCCATAAGGAACACTGAACCAGCTAGCGCTGTCCGCCTCGATAGTTGCGGGGTAAGCGCGGGCAGGTTGCTAACCAAACCGACCTGGGTTCGATTACCGGCTGCCTCGGAGATGTTTCACCTCTCAGCAACTGGGAGATGTGTTGCCCTACATTCGTATCGTTGTTATTGACAAGATAATAGCCTAAAACACACTGCCCTGGCGTCTTTCCACCACTGAGGTGGTAGCATGGGCACGACGCGGAAGCCATTAACAACAACTAAAAAGAAAATGTAGGCAGAACCGTGTACAAGCACCCACGAGGAAAACTGCGTTGGCCGTGGTCCGAAAACCCAGGGAGATGGTGCTAGAGAAAGAGGGGCTAGTGCATCGAACGATGAAGCGTAAGCGAGTGGGAGATGCTGCGCATAAAAATAAATTACAGTTAAATCCAGCAAGTTTTATAAAAGAAGCGCGATGCGTATGTAGAACACCAATATAGTAAATCGTATATGATGCGGATTGCTTATATTTATAATGAATTTTATTCCACACAATTTAAAAACTAATGGAGAACTTATAAGCAGTAAAAAATTTTACAATGGGCTATCTTATTAGGTAGACAAAATTTCCTGAAAGATTCCTATGACAGCTCTGTCTGGGTGTTTAAGGTGAGCTCAGGAGATTTTGTAAACCTCAGAAAATCTTTATCTCTTCTAAAATGTTAAGGTTATTGTTGTTATTCTAGAAATGTATGATCTGAATGCTTTTGTGTATCTCCGTAATCTAATATCTTGTGAATCGTTAATGCGCAGTTAGTGTTGATCGTTAATTCCCGCAGTTGGTATGCTCTTCAAATCGAGTTGAAAAACTTTTGGCCTATAATTTGTTTCCACACTGCTGGCAACGGTTTTAGTAGACACACGATAACTCAAACCCATCACGAAGCAGACTTTGTTAGTGTCTAAATTTTTGGCTGTTGTTGATAAACCAAGATTTCGCCCATTCTGTCAGAAATATGTCCAAGGAAAGGAATTCTATGGTACTTTTTTCTAATGGAAGCTGTACTGCTCACTTTGAACATCCAGACAGAACCGAGACACAAGAATATTTTAGAAAATTGTGACTACTTAGCAAAATCCCCGATAGTTTTTTCCTTTTCGACAACGTACTTTTTTATGTAAAACATTTTACTATCTACCTTCAGTTACGTCTAACACGATGGAGCAAATACCCTCGGAGTAAATGTACACAATCTTCACGCCTGACAGAGTTGTCAGCAGAGATCAGTCTGGTCGCGGCCCTAGCTGGCCACCCAGGTCAACTGATCTGTCAGTGTGCGATTACTTTGTGTGGACAAATAATCCATTCATTTCCAGATTGCGTGAGATAAAATCTATTATCAATACAGTATTAGTAATATGCAACGTGGGCATTTACCGAATTAGTTTCTTACCCATACGTCGTCCATTTTTATATTACTTGTTTGTTTAAATAGTAATTTATTTTTATGTACAGCACCTCCCCATCTTTCACGCTTGATCGTTCGGTACACTTGCCCCACTTTCTCTAGCACCATCTCGCGAGGTTTTCGGATACCACGGCCAGTGCAGTTTTCCTTATGACCGTACCCATATCGCCTGCTACAGATTATATGGTGTGTTTTTACTGATGCTTAAAGCCAGTAGGGTTTATTTTATTCTTTCCGGAATAAATACTCTGTTTATTTTGTTTTACTGACACCCCCTTTTCATCAATTTGACAAACGCCTCCAGCGGGTTTTAATGTGTCAACGGTATCAAGTACGGGAGAGGCTTCAGATTAGAGTAAAATAACGTTCTAAACACAAATTATGTAAGTATCTAATGCACTGCTCCATATAACAATACTAACTAAGCCTGTGTAAGAAAAAAAATCGTAAATTTCTTCCTTTCTAATCCCTGTTTAAACCATCCGAAGATGCACCTATACTGGCGTAAGACCGGTTGTGGTTTTAATAAAAAAAAAACTTTATATCGCCAGAGCTGTGTTTTCTGCAGTCTTGTGAAAATGTGGATATTTTAGTGCGTGTGTCCGCAATTCAAAATAATGTGTACAGCTGTAAACAGGTTGTGGCTACTTTATCAATATTTGTATGAAGTTTGCGTCACACATTCCAGAGTTAATGTTTCACATTTTCCAGAAGTAAATCTGTTTCGGTAATTTGACACATATTTACAGGAATCAATTTAGTAAGGAGCTACATTTATGTAAAAGAAATAGTTGTTCATTTCATCGGGTCTATATCGTAAGACAAAAACCCATACAGAAAAAGACATTAGGATCTAGAAAGAAAAGGCTAATAAGTACTGTAGAAGAAAGTTATTCTTTATGCGTATATTGTAACCAGCAAGATGGACCTTTAAAGGAAGTCTTTGAGGCTTGAAATCAGTAACCGCGTACCATTCCTTGTACTGTTAACATTAGAGGGGTATACGTTTTTGCTGATTTGGGGAGCCCACAGATTAAAGACAGTCCTAACTGCGAACGACTCCACTCTGTAGTACGTGAGCTGACAAAATACAGATAAGAATCAAAAGAAAAATTAAGGTTAATGTAGTTCAACTGCCGACGAATGCTTTATGAAAAAGAGTGATTTGTAAGTTATCAGCAGTGAACGCTGCAAAGCATTTAGTATTGGTAGCTCTCGAACGTGATTTACTTAAGTGTTGTGCTCGCTACTATTTTAGTGAACTGGCAAGAAGAACCGTCCAATGTCCGCAGAACCAGTTTCACCATAAATCATGAAATTAGAAAGCATTAGTTGCTCATTGTTAACGGGAGCTACGTGAGACAATTCTCGTTGTTACAGAAAGTTAAGCCCACTATTATTTTTATTGCGAAGATTTATCTGGAAGATTAGTTTATGTGCTGCACGTATTGTGTTTCTTTGTGTTGTAGCCCGTTGGGAAGAGAATACTTATGGTGCAACAATATCTATTTTGTGTGACCTATAGCATCCGTTGGTAATCCACTACGAATCCCAGAATAATCTTTGGAAGTATGAGTGTGTGGGTATATGTGTTCCAATGTGTCGATGAGGAGAACAGAGAGTCTTCTGTGTTGTCTGGTAGGGTAGTACCAGTCTTACTAAGCTTCCCCAAAGAAGTCTATCATTTGTTTACTTTCGAGTCAAAGCATTGCCGTTGGTTTCTCTCAGAAACATTTGCAATGAGAATCATCCCACTGCCTTTAGTAAAAAGACTTATATCCGTGGCATATCCATGGCTGGCATTTTTGAACCACTGTCAGAGCATTATTCTCTAGGATTCAGAGCATTTGCCGCTTTTCTGTTTGCAGAAGCCATTGGGGATCCAGCACACCTACTTAAAAAACATTTACGATACAAAAATAAAAGAAACAAAAAAGAACCAAAGGGTCCCCGCGGCATCAGCCACTGGACACTGCCTCGGGAACCTCACTATTGCTCTAGACGCTGGTGTGGTAAGTGTGGTGTTCCGCCGAACTTGTTTTGGTACGTATTTTTGTTTCGGTTACTGAGGACAGATACTCGTATTGGTTAGAAAATTGCTTCATTTACTTCATTAGGTGTTCGGTAGTATTTTTTGTTTCGAATTATGTTCTTTTTGGTCATTTCTCTTCGGCTATGCGTCAATTACATTTATCTCTGTCTTTGTTCGTACGAACGTGGACCACCTGTCATCGGAACTGACCATCCTTCACTTGAGAAAGACTGATATTCTGTTTAACCACTACACTTTCCTAAATTCGCGAGCATAACGCGACTGAAATAAGTCTGCTTCCTTGGAATAAGCAGGGTGATTTTGAGCAATGATTTTTGCGCAGAGCCAAGTTAAAACTTTATTGTTCTCGGTCAGTTACAGCCTTCAGCAATTAGCTCTTAATCCTGAAGTGGGTTGCGCGTTTCTATCGCGAGGTATGACTGTCGTTCCTTTATTATTGAAGCAGGAATTTTTGCACAGCCCGACCCCTACGTGTGCAAGGAGTAAAGCTATCTCGTGCGTAGTGCTTATTAATGAGTGGGATAAAGGTAACATGAATTAACCCCAATTTATATAACTGTCTTCAGATATCACAGAAACTGTGGAATATATTTAATTTATTGGGGGAGTTTCGACTTCTACTTAAGCCCTGTGTAGTACGACCCATTGTAACATCGCGAAATAATGCGTGATAACATTTATTGCAGTAAGCTACTTTGCAGTATAGCCCGCAGCATTGGAGCCGTTGGCTGTGAAGGAGACAGCCAGTTGAGTCTTAGCAATGAGCCATTCGCACCTGTCGCTAAGCTAGCCGTGAGAAGCAGTATTCGTGTCACTTCGAGCAACTGTATATTCAGACGCCTAAGAATCTAAATAAACTATATTAAATATAATTCAATCTAGTTAAAAATCAGTGCACTATCTTTTGTTATTCTAGAGATTATTGTATAAAAATTTCAGCTTTCTATCTGTCATAGTTTCAGGGTTAGAGAAAATTACTTAAAGAATCAAAAACCGACAGACTAAAAAAATCAGAAAAAATAACAATTTGTCTTTTAGTATCATTTGAAATCATTACTGGAGTTCACAAAATGTCAGGTCAATTTATTTGGATTTTCATATTAAAAACGTTAACTACTTTTCATTTTCGTAATATAGAATCCAGAAAAGATTATTATTTAATTAATATCTAATTGTATTGTTGTTGTGGAATGAATGAGAATGAGTAAGAGTGTGTACGTTGGACATACGTAGAAATTCAGTATTGTATATTGTAACACATTACGCAGCTGTGTAGCGGGAAAGTTGTGTTTTCCCCTCCTTGCTCATGACGTAAGTCTAAGTGTACTTGCATTTGTAAGCAGGCAGCCAGAATAGCCGTTTGCAGCGTAATAAGGTTATAAATTTAGTTCAAGATTAGTTTTCTTTTCGTTTGGTTTTGTTAAACATTATATTAATATTTGCATACTGAAATGCATCTGTGAATTGTGACAGGTGTAGAACAGTTTTGGCGCAAGAATAATCTCGAAGGATAGTCCTTATTGGCTGGTCATTTTGATCAACCAATCCGAGTTAAGCAACTCCCGCGCACTGCTAGTTAGAATATACTGGGAGAGAAGCAAACTGAACAGTTGTCCCTAGCCAGCTATCGGACGTGTAGGTCACGTTGAACGCTTCCGTCTTTATTATGTGTAAAATGAAGAAATAATTGGCTTCTCATGTCCAGATTGTGTGGCCGTAACAGCAGTTGCATTTACGGACAGTTTTGTGAAGTCTGAAAGTTTCTGGATTGTTTTGTTGGAAAGAGAACAGCTTTTGAACTTTCGGCCTAAGTAAAAATTCCGCGTTGCATGTTTCGTATTCGTTTATGGAATATTTGGCTAGCAGTTTCTTTAATAGAAATCCACTGAAAAGGGCTGAATGTGAAACTCTTATATAGTAGCAGAGTATTGACTGTGAGATCGTATAATAATTCGAGTCGGACTAAAGTGCATTTCTGGCTGCTTTGTGTGTGAAATGGATTGCATGAACTTTGAAATGAGAACAGTGATTTGATTAGTTAAGTAAATTTGGGATGATGGCAGGTTTTTTTAACTAAAGGAAATAAAAAGACTCGCATCAGAATTTTGACCTTTTACTGAAGAAATAAAGCAACCGCCCTACTCCCGAAAATTATTGTAAGATATTACAGGACAGCTGGCTACTAGAGTTTACACAGACTTTGAAACGTAAGTATTGACGCTGTTTTTCATCAATGCTGATTCTTACGCCGTCTGATCAGTAACTACGTATGCAGAGAAACGGGCTGGTGAACTGACGCCGTACTGAGGTACGTGGAACTTTTGCAGTGAAAAGTACGACGAAAGACAGTGACAGAATAAAAAAAAAAATTATTATCCGCCCCGCCACACCATTTCTTCGACATGATTCAATAGTGGTGCAGGAAGTTTTATTCATTTCTGTTACTCTGTTTTATGTGTCTATTTTAATATCAATGCAGCGTTATTCCCCATTTTTTGCACTGATTCTCAACGTACATGTCAACTTACAAGATGGCTAACTGACGTAATCATGCACATTATTGTATTGCTTTTGTGCCGTATACGCACAGAAATACGATGTATACTTGTCCACATGCACCAGCGATGTATTATAACGTGAAATGAAGCATGAAGCTTACAACATGAGCTTGAAAATGGCCCATGGTTGAAATCGGCTAGTTCCACGGGTAACGAACAAAATATAGCCGACTTGGACCATGTTTTCGTTCTAAAAATACGTTGAGGCTGTGAATTGCCACAAAAATAAAAAAAAAAATTACATGTCATTCCCTTTGAGATCCTGGGGCTCCATTGTAACTTCCCACTGCATATAATACCTATTCGCTGATGACATTCATTTATATCTAAGTAGAAATCAGGCAAACCTGTGTACAGACGTCCAGCATGTAAATGCCGATTTACATGTTCTATCAGTTTGTACGCAGAGCGTATGTTTGAAACTTAGCTCCTCTAAAACGCAAGCAATCTTAGTTGATCACAAAAGAATTGTTACCCCTCAATTCAGAGGGTCTGTTCCACCATTAATCCTAAACTTTGTAGAAACAATTTTTTCTTCTTCTGCAAAGAACTTTGGAATGTTATTGGACCACCATTTAAACTGGACAGAACCACAGAACTGCAGAAGGTGTCAGCGTCACATCGGTCACTACAGAAATACAAAAAAGTATTTGCTTTTGAGCTTAAAAAGAAGCTTGTAGAAACACTAATACTCCCCATACTTGACGACTATGCTGATACCATTCAAGGACCTTCATACGAAAGCTCACGTAGGGTGGAATTTGTGATAATTGCTTATTATTATTATTATTATTGGAAAGGTTACGTGATATCCTCGGTATGTGTAGCTCCTGGTCGAATGTAAGAGAGAGCCTTAAGGCTCTAATCTCGTCAGGCTAAACAAGCAATAAATAAAGAAAAAAAATTATAATCAACCAAGCGTTAGGTCATGTATTACACGTGGATCATCAGTCATTGTAATAAATTCACAGTCTAATTGCAATTGTATCCAAAATTTTCCCTTCCCCATGTACTTGCACATTTTGTAAATGTTCCCCCGAAAGGTATAAATTTCAAGTCAACTGCTAATCAGGTTTTATGCACGTTGAGCGTGTGCGGGGAAGTGAATTTCATCACAGTGCAATCAACGGTGTAACCGTGGTGTAACCGTTGCGCAGTTTAATATTAGGGCCTTGATAAACTTTGAAAAGTGTCTCAGGCGACCATAAGTGCACTCTTGGCGGCTATGAGTGAAAGGAAAGTTACATTAATTACTTGCTTCATCATTTCGATACCCTGGGGCGAAATCCGTGATATATGGCAGCTTAGCTGACGTTATTGCATTTGCACTTTCTCAGGCAGTCCTCCAGAACTGTTTATTGCAAAATATAGCCATGTTTTAATAAAAACTTTCCGAACAGGAGCTGTAGCTTTGCATTTGTCGACTCTTATCCAAAATAAGTAGTGACCTTGCAATAACTATACAGTAGGTGACAGAGAAAAGGGCAACATTTTACCCCAGAACAATTACTAAAGTTATTTATCCACCGCGATCGGGATTTCGGTTTAGTATGCCATTTTAAAGTGTTAGCTGAAACAACAACAAGCGCTTAAAGAACAGTTTTGTTGGTACGGCTCTAAACTATAACTTGGCGCTTTCGTACTTCTGTCCTTTGAGAGCAATATGTAATACCTTACGTCTTCATAAACAGTCAAAATTTGGTAGTGAATATATCTACAGGGCACAATTAAAAGTTTGTTGATTGAATTTAGTGTACGTTCAAACATCCGTTTACTAGAATAAACGGTGCTTCGCATGAATTTTATTATGATCTGGGTACTGAAATTAGATCAGCCACGCTGGTAAAAGTTACGTTTCTTTACTCTTATTCACCTTAATATTTCGCTTATACTGATAAGTACAATGGAAGTGTGTATATATAATCTAATACGTTCAAATACTAAGTACGACGGATTGCAAGCTTCCAGCTGGTTAAAATTAAAAAAAAAGGAAAATATGGTAATAAGCTCCGACTACGGAAATAGCTAAATTTATACTAAAATTTATGAACTTTATTTTTATATCTAATAAATGAGATAATTAACTTTTCTCTACATGCCGTGCAGCTGTACAACCCCAAGCTCTGGCTTTCTAATGGCTACAATTAAGTTTCTCTTAATTAAATTTATTGGCTTTTTGCGGGAAGCAATACAGCCATTATAATTGCTTACGTTAGTGACTACAAATAAATTTCCAGAGACGGCTATTTTGTATACATATAAATTTTCTGATATTTCAGAGTTTTATATCGGCTTCTTGTCCCCAACAAATTATCAGACTGTTGATTTTGAGGTTTTTCTCACTCATTAATGGATTAATGTTTGTTAGCTTGAGTATCTTCATTTTTACCAGCTTTTCCCACAGTTTATTTTGATGTGGAATATTTGGAACAGCCCATTATGTTTGACAGAGGTCTCCGCCATCTTCTGGTTATTCGCTACCCCAGTCCCATAGAGATGTGCAGGGAAACATGTGTGTTACATCCTTATTCTAATACTTGGTACTACAGATTTTCTTCAGAGGTTTTTATGGCTGTACAGCGGTTTTGTAGGTACAGTATACTAAACTGACGCCATCTTTCGGCTACTGTGTTGGCCGCTGAGTTTCCCATTCATCATAAGCCTCTTCTTTTAATACGTGGAGAAGGTCGCAATATGGAAGCTGTGTAAATAGTGGATCCCCTTCACTAATACTTTCCTTAACAAGACCGTCTACTACTTCACAATGCCAAAAACCTGAATGACTTTTGCTGGCTTTCTTTATCGGGTGTACCACATCACAAATATAGCTGTTGTCAGCTCTCCGATTTCGATATTGAAATTGCTCCAAAGCACTTTCAGAGTTAGTCAGAATTAGTATTTTGTTCCCTTTTACAGTTCCAAACTTAGATGTTTCTTTACTTATGTTACTTCTGCCGTGTAAGTACTACTTAATGGCTGTAATAAAATTATTTTAAGTATCTTTAAACTAGGGCAATAATAAGCTCAACCATCTCCATCATTTGTTTCAGATCGGTCAGTATATATATGCAAAAATATGGTCATCTGACATCCAGGTAATACGTTACATCACTATTTGGTCTGAACTCTTGACCCATTCTGTCTGTTAGATAAAAGCTTCAGGTTGGCCGACTGCTTTGTGCATTCGTTGCTGAACATTGGTGACAGTCGGTCCTTCAGTGTCAAAGGAAACATAAGTCTGAGACATCGGGAACCTTTAACTAACAGCGGTGTTCGTTTGTCTTCTCCTGGCTAAACAGCTCTTTACGCAATAAATACCTTATATTTCACAGCGTACCAGTAACTCAGCGTCATTGAAGAAATTTCGCAACAGAGACATAGAACTAATTATTTTCTTTAACTTAACTGAAAATGATTTAAATGAATCCTTCCTTACCCTAGCGAGGGTTTTAAAAGTTCTTTGCTACTTCTTTTCTCAACCTCAGAATCGAATGTTTAAATATGTAGGAGGACAGCAGTCGTCATCATTTGTAACGGGGGCTGTAATTATCATATGGCAGCAAAACTTGCTAATGTGTTAATGCAAGAGCGATTTAGCTGGAAATAAATTAGTTTCATTTTGGCCATCAGGTGTAAATCTGGCGCTGTACAGCATCTCGTCGACATCTTCGGTGCTCACATTGGACAAATCGTGTAAGTGACGGTTTATAATTAAATCAACATCATGCCTTTCTTTCTTGTTTGACTTTTTGTACCCACGTTACGTTCTTAATCCGTTTCGTATGAAAACATTTATATACGTCTTTTTTGCATTCGCAGTGCCAGATTTGTACCTGGCGGCCAAAATCTGTATATTCTGGTTGTAGGGAAGCAGCATACTCACGCCTTATAAAATTCACATCAGTCTTTCCATTGTGTGCCAGCCAGTCCGCTGTAACTAGCTCTGATATCATAAATATTGCGCTGAAAGCCTACGGAATATCAGACCAGCTGTGTGGCTGGATTGAAGAGTTTTTAGCAAACAGAACACAGCATGTTGTTATCTATGGAGAGACGTCTACACACGTTAAGGTAACCTCTGGCGTGCCACAGGGGAGTGTTATGGGACCATTGCTTTTCACAATATATATAAATGACCTAGTAGATAGTGTCGGAAGTTCCATGCGGCTTTTCGCGGATGATGCTGTAGTATACAGAGAAGTTGCAGCATTAGAAAATTGTAGCGAAATGCAGGAAGATCTGCAGCGGATAGGCACTTGGTGCAGGGAGTGGCAACTGTCCCTTAACATAGACAAATGTAATGTATCGCGAATACGTAGAAAGAAGGATCCTTTATTGTATGATTATATGATAGCGGAAGAAACAATGGTAGCAGTTACTTCTGTAAAATATCTGGGAGTAAGCGTGCGGAACGATTTGAAGTGGAATGATCATATAAAATTAATTGTTGGTAAGGCGGGTACCAGGTTGAGATTCATTGGGAGAGTGCTTAGAAAATGTAGTCCAGCAACAAAGGAGGTGGCTTACAAAACACTCGTTCGACCTATACTTGAGTATTGCTCATCAGTGTGGGATCCGTACCAGATCGGGTTGACGGAGGAGATAGAGAAGATCCAAAGAAGAGCGGCGCGTTTCGTCACAGGGTTATTTGGTAACCGTGATAGCGTTACGGAGATGTTTAATAAACTCAAGTGGCAGACTCTGCAAGAGAGGCGCTCTGCATCGCGGTGTAGCTTGCTCGCCAGGTTTCGAGAGGGTGTGTTTCTGGATGAGGTATCGAGTATATTGCTTCCCCCTACTTATACCTCCCGAGGAGATCACGAATGTAAAATTAGAGAGATTAGAGCGCGCACGGAGGCTTTCAGACAGTCGTTCTTCCCGCAAACCATACGCGACTGGAACAGGAATGGGAGGTAATGACAGTGGCACGTAAGGTGCCCTCCGCCATACACCGTTGGGTGGCTTGCGGAGTATAAATGTAGATGTAGATGTAGATGAAACGTTTCTAGCATGTCAGGAGTAATACAAAATTACTATGTGTTGGATATCAGTTCAATAACTTTAACCATTTTCGAAATTTGGATGTTTTTCTGTAAAAATCATTGGCGCAACAGAAGAGAGCTAGAAACTTAAAAATCTATATTTAGATTCCGTTTGCATAATAATTTAGTAGAAACAGTATTCTGGATCTTACAAATTAAAATTTTAGTTGAAATTCATGATTTTATGGTTTTTGTCTTACAAATTAAGGAAGTAAGATAGATTAAGTAGGCAAATAAATAAAGCTAGGATGTCTAAATTTAAGTAGAAGGGATATCCGCTATAATCATAAAGATGTGAGAAGTTTCAAGTGAATAACAATAAAACTATAGCGATAGCGTATCTCCAAAGGGCAAGTTCAGGAATCGTCTACTGCGTGTAGTGTAATTAAATTAATTATATCGCCCAAAATATTTGTCTTAGCCACGTCAGACTTTTATTATGATTACTTACTTGTGTGCTGATTGCACAATTAAATTGAAAGCTTCATCGGCCATCAGCAAAGGAAGCAATGATTTATTCGATAACTTAAAGTGGTGCATTACTAGCCCAGCGGCTAGTTGGGAGAGCAGATTTAATCAGGCGTTCCCTTAGCCGTCCGCACCGCGGCTTTATATGTAAGAACGCTGCGCAAGAAAAAGGAACGCCCCAGTTCTCTCCAGACGCTGATTAGCGCACCACCTATGCCGGGAGTCGCGTCGCGTCGGTATCGTTGATATAAACAGCCTCGGATGCGGTAATAAGTTACTCGGGAGATGCGTAACCATGAAATCGTTTTCGAGTGAAGTGTTAATTTTGGGATGACGTTAATGATCTATCTTTAGTTTTTGTATGTCGTATTTTCACGTGCCGCCGCAGGACAGACATTCGACCATTATTCGCGTGGCGTTTGATGAACATTATCATCAAATTATGGCGAGCATTCACTTAAACATTTAATTTGAACAGTTATAGTGGCATCAGCGCTTAAGACTCTGAACTGCTCTGGTAGTTGGATTGTGTGAAATCTTTTTGGTCTGTGACTTTCAGAATATAGTGAACATTTTTGATAGAATGGTTTTTGATTATGAATCCCAGACAATCTCCTAATTCCTCAGACCTATAAGCTGTAGCTATAAATGTATTTCCCAGATGAAGTGGGCGCTACGAATTCTAATTACAGGCTTCACGTTTTGCTAATCACTTTCTGGTTGCCAATATTGTAGTTAGAGAACCAGTGTTGAGAATGGCAAACAGCATGAATACAAAACATTTATTCTATTATACCACCAGCCACCCCACATATGTTGGTAATCGGCCGGGAAATACAAACTGAGTAAAGGTGAAAGTGATTTTTAAATATTCTGATTCGGAAGTGAAATGCGACACGCAACTGAGCAATGGAACAGTGATAGCCAGTGTTACATGTGCATGTGGACGACGCAATTGGATGAACAACGCATTTGGATTGACGGAGCTGGCGCTGAGTCTAGCTGCACTGCTGGCATCGCAAGAAGTCAGTCTCGCCGCGCCGCAGTCATCCATCGGAGTGACTGGAGCCGTGTCTGCAGTTGCGGGCTACGCCCACAGCACAGCAGTTGTCTAGGTGCTATCTGCAGTTCAACGCGCCGTTTCACATCAGTAATCCTGGTACTCCGCGCCAGCAACACCATACGTCGTGCAGAAGGAACTAAGTTAAGTGAAAAGCTGTTAAAACTTTTACTAACCTGCACTAAAAGACTGTCGGCGATTGAACCGCAAAAAGAAACAGAAGTTAAACCTAAATCAGGACCTATGTCTGTTGAAGGAACTGTAAATCCAGACAACGGATCAAGTGTAAATATGCATGAAAATAGTAATGTTGAAGTGAAATCCGAACTAGTGTCTCCTGACAGTAGTGTGTAAAAGGGCAATGATTCAATAGTAGAGACCCCTGTAGTAAAGCAGAAATCAGAAAGTGTTAAGTTATTGGATGATAGTTTCTCTGATGAATTAAAAATGAAACAATCATCAGAGATGGTAGAGTTCAAAAAGGAGAAGTTAGATATGACTGATCAATCAGAAGTTTCATTTAGTTTTGTGATTCTGGTGTTGGAGCTAGTTTTTCGTCACCTGAGTGTGATAAAAAGCCAGCTAGTGAGCAACCCAAAGATACTGGGGCTATTGATTTAAATGTAATATTACAAGCAATAGCTGCCAGTAATGCAAAAAGTCAGCCAGTAATGCTAGAATTACAGCTGTGTTAAAATCTGATATAATTGGGGTAAATAACAGGATTGTGGCCAGCCAAACCAATTTTAATAAACGGTTTGAGGCAATGGACAATAAATTAGAATCCAATAAAGCTGAATTAGAAACTTCCTTCAAGACTGGCTGCAATAAGCTGAAAGAGGATCTGGACAGTTTAAATTATAATATTGATTACAACCATGAGGATATTAAGAAAAAGGTTGCTCAACAGTTATCTGAGATGTATAAAACAGTAAAATCCAAAGTTGCTGAGGTTCGCAAAGACTTCCAAATGGAAGATGCGAAGCCGGAGCACAAGCTAACAGAAAAGATCGAGTCGGAATCCGAACTGTGCTCAGATAGGTTTAAAGATGTTAATATAAAAGTAAACATATGTCAAGCAGAAGTAGACGCAATCAAAACTGATACTACTCATATTGTGCAAAGAGTAGATAATGTTGAAATGAGAGTAGAAAATATTAGTACTAACATTGCTAACATTGAGAGTAAAGTAACTTCAGTAACTTCTGGTAATGGTAGTAGGCAACAAGTTGTAGCTGCAAACGCCGCTTTTATCGGGTGTTGGCAGTTCTTGGGGTTCGATCCAGATAAAAATATCCACCCGATAGATTTCTGGAACGATTTTGAAGTTGTGATTCCACCAACTTGGTCTGAACGAGAGAAAATGTCATTTATTAGAAGCCATTTAGCATGTGACACCATGCGTTGGTCAGCTGATGTTATGTTGAAGTGTAAAACATTAGCGGAATTTAAAACAGCTTTCATTAATGAGTATTGGCCTAGCAATAAGCAAAATGAAGTGTTGACAGAATTTTGGAGTGGAAAACGCTTCAATGCAGGCAAGGAATCTATTAAAGAGTTTGCTAGGTCATGGATTTCACGTTTGTCACATTTGGCGGAAATGCTGAAACCTGAAATGATAATACTAGGTCTTAGAGACCAAACAGCCATGGTATTGGCAAACTAGAATTATATCTGCCCCTAGAGACAATCTTGCTCGTTTCATTGAGTATTTGGAACGTGTAGAGCGTGTTGCTGCCAATGAGGAGCAAGCACGTAATAACAGAAATGGTAATAACACTAGTAGTAATTTTAAGAACGATCAGAATGGCAATGTAAACATCAGAACAGTAGGTGTTCGCCATCCGAAGAAAGGTATGAATTGGAGAAATAATTACCAGAACCCACAATGGCATCCAAATGATAGTAATTTTGTTCCTAACAAAAATGTGCAACTAAACAACAGTGTTGAAAGCAATGCTGTGCCAGTTAACTATAATGCAAATAAAGATAACAGTAGTAGGCAGAGGCTGGAAAACTAGTTCCCATCTATGAGGATACTGGCACTCACCAAGCGGTTGCTTTTCCTAAGCCAGTAATTACAGTAATTAGTATGACAGATCAGAATACTCAAACTGAGGATTCGGATGATGGGTCGGTAGCATCCAATGATACTGCAGAAATATTAAACCACTCACAGTATTTAATAGATACCATGTTAGAGAGGCTTTCTAAGTGGGAAGAGAAAGAGAAGGCGCAGCAGTGTAACAGTAGGGAAGAGCTACAAAATACTGAATTGTCAGGTGAAGAAGCAGAAGAAATTCATGCTTATATTTACGATAAGGATGATGTGCTCTTATCTAAAGTGCCTGTGCAGGATGTTGATACTGTACTAATAGATTTAGGACAGGAAGTAAGTGAGAATGTAGAGGATAGCCTGTTGTGGGTCGATGAACCCAGTAGCTGTGACCAGTTGTCACTTGAGAAGGAACCCGACGATAATAGTGAAAGTGGTTTAGCTGTAACTAGTGTTATGAGTGGTCTGGAGGCGCAGAATCGCTTAGACTACAGTAATTTTGGTCATGCTCAGCAAACTAAATGTAATGAAGTCGTGCGGTGTTCCGATTTAAAATTAATAGACCGACTGGAAAAGGCAGCTGAAAATGTAATTCAGTAAAGCCCTATACACTTTGACCTAAATGTAATGAAGACAGATGTCGATCACTTTAGTTGGAGACAAATCCAAAAGGAACTGTTGGTTGAGTTTTAGGAACCACCTGTACAGCCTAGAATAAGCCACTCTATAATAATAGTGAATATGTTGGGTATCAGTGTACGTTGTCTCTTAGACAGTGGAAGTGAGGTGAGTGCGATATCTCAGTCCTTCTTTGATGCATTACCTGGTAAAGACAAGCTTACCGTAATGAGGGTATCAGGACTAAGAATAGTTGGTGCTACTGGCAAGGTGTCAAAAACGGTAAAACAAGAAGCTTTGCTTCCCTTTAATATTAATGGTAATTTAATTGATCATCCATGCATAATTGTAAATAATCTCAGTATTGAGGTTTTAATTGGCATAGATTTCTTGTCAAAATATCAGAGTGTTGTTGACTTTGAAAGAAGCCAGTTAAAAATGGTGTTGCCGATAACTGGAGTAATTACGGTACCTTTTATTGATAAACATGTAGTAACTAATGATAATACTTGGGAACTGCCTATACGAGTTCTGAAAAATAGGAGATATTGGGACGAAGGTGTTAATCTTAGTAAAAGTAAGTTAAACACAGACGAAAAGAAGTTAAGGGCTAGGGCAAATATAAGGAAAAGAACATTAGAAAGAAAGAAGCGTCATGACGCAAAAGCAGTACCAACCAGTTTTCAAATAGGTCAGTTAGTCCTTGTCGAAACCAAGGAAAAATGAAAGAAAATAAATGCAGAAACAAAGATATTCATGTTCGTCTACCAAGGACCTTTCAGGATCATAGGAAAACCACATGCGAATGCATATAGGCTAGAGTACCCTAACAGTAAAAAGCTATTCGGTCTCAGGAACGTGATCGACCTAAAGAAGTTCATAGGTAGTGAATGAATTCTGTAGGGAGGAGGTTGTTCTGTAACCTCTACACAATGTGGCAGCTGTGCAGTCCCAGCTGTGTGAGATCTTCTTTCCTTTTCAGGTCTCACTCATTCTTCATCTTTCCTATCCACCAAAATTTCCGCTCTTATTCTCAAACACTAAAATCTTCCGGTATGACTATCAAGCCAGCATTAAGCTAATGAATTCTGTAGGGAGGAGGTTGTGCTGTAACCTCTGCACAGTGTGGCAGCTGTGCAGTCCCAGCTGGGTGAGATCTTCTTTCCCATTTCAGGTCTCACTCTATCTTCATCTCTCCTATCCACCAAAGTTTCGACTCCTTTGCAATACAAAAACTTTCCGTCATGGCTATTAAGCCATGAGTTCTGTAACCATTCTATCCACCAATTAGTGAAGAAAATACCTAATGTGACAAACCTAACAGTGACATAAACATCAGAGAAGTATGATGTAATTAAGATACAAAGGTATTTGAGTAACAAGTATGTATAGAACCCTGGTAATATTATAAGTACAAAGTTGTTGTTTTATTGGAAATGGTTCACCAACAGTAATTTAAAAAGATATACAAATTCGTGTACAAGCAGGATCTGAAGTGGCAGTGAAACTTATTGTATGCTGTAGAGCTAACTAATTAATAATAAAAGAGATTGCTTATTGTTATGAAAAATAGATAGATAAGTTGTAAAAATGAACTCACCTTGTGCAGCAAGTAATGGCAGTGCAATAGAATTGAGTAGTGTTTGTGGTTGAGACGTGAAGGACACGTCCATGAAGTATTTATAAGGTTGGAGCTGGCCATTATTTTGGTGTTGGGTGTGCAGTGACAAACCTACATGTATTGAGGTATGCTCGTCCATAATTACTTAATGCACTTTAGTGGTAGGTCGAGAGAGAGACTACCTGTGGTTTCAGCGTCCGATCGAGTGGAAATGGATTGCCACGTGAACAAACTGATCAGCTGCAATACACTATAGATATGAAATAAATGTGCTATCCCATGCTTTAAATTTTAATGGAGTGAGTATTACTTAAGTTCATACACTAGCAAAATAAGTAAGTACATAATTGCAGATGTGGAACTGACACAGCAGCAGAAGACCAATAAGTGGATTTAGTAGTCAACTAAACGTAGTATGTTTTGAACACTCAGAACTGTAATATTACCACAAGTTACTCACATGTACAAAGCGGCTGAGAAGACAACTACTAATCAAATATACTCATACTCTCTCTAAGAATAAGGTAATCGAAGATGAGTCAGCTAAGTAAATAAAATACAAATGTATCAAGAGTGTACCGAGCATTGGCTCAGTGTTCTGGCCCAGAAATAATAAATTGAGATTAAATAGGATTTATGATTGTATGCCTTGAGCATAAATTTTCTCTAATACGTGACTAACGGCGTTTTGAGCCATTTGTTTACCGATTTTATGACAGTTAAGTAACTGCGAGAGTAAAATTGAAAAAGTTTTGTTAACTTTGTTCCAGTAACATATTGAAAGATAAAATGTATATATCCCCATTTCATTGTGACCCACCCTTAGATATTAAGTGAACTGAGTCTGAGGCACTCTTTTCGATTGTTCTACAGGACAAACCAGATAATGGCAGCCTGGTAGCTGCGTGAAAGCGTGGAGTGACTTGGGAACAACTCACATTGACCCCTCCCATTTCCCCAAGTAATTTAGAGTGAACGTGAAGGATGCACACCATAGCAACTTCCCCTCCTCTACCCTTGTGAATGAAAATGTAGAACGCCAGCCAAAGCGGCTACAACCAAGTGTGTAAAAATGAAATTGTCATCATTTGTGAAATTTTCTTTCTGGTTTAGAAAAGACTGCTAAGATATAATTATCTGTTTATGTATCATGAATAACTGTGTTATTTTCTTTGAATTTGTGTATGTAAAATTTTTTACAAACAATTTAACAGATTTAAGATTTTCATAATTTTACATATTTTTATTTGTTTGTCTGTCTAAGGCAATATGTATGCCAAAATGTTTCATTGATTTTGCTTAAATTTTGAGAGGTAATGTTGCTTAAGAGGCAGTGAACATGCCAGCAAATTAAATAATTGAAGTAGGTAATAAGCTTTCTTTTAATATCTCTATATGTTTACATTTCAACTTTCATTTTCATAGGGAGTTAAGCTGTACTCTTGCTTCCCCTTTTGTAATTAATTTTTTTCATTTACATTCAAAAAACTTTAAGTAGAGGGTGATGTAGGGAAGCAGCATACTCACGCCTTATAAAATTCACATCAGTCTATCCACTGTGTGCCAGCCAGTCCGCTGTAACTAGCTCTGACGTCATAAATATTGCGCTGAAACGTTTCTAGCATGTCAGGAGTAATACAAAATTAATATGTGTTGGATATCAGTTCAATAACTTTAACCATTTTCGAAATTTGGATGTTTTTCTGTAAAAATCATTGGCGCAACAGAAGAGAGCTAGAAACTTAAAAATCTACATTTAGATTCCTTTTGCATAATAATTTAGTAGAAACAGTATTCTGGATCTCACAAATTAAAATTTTAGTTGAAATTCATGATTTTATGGTTTTTGTCTTGGAAATTAAGGAAGCAAGATAGATTAAGTAGGCGAATAAATAAAGCTAGGATGTCTAAATTTAAGTAGAAGGGATATCCGCTATAATCATAAAGATTTGAGAAGTTTCAAGTGAATAACTATTAAACTATAGCGATAGCATATCTCCAAAGGGCAAGTTCAGAAATCGTCTACTGCGTGTAGTGTAATTAAATTAATTATATCGCCCAAAATATTTGTCTTAGCCACGTCAGACTTTTATTATGAATACTTACTGGTTTGCTGATTGCACAATTAAATTGAAAGCTTCATCGGCCATCAGCAAAGGATGCAATGATTTATTCGATAGCTTAAAGTGGTGCATTACTAGCCCAGCGGCTAGTCGGGAGAGCAGATTTAATCAGGCGTTCCCTTAGCCGTCCGCACCGCGGCTTTATATGTAAGAACGCTGCGTGAGAAAAAGGAACGCCCCAGTTCTCTCCAGACGCTGATTAGCGCACCACCTGTGCTGGGAGTCGCGTCGCATCGGTATCGTTGATATAAACAGCCTCGGATGCAGTAATAAGTTACTCGGGATATGCGTAACCATGAAATCGTTTTCGAGTGAAGTGTTAATTTTGGGATGACGTTAATGATCTATCTTTAGTTTTTGTATGTCGTATTTTCACGTGCCGCCGCAGGACAGACATTCAACCATTATTAGCGTGGCGTTTGATGAACATTATCATCAAATTATGGCGAGCATTCACTTAAACATTTAATTTGAACAGTTATAGTGGCAACAGCGCTTTAGACTCTGAACTGCTCTGATAGTTGGATTGTGTGAATTCTTTTTGGTCTGTGACTTTCAGAATATAGTGAACATTTTTGAGAGAATGGTTTTTGATTATGAATCCCAGACAATCTCCTAATTCCTCAGAGCTATAAGCTGTAGCTATAAATGTATTTCTCTGATGAAGTGGGCACTACGAATTCTAATTACAGGCTTCACGTTTTGCTAATCACTTTCTGGTTGCCAATATTGTAGTTAGAGAGCCAGTGTTGAGAATGGCAAACAGCATAAATACAAAACATTTATTCTATTATACCACCCGCCGCCCCACATGGTCCAGCATCAATCGCTTCCACATTAAAGCATTGGAATGATTAAGAAGTTGCGTTGCCATAGAAAAATTACAGCTCATCCTGGACCTCTGTCAGTAACTGAGCATTAATTATAGCCACCCGATACACGAGAACGCAGCACTGTATGTGACAATTTTAATTGGACACATCGCATGCATGCAACTAGACTGAGGTGAGAAAAGTTATGGGCTCGCGATATGCACATATAAAGATAGCGGTAGTGTCATGTACACAAGGTATAAAAAGGCACTGCATTTTCAGAAGGGTCATTCGTGCTCAGTGATTCATGTGAAAGGTGATTATGCCCACACGACGGGAATTAACTTTGCTGACAGCACGACATCGCCTGCAGCGCCTTTCCTGAGCTCATGACCACAGCGGTTGGACCCATGATAACTGGGAAGCCGTGGCCTGGTCAGGAGAGACACTATCTCATTTGGTGAGAGCTGATGGTATGGTTCGAGTCTGCCGCAGACCCCACGAACTCAGTAACCCCAGCCGTTAACAAGGCACTGTGCAAGCTGTTGCTGGCTCCATAATGTTATTGACTGCGTTTACGTGGACTATACAGGGTTCTCTAGTCCAATTGAACTTACCGTTGACTGTAAATGGTTATGTTCAGCTACCTGAAGGCCATTTGCAGCCATTCATGGACTTCATGTTCCCATGCAACGATGTCATGGCAATGGGACAAATACCTGAGCAGGGTCACTAGTAATCTAAATTTATAAAATTATGTACACTGATCGAGAACCTGAAGATGGGTCCTCCAGGCTCAACATACTTCTTGTATTGATTTGAAATCCACCATTTCTGACTGAAGCCGTTTTGTTTCCTTTTTTGTTACTGAAGTTTTATAATCGTGGCAGCAACATTGAGAGCAGTGGACAAAATTATGGTAACAATTCTGTTGGAGGCTAACATAAGTAAATTTCATTCACATAAACCCATTCTTCTCTAATTTCCTTATAAACTCTAAACAATTTATGCAACAATAATGGTGGCCAGTCACACATGAAAATAACATTGTGACACTAAACTTGAGAGTCCATTGAGCGTTACATTAAGTGACGAAGAAAGGTCGAACCATAATCGTCGCCAAGTGCACGTTAACTTGTGAGATACAGCAGTATTGCAATTAAAGAAAGAGATATGTGTTTGTGCTGTTATGGATCTCTAATGCAGACAACATAGGTTTGGAAATACCTCTTGGTATTTAATATGAGAGTCTAATGTGCGTTACGCCAAAGTGGATGTATAGTTCAAACAACAATTACATTTGGGTACAAGGTTGGAGGGCGCCAGAGGACATGATGATCAGCTCTATAGGGTATATATGAATCGGCTGCCTCGTTTCTAATGGTCAGAAAAATACCGGTCTCTATTGGAGTAGAAAAAAATTGTGTGTGTGTGTGTGTGTTTACGAAGGTATGTGGCTTCTATGAATGGTGACAACATAATTCCGCCACTGCTCCGTTCGTCTTCACATCGTTACCCGTCTGTGTATTTAGGTAGCTGGGGTATCTACGAAACGGGTGTGTGACTTGGAAAGTACGTACATTAAAAAAAGTTTTGCATCACCCCAGGTCCCAGAACTGAAGACAGACGTTGACTGTGGATGTTGTATCATAGACTCACTCCCTTTGACTATTCAGAGATGTCACTAAACCCGCCCAAAGATGTAAACAAACATGCATGAGCAGCTCCTATTAGGCGGAGGGGATTCGACAGTCCTAGTCATTCCACCAGGAAGGACGTACACAGCTCACGTTGTCTGTAGTTCAGCCATGCCTAGAGGGTCAATACCGCGGTTCGATATCGTCCGCATTGTTACATTGTGGCCGGAAGCGCTCTCAACAAGGGAAGTGTCCAGGCGAAGTGAACCAAAGCTATGTTGTTCGTACATGGAGCAGTTACAGAGAGACAGGAACTGTTGGTGACATGCCTCCCTCAGGCAGCCTAAGGGCTACCACTGCAGTGGATGACCGCTACATACGGATTATGGCTCGGAGGGACCCTGACAGCACAGCCACCAATTCGAATAACGCCTTTTATGCTGCCTCAGGACGTCGTATTACGACTCAAACTGTGCGCAATAGGCTGAATAATGCCCAACTTCACTCCCGACATCCATGGCGAGGTTCATCTTTGCAACCACGACACAATGTAGCGCGGTACAGATAGCCCCAACAACACGCCGAATGGACCGCTCAGGATTGGCATCACGTTCTCTTCACCGATGAGCGTCGCATGTGCCTTCACCAGGCAATCGTCGGAGACGTGTTTGGAGGCAACTCGGTCAGGATTAACGTCTTATACACACCGTCCAGCCAGTGCAGCAAGGTGGAGGTTCCCTGCTGTTTTGGGGTGGCTTTATGTGGGGCCGTTGTATGCCGCTGGTGGTCATGCAAGGCGCCGTAACGGCTGTACGATTCGTGAATGGCGTCATCCGACACATAGTGCAATCTTATCGGCAGGATATTGGCGACGCATTCGTCTTCATGGACGACAATTCACGTTCCCTCGTGCACATCTTGTGAATGACTTCCTTCAGGATTACGACATCGCTGAACTAGAGTGGGGAGCATGTTCTCCAGGTATGAACCCTACCGAACATGCCTGGGATCGACTGAAAAGGGCTGTTTCGTGAACGACATGATCTACCAACCACTCTAAGATATCTACGCCGAATCGCCGTTGAGGAGTGGGACAATCTGGATCAACAGTGCCTTGATGAACTTGTGAATAGTATGCCACAACGAATACAGGCATGCATCAATGCAAGAGGGTGTACTACTGGGCTGTACTAGTGTGTACAGCAATCTGGACCGCCACCTCTGAAGGTCTCTGTGTATGGTGGTACAACATGCAATGTTTGTTTTTCAGGAGCAATAAAAAGGGCCGCAATGGTGTTTATGCTGATCTCTATTCCAATTTTCTGTACAGGTTCCGCAACTCTCGGAACCGCGGTGATGCAAAACTTTTTTTGATGTGTTTATGTGTGCCGTGGGTCAGAAGCCGCATAAACACTACTAACGTCAGAAAGGTTGTTTAAAATCTGTTGCCGACAAAGAAAGTGCAAAGCACAATAAGACATATTTCTTAATATAAAATTTATCCTTGTAATGCCAACTGAGGAGCTAGCTGACTGAGAAGTAGCAGCTCTGGTCACGAAAACTGTCAACAGCCGGGAGAGCGGTGTGTTGATCACATGCCCCTCCTTATCCACATCCAGTGTCGGCTATCGACTTCGGATGACACGGCGGCCGGACGGTAAAGTTTGGCCTGTCAAGTCCTCATCGGATGTGTGAGGCCTCCCACGGACGTGTGACTCCTCCCATTGCTGCCTACTGGTAGTTCCACGATCAGCGAAAGGTGAAATGTCCTTTTTCTATGCCCAGCCAGTATTCTTCTCTTCGCCGAAGTACGTGAAAGCGAGGCTCACGACACAGTCATTGCGCTCAGTATTTGTTGATAATGTCCGCTCTTTGCCCTACTTTGTGTCTATATTCGGGGTTACAGAAATTTTTTAAAGTCTCTTTCGTTAATAAGTTTAGATTCAAATTATTACTAGTTGCGTTATTTACCGGTTGCCACCAAAGATGCTCATTAACAGTTACTAGGCGGCCGATTCACGTTTCAAATTAAATCGATATCTTTGATTAGCGTAGCACATGTACACCGAAGTAATTCCTTCAATAGATACAGGGCTCATTTAACACAGTACGATGCTTTGTCCGTTGAAAATTGTTCTCTTTAATAGTAATGTGGAATGATCTATTATTATTATTATTATTATTATTATTCAGAGATAATTCAATATTGAGTTCACTTCTGGTGATACTCTATTCGAAGTTGTAGGACGCTATAGTTTTTCCTCAATTTTTATTAACACAGTTTCCTTGATATGATTCACTACTATGAATGATCACACTTTAGATTGATAATAATTGTCCAAACATGGTCTATAATCGAAAGTCAAGTTGCGACGCGATGTTTGAAGAGTAGCTTCGGGAAAAGCTGAAGTTCATAAGTTGGAATTAAAGATATCGGTCTTTTATGGATTGAGATATTTGCTGGATGTTAGCGTTACATCACTTCTGTCAGTTCTAGTACTTTTGACAATAAATTAAACGAGCAGAAATTTATTTTCACGTAGCCCGGCTTCCAATGAAGTGGAACATGATTTTAAGAGACGCGAACACTCACGACTCAAACGGAGAAAGCTCGGACAATGAAATCTCAAACACAAATTCCCAGACGCTAAAGACTCCCAGATGCTTAACAATAAGCGAGTTAGGTTTATATCGTAGTTGTGAAACCAAAGGGACGTTCGTTAGAAACGCTTTGAATAAAGCCCCATGCTACTTTGCATATAATACTCTTTTCCATTAGCTGTTATTACTCTCTTGTTTAATTTTCACTACTTTAAAACGGGAAGTCGTGATTTTATATGAAATATAGGAATTGTTCTTGGTGAGTTCGTATACATTTTAGTTTCAAAAAGGATCAGATATGTAACGAGGTGTTGCAGATGGAGTTAGTTAGTTAAAAATAATAACAAACTGTGTGCGAACTTTAAATGTACAACATGTAGCTACGAACTACTGTGAACCGAACTGCAAAAATTGACGAGATATAAAATCTAGTACGTTTTTCGCATGTGTAGATCAACATAAAAAAATATTTCTGAGTCATTAGTTTCATGATGAACATTTTTCACTGTTTGTCAATTTGAGGAAAGGATGCTTTATGTGAAGCACGCCACATGTTGGCATTTGCCAATAAAGAACGATGGCTAGATTTGGTGTGGAAGGAAGCAGACGACGCAAAGGGTTCTCACTTAGTATCTGTGTAGAGCTTGCTGCAACTTTGCCTTCCTAACTGATCATTTCATGTGAACCCTTTTCAATTTACTTACAATTTATTGACCCATTATCTGGAAACTCTGGTCGTACATATTTAATAATTATGGTGATACACAATGATTTTTATTTTGTGTATAGTATTAAATTATGTCAACGGGAAGCACTGGTAACATTACTCTAGCAATAATAATTAAAATTGAAAATAAGAATCAATTTAAGAAAAGGAAGTAACTCAAGTTCCAGGTGAATAAGTTCCAGCTATATTACGAGATATGTTACTGACAGACTCGGAATTACTCGAGGTTTGGTGACTAATTGAATCTCTACCCACTTCTAAACCTATTGTTACACTACGTTGCCCGCAATGGTATGTAACTGCGTCGCGAAGCCTCGAGCCTACGAGTACCTGTGTGTGTGGCCATAGGATTATTTTTTTGTTTACTTTCTTTAAAAAAAATTCTTATTTATTTATGTATATACTTACTTTAAAGTTTATCTTAATTCACTTTTTATATATATTTCACTGTCTGCAATGAAGGAAATACTTCTTGTGATATATTGTAATTTTGATATGCAGAGTGTCCACTTTACCTTATAGATTGAGAGTTAAGAAGCTGCCTTCTAGATATTCTATGTGCAATCATATTGGCTATAACCGACAGGTTCTGGTCACTACAGTTGTTTGCAGATCGCAGTCAGACTGACTGCCGTCTCTCTGTACCTGGAGGAGGGGGTGACTGGAAATTACGTGATCGGAGAAACCTTCCTCTCCACATTGACAGATTGGTGCGTTACTATATCCCACTCGATTCAAATGTTTGGGAAGTAATATGAGTTCCTGTGATCTCGCACACACGATCATATTTTCCACGTCCCAACTAATACAGTGCTGTCCTATAACGTATCACGACATGCATCAGAAGCATCCTGAAAACCACCAGTAATCCCTCGACAGGTGTAGTGCGAAATTCACCGGTGAGCCTCAGAAGTACGCTCCGCGTAATTCGTCGAAGTATTGTTTTGTAGCTGCCTAGTCGAAGATCATGGGCCCAGTCGGTGGTTGTGAAGCTCACAATGGCGTTGATATTACCGCAACACAAGCAACGGTAATTTAGGTCAGCAGAGTCAGCACGAGCAATATTATGCCGCGTGAACCCGGCGGTTAGCACCGATCAGGTTTCCGCCAGGGCTCTCCGACTCACCTTATGGACTTGGTTACCACACCACACCAAACATCAGACATTCAAGAATAGAACACTCTAAGAATGTATAGCAACGCCTCCACAAGTTTCTTCAGCTGTGCTACATCCAGCCATAGCCTCTCACTGATGATCACTGTTATCATCTTGGAAGACAGGAGCGTCGTGAAGGGGTAGAATACAGGACAACCATTGGCAACCGAGAATTTTGAGATAAACATAGTGGTTCATGTACACGGTGACCTGAATGAGTGGCCCAACATCAGGTTAGATAAAACACCGTCAAACCAACAGAACCACATCCGTCCTTTGCCGTATCCACCACATACTTTGGGTTTAACGCCTCATTGTTTCGCCAAAGTACTCGACACCTTTCATCATCTGGAAAGAGTCGAAACCACTACTCGTACATACGTCTACATCTGCATCTATTTCTACACAGATACTCCGCAAGCCACCGTAAGGTAGGTGGCGGATGGTTCCTTCTACCACTACTTGTCATTTTCTCTCCTGTCCCACACGCAAATAGAGCGAGGGAAAATCGACTGTCTGTACGCCTCCGTATGAGCCCTAATTTCTCGTACCTTCTCTTCGTGGTCCTTACGCGCGATGTATGTTTGAGGTAGTACAATCGTTCGGCAGTCAGCTTCAAATTCTGGTTCTCTAAATTTTCTTAACAGTGTTTTCCGAAACGAACACCGCCTGCCCTTCTGGGATTCCCATTTGAGCTCCCGAAGCAGTTCCGAAACACATACGTTTTGGTCTAACCTCTTCTAGCAGCACTCTTCTAAATTGCTTCGAGGTCTCCCTTAAGTCCGACCTGATGAGGATTCAAAACACTCGAGCATTACTCAAGAATAGGTATCACCAGCGTCCTATATGTGTTCTCCTTTACAGGTGAGCCACTCTTTCCTAAAGTTCTCCCAATAAAGCGAGGTCGGTCATTTGTGTTTTCTACCACAGTTTTCACATGTTCGTTCCACCTCATATCACTTTGCAGCATTACGCCCAGATAGTTAAACGACTTGACTGTGTCAAGCTAGACACTAGTACTACTGTACCCGAACATTACAGGTTTGTTCTTCCTAGTAATCCACTTTAGGGCTAGCTGCCATTCAACACATCAACTGGAAATTTTGTGTAATTGGTCTTGTATCTTCCTACAGCCACTTTCTACAGCCAGCTTACCACGCACCACGCGCTTCATCAGCAAACAACCTTGTCCGCCAAATCATTTATGTGTATAGAGAACAAAAACGGTAGTATGACGCTTTCCTGGGGCGCTCCCGACTGTACCCTTGCCTCTGATGAACACTCGCTGCCGATGACATTTTTTTCTTTTTTAATTTGAGTCATGAGTCTTCTGACTGGTTTGATACGGCCCGCCACGCATTCCTCTCCTGTGGCAACCACTTCATCCCAGAGTAGTACTTGCAACCTACGTCCTCAATTATTTGCTGGATGCATTCCAAACTCAGTCTTGAGGATAACATACTGGGTCCTATTATATAAGAAATCTTCGAGCCACTCACATATCTGTGAACTTATTCCATATTCTCGTACCTTCGTTAACAGCTTGCAATGGGGCATCGTGTCAAATGCTCTCCGGAAATCTAGAAATATGGAATCTTCTTGTTTCCCTTCATATATAGTTCTCAGTATATCATGTGAGAAAAGGGCAAGCTGAGTTTTGCACGAGCTGTGTTTTCTAAAACCATGCTGAATAGTGGACATAAGCTTCTTAGCTTCAAGAAAGCTTATTACATTCGAATTGAGTGTTCAAGGAGTCTGCAGCAAACAGAAGTTAGGGATATTGGTTTGTAATTTTGTTGGTCCGTTAAAGACATTTACTGCCCCATACTATGCAGCTTTAGGTACCGATGGGGTGAGGCGGTTTTTCGCCTTCGCAAACTTCACTTGGAAATCGGTTGGGATGTACTTGCATTCACCCAAACTAATTGTCACTGAAAAGGCTTTGTATTCGCCTCTGATCCCGTCGATTGAGATCTTTTCATTGCTACTGTTCTTACAACGTGTTACATGGATAGGAGAGGTGCATCATTCCCTGTAGACACGTTGGTCACTCCGGGCTCATATACCAGTAAATAGCTTGTTTCTGCCATTCTTTGCGAGGAAATTTCTTTCCACGATCACTGATTTTGCGCAAAGTTACACGGCTGAAAGTTGTACAACATTCTTTGCAGAGAGATTCGGCAGTCGGCATTGCTACACATAGTAATCGTGTAACTTGAATCGACGTTTGGTGGGCACGTTCAGAAACTGTGAATACTTTCTGCCATACTGTCCGGTCTCTCAGAGCACCTCATCTTACTGTGTGATTCTGTACCAACAAGTGGCAATTACGAGGGGCCTTCAGCAACTGATGCAACTTTTTTCTGGAAGCAGGTTGGTTTTATTCAGAATTCCAATACATTGGGAGGCTCTGCATGCTCTGCATGCCACACGGTGCCATTCTACTGGTCGACCTCGGACCCAACGTCTTGTTGCATCAATAACATCCCCGAATCCAACATCGGACCGAACAGATGGGTGTTGGAAGGTGCGAAATCAGGGCTGTATAGTCGGTGAGAAAGATCAGTCCAATGAAGTTTTTTGAGTTTCTCTTGGGTGTGCAGACTTGTGTGAGGCATTGTATTGTGATGGGAAAGAGAACTTCGTTTGCGTTTTTGTGGGAACGAACACGATGAAGTTGTTTCTTCAGTTTCCTGAGGATAGCACAATACGCTTCAGGGCTGATCGATGTACCATGAGGGAGTACATCAAACAGAATACCCCTTTCAGAGTCTCAGAAGACCGCCGGTAAGGATGCAGCTTCGAACTCTTTCTTCGCAGGAGAGGTGCTGTGGAGCCAGTCCAAGGACTGCCATTTTGTTTCTGTTTCGAAGTGAAGAATCCATGTCTCATCGCCTCTCACGATTTTCGACAAAAATTGTCACTATCAGTCTCCTTAACGCGATACTCCTTCGTTGCTCTTTATGGTCTTCTGTGAGGGGGCGAGGAGCCTACGGCCACACACCTGTGAGTAGCCTAACTGGTGGATGAGTGTTACTGTACTACAAACAGAGACGTCCAGCTGAGCAGCAGCGTCTTTGTCATCGGTCGATAACCTTGAGTGGGAGTGTCCACACCTTCCAACATTTCAGGAGTTAGACCTGTGTGACTGGCTTGCTCGCGGGAGACCTTACTGGTTAGCACAACCTTGTCGCGTAGATAATAGATACATCACCCAACGACTCACCATGCTTTTGGTAACTGCCAGGTCTCTGTAGACGTTCTCCAACCGCCTATGAATGTATGAGATGCTACAATTTTTTCGCCAAAAGAAACTCAGTGACTGCAGTCTGCTTGGAACGCACCTCCGTTACAGACCATGAGGCTATAGGGACACAAGCTGGGACATTCCATGCCGTCTCACAACAAATTTCACATTTTTTCAACCGCAATAGCCGAGGAAGAAAATGTGTTCCATTATGAATTGAACGCCTTCACATTACAGCCTGGTACTATTTCCACACTACTGCAGCTCTGTGCAGCGACTAGTGTGCTCTTTTATGATAGTGACTAACATTTTGTCGAAAGAGCATGTATTACTTATACAAATCTTAGCTGCCAGTTACGTCCTTTTGTAAACCCTCGTCGCCAGTTTTGTAAAGACCTCGTCGCTACTGTTATGGAAGCCGAGATGCCACTGTCGTAACCGTAGGCAGAGTTGGTGAATTCGTGAAACGACTTCTGGTGCGAAGCACCCCTAAGACAATTTGTCCTCTGCCACTATTACACAGCTATGCCCCAGGGTAAGGTAACAAGGATAGTAGAACGAAAGCTCTACAACCATCTAACAAACTAATAATCAAGTCACTGAAATGAGTTAAAAGTTTACGTATCTTTGTAACTAGTTGAATAATGAAGTATGCAGCACTGGTTGTAACATAACACAAAAAAGACCCTCAGTGGCTAAGTGCAAATAATCGTAGATAAACTTCACAATACATAGTAAATGCAATTTACAACAACTGTATGTTCACTTCGTAGAGTTCACTAAAAGACGTTCCCTGTCTGAGTTGAGGATAGAAGGATAGGATAGGATAGGATATGGTGTTATGGGCGCTCAGTAATGTAGTCTTTAGCGCACGAACGGAAACAATAACGGACGAGTGTTACTAAAATGCAGCAAGTGCAAAAAAAGACTAAAATGAAATGTGACAGTCTACATAGGCAGTGTGCACGTCAACAGTAACAAAGTGGAAAGCAGCATGTAAAGAGGAGAACTGCAAGAGAACGTAGGGGAAGGGGTTAAAATGAAACACATAGCACATGTTTTTGAACTGGCCTATTACAAGAATAAAAAGGAGTGGTCAGCCACTGGGCAACACACTAAAAATTCCCACCTAAAATTTTAGACTGAAGCCCAGAAACATCACAGTACCTTAGAACTTTCTTTACACCCGCCTCGTCATCGGCTAAAATTGAGGGCAGATCCCCACTAATATTAACTTCCAACCTGACAAAACGATATAAATCACAAGCAACTAAAATGTGGCGTACAGTGATTAGTACGCCACAGGCATCACACAGCGGGGGTTCCTCTCGCCGTAGTAAGAAGGCATGCGTAAGAGGACAGTGCCCTATGCGAAGACGTGTAAGGGTCACTTCGTCACGCCTAGGTGACTGGCAGGAGGAACACCACGGCTGGATGGTGGGTTTCACCAACCGCAGCTTATTTTCCCTCACCGCCAGCCATTCCTCCTCCCGCAATTGCATAGACTTCCGCCGCAGCACAGAAACGACACCTTGCAAAAGAACAGAACATTGTGTCACCTCCGGTAATCTGCAGGCGTCCTTGGCAGCTCGATCAGCTTGTTCATTTCCTCGTATGCCCACATGCCCTGGCACCCAGCAGCAGGACACTTGCTTGCCCTGTCGTTGGAGGATGTACAGTTGGTCGTAAATCAGCTGTTCCTACTTCTCCGCTTGGTACAGGTTCTGTAGTGACTGTAATGCGCTCAGTGAGTCAGAGCAAATTAGAAAGTGTTTGCCCTGAGTACACCGCATCTGCTCCAATGCCTTCAAGATCGAGTGAAGTTCTGCGGAAAAAGCAGTGTATTCCTGGGGAAGGCGAATCCTGATGACACGTTCGGGGAACACTACTGAGCTGCCAAGAAAATCCCCCTGTTGGGATGCATCAGTGTAGACTACTGTAAAATCATGATGCCTATCTAAAATGTTAAAAAACATAATTGAAAGTAAAATCTGATGTACTGTCTTTGTTAAAATTGCCAAATCTAAAATCAGTCTGTGCCTCTGGAGGAGGATATCTGCTCCAACCTCGACGTGGAACATTAAAACCGGCCACACCCGTCTCTAAAATGCAATCCTTTGCACGAATCCCATAGGGCCTTGTTGCTCGTTGCCGGTTGCGTAAAAGCCTTTCCAGTGGAGGCCGAGCAACAGTGTGGTATGCAGGTGTGTATGGTGTGGATAATGTTTGATAGGCCTGGCGCACCATTAGTAGGCTCCGCCGGAGGTGAAGTGGCGGTTCACCTGCCTCTGCACAGAGGCTCGGTATGGGGCTCGTTCTGAACGCCCCAGTGGCCAAACGAATCCCCTATGGTGCACCACATCCAACAGCTTTAAATAAGTGGGTCTTACACACCCATACACCGTGCATCCATAATCAAGCCCGGAACGAACGAAGGCTCTGTAAAACCGGAGCAGACAAGTCCTGTATGCTCCCCATGTGTGGTGACTAAGACATTTTAAAATAGACAGCGCCTTAAGAGACCGTCTTTTCAGTTCCTTAATGTGTGGCAGCCACGTAAGCTTACAATCAAAAGTGAGGCCCAGAAACTTCATCGTGTCTTTAAAATTCAGAACGGTGTCCCTCATCCTCAACTCAGGCAAGTCAAAAATGGAACGAGAACGGTTAAAAAGGACACACACTGACTTATCAGTTGAAAACTTAAAACCACTCTTCTGTGCCCATTCATCCAAACGTCGCAGAGTGAGTTGCAACTGACGGGTCGTCATTGCAAGGCTTGAAGAAGAACAAAATACTGAGAAATCGTCCACAAACAAGGAACACTGCACAGGACTTTTCACGACAGACGTAATACTATTAACAGCAATGGCAAAGACCGTCACACTTAAAACACTACCTTGAGGGACACCATTCTCTTGTTCAAAGCTACCAGACAGTACGTCTCCGACTCGGTACCGAAAATAACGTGGCGACAGGAAGGACCGAATAAAATTGGGACAACATCCACGAAAACCCCATTCGTGGAGCTGCCTGATGATAAGATGCCTCCAAGTAGTGTCGTATGCCTTTTCAATGTCAAAAAATATTCCCAACAGGTGATGCTGGCGCAGGAAAGCCTGTTATATGCCTGAGTTGACTCTGGACGATGGTCTATAACCAAGTAGGCGAGAGCTGCTCTTCTATCTTCCGACTATGCTTCTGTCCGGTGTCTTCTGGTTGTTGGCGGATTGTACGCGACCAGCAATTGGCGGAGGCCAAGTTGATAGCTCTGCCTGTGGCGCTGGTGGAACTCGCACAAGTGGCGAGTCTCTATGGCCTGTGGCGCTTTTGCCCCGGCTGTGTCTTGTTCGGACACACAGCAAGTTCATCCTCGTTGTTTACGAACATCCACCTTGCTGGAGTGGCTATTGGTAAGCACAACGTAAGACCAGTCGAAAGTTGCAAATTTTACGTTTTTGTTTCCTTCTGTTTTGATATTTTTTTCTCGCTGTAGGACTAGTTTTGGGCCGAGACCTTTTTACGGATCATCCTACAGGGCAGAAAACCAAATTTACACTCATGTATAGCACAGGTTTTACCAAATTTTTAAGACGGCAAAGATACAGAACATAACGTTTCAAGCCCTATATAACATACTCACAAATAATACTTCCAAACATGTGAAAACCAAGTTGAAAATGCGCAACAAACAGTTACAGCATGTAGAAATATCTGGCAGTTATCTCCTTCCGCCAACAAAAGAAAACCTCGCGAAGGGGCCGCCTCAGGATATAGGAGAGCTTTTTTATTTATTAAAATGTTCTACAACCATCAAGAAAGAAACAGGTAATACAATAACCCTACAACTCAACAATAAAATCAGTACAGTTTTAAAACCATTACCAAACACAAAGTACTTAAATCACTGAACATTAAAACACAACAGCGCCACATACAGCGCGTAGGAGATTGAAAGTCTTCATCACTTCCGATCCTTGATAAGCAGAAAAACTTTACTATAACAAACTTCACAAATTACGTGAATACAAAACAACTTTTGCTTACATGTCCCGGGTAAAACAGACATTAAACCACAAAGTTGTCTTTTACAAAGCACCAAAGATGTACTTGCCATCCTGAGGAAGACAGCAGAAACACACTCATGGGCGTGTAGGGTGGCAGTGTGATTGAAGGGTGAGGTTTAGGATGGAGGGGTGAGGGTGAGGTGAATAGAGGGCTGGGAGACGGGGTGTAGGGGGGGGGGGTGGGCAGGGGCATTAAGATGAAGTACCAAAAAGAGAGGTCAAGTGGGCCACACGGCAAGAACATAAATATATTTTCAGCAGTACTAAAAAAAATTACTGAAATATGAACGGAAACAACTATACTTAATTTTTTATATAACCAAATAAATAAGAACTACACTACTGGCCATTAAAATTGCTACACCACGAAGATGACGTGCTACAGACGCGAAATTTAACCGACAGGAAGAAGATGCTGTGATATGCAAATGATTAGCTTTTCAGAGCATTCACACAAGGTTGCCGCCGGTGGCGACACCTACAACGTGCAAACATGAGGAAAGTTTCCAACCGATTTCTCATACACAAACAGCAGTTGAACGGTGTTGCCTGGTGAAACGTTGTTGTGATGTCTCGTGTAAGGAGGAGAAATGCGTACCATCACGTTTCCGACTTTGATAAAGGTCGGATTGTTGCCTATCGCGATTGCAGTTTAACGTATCGCGACATGACTGCCCGCGTTGGTCGAGATCGAATGACTGTTAGCAGAATATGGAATCGGTGGGTTCAGGAGGCTAATACGGAACACCGCGCTGGATCCCAGCGGCCTCGTATCTCTAGCAGTCGAGATGTCAGGCATTTAATCCGCATGGCTGTAACGGATTGTGCAGCCACTTCTCAATCCCTGAGTCAACAGATGGGGACGTTTGCAAGGCAACAACCATCTGCACGAACAGTTCGACGACGTTGGCAGCAGCATGGACCATCAGCTCGAAGACCGTGGCTGCGGTTACCCTTGACGCTGCATCACAGACAGGAGCGCCTGTGATGGTGAACTCAACGACGAACCTGGGTGCACTTATTGCAAAACGTCATTTTTTCGGATGAATCCAGGTTCTGTTTACAGCATTATGATGGTCGCATCCGTGTTTGGCGACATCGCGGTGAACGCACAATGGAAGCGTGTATTCGTCATCGCCATACTGGCGTATCACATGGTATGGTGTGCCATTGGTTACACGTCTCGGTCACCTCTTGTTCACACTAACGGCACATTTAACAGTCGACGTTACATTTCAGATGTGTTACGACCCGTGGCTCTATCCTTCATTCGATCCCTGCGAAACTCTGCATTTCAGCAGGATAATGCACGACCGCATGTTGCAGGTCCTGTACGGGCCCTTCTGGATACAGAAAATGTTCGACTCCTGCCCTGGCCAGCACATTCTCCAGATCTCTCACCAACTGAAAACGTCTGGTCAATGGTGGCCGAGCAACTGGCTCGTCACAATACGCCAGTCACTACTCTTGATGAACTGTGGTATCGTGTTGAAGCTGCATGAGCAGCAGTACCTGTACACGCCATCCAAACTCTGTTTGACTCAATGCCCAGGTGTATCAAGGTCGGTATTACGGCCAGAGGTGGTTGTTCTGGGTACTGATTTCTCAGGATCTATGCACCGAAATTGCGTGAAAATGTAATCACATGTCAGTTCTAGTATATTTGTCCATGAATACCCGTTTATCATCTGCATTTCTTCTTGGTGTAGCAATTTTAATGGCCAGTAGTGCACCATGTCCAATAGATGAGAAACCAAGTGTTACTCAGGAGTAATCGCACAGGTAATGTATGCTAACAAAAAGGAACGCAAACAAAGTTTTAAAATAATTTAGTTGTGAATATCACATAAAGAAGCAGTAAACCGATCCTCAAAATCTGCCATTCACATCATACCACATTAGTAGCGTAAAGGCACAACAAACACAGAAATCTTATTATCCAACCACCACCAGCCTATATGAACCACAGACAGTAGTGCACATTTAATCCAAAGCTGTACTCCTTAGTATATCAGCAATGGAACTCAATAATGAGGGGAGCACATGAGAAACCAATGCTAATTGTGAGAATTGAACTATAAACTGTAAAATATGCAGTGTAATTTTAGAAATGAGGAAGCGGAGTGGAAAGGGCGAAGGGGCGATGGGAATAACGAGTTGCTGGCGGTAGTCGATAGATAAGAAAGCTGGAAACTGAACTCAGCGCATGACAGTGAATCCGGGGAGCAAAATGTCACTACGAGAACATTATAAAGTAAGTGGAAGAGGAGTGGTGGTAGGGAGGGCATAAATGGAGGAAGGAAACGAATGTGAAGAAATAGGGGATGGGGGAAGGGGCAAAGCTCAGACGTACAGGAGTTTGTGGTCCAGGGGTTGGCGGAGAGAGCAAAAACAGTACATCATTTTGGAACATAGCGAAGAACCGACTGAACCGAAAATCGACTTGTTCGAACACTTTATCCGGCTCTTTTTTTTCTTGCTATTAAAAATCCCAAGTTCCTCCAAAATATCCAACTGCATATCTTTCGATGAGTGTTTAACACCTTAAGCGTGTTATCTGTAGTACCAACCCGATGACCCTTTTTTTTAAATGCTATCCAAACGCAGTCCTATTATAACGACCTATCTATTCTTTAAAACTGGTGTCAAAACTTCCGCCCGTTTGTCCATTATAAAATGATTCACAGGATCCGCATTGCAGCTCTTATGCGCCGGATGAGCTGTGTCTTATACCTTAGTTGACCACTCGTATGGAATTCTACTCAAATTATTTTTGGGAACGAATGGCAACTTTTTGGAGATTGGTCCCCTATATTGCAACATTAGGTATTTTATTGTATCACCTGTCCGTGGTTGTTGCGTCTGCCTATGCTTCCTGTACAAATCGGAAACCAGAAATTGCTTTTAGCTCTTAGCCACCGCAATCTATTTTAAATATCTACCCTTTATTAACTTCGTCATGATTTAAAGGCAACTCAGCAGTTGTGCTACATGTTGTACGGGATGATTAGAATCATTGGATATTATGGGATCAGACTCCGTTGGCTTCCGAAATATTCAGAAGGCAAGGCCCCTCATCACTTCTCGTAATAAGGAGTTCCAGAAATCTCAATTTCCTATCCACTTCAACTTCCAACGTGTAGTTAACCTTGGCATGCTGTTCACTGTATAAACTAAAAACGGACACAATCTTGTTGTATGTGCTCCGCACAACCAGGGAAACATCCTCAACTTTTCTTTTATAAAAAACAATGTCATCAGAAAGATCCTGATTCAGCTGAAAAATTCTACTCCCCAAATTATTAATAAAAATGTCAGCCTGGAAGGCAGTTGCGTTGAAAAAAAAAATTATGGTTTGCAATTCTTGATGATACCAACGCAAAACGGACGTGTTAGATGTATGAATCCGAATTTATCTCTTCTTAACACACAGCTGGAGTTACATAAAGCCGAAAAACGTGTACGTGTTGTAATTAACGGCATAGGTTCTCCACTAAATCCTCTTTACAAGTTTCTTTTTCAGAAACGGAAAGGAGTGTATTGGTTGCCCAGTAATTATTGTGTACTAAATAGTGCAGTTTTTGCAGCTGAATGCCAGAATTTTACAATGTCAGATGATATGGTAGTGGCTCCTTTTGGTATTGTGAATTTGTACACATTACCGCAATCGAGGCAACCTCTTCCCTTATCAAGAATAACATTATGCATAAAGCTACTACGAGTAGTGAGGAGCTAATTGGATTTATTGATCTCCTCCAGTCTGTTATATAATTACTTTGGTTGCGATAACAAGGTCTACCAACAGCCAGATGGCCTCGCTAAGGGCGGTCGCCTCTCAAGTTTATTTGCTGATATTTTCATTAATATTTTGGAGAGTAGAATTTTTAAACTGAATCAGGATATTTCCGCTGACATTGTTTTTATAAAAGATATGTTGATGATGTTTCCCTGATTCTGAAGGGCACTTACGACAAGGTTGTGTCCATTATTAATTTATTCAATGAACAGCATTCAAGGATTAAGTACACGTTGGAAGTTGAAGTGCATAGGAAAATGAGCTTTCTGGATTTGTTTATTACTAGAAGCGATGAGATCCTTGGCTTCTCAAATTTTCAGAAGCCAACACAGTCTGCTACTATAATATGCAATGATTCTAATCATCGCATTACACACAAGGTAGCCTACTTTCGTACTATGGTAGCACGACTGTTGAGTTTACCTCTAAATGGGAACGAATGTAATAAACAGTTAAACATTTTGAAGCTGGTTGTGGTGGCTAATGGCTAAAAGCAATCACTGGTTTCCATTTTGTACAGGAAGCATAGGCAGATGAAACAACCACTGACAGATGGTACAAAACACTGCCTAATGTTGCAAGATCCCTTCCCAAAAACATTTAGGGTAGGTTTCAAACGACTGGACAACTAAGATATAAGTTGAAACATAGGCTTGGCAATCCGGGGGGAGGGGACAGGGGTGGGGGGTGGTAAATGTAATTCATCCTTTGAATCCGTTTATACTGATCAAATGAATAGAAGTTTTATGATCCATATTAAAGAACATATAGGTCTATCTAATAGGACCACGTTCTGACAGCATTTAAAAAATGAGGTTCATCGGGTTGGTGCAATAGATAACACGGTTAAGATTTTGCATCACGCATCGAAAGTATACACTTGGATATTTTGGAGGAACTTGAAATTTTTAAGAGCAAAATAAAGGAGCCGGTAGAAGTGTTCTAACAAGTCGATTTTCTGGTTAGTCGCTTCTTTGCTCTGTTCCAAAATACAGTTAATACGCTCTCCCTCTGCCATCAACACCATTGTAACTTCCGCCCATCCCTGGCCCATGAACAATTGGGCTTCGCCCCTCTCCCCCCCACCACCATTTCGTCACATCCATTTCGTTCCTCCATTCCACCTCCACCCTCCCACTACCCCCCCCCCCCTCTACAACTCAATCATAATAGTAACGTAGTGTCATTTTGCTCCCCAGGTTCATCGTTAGGTACAGAGGTCAGTTTCCAACTTTTTGTTCTGTATGACTACCACCCACAATTCTTGTTTGTCCCCTCGCCCCCTACACACCTTCAACTTCCCCATTTAATAACAATACATTGCAAATTTGATAGTATGTGTTCGGTTTTCGCAATTACCAGTGGTCTGTCATGCGCCCACGTCGTCATTGTGTTCCTTTGCTGATGTACTGAGCAGTAGAACTTTTGATTTCAGTGTGCACTATTGCCAGTGGTGCCTATAGGCTGCTGCTGGTTGGATAATAAGGTTTCTATGTTTGTTGTGCCTTTACGCTGTATATGTGGTATGATGGGTATGGAAAATTATGAGGTTCGGATTACGGGTAGTTTATGTTTGGGTTCCTTTTTCTTAGCATATATTATCTGTCCCCCACAAGAACCATGGACCTTGCCGTTGGTGGGGAGGCTTGCGTGCCTCAGTGATACAGATAGCCGTACCGTAGGTGCAACCACAACGGAGTGGTATCTGTTGAGAGTCCTGACAAACGTGTGGTTCTTGAAGAAGGGGAGCAGCCTCTTCATTAGTTGCAGGGGCAACAGTCTGGATGATTGACTGACCTGGCCTTGTAACAGTAAGGAAAACGGCCTTGCTGTGCTGGTACTGCGAACAGTTGAAAGCAAGGGGAAACTACAGCCGTAATTTTTCCCGAGGGCATGCAGCTTTACTGTATGGTTAATGATGATGGCGTTCTCTTGGGTAAAATATTCCGGAAGTAAAATAGTCCCCCATTCGGATCTCCAGGCGGGACTACTGAGGAGGACGTCGTTAATCGGGCAGGTAGGTTAGAAAATTTAAAAAGGGAAATGGATACGTTAAAGTTACATATAGTGAAGTTCGGTGGCAGGAGGAACAAGACTTTTGGTCAGGCAAATACAGGGCTATAAACACAAAATGAAATAGGGGTAGAGCAGGAGTCGGTTTAATAATGAATAAAAGAATAGGAGTGAGGGTAAGCTACTAGAAACAGCATACTGAACGCCTAATTCTGGCCAAGATAGACACGTAGCCCACGCCTACTAGAGTAGTACAAGCTTATATGCCAACTAGATCTGCAGATGACGAAGAAATTGAAGAAATGTACGGTGAAAAAAAGAAATTATTCAGGTAGTGAACGGATACGATAATTTAATAGTCATGGGTGACTGGAATTCGGTAGTAGGAAAAGGGAGAGAAGGAAACGTAGTTGGTGAATATGGATTGGGGCTAAGCAATGAAAGAGGAACTCGCCTGGTAGAATTTTGCACAGAGCACATCTAAGCGAACGCTTGGTTCAGTAATCATAAAAGAAGGTTGTACACATGGAAGAAGCCTAGAGATACTGCCAGGTTTCAGATAGATTACATAATGGTAAGACAGAGATTTAGGATCCAGGTTTTAAATTGTAAGACATTTCCAGGGGCAGATGTGGACTCTGACCATAATCTGTTGGTTATGAACTGTAGATTAAAACTGAAGAAACTGAAAAAAGGTGGGAATTTAAGGATATGGGACCTGGATAAACTGACTAAACCAGACGTTGTACAGAGTTTCAGGGAGAGCATAAGGGAACAATTGACAGGAATGGGGGAAAGAAATACAGTAGAAGAAGAATGGGTAGCTTTGAGAGATGAAGTCGAGAAGGCAGCAGAGGATCAAGTAGGTCAAAAGACGAGGGCTAGTAGAAATCCTTGGCTAACAGAAGAAAAATTGAATTTAATTGATGAAAGGAAAAAAATATGAAAATGTAGTAAATGAAGGAGGCAAAAAAAAAAAAATACAAACGTCTCAAAAATGAGATCGACAGGAAGAGCAAAATGGCTAAGCAGACATGGCTGGAGGACAAATGTAAGGATGTAGAGGCTTATCTCACTAGAGGTAAGATAGATAGTGCCTACAGGAAAATTAAAGAGACATTTGGAGAAAAAGAGAGCCACTTCTACGAATATCAAGAGCTCAGATGGAAACCCAGTTCCAAGGAAAGAAGGGAAAGCAAAAAGGTGGAAGGAGTATATAGAGGGTCTATACAGGGGCGATGTTCTTGTGGACAGTATTATGGAAATGGAAGAGGATATAGATGAAGATGAAATAGGAGATACGATACTGCGTGAAGAGTTTGACAGAACACTGAAAGACCTGAGTCGAAACAAGGCCCTGGGAGTACACAACATTCCATTAGAACTACAGACGGCCTTGGGAGAGCCAGTCCTGACAAAACTCTATCATCTGGTGAGCAAGATGTATGAGACAGGCGAAATATCCTCTGACCTCAAGAAGAATATAATAATTCCAATCCCAAAGAAAGCAGGTGCTGACAGATATGAAAATTACCGAACAATCAGTTTAATAAGTCACGGATGCAAAATACTAACGCGAATTATTTACAGGCGAATGGAAAAACTGGTAGAAGCCAACCTCGGCGAAGATCAGTTTGGATTCCGTAGAAGTATTGGAACACTTGAGGTAATACTGACCCTACGACTTATCGTAGAAGCTATATTAAGGAAAGGCTTAGAGAGAGCTTTTGACAATGTTACTGGAATACTCTCTTTCAAATTGTGAAGGTGGCAGGGGTACAACACAGGGAGCGAAAGGCTATTTACAATTTGTACAGAAACCAGATTGCAGTTATAAATGTCGAGGGATATGAGAGGGATGCAGTGGTTAGGAAGAGGGTGAGACAGGGTTGTAGCCTCTCCCCGATGTTATTTAATTTGTATATTGAGCAAGCAGTGAAGGAAACAAACAAAAATTCGAAGTAGGTATTAAATTCCATGGAGAAGAAATAAAAACTTAGAGGTTCGCCGATGACATTGTAACTCTGTCAGAGGGAGCAAAGGACTTAGAAGAGCAGTTGAACGGATTGGATAGTGTCTTGAAAGGAGGCTATAAGATGAACATCAACAAAAGCAAAACGAGGATAATGGAAAGTAGTCGAATTAAGTCGGGTGATGCTGAGGGGATTAGATTAGGAAATGAGACACTTAAAGAAGTAAAAGAGTTTTGCTATTTGGGGACCAAAATAACTGGTGATGGTAGAAGTAGAGAGGATATATAATGTAGACTGCCAATGGCAAGGAAAGCGTTTCTGAAGACGAGAAATTTGTTAACATCGAATGTAGATTTAAATGTCAGGAAGTCGTTTCTGAAAGTATTTGTATGGAGTGTAGCCATGTAAGGAAGTGAAACGTGGACGATAAATAGTTTGGACAAGAAGACAATAGAAGCTTTCGAAATGTGGTGCTACAGAAGACAAGAAGAGAATAGAGGCTTTCGAAATGTGGTGCTACAGAAGAATGGTGAAGATCAGATGGGTAGATCATGTAACTGAGGAAGTATTGAATAGGATTGGGGAGAAGTTTGTGGCACAACTTGACTAGAAGAAGGGATCGGTTGGTAGGACATGTTCTGAGGCATCAAGGGGTCACCAATTTAGTATTGGAGGGCAGCGTGGAGGCTAAAATTGGTAGAGGGAGACCAAGAGATGAATACACTAAACAGATACAGTGGGATGTAGGTTGCAGTAGGTACTGGGAAGATGAAGGAGCTAGCACAGTATAGAGTAGCATGGAGAGCTGTATCAAACGAGTCTCAGGTCTGAAGACCACAACAATAACAACAACATATTATCTGTACGTCTTCTCCCGAGTGACCTGTGTTTCTCTCTTGAATATGGTTGGTCTTATTTATCGGATTTTTAAAACAATACGAGTATTTGTTTTCGGTCAAATTTCAATAATTTTCTTTTATTTCTGCTGATAATATTCTTACTTTCTTCCAATATTGCCCACTTGCCCCCTCTGTTTAGTGCGTCAACAGCTCGTGATCTAGTGGATTCTTTTAATGTTAACCCTTTAATGCATAGTGTAGCTGCTCAGCTACAGACTTCATTTCTTCCATGTATCCTATACTGAGCAACATTTAAACAAATTCGTTATGTGGTTAAGTGTATACACTCTACTGTAGCTGCTAAGCTGCTAGTAGTTCTTCCTAGCGATCGTAAATGGCAGGATGAACTGAAACAGTTCGATAATCAGCTGTGTGGATGTACCGCCGCGCGTGAGTTTTGGCGGAAAGTAGAGACGTTTTTTGGTATTTGTGCACTGATTTGTGGGTTTGAAAATTACTTTTTTATTTTGAAAACGTAGGTAGATATGATGTAGACAGTTAATTCGAGTGTCTTTACCATAGATTGGAAAGTAGTCTGTTTTTGTGTCTGTAGCGATTGTCAACAATAATGATTTGTTAATTTAATTAAAACATTTTTTAAATATTTTTTCGTAATGTAGGTACTATAAACTAAACGTGATAAATTTTACAGCTTGAAATAAAAAAAATCATGCATTTAAGAGTTAATATTGCTGCTATCAGTTAATGATTTCTGCGCGCCAACACGGCATACAGCTTTGTAAGTCGCGGCGTATGTGGCGCTGCTGTTTTATTGTTCAGTGATATAAGTACTGGTTTTTGGTTCAAGGTTTTAAAAAGTAATAATTTTATTGGTTGACTTGTATGGTTATTGTATTAATTGTTGTATTCGTTATGGCTGGAGAACATTTTAGTAAGTAAAATAGATTTCCTATATCCTGATAGGGCACCCTTCCCAAGGTTTCGTTACGGCAACGGAGGAAGTTAACTGCCTGTTTTACCTGTGAGCTGTAACTGTTCGCTGCACACTTTTGACATTGTTCTCACAACTTCGAGAATACCATATGTGACTATGCCACGTAAGTCTTAAACGATATGTTCTGAATTTTTTTGCCATGCTTAAAATTTTTGTAATACCTGTATTGAAAATGAGTATAAATTTGGTTTTCTACTCTTTAGGATTATTTGAAAAGGGTTCGGGCCACAACTGATCATGTAGTGAATAAAAAAAGTAAAAGTTGCAGCTTTCTCACTGGCTTTTAGTTGTACATTCTCTGTATGTTCTTGTCTTGAATATGTGTAATTGCTCTCAGTTGCTATCAATTCTTTGGTAAGTTACTATAACTGTTCCACAGTTCAGATGCTTGTGCGCCTTGAATCAATTCTGCACTGAAGGAAAGTTCTATTACGATGTATTCTAATCATTTTTGTTTTCATTTACATGATCTAGGTGGGATTGATACTGCTTGTCCATTTTCGTCAGTTCTGAGTCTCTAATGACATGGACAGGGATGAGATGTTTAGCTCTCACGTCTTGAGGTGTTTAACTCTAGCCCTTCATTCCGCCTTCGTGCAGCTATTACAAGTGTCACTAGAGTCATCCATTAACTTTCTCAAAATTGTAAGCCCTTTAATCTTTACACATTTATTGATAATGCATAACGTTTAGGAGATGATTATTACGGTTTCCACGGCAAACGTAACACGAAGAAAATAAGCTTCTTCCTGGAGTTGTTATTTCTTACGATTCTCGGAAAGGGGCAGTGTTTTGGACGGCACGATAAGTGAACCTTTCAAACTTATTTCATAACGCCTGTGACGGAAACATTTTCATTAAAATGTTTCACAGTTTGTTTGACTCCCTGTTAACTTTATTCTTTTAATTAGTCTGAAGGCGGAGGGAAGCAGACGCACCCCAGATAAGCCATTGCTTGTCGGCATGATGTCACAACGAATTCTACGTTAAATCGAAAAAGTTATGTAGTTGCTACCACTGATAAAGATGATGTTACAAACGTTTAGCGATGGTAGAGAAGGATAAATGTATCATGAACTTTTAAACATTTTTATTGGCCGAGGTGCAACAACCGTTCTTTAACTTAATTACAGGATGTATGTGCAACCGAGGTGGCTATACATACATCCTGTAATTAAAAAAAATGTATCAGTTTCAGGTCGAAAGTTAGAAGAAAAATCATTTTGATACTTCTAATGGTGAAATATATGTCGCTAAGATTATAGGATTCAGAACATTCAGTGGTGCTAGTAACAAGAACAAAATGTGTAGTAATCGTGGGCTCTAAAATGCAAGAACAACGAGAACTTGTTCAGCAGAAAAGATGTGTTTCATAGTAGCGAAGATGAACAAGTGATCATACCTCTTAAGGTATGCACTTCAGTCCTCCTTTAGTGGACCTTTTCCTTTTTAGTCCACACCATCTTCTCCAAAAATATGAAAACCAGAGACCTAGCAGTAGAAGACATTTGTTTCACAGTAGCGAATATGGGCATGTGTTCATAGCCCTTAAGGTATGGGCTGTACAGATCTTGTCTACTGGACATTATTTCTTGATTTGGTCCACACTACCTACTCCAGAAACATGAAAACCAAGGAGCATACAGTTGAAGAGATGCGTTTAACATTGTTAAAGATGAACAGGTTCTCATAGCTCTATTTTAGAGCCCACTTCTACTTGACAATAATTCATTGCTTCGGTCCATACTACTCCTGAAAGTTGCCTACCCTACAATCTTAGCGACAACAGTATCGGTACAAGTATCCATTGTCAGAGGCATGAGAAAGATTTTCGCTTGTGACTTCCGACTCGTTCGTTCCCGACCATGGTCCCTTACCTCAGATTGATGAATTTGCTCTTCTCCATCATCAATGAAATTTTGTTAAATCATTTCGGAACCGCCCTGTATTCTGTTAAGTAATTCCACAGTTCTTAAATATTTTAGAAAAGACTAACTTTTGCCCTCGAATTTATTTGTTCACCACGATCAAGATTTAGGCTTAGTATGCCATTATCAAGAGAAACCTGTAACGAGGTAAATCGCTTAGAGACCAGTTCAACTACCGATATTCACTGTTCTCAAAATAATTTCCACCGTACACACGTCTGGCGTGACAGTTGTCAGATTACACTGAGGTGACAAAAGTCATAAGGCACATCCTTAAAATCGTTTCGGACCTCCTTTTGCCGGCATAGTGCAGCAGTTCGAAGTGGCATGGACTCAACAAGTAGGAAGTCCCAAGTAGAACTATCGGACCATGCTGCCTCTGTAGCTGTCCATAATTTGTGGAAGTGTTGCCGGTGCAGGATCAGCCTTTCCGGTTTTGATCCATTAATGTTAGATGAGATTCATGTCGGGCGTTCACGGTGGCCAAATAATTCGCTCGAATTGTCCAGAATCTTCTTCAAACTAATCGCGAACCATTGTGTGCCAGCGGCATGATATAGTTGTTACGGAACATGGAGTCCATGTATGGCTGCAAATGGTATCCAGATAGCCGAACATAAGCATAACAAACGACACCATGTAGCCAGCAACAGTTTGCACAGTGCCTCGTTAACAACTTCCGTTCTTCTCTTAGTGGGTATATACGCCGAAGAGCCAAAGAAACTGGTACACCTGGCTAATATTGTGCAGGGCCCCCGCGAGCACGCAGAAGTGCCGCAGCACGACGTTGCATGGACGAATAATCTCTGAAGTAGTGCTGGAGGGGACTGACACCATGAATCCAGCAGGGCTGTCGATAAATCAGTAAGAGTACGAGGGAGTGGAGATCTCTTCCAGACAGCACGTATCAAGGCAGATATGGTGAATAATGTTCATGCCTGGGGAGTCTGATGGCCAGCGGAAGTGGCTAAGCTCAGAACAGTGTTAATGGAGCCACTCTTTAGCAATTCTTGACGTGTAGTGTGTCGCACTATCCTGCTGGACTTGCCCGAGTCCGTCGGAATGCACAATGGACGTGAATGATCAGAGAGGATGCTTGCGTACATGTCACCTGTCAGAGTCGTATCTAGTCGTAACAGGCGTCCCATATCACTCAAACTGCACACGCCACATACCATTACAGAGCCTCCACCAGCTTGTACAGTCCCCTGCAGACATTCATGGTCCATGGATTTATGAGGTAGACTCCATACCCCTACAAGACCATACACTCGATGTAATTTGAACCGAGACTCGTCCTACCAGGCAACATGTTTCCAGTCATCAACAGCTCAATGTTGGTGTTGATGGGCCCAGTCGAGGCGTAAGGCTTTGTGTCATGCAGTCATCAAAGGTACACGAGTGGACCTTCGGCACCGAAAGCCCATATCGAAGAAGTTTCGTTGAATGGTTAGCACGCTGACACTTCTTGCTGGCCCAGCATTGAAATCTGAAGCAATTTGTGGAAGGGTTGCACGTCTGTCACGTTCTTGCAGGATATTTTTCCGGCCGCAGTGATGTCGGACATTTGATGTTTTACTGGACTGCTGATATTTACGGTACACTCGTGAGATGGCCGTAGGGGAAAATCCCCACTTCATCGTTACCTCGAAGATGCTGTGTCCCATCGCTCGAGAGGCGATAACACCACGTTCAAACTCACTTAAATCTTGATAACCGGCCATGGTAACAGCAGTAACTGCCAGACACTTGTTGTCTTATGTAGGCGTTGCCGACTGCGCTGCGGTAGTCTGCAAGGTTCGCAGGAGAGCTTCTGCAAAGTTTGGAAGGTAGCAGACAAAGTACTGGCAGAAGTAAAGCTTTGAGGACAGGGCGTGAGTCGTGCTTGGGTAGCTCAGTTGGTAGAGCACTTGCTCGCGAAAGGCAAATGTACCGAGTTCGAGTCTCGGTCCGGCACACAGTTTTAATCTGCCAGGAAGTTGCCTGTTTACATGTCTCTGTATTTGAATACGCATGCCTAAACCTGTTTCTTTACGGTTCAGTGCAAAAAGTGGTACATAGGTATATAAAAGGGGCCACAGTGTAACTACAGTTTTTAGAAAACTATTTTAAAGCATGAAAATTTCGTTATTCAGATGCGGTTACAAAGTTTTTTAGCACGTTACATACAAGTCCATACATTTCGTCCCATAGCAGGTTTCTCAACAAAATTCAAACAAGTCATCCTGCTGCTGTTCGCCTCATCCTTACCTACTGCTGCATAGCAATTTGGGTCATGTGATGTTACAAGCACAAATACCAAGTGCCGGGAGTGTATAGGTATTTTACTGATGCTGTACATCATCATTCTGTTCATCACGTAATTCGAATGTGCTCTAAATAGCTGTGCGTATTTTTATCATTTCTTTCAAAAATATTCAGAAAATCTGTATTTAGGTGATCCCCTGAAAGAGCCTGAATTAATTTGTCTCATTATGATAAAGTTACCTGCACAGGAAAAATTAACTGGATTTCCAAAGACAGACTTAGCTGGAACCATGAGACTGGGCAAGGTTTGGGTCAGTGACATTAATTTGTATATAATAATCAGAATTTGGAAGGTTTGTGTAGAAACAGATGGATACAGTTCTCCTTGGCCAGGAACGAATGAGTTTACTAGAGGAAAGAATCATCAAGCGAGATCAAGAGATCACCATACACATTTTGGATCAAAGAACTATGCAGACAGACTGGGAAAAATTACTTACTTGACAATATGGAGAAGATATTTAGGAAAGTTTTGGAAACGTGACAAATATTAGAAAACTTAAGTCTCAAATTTATTTGCGTAAGGAGTAATACGTCCAGTCCTTTCCAATAAAGCTGAGACAGATTTGCAATTGACTATGAAAATGACAGCGTGGATTTGTGTACCTGCTCTCTAGTATTAGATCATAGTTCAAAATTTGTGAAGCTCCAGCCATTGAGAAAGAGCTCCCGAATAGTGTTAGCTAATAAGATAAAATAAATTACGCAAACAGTGTACATATCATCTATGATAATCGACTTCAGTTTTATTCCACAGGCTAAAAAGAAACTTTGTTGGATATGGGAATAATACTACTTTTTATCTCTAAGTATATCCCTTTTCCGACCCAACTGAGAGAGTTCGAAGTGAATTAAGTAGGCAGTACAGAAATTATATTCCATTTGACATGAGTATATAAAAGATTTTGAAGAGGTGGTGAATGAATTATCAAGCTTGCAAGGGTACAACCTTCCTCGCTAGGATAACTGCGTTGTGAGATCTTAGTAAGGATTCATATAGCGTGATCACCTCCCATAATGCATGCTCGATACACCGGCGCGAGTCGTAAGCCACTTACATGCTGAAATTTTCATCAATGTAATAAGGTTCTTGGTGCTTCGCAATTTTATTGTGGGCAGTCAATAGTATATGGGAGAACAGAAACATAAATCAGTCTTTAATTTCACTTCAGTTCACTGTCGTAGTAAGTCTGTCTATTCACTTTGCCATCGCTACTAGCGATCACTTTTAACTTCCATTTGTTAATATGCCGCACACTCGACAATACTTAACGTATTTTCGTAGCTTGAGTTAATCTCAAATCATTTCTGGATACTACCGAAGAAATAAATCATTGTCTCGTTTAATTTATAGGTACCAATCTTAGTCTATATCCTGAGATCTATACACACGCATTACTTTTCTCTCGGCTTGCGAGTAAATTCACTGCAAACGTTCTTTCAAAAACTTGCTTTTAACTGAAACTGAATGAGGTGGCGCAGTGTTTAGCACACTGAACTCGCATCCGGGAGGACAACGGTTCAAATCCGTAACACGCCATCCAGATTTAGGTTATTCGTGAGTTCTCTAAACCGCTTCAGGCAAATGCCGGAATGGTTCCTTTTAAAGGGCAAGCCGAAGACTTGAACCATTCGGATCTTGTGCTCTGTCTCTAATGCCATGGAAGTCGACGGGACCTTAAACACTAATCTTTCAAAAATGTTCAAATAGCTCTAAGCACAATGGGACTTAATATCTAAGGTCATCAGTACACTAGACTTAGAATTACTTAAACCAAATTATCCTAAGGACATCACACACAATCATGCTCGAGACAGGATTCGAACCTGTGACCGAACCAGCCGCCTGGTTCCGGACTGAAGCGCCTAGAACCGCTTGGCCACAGCGGCCGGCCACTAATCTTCTTCCTTTCCTTTATTTAACTGAATTTGCCCGCTGTATCTATAATATCTATAGTGTTGTTTACTAGATACACTTATAACTACTAAGACATCAACGACTTCCTGTCATTTTACATTATTGGCTCCTTATCCCCTACTAATGTACTAGGCACGTCACTTCTACTGCTTTTACTACTAAACACAATTCCTCACTTTTAACTGCATCAACAAAAGATATCTGAAGTAATACACCTTTCCTTTTAGATAACATCACTTATAATCGTACGAGAATACACACGTTTTTACGATACAGGCCTTAGCAGCCTCTCGTCAGCGTTTACCTACTATGGCATCCTCAAAGAAGCATCCAACACAAGCCACTTCACTTTAATTCTCTTTTTAACGTCTTGATCCAAGCTACACACACTAAAATGTGATAATCGGTAATCGCTCGTTAATCTTCTGAAGTATAGAGACGAGATGTCTACATACGTCATTTTGATGAATATATATAAAAATTTATACTGCTTAGCGTAATTTTGTACACACTCATTAGTACTCAATCTGATCACTGTTAGTTACGGAAACAGTGCTGGATTTCTGCCTTATGTTATCCCAACTAGCCAACACAGTCCAACAATCGAGCAGGTGTACTTTGTTTCTGTCTGACGAAACTATGCTGCTGGTTAACATGTTTCCAAGCTTACTCTTTTTCATATCGTGTTTATTCTAGCTCATTATCATCATATTATCTTGTGTTGATATAAGTGTATGGATAAAATTACACTACCGTAAATGTAATGAATGTGTTCCAACACTACATCCACCTGCCAGTGCAAAATATTGCTCTCTGTATTCTCATATATTTAACAACTGTTACAGGCTTATTCTACTTTCTAACTGTTTGCCCCAAGCATTCGTATCCTTCATCTTCTTAGACTTACGAGATTGGATAAGGTCTTTCCTTTTTCTCTTAAATAAAATATTCAGAATCAAATCTTGAGATCAACCCATCTATGTATTTGATCCTCTAGATCACTAGTCACTATTTCAGTCTGTTGGAACTTATATTTACATAACTGTTCATTAGTAAGTCCCTTTCTTGCAAGCTGTCGTATAATTGTTAATAACCTATACTTTTCTGTTTGAGATCTTCTGAGATCCATCTTGCAATTTGCAACTGTACTTAAACATAATCATACTAATAGTTTGAGCATGGCCGTACCGATGGTTCAAATGGCTCTGAGCACTATGGGACTCAACTACTGAGGTCATTAGTCCCCTAGAACTTAGAACTAGTTAAACCTAACTAATCTAAGGACATCACAAACATCCATGCCAGAGGCAGGATTCGAACCTGCGACCGTAGCGGACTTGCGGTTCCAGACTGCAGCGCCTTTAACCGCACGGCCACTTCGGCCGGCCATGGCCGTACCGGATGATACGTTGAATAAAAGTTATTGATATACTGCTTTAGGAGCCTTCTTTACATGCATTTTTGCACATATTCAGTCTTGTATACAACTTTGTCCCTTCCAGTTTTCAGATCTTTCTGTGTTAACGCCTCCTGAAGTTTAATACCGACGACCTCCCAAGGCCCGATATTTATAGTATAAAATTTCTTTACTTCTCCTTTTGCTTTTGAGCTTCGTTCCTGTGCCCGCACCATACCCAGTCTCTTAACACTGAAGATTGGTAGGTTCGCTGTTTCATGAAGACCTCGTAATCTTTTTCGTTTACTTCCTTTGAAAAGCTGTTTGACTTCTTCATACATAATATTTACCTCTGTGTTACACTGAGGAGGCCATTTAAACTTATCGATTAAAGGCTTTCCCTAGATCTGACTCCTTTCTACTTAAATGTGGCAACCTGTTAATTAAAAATTAAAAATCTTTAAGATGCTGCAGTCAGGTACTATGGCCATTTGTATTATACATTCTACGCAATCGTATAAGAACTTTCATTACTCTCACCACCGGAATTCCTTGCTGTAAATATGTTAACATTCTTATATATTTTACACCCTACTCTTCTAAGAACATTGTAAGCTTTTCACTGTCAAGCTGACTACCTTTATCCGACAACAAACGAGCTGGTTGTGTATGTGATCACACTAGAAGGTGTAGCTGATTTTGAAGCACACGGAAGCAACATTTTACACGAGCATTTTAGTACCACTAATATGTACTTAAAGCTACCCCTTCCTGTTGATAATTACCCAAAAATGGATTTCTTGCACATGAATCCCATAATCCATCGGGGATTTTACAAGTCATACCAATTATTTACGATACCAAAATTTATTCTTGCGCGATAAGTATTTTAATGCCAAAATGACCATATCCACACGGTATATATGAAATCAGTTTATCTGCAACAAGGTGAGTTACACATATTTTTCAATTGCCTTCTACACCTCTCATCGAGCATGAAACATCCTGAAATACTAACTGAAGGGCTTTCTTCATTGGTGCCGAGCTACCATTCTCTAGAGACTGCCATATTCGGCTTTAATGACTATCCAGCCGCTGCTCTCGCATTATATCATGCACTAATGTTCCTTTGTTGCTCTTTCTCACACTATGTTTTGTAAAATGTTCGTGAAAGAGCTTAGGTAGTCGTGATAATGTGCCCACATACACCTCAATAAAATCAAATTCTTGAATAAATAATACACAACACTTTAATTTTTCTTGCAGCAATTTAACAATGACTAAGTTTTATGTATAGACCACAGTCCTGTTTATCACTAAAAGTTATTTCAACTCTTGAAAATTCCAAGTAACTGGTAGAACTTCTTCTCCATTATGTAAAATTTAATTCAAGGATATTTAGCGTTCTGCTTGCGAATGTGATACTTCTATAGTTTTCAGAACCATCAAAATTTCCTTGAAAGATTTCACAAGAGATACCGTAAAGTGAGGCATCATAACTCATCTTAAACTCTTCATTAAATCTTGGCCTGTGTAGATATTAGCTTATACTAATGCGTTTTTTTTACATTATGAACTGCCTTCTCCTATTTTGGACCCCACGCCCACTACAGACTTTTTTAACAAATTTATGATACCTGGGCTCACCACAGTAAAGCTGGATATATAGCATCTATAAAAACTATTTTTTAAACTGCTTTGTTGATTTATGATATGGACAATTATTAATTGCCTCATTTCTTTTCGTGTCAGGCCTCATTCTACACCTGCTGGCAATATTATCTTTAGTTTTCCTTGTTGGACTCCAAATGACGATTTACTTAGTTCTACATTAGTAGCTAAGATATCACCTTAATCAATACATTGGCGACGTATATTAGAAGATTTTCCTGTATACTTGGACTTAAAGTCTGGTCTGGCGCCTGCATAGAGATACTTGACAATTCGTTTAGTCCAAATAGAAAAACAATAAATTGGTATGAACATCTTCTAAAAGAAAGACAGAGTCTGGCCTAGATATGTTGTGTAACCGAATTTGCCAATAGCTATAGGTAATATCCAGACAATTAATGTAATTCACCCTGTCTAATCTTACTAACGTTTCTTCGATAGGAGCTTTCTCTCCCATTCCACCTATATATATTGATTACACATCAAGTAGCGACAGCCATTCCCATATTTCCACGCGGCTTTCTCATAGTGTGAAGTGATTATAGTATGAACTTTTCGGTCATTCAGTTATACCTTGTGTCAATATTTTATTAAATTTTTTGCTCAGAGGTTATTTTAATGCTATTGGTATAGCATACATTTTCACAAAGAAAGGTTTCGCTTCTTTAATCTTAATTGACATTGCTAAACTTTTATACTACCAGGTTGATCTGAAAGTACACTTACACTTAATTATTCTCCATTTTCCTGGCTACTTAAAACATCTGTCCAACTTCTGCACTACCTTCCTTTCAAGTGAAGTATCGCTCATATCTTTATCTTTAGAATTACTTCTTACTGCGTTACTCTCACAAGTGTTCAAAAAAGCGGACAACTATTTTCCTCTATCCCCGTCCTCTATACAATGTCCTACATATGGTATTACACCTTTGTGGACTGTATTTTGCAAAATCAACGGCTTCCTAGAAAAATTCAGAATAGTATTATGCTTCTGCATCCAATCAAATACAATCAATACTGACACATTTAATTGGGCCTCTCCTAGGAAGTTATGTTCACACTTCAATGGACTGATTAATATTAGTAATAGTTTTCTCTAAACGGTTTCCTTCAAACTCCAGTAATTCTGCCAACGTGAACACCTGTTAGATGTTAGGTCAAATCTTTCCTGTTACACCAAATCAGATGAAAAAATTCTTAATTGAAATAACTAACATCGCTTCCTGAGTGCAGAATCATGTTTACTGTACATTCTTCCACTATCTCGTCTCTTATGGGTTTCGTATTTTCATTTTAATTCTCACTTTCTCGTTGTTCCAATAATTCCGCTCTGAACTATCGTCACTGCCTCCAAGCTGTAAATTAAACCACTTGGGCTGACCCGTTTTGTGAAATTTTGTGCCAATGTGACATAATTAACCCACTTTACACATCAGATGAACTTCTGAGCTCTGGACTTTTTTTCCCTGTGTGTTGACACCAAGCTCTTAGAAGCGTCATCGAGCCTGTGGATGCCGCATCAGGGTGCCTCGCTTTTGCACCACTATAGAGCAAGGTTGTAAGCACCTCTGAGCCAAATTTCTAACTTACGTGTAGCAATTGGAGACAATTACGGGGTTTCGAAGAAGTGGTCATGCAGCTCTATTGCGTAACGTATACATATGAGATTGTGAAGGTGAGAATGCAGGAACTAGCAATAAAATGAGAGGGAGAGATGGTACAGGTTGCAAAAGTAGACGTCAAGAAGCAGAGAAGAGTGGAACTTTCATGCAACGTTCAACTTGTGTTACAGTGCGTTAATCAGGCCATTAGAAGTAATTAGTATGACCCTCATGAAAAGGAGTGCCGAAGATATTTTGCTTTGGTGTATCCCCACTCTCTGTTTCCTGATTGGAACAATGATCAATATCACAACATGTGGCTGTGCCAGTCTGATCATTCCACACGAACTTCCTGGGGCACCTTCTATGCATGCATTTGCATCCAGTCACTTATGCAGTGAAGCATCAGCTAGACTGTAGACACTAATGAAGGACAGTAAGATGTACAATGAAATTCATGTGGCGTTCCTTACGACCTCTAGTCCATAAGTTTTAAGGATAGAATTAATTCAGTAAAATTATGAAATAAAATTATTTGAATAATGTTCACTCTGATTCAGTTGAGTACTTTAAAGACATGGTAAAAGGTAATCAGTATTGAAAAAACTCTGTCACATGCCTGAACTCATCCACATTTGTCTTATTAATTTGCCCAATAAACTTGCAAGAGAAATCACAATTCAGGACGCAATATGGATAGTATAAACCCTTGGGTGACAGAAGATATATTGAATTTAATTGACGAAAGGAGAAAATATAAAAATTCAGTTAATGAAACAGGCAAAAAAGCATACAAACTTCTCAAAAATGGGATCGACAGGAAGTCCAAAATGGCTAAGCAGGCGTGGCTAGAGGACAAACGTAAGGATGTAGAGGCTTATCTCACTAGGTGTAAGGTAGATACTGCCTACAGGAAAATTAAAGAGACCTTTGGAGAAAAGAGAACCACTTGTATGAATAACAAGAGCTCAGATGGAAACCCAGTTCTAAGTAAAGAAGGGCAAGCAGAAAGGTGGAAGGAGCATATAAAGGATTTATACAAGGGCGATGTACTTGAGGGCAATGTTATAGAAAAGGAACAGGATGTAGATGAAAATGAAATGGGAGATATCATACTGCGTGAAGAGTTTGATAGAGCACTGAAAGAACTAAGTCGAAAGAAAGCCTCGGGAGTAGACAACATTCCATTAGAACTACTGACAGCCTTTGGAGAACGAGTCCTGACAAAACTCTACCATCTGGTGAGTAAAATGTATGAAACAGGCGAAATACCCTCAGACTTCAAGAAGAATATAATAATCCAAATCCCAAAGAAAGCAGGCGTTGACAGATGTGAAAATTACCGAACTATCAGTTTAATATGTCACAGCGGCAAAATACTAACGCAAATTCTTTACAGACGATTGGAACAACTAGTAGAAGCTGACCACGGCGAAGATCAATTTGGATTCCGTAGAAATATGGGAACACGTGAGGCAATACTGACCCTACGACCTATTTTAGAAGCTAGATTAAGAAAAGGCAAACCTACATTTCTAGCATTTGTAGACTTTGAGAAATCTTTTGACAATGTTACTGGAATACTCTCTTTCAAAGTCTAAAGGTGGCAGGGGTACAACACAGGGAGCGAAAGGCTATTTACAATTTGTACAGAAACCAGATGGCAGTTATAACAGTCGAGGGACATGTAAAGAAAGCAGTGGTTGGGAAGGGAGTGAGACAGGGATGTAGCCTCTCCCCTATGTTGTTCAATCTGTACATTGAGCAAGCAGTAAAGGAAACAAATGAAAATTCGGAGTAGGTATTAAAATCAGTGGAGAAGAAATGAAAACTTTAAGGTTCGCTGATGACATTGTAATTCTGTCAGAGACAGCAAAGGACTTGTAAGTGCAGTTGAACGGAATGGACAGTGTCTTGAAAGGAGGATATAAGATGAACATCAGCAAAAGCAAAAGGAGGATAATGGAATGTAGTCGTATTAAATCGGGTGATGCTGAGGGAATTGGATTAGGAAATGAGACAATTAAAGTATTATAGGAGTTTTGCTATTTGGGGAGCAAAATAACTGTTGATGGTCGAAGTAGAGAGGATATAAAATGTAGACTGGCAATGGGAAGGAAAGCGTTTCTGAAGAAGAGACATTTGTTAACATAGAATATAGATTAAAGTGTCAGGAAGTCGTTTCTGAAAGTATTTCTATGTAGTGTAGCCATGAATGGAAGTGAAACATGGACGGTAAGTAGTTTGGACAAGAAGAGAATAGAAGCTTTCGAAATGTGGTGCTACAGAAGAATGCTGAAGATTAGATGGGTAGATCACATAACTAATGAGGAGGTGCTGAATATGGTTGGGGAGTAGAGTAGTTTGTGGCACAACTTGACTAGAAGAAGGGATCGGTTGGTAGGGCATGTTCTGAGGCATCAAGGGATCACCAATTTAGTATTGGAGGGCAGTGTGGAGGGTAAAAATCGCAGAGGGGGACCAAGAGATGAATACACTAAGCAGATTCAGAAGGATGTAGGCTGCAGTAGGTACTGGGAGATGAAGAAGCTTGCACAGGATAGAGTAGCATGGAGAGCTGCATCAAACCAGTCTCAGGACTGAAGACCACAACAACAACAACAACAAGTTCATCCCAGAGCTTTTGGCAAGAGTTAGGTATGTAAATGAAAAGAACAGTGTAAAAAATCTGAACGAGTCTGATAATGGGTATGGAGGCCACCATAATTCGCACTTTTTACGGGACAGTAGTCGTGCTCATGGAACAGTAGCTATGGACGTGGTACATGGCACAAGGGGGCTTGTTATAATGCCAATGACAGCAGTAGATTAGAGTAGGTAGTCAGCCACCAATTAATAAATCCAACAGACGCTGAGTTGAGGTGGAGTGACCAAACCCTTGCCAAAACGATAATAACACAGATGAATTGCAAGATACAACGCTAGAGCTAAAGGATGAGATACAGAGTAGGATGCAAACCATGAGTAATACAGAGGGTAGGGTTTGAAATGTATACAGAGGGATAAAAGAGTTAGATTATTAGAAGAAAGCTTTGTGGTTAGTTCAGTGAAATGTCCTGTTAAAGTTCTAATCTGTTATCCTCTCGACTCTAGTAGCCAGGACTCAGGGATGAGAAAAAAATTGTTTTTGGGCACTGCAGTGTGAATAGTAATTGGCCTATGCTTTCACTGCAGAAGAGTAGAGTTAACAGAACTATCCACAATAAAGTAGTATAAATTAAACTAGAGGCATATGTATCCTACAGTTTGTTTTCCAATCACATAAGCTAACAGTAGTGTTCCTGATAGTTTTTACAATCACAGCAGAAGCAGTGTTTGGCTCACCAGTATGAGGCACAATAAATCTGCTCTTGACTTTGCGAGGTCATGTGAGATAAAATCGTTTTCTGATATGTCAGTCCTTTAACGTGTACCGGGAACCACTTTGCGTGACGCATATTGCACATGCAAACGTCATTGAAATAGACTCTTCGGTCACGTAGATCTGGGAGTCAGTATCACATTTCAAACTTTCGAGAGAATAAAACAGTGAGACCCTGCACTTGTCAGTCCTAGGAACTGAACTTCAAGATGCTGCTTGAAAACCTGGTATCAATGATTTTCCGATGTGTTCAGATATTATCCTACTGAATAATGAACCGCAACTGATACGTGTCTGAATTAGATGTTCTTATAATAAGGAAGGCCCACGGCCTTGCTGCAGTGGTAACATCGATTGACGTCAGATCACCGATGTTAAGCGCTGTCGTGCTAGGCTCGTTCTTGGATGGTTGACCATCCCGTCTGCCGAGCGCTGTTGGCAAGCGGGGTGCACTCAGTCCTTGTGAGGCACAACAGAGGAGGTACTTGAGTGAGAAGTAGCTGGTCCTATCTCGTAACTGACATAGTGCCGGGAGAGCGTTGTGGTGACCACATGTCTCTCCATATCCGCATCCAGCGGGGCTGGTGAGCTGAGGATGACACGGCGGCCGGTCCGTGCCGTTGGGCCTTCAGGGCCTGTTCGGGGGAATTTTTTTACCATAGGGAGGTGTCACGCTATGGAAGAGTGAACGTTGCTTGTGAAGGAGACGATAGGAAGTTACAATAACGATTGGAAACTTGGTAATCGGGATGAGGACAAGAGGATTATTGCGCCAAAGAAGCATCTTTGATGGAGTTTACTCTGCCAAAGTCGAGTCGTACTTGGACAGTGACAAAGTTGGCCGAATTTGTGGTTTTTTCATTGTCGGAGTCTTTTTACATCTTACGTAGTGATGCGGAGGCTATCTGACTCGTGTGGTAATGAATCTGATTGACCCAGAGAGAGGACATACTAAAGATGGATTATATGGCTCCCAGGGATTTAGTGATTTGAGAGAGTCTCAGCGAATAATGGAACTCAAGGTACGGCGTATGTGTACACTGAGAAAAACCGAGAGAAAAATATAACACTGAAAGCGGGGAGTACCATATTATAGTTAATTGTTGAATATTTTATATTTGAATGATAACCTGATAATGTCAAAAAATGGTTCAAATGGCTCTGAGCGCTATGGGACTCAACTTCTGAGGTCATTAGTCCCCTAGAACTTAGAACTAGTTAAACCTAACTAATCTAAGGACATCACACACATCCATGCCCGAGGCAGGATTCGAACCTGCGACCGTAGCCTGATAATGTATGTGTATTTATTGTAGTATAACTGTGCTCTTCTGGTAAATTACTGTATGGTGTCTGGGTGGCTTTTCTGCCATACGTGGGAAGCCTTTCGTCAAAAATAGGACGGATCCTCAGTAAGCATGAAGTGAAAGTGATTTTTCTCTCTCCATCAAAGACAGCAGCACTCCTGGGTTCCGTTAAAGATGATTTGGTGCTTCGGAAGCCTGGCGTTTACAAGATCCCCTGTGAGTGCGGCCGTTCATACATCGGACAGACGACACGTACTATTCAGGAGAGATGCACAGAGCACCGCAGGTACACCTGGCTGTTACTACCTAATAAATCTACGGTGGCCGAGCACTGTATTGATACTGGACACTCTATGGTGTACGATAACGGTGAAATTTTAGCCTCGACTTCATCCTCCTGGGACTCAGTAGTGAAGGAAGTAATTGAAATTCGCTTGGCGACGAATTTAATTAACAGAGATAGCGGCTTCAGCTGAGACAAATCTTGGAATCCGGAAATTTCTGTAATAAAATCACAAAGACGTCCCGACGGCGCATCTCTCAGTGATACATCGATATCATCGTGTGGATTGACGGCGCAGACATAGATCTTTTTCCATGCATAAGCCATACGTCTTTGCCGCCGATTAACGTCTCTGTCGCCTTGTGTATCTGTGGCCACATGCGCAGTGGTCCGGTTCGCGGCTTTAAAAGGAAGGAGCAAGGGCTGGACCGTCAGTCACCTCGGCTCACTCTGAAGATGGCTGCGCGGTATTCAGCCGAAATATTAGAAGAAGTCAAATTTATGCTGCTGCAAGCCCGAAATTTTATGGATGAGCTGAATTAATGTCTAAATTGTGACACTGTATATAATTCACTAGCCGGACGCGGTGGCCGAGCCGTTCTAGGCGCTTCAGTACGGTACCGCACGTCTTCTACGGTCTGAGGTTCGAATCCTGCCTCGGGCATGGATGTGTGTGATGTCCTTAGGTTAGTTAGGTTTAATTAATTCTAAGTTTTGGGGACTGATGACCTCAGATGTTAAGTGCCATAGTGCTGAGAGCCATTTTAACCATTTATAATGCATTGTGTGCGTTCTTCTAGTATGAGGTTTGAGATCCAAATTTTGTAAACCCAATGATACACACGTAGGCCTACACCTGATTTCGGCCAGTATTAATGTTGCGGTAGTACCTCAATTTTAATTTAATGTCTGGCAAGTCATGAGGCAAAAACGCCAGTAAGATGCGATAGTTATTACGTACTGTAGTAAGTGTAAGGGAGATTTGGAATGTATAGTGGTAAATCCTGAAGTTAAGTCTCTGTTCAAATTGTTGCTGGAATTGTGTAGTAAGAGGCATCCAGATTGAGGAGAGTAAGACCAGGTGGTGGACGGAGACCAAACGCAAGGGGAATCGCTAACAAGTCCAGCTGCCAAGCAGTACTGCCCCTCCCACCCCCTCACACCTCCAACCCATTGCAAGGCCAAAGCGAGGGAATCAGTTGTGGATGACAGCTAGCACCCACCCCTCTACGGGTCGACTGTCTTAGAAGGCGTAAAAGGCATAGCTAACCTCAGTCCATCTGCTCTGTTTATTATACTATGAATTCACATGTTTGCTGCTGAAGCCAGTTTATACTGTAAACTTACTTTTAATTCTAGGACTGACGATGATACATATAACTACTACATATAATTCTTATAAATTTCTCAGCTCGTTGCTGTACATACTATTCATTAATCACTCTCACGTCTGTCTCTTCCTCGGCAGTCTTCAGTCTCGTATTCATTTGTAACATAAATAAACACAACATGTTATTCTTGTTCCAAATTTGGTGTGGCAGGCTCCTTGCGTGCGTCAGCCACACAGACGTACGGTAGTTGCAACCACACTGGAGGGGTGTCTATTGAGAGGTTAGACGTATACTTCCTGAAGAGGGGCAGCGGCCTTTGGAATAGCTTCAGGAGCAACAGTCTGACTGATCTGGCCTTGTAATATCAACTAAAAAGACTTTTCTGTGCTGGTAAATCATTGTACCACAAGTAAAGCAGCACAATATAGGAACTGTGTACTTTCTGTATCAAAAAATGTAAAGAATTGTTCCATGGCAGTGCAAAACACATATCGCCCACTTTATTGACATTACTGGCTAGGGTAACTTTACCCTCAAACCCGGCTGTGGTTGGACTTTTGTAAACATTTGATGTAACGCACAGTGGATCCTCAATTTCCGGAATGTTAAATCTACATCTTATAAAGGTAAGAAACGGCTTTCAATTACCAACTACAGGTTACAGTTGGCATCTGTACAAGACCGGGCAACGTTTCAACTAATCAGCTTCTGATACTTTTCTGAAGCTGATGTTGCTGTGTTTTTGGCTAACTACTTTTGGTTCCTCTTCTCCATCGCAATGACCGATAGAATAAATAAACTTAACTGCCGTTTGCTTGCAAAAGTTGCAAACTTAAATTTCTGTATGGAACAATTTATGGAATATTTCGCCGGTTCTTGGGGCAACATTGACATATTGATAACTTAAATACAACGTACTAATTTTCCACAATTATTGTGGAACATTAATACTTAGCATTTGAGTTACTAATAGTGTATACGGAAATTCAAGAAGAATGCGGAGGAGCAGATGTAACAGAAACTTGTCTTAAGTTCGATACTCATTTTTATTCTATTATTCTTCAGCTCGATATAGTTGAGAAGTAATGGTTGCTACGCTTTCATCTACCCACTTTGCTTAATTCAGTATCAACATCCAAACGACACATGAGCGTATCATAAATAGGAGACTTTTTAACATTTTCGGCGTAGATAATCTTCAATACTAGTTGAAATAGTGTGGCTGAGGTACTTTACAAGTCAGTTGGAACTAAACTGTTGAAAGCATAGCAACCCTATTTGTTGGATAAATGAAAATAAAAGAATAAAAATTAATTATTAATAAGTTTCCTTTAAGTTACGTCTAAGGTAACAAATTGTTTTGTTAACAGATTACCAGTTTCGGTCTATGACTATCATCAGATCTGCAGCAAAAATGGGAAAAACATAAATACACTCGCAGATTGTCTACAGTTAAAAACAATAAATAGGCCACAATGAAAAGTACTACTGACATAATATACTGCAGCCATAGTGGCATCGTCAAATGTTAAATGCAGCATCAGCACCAGCATCGTCAAATATATACAAATAACGTCATATGTACGAGTCATGTAGTCAGTAGCACTACTCTTCGAAACAAGCTGCCGTACAGTAGCCACAAGATATTTGTGTTGTTAGGTTCACCAGATGTCGCTAATGTCGGCATACACTAGTTTTCAATAATTAATTGAACAGCAGAAGTGAAGGGGGATACAATAGTTGAAGTTTGTAATGATGTTATAACGTATAAAAGGCATTACAGTAATAAAAAGCAATGAAATAGAATACGACAAAAGTAAGATTGTTAAAAAGAAGAAGAATTAAGAGACAGTAGTTGACATATGCTCTAGTGCCAATATTCTAGATAATGACATAAGTAATAAACACCTTTGATAGTGCACAGGATAATATTAAAAACCATAAAACAAATGTCTATAGACGCCACGATGAAAGAAAACATAGTGCTGCACATAATCAGCGCCCTCTGTTATCGCTGACGCCAGAATTCCGCATAGGTGTGAAGTGGTTGGAGAAACGTGACCGCCAGAGGGTCCCTCGTACCCTGCGGCACTCCGTTGCAAGAAAATAATGATAAAATTCCGTAACAGTGTATGACCCACATCATCTAGTTAATGCATTCTATGAAATGAACAGAGAATGAACAATAAAATACTAGAGTCGTGCGAAAAACGTACAAAACGAAGTAAATATGTGAGGCACTCGATACTAGGTGAAACTATCAACAAACTATATATAACAGAGGGGTGCAGTGATTCTAGTTAAACATTGTCAAATAAACCAAAGTTGGTATGGGGCACGAAGCTGCTCTGCCAGTTAAGCAATTTTGTTGGTCCTTCTTTTTGCTTTATAAATTTCGAGCTCCTTTAACAAATTAAGAACACGGCGTTCTTCTACTCTGTGAAGAATACGCACACAATTCTCACTGCTCTCTATGGAATGACCAGTTTCAGATAAATTCTGTCCCAAGGCAGTTTTCTTCCGTAGCTGTGAGTGTTCTTTAAACCTTAATTTAAAAAGAGCGGCCTGTTTGACCGATATAATATTTGTCACAGTTACTGCAGTCAATCCTGTACACTCCAGAGCCATCAAATTTGTCATACTCTCCTTTCAGTTTATGTTTTATTCGCAGTTTTAGGGTGTTGTTAACCTGAAAGCTACATCTCACATCAGACTTTTTAAAACATTTTTCTATTGGCAGGGACATTTTGTCGTTTAATATCGTAGGAATGGTTTTCATTCTATCTTTACCGGTTCTATTTTGTGTGTGTGTGTGTGTGTGTGTGTGTGTGTGTGTGTGTGTGCCTGCTGTTTGTTATACGTTTCTTTAGCCTACTGTAGGGGCACGTGACGCCATTTAGAGAAAAGCCGTTAGCTACCGCAATGTGCTTTAAAATGCTGAGTTCTTTACGTATTTCGTTTTCGTCCAAAGGTAATTATTAAGTTTTTGTTGTCACACACGAAAATCAAGTATGATCCTTTTACATTAAAGTGGCTTCACCATATTGTATAAACTTTTTCTTGCAGTGCAAAATGTCTACCACTTTCTGCTAGTGATGTGAACTTACGTTGTTGCACAATAGTAACGATGTGACATAGCAATGAAATAGGGTATTGAACAGTAGTCTTAACACATAAATTTAATAAACTAAGAAATGGGCCATATCTTCCTTTCAGCTACCTAATTTTGGCTACCATTATGGGTCACCCACCTACCCATATTCAACTGATTTTGAAGACTGACATACAAAAGACACACTAAAGAAAATTCTTCAAGATTTTTACCCTTTCTCCCCTTAAATTTGGGATATAGGGTTGTGGGTTGGATCGCTCGTATGTGTAATTCGTTAAAGTAATGCAATTGAGCTATTGCAGTAATGCCAGTTTGTCTATGTTAGTTTCATGAGCATCCGCAATTTAATTACAAGTACAAGCAAATTTAGAAGGCGTGGCTGTAGGTTATATCACGATCATGTGAGTGGTGTTATCTTTGCTCTATAGAGTATATAAAAGATCATGACAGACACAACAGGATACCGTACACTGATAGCGAATAGTGCCAAAATCGTTTTCTACGCTTTAACATCCCTCAGCAAACAGGCAAGAAAATGAGGCCAGCTGATGAATGCTTTCGTTTGTGTTGGTGATTGAAAAGTCTGGACAGTGTCGTTACTGACGTTAGGAATATAAATCACACAGAAATTGTCACGTCGTTTAGCAAGATTTAAATGTGCTTACACAGATTGCGGAACCATTTAAGATAATATTATGACGATTACCGTCTTTGATCAAATGGACTGCTTTGAAGAATTAGGGAAGGGCGAGTCTTGTAATGGGAAAGAAGGAAATGTGTAGCTCATTAATAGTGGTGAATTCTTCAAGCTCATCTCTACGAGACATAGCGTCAACGTGACACTTTAATTTCTCCTATACAGGAATGACTACGTGAAAGCAAGGAAAATACTGAAAAAAATCGACAAGGAAGTAATGGAAAGTATTTCGAAATAATATACAAATCTTGTAGGTGTACCAGAAAAACTAGAATTATCTGAGATTATAAAATGGATAAATTAATTGATGAGCTGCCTGAGTTGCTGCAGCAATTTCTTGCTGACGAGAGTTAGACAGTTACCTTATGAATTCGGATATATCACAAGATTTTTCTGGAATTTTTAACCAAATGGCGATTTGTAATTACGTAACATCATACCATGACCTCTGTGTGCAAGAACAGCACCAAGGAAACACCATTGTGTCAGTGGGCACCGATATGACAGTTGACTGTTTAATGTAAATGAGCTCTGATTGTAGACTAAGGATATATAACTGATTTATATGTCAAATCAGAAGCCCAGAAGTGGATAGTGATATTAGTTACAATCTTATCATATTTTTAATTTCTTATATACGGGTCTTTGAGAAAGTTTTACATCATCATTGGTTAAAGAAAGTTTTATTAGCAGACTGGAAGCTACGATTTAAAATTACCGAATTGACTATGTGTCTGGCATTGTGGAACACTGTCTAAGTGTTTACAGTGTGCTCTGCTGTACCCATCGGCAATCACTTCCATATGGTATTAACGATTAGGTATCTTACAGAACAGTTACTGTGAAGTGCCTAAAAGTGTTTTATAGTTTATCTGCAGAGGCAATGAGAATACACGAAAGTTGTCTCGTGTTCGACCGTAACCGTGTTTTGGTGTCAAGTGCTTCGTAAGCTGTAAATTACACCAGTGGTGAATAAAATTATACCTGTGAGTTTTGTACTGCTATGGAACAAATCATTACATATTTTGGTCAATAATAGAGACAATTTTGATTAGGAATTAATACTGTTGTTGTTGTTGTTGTGGTCTTCAGTCCTGAGACTGGTTTGATGCAGCTCTCCATGCTACTCTATCCTGTGCAAGCTTATTCATCTCCCAGTACCTACTGCAGCCTACATCCTTCTGAATCTGCTAAGTGTGTTCATCTCTTGGTCACCCTCCACGATTTTTACCCTCCACGCTGCCCTCCAGTACTAAATTGGTGATCTCTTGATGCCTCAGAACATGTCCTACCAACCGATTCCTTCTTCTGATCAAGTTGTGCCACAAACTCCTCTTCTCCCCAATTCCATTCAGTACCTCCTCTTTAGTTATGTGATCTACCCATCTAATCTTCAGCATTCTTCTGTAGCACCACATTTCGAAAGCTTCTATTATCTTCTTGTCTAAACTATATATCGTCCATGTTTCACTTACATACATGGCTACACTCCATACAAATACTTTCAGAAACGACTTCCTGACACTTAAATCTATACTCGATGTTAACAAAATTTCTCTTCTTCAGAAACGCTTTTCTTGCCATTGCCAGTCTACATATTATATCCTCTCTACTCCGACCATCACCAGTTATTTTGCTCCCGAAATAGCAAAACTCCTTTACTACTTTAAGTGTCTCATTTCCTAATCTAATTCCCTCAGCATCACCCGATTTAATTCGACTACATTCCATTATCCTCGTTTGGCTTTTGCTGATGTTCAACTTATATCCTCCTTTCAAGACACTGTTTATTCCGTTCAACTGCTCTTCCAAGTCCTTTGCTGTCTCTGACAGAATTACAGTGTCATCGGCGAACCTCAAAATTTTTATTTCTTCTCCAAGGATTTTAATACCTACTCCGAATTGTTCTTTTGTTTCCTTTACTGCTAGTTCAATATACAGATTGAATAACATCGGGGAGAGTTTGCAACCCTGTCTCACTCCCTTTTCAACCACTGCTTCACTTTCATGTCCCTCGACTCTTATAACTGCCATCTGGTTTCTGTGCTAATTGTAAATAGCCTTTCGCTCCCTGTATTGTACCCCTGCCACCTTTAGAATTTGAAAGAGAGTATTCCAGTCAACATTGTCAAAGGCTTTCTGTAAGCGTTCAAATGCTAGAAACGTAGGTTTGCCTTTCCTTAATCTTTCTTCTAAGATAAGTCGTAAGGTCAGAATTGCCTCACGTGTTCCAATCTTACTACGGAATCCAAACTGATCTTCATCGAGGTCGGCTTCTACCAGTTTTTCCATTCGTCTGTAAAGAATTCGCGTTAGTATTTTGCAGCTGTAACTTATTAAACTGATAGTTCGGTAATTTTCAATCCTATCAACATCTGATTTCTTTGGGATTGGAATTATTATATTCTTGTTGAAGTCTGAGGGAATTTCGCCAGTCTCATACATCTGGCTCACCAGATGGTAGAGTTTTGTCAGGACTGTCTCTCCCAAGGCTGTCTGTAATTCTAATGGAATGTTGTCTACTCCCGCGGCCTTGTTTCGACTCTGGTCTTTCAGTGCTCTGTCAAACTCTTCACTCAGTATCATATCTCCCATTTCATCTTCATCTACCTCCTCTTCCATTTACATTATATTGTCCTCAAGAACATCGCCTCTGTATAGACCCTCTATATACTCCTTCCACCATTCTGCTTTCCCTTCTTTGCTTAGAACTGGGTTTTCCATCTGAGCTCTTGATATTCATGCAATTGGTTTCTTCTCCAAATGTCTCTTTAGTTTTCCTGTAGGCAGTATCTATCTTACCCCTCGTGAGATAAGCCTCTACATTCTTACATTTGTCCTCTAGCCATGTCTGCTTAGCCATTTTGCACTTCCTATCGATCTCATTTTTGAGACGTTTGTAACCATTTTTGCCTGCTTCACTTACTGCATTTTTATATTTTCTCCTTTCATCAATTAAATTCAGTATCTCTTCTGTTACCCAAGGATTTCTGCTAGCCCTCACCTTTTTACCTACTTTTTCCTCTGATGCTTTCACTATTTTATTCCTCAAAGTTACCCATTCTTCTTCTACTCTATTTGTTCCTCCCAGTCCTGTCAATTGTTCCCTTATGCTCTCCTCTGAAACTCTGTACAACCTCTGGTTTAGTCAGTTTATCCAGATCCCATCTCCTTAAAGTCCCACCTTTTTGCAGTTTCTTCAGTTTTAATCTACAGTTCATAACTAATAGATAGTGGTCAACGTCCACATCTGCCCTTGGAAATGTCTTACAATTTAAAATCAGGTTCCTAAAACTCTGTCTTAACATTATATAATCTATCTGAAACCTACTAGTATCTCCAGGAGTCTTCCATGTATACAACCTTCTTTCATGATTCTTGAACCATGTGTTAATTATGATTAAGTTTTGCTCTGTGCAAAATTCTACCAAGCGGCTTCCTCTTGTATTTCAAACCCCAATCCATATTCACCTACTACGTTTCCTTCTCTTCCTTTTCGTACTGTCGAATTCCAGTCACCCATGACTATTAAATTTTCATCTCCCTTCACTACCTCAATAATTTTTTTATCTCATCATACATTTCATCAATTTCTTCATCATCTGCAGAGCTAGTTGGAATATAAACTTGTACTACTGTAGTAGGTGTGGGCATCGTGTCTATCTTGGCCACAATAATGCGTTCACTATGCTGTTTGTAGTAGCTTACCCGCACTCCTATTTTTTTATTCATTATTACACCTACTCCTGCATTACCCCTATTTGATTTTGTAATTATACCCCTGTATTCCCCTGACCAAAAATCTTGTTCCTCCTGCCACCGAACTTCACCAATTACCACTGTATCTAACTTTAACCTATCCATTTCCCTTTTTAAAATTTATATCCTACCTGCCCGATTAAGGGATCTGACATTCCACACTCCCATCCGAAGAACGCCAGTTTTCTTTCTCTTGATAACGACTTCCTCTTGAGTAGTCCCCGCCCGGAGATCAGAATAGGGGACTATTTTACCTCCCGAATATTTTACCCAAGAGAACGCCATCATCATTTAATCATACAGCAAAACTGCATGCCCTCGGGAAAAATTACGGCTGTAGTTTCCCCGTGCTTTGAGCCGTTCGCAGTACCAGCACAGCAAGGCCGTTTTGGTTAGTGTTACAAGGCCAGGTCAGTCAATCATCCAGACTGTTGCCCCTGCAACTACTGAAGAGGCTGCTGTCCCTCTTCAGGAACCACACGTTTGTCTCGCCTCTCAACAGATACCCCTCCGTTGTGGTTGCACCAACGGTACGGCTATCTGTATCGTTGAGGCAGCCAAGCCTCCCCACCTACGGCAAGTTCCATGGTTCACGGGTGGGGGGGGGGGAGTAATACTATGGAACTTAATTTAAGGTTCCATTGCTGAACTTAATTAGTGTGCCTAGCACCAAGCGTGTACAAAGAGCAAGTCACAGTCGATTTTGGATGCCAAATGTACCTTATCATGTCAGTTATACCAGTTGTGTTTCCCATGTTTTCGGGTGTACCACCGGATTCAGTCGAAGGTCCACGATATTTCGGGGAAAAACTATAAGTACACGCATATACACTCCTGGAAATGGAAAAAAGAACACATTGACACCGGTGTGTCAGACCAACCATACTTGCTCCGGACACTGCGAGAGGGCTGTACAAGCAATGATCACACGCACGGCACAGCGGACACACCAGGAACCGCGGTGTTGGCCGTCGAATGGCGCTAGCAGCGCAGCATTTGTGCACCGCCGCCGTCAGTGTCAGCCAGTTTGCCGTGGCATACGGAGCTCCATCGCAGTCTTTAACACTGGTAGCATGCCGCGACAGCGTGGACGTGAACCGTATGTGCAGTTGACGGACTTTGAGCGAGGGCGTATAGTGGGCATGCGGGAGGCCGGGTGGACGTACCGCCGAATTGCTCAACACGTGGGGCGTGAGGTCTCCACAGTACATCGATGTTGTCGCCAGTGGTCGGCGGAAGGTGCACGTGCCCGTCGACCTGGGACCGGACCGCAGCGACGCACGGATGCACGCCAAGACCGTAGGATCCTACGCAGTGCCGTAGGGGACCGCACCGCCACTTCCCAGCAAATTAGGGACACTGTTGCTCCTGGGGTATCGGCGAGGACCATTCGCAACCGTCTCCATGAAGCTGGGCTACGGTCCCGCACACCGTTAGGCCGTCTTCCGCTCACGCCCCAACATCGTGCAGCCCGCCTCCAGTGGTGTCGCGACAGGCGTGAATGGAGGGACGAATGGAGACGTGTCGTCTTCAGCGATGAGAGTCGCTTCTGCCTTGGTGCCAATGATGGTCGTATGCGTGTTTGGCGCCGTGCAGGTGAGCGCCACAATCAGGACTGCATACGACCGAGGCACACAGGGCCAACACCCGGCATCATGGTGTGGGGAGCGATCTCCTACACTGGCCGTACACCACTGGTGATCGTCGAGGGGACACTGAATAGTGCACGGTACATCCAAACCGTCATCGAACCCATCGTTCTACCATTCCTAGACCGGCAAGGGAACTTGCTGTTCCAACAGGACAATGCACGTCCGCATGTATCCCGTGCCACCCAACGTGCTCTAGAAGGTGTAAGTCAACTACCCTGGCCAGCAAGATCTCCGGATCTGTCCCCCATTGAGCATGTTTGGGACTGGATGAAGCGTCGTCTCACGCGGTCTGCACGTCCAGCACAAACGCTGGTCCAACTGAGGCGCCAGGTGGAAATGGCATGGCAAGCCGTTCCACAGGACTACATCCAGCATCTCTACGATCGTCTCCATGGGAGAATAGCAGCCTGCATTGCTGCGAAAGGTGGATATACACTGTACTAGTGCCGACATTGTGCATGCTCTGTTGCCTGTGTCTATGTGCCTGTGGTTCTGTCAGTGTGATCATGTGATGTATCTGACCCCAGGAATGTGTCAATAAAGTTTCCCCTTCCTGTGACAATGAATTCACGGTGTTCTTATTTCAATTTCCAGGAGTGTAGATTTATATCTCCACGCGTCCACTTGCCAACATCTCTAGCAGAAGAACAATGTATGCAGTACCCTAGTACAATGGGCATACTAGAACAATGGGCAGACGAACACGAAATAAGTCTGAACAAATCTAAGGCACTTGAAATCCATCTTCCACGAGACTAGATGCAGCAGCCGATAGATTCGAAAGGCTCTGCGCTGCCCTGTAAGAGCGCTCAGACACGGCGTACTCAAACACGGAAGAGGATGATAAGAAACACCCGCTTTCATACCGCTTACTGGCGATGTATCGTCAAAAATCGGAGATATACTGCGAAAACACCACCTAATGTGTTTTCCGACCACCGGGCAGAATACGAGCTTTATATCGCTCTGAGCACTATGGGACTTAACATCGGTGGTCATCAGTCCCCTAGAACTTAGAACTACTTAAACCTATATAACCTAAGGTCATCACACACATCCATGCCCGAGGCAGGATTCGAACCTGCGACCGTAGCGATCACGCGGTTCCAGCCTGAAGCGCCCAGAACCGCACGGCCACACCGGCCGGCACGAGCTTTATATGGAACAGTTAAAGGCGACCTAGGTTTCAAAAAAGCGGGGGTGTATCAAGTTGTGTTTGAATGCGAAAAGACTTATGTGGGAAAGAAGCCGAACAATTGCAGGGCGATGGAAAGAACATGAGAGCCACACTCACCCACTTACTGCAGCCGAATAAGTCTGCAATAGCGGAACACTGCAGTGAAAAAGGACATAAAATGATTTACTAACAAACGAGTGTCCCGGCTGTCACCGATAAATTTTGGAACTGCATTTCCAGAGAAGCTATTGAATCCGTGTGACTGATAATTTAGTAGACAGGGTTACTAGCTTCCAACTCAGCAAGGCATGGGAACCAATACTAAGCTGCATGAAATGTGAACGTGACATCCGGACCCGAGGGGGGACAGAAATGAGGGTCCCTCCGAACCATCGCACCCGCACGCCGACCCCCTCCCAACCTCCGAGAACGGCATGGGACTGGCGGACCGTGAACTCTGGAAGAGTTAGGCTTTATTCACTGACCTGATGTAACAAGGTGCATTACACCTTCTGAAAAAAAAATCCTATCGTTGTTGTGGTCTTCCGTCTAAGGACTGGTTTGATGCAGCTCTCCTTGCTACTCTATCCTGTGCAAACCTCTTCATCTCTTAGTAACTGCTGCAACCTACATCCTTCGGAATCTGCTTAGTGTTGTGGATTGGCAGGAGAGCCGAAAGGCACGCGTTTAACCTCACGCAGGCTGGCGTGAGGTCTGGAACAGGACAAGGAATTTAGACTTCAGAAAAAAGGAGGTAACTGGTGGAATACTTAACTTTAGTCCATTAATGTTGAACGTAGCTCTTGTCTGTACATTATTTACAATATCAATAGTAACTGAACATGGCGTCTTGCTAGGTCGTAGCAAATGACGTAGCTGAAGGCTATGCTAACTATCATCTCGGCAAATGAGAGCGTATTTTGTCAGTGAACCATCGCCAGCAGAGTCGGTTGTACAACGGGGGAGTGCTAGGAAGTCTCCCTAGATCTGCCGTGTGGCGGCGCTCGGTCTGCAATCTCTGATAGTGGCGACACGCGGGTCCGACGTATACTAACGGACCGCGGCCGACTTAAAGGCTACCACCTAGCAAGTGTGGTGTCTGGCGGTGACACCACACTTAGTGTATTCATCTCTTGGCCTCCCTCTACGATTTTTACCCTCCCCGCTCCCTCCAATACTAAACTTGTGATCCCTTGATGCCTCAGAATGTGTTCTGCCGACCGATCCCTTCTCCTAGTCAAGTTGTGCCACAAATTCCTCTTCTCCCCAATTCTATTTAGTATCTCCTCTTTAGTCACGTGATCACCTATCTAATCTTCAGCATTCTTCAGTAGCACCAAATTTCAAAATTTGTAATTACCTTCTTCTCTAAAGTGTTTACCGTCCATGTTTCACTTCCATACATGGCTACATTCCATCAATACTTTCAGGAAAGACTTCCTGACACTTAAACCTATACTCGATGTTAACAAATTACTTTTCCTCAGAAACGCTTCCCTTGCCATCGCCAGTGTACATTTCATATCCTTTCTACTTCGACCATCATCAGGTACTTGGCTCCACAAATAGCAAAACTCATCTACTACTTTAAGTGTATCATTTACTGACGTTATTCCCCAGCATAACCTGATTTAATTCGACTGCATTCCATTATCTTCGTTTTGCTTTTGTTCACGTTCATCTTATATCCTCCTTTCCAGACGTTTCATTACGTTCAACTGTTCTTCCAAGTCGTTTTCCGTCTTTGACTGAATTACGAGGTCAACGTCAAGCCTCAAGGTTTTTATTTCTTCTCCCTGGATAGCAATACCTACTCCTAATTTTCCTTTTGTTTCTTATACTGCTTGCTCAATATACAGATTGAATGGCGTCGGGGATAGGCTACAGCCCTGTCTCACTCCCTTCGCAACCACTGCTTCCCTTTCGTGCCCCTCGAATCCTATAACTAGCGTCTGGTTTCTGTACAAATTGTAAATAGCCTTTCGATTCCTGTGTTGTATCCATTCCACCTTCAGAATTTGAATGAGAGTGTCCCGGTCAACATTGTCAAAAGCTTTCTCTAAGTCTACAAATGCTAGATACGTAGGTATGCCTTTACTTAACCTACCTTCTAAGACAAGTCGTAGGGCCAGCATTGCCTCGCGCGGTTCTACATTTGTACCTTCTCTGAGGTCGTCCGCACCAGTTTTTCTATTCGTCTGTAAGAAATTCATGTCAATATATTCATGTTAGTATTGGGCAACCATGACTTATTAAACTGATAGTTCGGTAATTTCCACACGTGAGAGCCCCTGCGTTCTTTGAAATTGGTATTATTAAATTCTTCTTGACGGCTGAGGGCATTTCGTCTGTCTCATACATCTGCTCACAACATGGAAGAGTTTTGTCATGGCTGGTTATTCCACAGCTAATAGTACTTCTAACGGAATGTTGTCTACTCCCTGGGCCTTGTTTCGACTTAGATCTTTCAGTGCTACGTCGAATTCTTCACGCAGTATCATACCTCCTATTTCAACTTCACCTACGTCCTCTTCCATTTCCTTAATATCGCTCTCAAATACATCCCATTGTACAGAACCTCTTTATGCTCCTTTTCTGCTTTCCCTTATTTGCTTAGGACTGGTTTTCCATTTCAGCTCTTGATATTCATACGGGTGGTTCTCTTTTTTCCAAAGGTCTCTTTAATTTTCATGTAGGCGGCATCTATCTTAACTCTAGTGATATATGATTCTACATGCTTACGTCTGTCCTCTAGCCATTCCCGCTTAACTGTTTTGCACTTCCTGTAGATCTCATTTTTATATTTTCTCCTTTCATTAATTAAATTCAATTTCTCTTTTGTTACCCGAGGATTTCTACTAGCCCTCATCAACTACTTGATACTCTGCTGTCTTCACAGTTTCATCTCTCAAAGCTACCCATTCTTCTTCTACTGTATTCTTTTCCACTCTTGTTCTCACTTGTTCCTTAATACTCTCTTTGAAACTCTCCACAACCTATGATTCTTTCAGTTTATCCGGGTCCCATCTCCTTTAATTCCTACCTTTATGCCGTTTCTTCATCTTTAATCTACAATTCATAACCAAGAAATTGTCGTAAGAGTCCACATCTGCACCTGGTAATGTTTTACAATTTAAAATCTGGTTCTTAAATCTCTGTCTTACCACAAGAATCGATCTGAAACCTTTCGGTGTCTCCAGGTCTCTTCCACGTATACAATCTTCTTTCACGATTCTTAAACCAAATATTAGGGATGATTAAGCTATATTCTGCGCAAACTTCTAGCAGATTGCTTCCTCTTTTATTCCTTACCCACATTCCACATTCACTTACTACTTTTCCTTCTCTTCCTTTCCCTACTACCGAGTTCCAGTCACCCATGACTATTACATTTTCGTCTCCCTTAACTGTCTGAACAATTTTTTTATCTCATCGTACATTTCTTCAATCTCCTCACTAGCCACAGCTAGTCGGCATATAAACTTGCACTACTGTGGTAGGCATGGGCTTCGTGTATATCTTGGCTGCAACAATGCGTTCACTGTGCTGTTCGTAGTAGCTTATCCCCGTTCCTTTTTTTTAATTGATTATTAAACCTACTCCTGCATTACCCCTATTCGATTTTTTATTTATAACTTCTTATTTACCTGACCAGAAGTCCTTTATCTCTTGCTAGCGAACTTCATTAATTCCCACTATATCTAACTTCAACCTATCCATTTCCCTTTTTAAATTTTCTAACCTACCTGCCCGATTAAGGGATCTGACATTCCACGCTCCGATCCCGAACGTCAGTTTTGTTTCTCCTGATAACGACGTCTCCCTGAGTATTTCCCGTCCGGTGGTTCAAATTGGGGACTATTTTACCTCCGGAATATTTTACCCAAGGGGAACCAATCATAATTTAACCATACAGTAAAGCTGCATGTCCTCGGGAAAAATTACGGCTGCAATTTCCCTCTGCTTTCAGCTGTTTGCAGTACCAACACAGCAAAGCCATTTTGGTTGACGTTACAAGGTCAGATCAGTCAGTTATCCAGACTGTTGACCCTGCAACTACTGAAAAGGCTGCTTCCCCTCTTCAGGAACCACACGTTTGTCTGACCTCTCAATAGATACCCCTCCGTTGTGGATGCACCTGCGTTAAGGCTATCTGCATCGCTGAGGGATGCAAGCCTTACCCCCAACGGCAAGATCCATGCTTCATGGGGAAGAAAAAAAAATCTTAAATCTGTCGAAACATCAGTCAGGGGTTCCAGTAAACCTTTATCTGCAACTAGTTGACTGACTTTTTCTACCTAGGAATTAATTTTAGCGATTCCGTGCTGTCAGGCATTGATGACACACAAGTAATGACGGAAGAAGTGGCGAACTGTTTGACCCTAGGACAAAATGTCTTGCTGTTGTCACTAATGGCAACATAGACGGAAGAGGTAAATGCCATTGTACAACCCGAAATACATAAGTGGAATTAGGCCGTGAAGTTTAATATTTCTCCTGAATCGCTGAGATCAAATGCGGCAGCGAAACGAAACTTTCCATTGTACAACCCGAAATACATAAGTGGAATTAGGCCGTGAAGTTTAATATTTCTCCTGAATCGCTGAGATCAAATGCGGCAGCGAAACGAAACTTTGGTGAACATTTTACGTAATGTAAGTTGTAATTGGGCCACCAGCTGGCGACATAATTGAAAAAAAATGTTATCTAGGTGGAATCTGATGTGGCAGCGATACACAATAATTACGACCAACGCCACATACAATCAGTATCAAAAATCTCGAATGTGCTGGAAGAGAATCAAACTGGTTGTCGCACCTTCACGGGAGCGGTAGAGTTAAGGGAAGCAGAGAATGAATGGAAAGATGATCAGCGTTAGTAATAACGTAATCCTGGAACAACGAAATTATTTTGTTGAGCATACAACGCAGATAAATCACGTCCTGTCCGCAGAGCGAACTGAGCGCGAATCGTTCCAAAGGAAACAGGGTGCACATACAAAACTGCGGGTGCGCAACTGATTAAAATGAACAAGCAGTCTGGAAGTTATCAAGAAGGGATGTGCAAGCTTCGTCTGGTAATTCAAGAAAATGCGTCGTTTATTCGCTGTAGAAAATTTAATTACTTCAATACACACGCAAATGTGCACCCAAAGTTGTTCATTCAGGAATTCCTGGATGTGTTGCCTTTATCCTTGTCAGAGCAAGAACAAATTTCTTTCATGGTTGGACATCTGCTACGGGACGCCGCCTGACGGGCGAACGAGATGTGTAGTACTTGTAACGACCTATAGGAATTTATGTGGAAATTTTTAAATGAGTACCGATCCGCGGAAATTTAAAGGGAGTTGCTTGTGGGTTTCTGGGGCGGTAGCAAATATGAAGCAAACCGTGGGACTATGAACGAGTTCTGGGAATTTTGGTGGGAGAGAAGAAAATATCTTGACTCTGGTATGGCTATAGAATTGTTGGCCCGGGAATAGAACAAATTTTGAAGTTATACATCCGTTGAGAGGTGGAAGCGGCGTCTAGGGGCAGTTAAGAGAAGTATGTAAGGTTCATAGAATGGGTAGATCACTTGCATGTTAGATAGAGCGGCCAGTGAAACATGCAGCCAAGACGGAGGTTTGAAATATTTGTGGGAAAATACTGCAAAAGATAACATTCGTTTCCAGTTTCGAAAATAACTGGGGATACAACTGTTTAAGTTTGTTTCTAAAATGTATGACTTTTCAAAATGATTCAAATGGCTCTGAGCACCATGCGACGTAACTTCTGAGGTCATCAGTTGCCTAGAACTTAGAACTACTTAAACGTAACTAACCTAAGGACATCACACACATCCATGCCCGAGGCACGATTCGAACCTGCGACCGTAGCGGCAGCTCGGCTCCAGACTGTAGCGCCTAGAACCGCACGGCCAGCCTCTAGAACCGCACGGCCACTCCTGCCGGCTGTACGATTCTAGTGACGTGTCACGTGGAAAATATCACCTTCAACGTTTAGGAATTAGCTTGAGTGGATAAATGTGAGAACTATCTCACAATCGGTTTAACAGAGATTTGTGTGAAACTTACATCATAACAAGGGACAGAGAAGTAGCATAATGAATTCTGCTTCCTTGGACGCGAAACAACATATGGCGAATGATGCAAGAAGGACGTTAAGAGCAGACGTACACAGGCAGAGATGGCATCCCTGGTCCAAACCAACCTGCGCTGATATCAAACATTGACCTTAATTTCAGGAGGAAATTTCTGAGGATGTACGTTTGCAACACAACATTGTATGAGAGGGGATCATGGGAACTGGGAAAACCAGATATGAAGAGAATCAAAGTGCTTGAGACTCAGTGCCATAGAAAGATAATGAAAATTATGTGGGCTGATAAGATGTGCAACAGGTAGTTCCTCCTCGAGAAAGGGGGAGTATATGTAGTAAACGAAGGGATATGTTTTAGTCAATAGTCGCAATTTATTATTATCCCTTCTGAATACGGGTTTCAGTACACAATATCATCCTCAGGCCATTCTATGATCAAAAACGTAGAGTACATAGTTATACAACGAGGTGAAAAATGTCATGGGACACATCATAATACCGTGCCGAACCTCCTTTTGCCCGGGATAGTGCAAAAACTCGACGTGGCATGGACAAGCCGTTAGAAGTCCTTTGCAGAAATTTTGAGTCATTATGCCTCTATAGCCCTCCATAATTGCGATAGTGTTGCTGGTGTAGGATTTTGTGCACGAACTGACCTCTCAACTATGTCCTTCGAATGTTCGTTCATGTCGTGTGATCTGGGTGGCCAAATGATGAGCTGGAATTATTCAGAAATTTCTTCAAATACAGGGAATAGTAGTGTTCCGATCACATGGCACACTGTCATCCATAAAAATCCCATCATTTTTGGGAGTATGACGTCCATGAATGGCTGCAAATGGTCTCCATTTACACTCACTGATCAGTTCAACTGACTCAGAGGATCCAGCCTATTCGATGTAAACACAGCCCACACCGTTACGGAACCATCACCAGCTTGCACCGTGCCTTGTTGATAACTTGTGTCCACGGTTTCTGGGTTTCTGCGCCGCACTGGAATCTTACCATCGGTTCCTACCAATTAAATTGGGACTCATCTAACCAGACCACCGTATTCCAGAAGTCTAGCGTCCAACCTATACGATCACAAATATAGGACAGGTGCTGCGGGTGATATCGTTGCTGTTAGCAAAGGCACTCTTGTCAGTCGACAACTTCGATAGCTATTAACGCCAAATTTCGTCGCACTGTCCTAACGCGTGCGTTCCACTTTCATTTCTATGGTTATTTCATGCATAGTTGCTTGTGTGTTAGCACTGAAAATTCCACGCAAACGCCGTTGCTCTCGGTGGTTAAGCGAAGGCCGTCGGCCACCGCGGTGTCAGAGATTTGGTATTCCCAGCAAAAGCTTGACACTGTGGCTCTCGGAATACTGGATTCCCTAACGATTTCCGAAATTTAATGCCCCATGAGTTTAGCTCCAGCTACCATTCCGCGTTCAGTGTCTGTTAATTTCCGTCGTGCGGCCATAATCACGTCGGAAACCATTTCACATGAATGACATGGGTACAAATGACAGCTTCGCCACTGTACTGCCCTTTTATACATTGTGTATACGATACTACCATCAGTTGTATACGAGTATATGGTTATTCAAGACTTTTGCCACCTGAGTATAATAATAATGCAAGAAAAATTTACGAAATATTCTTTTTTCTATGATAGAAAACATATTGCACAGAACACAACCTGAAAATGTGTAGGCATCGGCTATCCGTAGAATGACGTCGTCACAGTTTCTTCCAAAGTAGGTGTATCAGACGCTAAAAGTGATGATCCAAATGGACCTAACTCTGGCCAGCAATGATAAGAGGAACCGTTAAGAACAAAGTTAAAATTTTTTCGTTAAGAAAAGAGAAGTGCAGTGTAAGGGACATCTAAAAAAAAAAAAATTCCACAAGTTATCGAAAGTAAAAGACACAGTATAAAACAAGGAATGAAACATATGTAATAAACAAGAAAAAGAAGGGCGGAATGGTAATGCATGTGTTGAGACTTCAGATAATAGCTTCTTTCATAATAGAGAGAGCTGCAGAAGGTAAAAAATGTAGGGAAAGAAAGAGATTGGACTCCATCCATCATGTGACAGAAGACGTTTGGTGTTAGATGATACTAGTGGCGAGGGCGGCAGACGACAGAAAAATATTCTCCGTCATTTCTACCGACGACGAATTAAATTTTCTTACAACTATTTTCAAGAATCTCGTACAATTAGTTTAGGTTGTAGCTCCAGATGAATACTATTAATTATTTTCTGTTGTAACTTTTGAAGAAGAGGAAGAATAAGAAAAAGAATTGGTTCTGATTCTTTGGACAGAGGTATTCTTGTGTGGTCTTAATGCAGTCACTGTAGTACGAACTATAACTTGTCGCTCTTGGTACTATTTGGGATTAAAACACTAAGGACCGGGGTTCACTCTTTCGATTTACTTTATTCCTTTCGCATCCTTATCAAAACTGTGTTACACGGCTCTTTGACAGTTACATAGACACATTCGTTATACATACATCTCGCGCACACCCACAATCCCTCCCCTCCAACCTCATCCTCTCAATAAACACACACAATACATTCGGGATTATGTTGGATGTACTCCAGTCTCTATCTTTTCCTACAGTTTTTACCCTCTACAGCTCCCTCTATTTCCAAACAAATTATTACCAGGTAGAGTGGCCAATTTTATCCCGAGAAACAAATTAAAATAATTCCAGCCAGCACATTCAATCGTGGTTTTCTGGAGATTTATCTTGGTCTTACGACGAACTGCAGATCTTATAATTACCTTCCACTTATTTCCAAGTGGGTAGCAATTGGCTCTGAGCAGTATGGGACTTATCTTCTGAAGTCATCAGTCCCCTAGAACTTAGAACTACTTAAACCTAACTAACCTAAGGACATCACACACATCCATGCCCGAGGCAGGATTCGAGCCTGCGACCGTAGCGGTCGCGCGGTTCCAGACTGTAGCGTCCAGAACCGCTCCGCCACCCCGGCCGCCAAATGGGTACTCCTCTACACTTTTACTGCGAACTCGCCTACTGTTTAAATGCGCAGAATCAAGACTCTGTAATAAGAGGGATTCTGAATAGCTCTCTCTACGCGTTGGAGTAGGAGAAACAGATAGAAAGAAAAATTGTGCAGACACTTCATACACAGGATAGAGATAAGTTGAAGAGGACTGGTTAAGCTCATTTCCTAACACCTTATTATACTAAAACTTCGGATATCAATCCTGTTGCTTGACCACACACGTTGGTTCACTAGACCAAAATGTGGGAATAGCCAGTCTGACATTAAACGATCAAATGAGAGATTTATTTAAAAGAGCTCCGACTTTGTACTCGGTACGCATTTTTCAGTGCACCGCATCCAGAAGTATAATTGCCGTATATGTAAGCACCTCTGCAGTCTCTGTCAAATACTGCTGTTTGATTTCAGTGACAGTAAAGAGTTCAGGGACCGTCATGTCTGGTTTCAAAAATGGTTCAGATGGCTCTGAGCACTATGGGACTTAACTTCTGTGGTCATCAGTCCTCTAGAACTTAGAACTACTTAAACCTAAGGACATTACACACACCCATGCCCGAGGCAGGATTCGAACCTGTGACCGTCGCGGTCGCGCGGTTCCAGACTGTAGCGCCTAGAACCGCTCGGCCACCCCGGCCGGCATGTCTGGTTTCTTTTAATGATATGTATTACCACCTTATGTCTCACAATGGGGTCATTCCCTTGCGATTTGTTTTCCTGGGGTTCAATTACCAGGCACACAATTCGAAGAAGATATGCGTTCCAGGAATGTGAGTTAATTTCAGAAATTTCTGTTGTCCACCAGACAGCGTATCTATTACTAAGCGCGAGCGGAGGAAACTGCATTCCGAATGTATAGTAAGGGATTCTGGGAAGCGGCCTGCAAATACTACTGAAAGGCAATGTCAACCGCATTCCCACTTCTCCGAACGCGGAACCTCATCAACTATTTGCAGCCCTGTGGGCCCGTATCGGTTGAAAGATGAAGAGGAGGGCAATAGACGGGTGCTATTATTTCATCAAACGAGCTTCTTGAGAGAAGTAAAGGCATCATGCATGCAGGGTCTGGGATTTGTGGTTACTGCTATCGTTCTCAGGAAGTGAGAACTTGAAAGGGGCAGAGAGAAAGAGAAACTCTTAGCTCCATCAGATAAATTTTGTGACAGCAGCAAATTATCCAGCCCGATGATGAAAGATCAGCAAATTATCCGGCCCGATGATGAAAGATATCAGGGACAGTTTGAAATTGAGCACAAATTTTCAAAAAATATCCATTTCGAAGCCCTTGTATCTATTTTTGTTGTTGTAAGGTGATCTAATCGCCTTTATTTACCTGCCCACAGGCTTAGGTAAGTCAGTTGTTTTAAGACAGTTTATCGATATCATCGCAGGCATATTGCATGTATCTTCGTACAGAGATGTGGAAGCCCTTTGGGAAGCCATAGAGTACAAATTTCTCTGGAGTGAGAATTGCTTTCGCGGATGTTTCAACATTAATCTGCGATTTTCACATGATCTCTGCATTTCGCTGTTACCATTAGCTTTCTGCCGAGTACGAAACGTTAATATTACATGTTTTAGCTAAATCGTACAGTTTCTTTATTTGTAATACCAGTAAAGAATTACTGTTCTTACAAATAGGGGTAATGCAGGAGTAGGTTTAATAATGAATAAAGAAATAGGATTGCGGTAAGCTACTACAAACAGCATAGTGAACGCATTATTGTGGCCAAGATAGACACGAAGCCCACGCCTACTACAGTAGTACAAGTTTATATGCCAACTAGCTCTGTAGATGATGAAGAAATTGATGAAATGTATGATGAGATAAAAGAAATTATTCGGGTGGTGAAGGGAAGCGAAAATTTAATAGTCATGGGTGACTGGAATTCGGAAGTAGAAAAATGGAGAGAAGGAAACATAGTAGGTGAATATGGATTCAGGATAAGAAATGAAAGAGTAAGCAGTCTGGTAGAATTTTGCACAGAGCATAACTAAATCATAGCTAACACATGGTTCAAGAATCATAAAAGACGGTTGTGTACATGGAAGAATCCTGGAGATACTAGAAGGTATCAGATAGATTATATAATGGTAAGAAAGGGATTTAGGAACCAGGTTTTAAATTGTAAGACATTTCCAGGGACTCTGACGACAATCTAATGGTTATGAACTGTAGATTAAAACTGAAGAAACTGCAAAAAGGTGGGAATTTAAGGAGATGGGACCAGAGGTTGTAGAGAGTTTCAGGGAGAGCATAAGGGAACAATTGACAGGAATGGGGGAAAGAAACACAGTAGAAGAAGAATTGGTAGCTCTGAGGGATGAAGTAGTGAAGGCAGCAGATGATCAAGTAGGTAAAAAGACGAGAGCTAGTAGAAATCCTTGGGTAACAGGAGAAATATTGAATTTAATTGATGAAAGGAGGAAATATAAAAATGCAGTAAAAGAAGCAGGCAAAAACGAATACAAACGTCTCAAAAATGAGTTCGACAGGAAGTGCAAAAAGGCTAAGCAGGCATGACTAATGTAAGAATGTAGAGGCTAATCTCACGAGGGGTAAGATAAATACTGCCTACAGGAAAATTAAAGAGACCTTTGGAGAGAAGAGAACCACCTGTATGAATAACAAGAGCTCAGATGGCAACCCAGTTCTAAGCAAAGAAGGGAAAGCAGAATGGTGGAAGGAGTATATAGAGGGTCTATACAGAGGCGATGTTCTTGAGGACAATATAATGTAAATGGAAGAGGAGGTAGATGAAGATGAAATGGGAGATATGATACTGAGTGAAGAGTTTGACAGAGCAGTGAAAGACCTGAGTCGAAACAAGGCCCCGGGAGTAGACAACATTCCATTAGAACTACTGACGGCCTTGCGAAAGCCACTCATGACTAAACTCTACCATCAGGTGAGCGAGATGTATGAGACAGGCAAAATTCCCTCAGACTTCAACAAGAATATAATAATTCCAATCCCAAAGAAATCAGATGTTGACAGATGTGAAAATTACCGAACTATCAGTTTAATGAGTCACAGCTGCAAAATACTAACGCGAAATCTTTACAGACGAATGGAAAAACTGGTAGAAGCCGACCTCGAGGAAGATCAGTTTGGATTCCGTAGTAAGATTGGAACACGTGAGGCAATTCTGACCTTACGACTTATCTTAGAAGAAAGATTAAGGAAAGGCAAACCTACGTTTCTAGCATTTGAACGCTTACAGAAAGCCTTTGACAATGTTGACTGGAATACTCTCTTTCAAATTCTAAAGGTGGCAGGGGTACAATACAGGGAGCGAAAGGCTATTTACAATTAGCACAGAAACCAGATGGCAGTTATAAGAGTCGAGGGACATGAAAGTGAAGCAGTGGTTGAAAAGGGAGTGAGACAGGGTTGCAAACTCTCCCCGATGTTATTCAATCTGTATATTGAACTAGCAGTAAAGGAAACAAAAGAACAATTCGGAGTAGGTATTAAAATCCTTGGAGAAGAAATAAAAATTTTGAGGTTCGCCGATGACATTGTAATTCTGTCAGAGACAGCAAAGGACTTGGAAGAGCAGTTGAACGGAATAAACAGTGTCTTGAAAGGAGGATATAAGATGTACATCAACAAAAGCAAAACGAGGATTATGGAATGTAGTCGAATTAAGTCGGATGATGCTGAGGGAATTAGATAAGGAAATGAGACTCTTAAAGTAGTAAAGGTGTGTTGCTATTTGGGGAACAAAATAACTGATGATGGTCGAAGTAGAGAGGCTATAAAATGTAGGCTGGCAATGGCAAGGAAAGCGTTTCTGAAGAAGAGAAATTTGTTAACATCGAGTATACATTTAAGTGTCAGGAAGTCGTTTCTGAAAGTATTTGTATGGAGTGTAGCCATGTATGGAAGTGAAACATGTACGGCAAATAGTTTGGACAAGAAGAGAATAGAAGCTTTCGAAACGTGGTGCTACAGAAGAATGCTGAAGATTAGATGGGTAGATCACTTAGCTAATGTGGATGTATTGAATGGAATTGGGGAGAAGAGGAGTTTGTGGCACAACTTGACAAGAAGAAAGGACTGGTTGGTAGGACATGTTCTGAGGTATCAAGGGATCACCAATTTAGCACTGGAGGGCAGCGTGGAGGGTAAAAATCGTGGAGGGAGACCAAGAGATGAATACACTAAGCAGATTCAAAAGGATGTAGGTTGCAGTAAATACTGGGAGATGAATAAGCTTGCACAGGATAGAGTAGCATGGAGAGCTTCATCAAACCAGTCTCAGGACTGAAGACTACAACAACAACAACAACAACTACAGATCAATAGAGATTGACGTGGAAGGAGAAAAAGTTTGTTGTATGATTACGTTGGTGTATTGTGCTGCTTATACTGAATCGAATAACTGTTTTAAATGTGATGTTATATGTGTAAAATGGGTACTACTTTTTAGCAAAGTCTTTGTCATTTGTAGTCGTCCTTTCTAATAGTCAATTCCAAGTTCGTGTTCGCACACATAACAGGCAATGAAAATCTGCATATAAAAAGGTCAATTTATTTTGACAGTGGAAATCAAAGGCTGTGTGGGAGTGAGACTTTTTCTCTCTTGATCCATTTTTGATAACTCACACCTGCATTATGTAAGGTCAGTGAGGTTGATTTACACCTGAATTAAATTATCATATTGTACTCCGTAACATGGAGACCCGTTTTTGTATTTTATTGAGAAAGAAAACATTTGTGACTTATTTCATCATTATCTGGAAGGGTGAAGGGACGTTGCCACTGTGAAAAGTAGTGCAGAAAACTGAAAGAAACTAATAACTAAAATTTGTGCCAGTAGCTAAGTGAAATGAAAATCTGGGAAGTATTTGTAGGTGGATAATATGAAATGCTGGATTACGCAAAATTTCAGAACGTATCTGAAATATATTTTCTGCGCGATCCTGGTATAGCAGACTTATTTTTTTATTTTTATAAAAATGCTGGCATCTTCTGACCTAAGGTATATATTCTGCTTAGGAAGTAAATCAGTAACAAATGAACATATTGAATATGTATCGTAATAATTGGGAACAGAAATAAGGCAGACAAAACGAGAGCAACAGAACACAATGTAATCGCAGTACTTCTTGTCCTCAGGATTTGATTATTACGCATAAAATATTAGTATTTAATATGCCAGCTAACGCTTTCATATGTCTCATATTCTCCAATTCTCTTGATGCTATTGCATGACTCAACAGATAACACTGACGGGGTAAAAAATGTTTTAGAAGAAGTTAATGGATGGCAGTATGATAGTGGACACCTCGAAATATTTGCTGTGCTGACAGATTGAACAGCAGCGACGCCCAAGCTGCATCTTAGACTGGAGGGTCCAAATTTAGTTATGAGTTGCCGAAGACAACGAATGTGACTCTAAAATAATGGTTGTGGTAACGCAATGATCTGTAATTTATCCTGATGTTTAACTAAAATGGGAAGGTAAATCCAAAAAGGTCGTATAATATAATGCAAAAGTCTACGAAGGGTATTTTGGTGCTTTCTATGTATGAATAATGAACATGAACTACGAGAAATGCATAGTCACCCTGCTATTTAACTTTTGCTGACTACTGTATTAGAAATTAATACTTAGGGCACATTTATCCATCTGTTTGAATTTTTCACTTGTTACTTATTCCGTAACGTTGGGAGAGCGTTCCACGGGATATTTTCAAAGCCAGTGGATTACTATGAAGTCGATTTGGAATGTTACCAAGGCCAAAATTGATTGATTTGATAATATGATAGAAATGCCTCGTTGAACCAAAATATAGACGTTAAAATTCCACGTCAAAGTCATAAATAATGAAGATTTGCTATCTTGACGTAGTACTTTGATCCATACATGTTTTAAATCAACGGATCGCCTGTTTTTTCAGTGGCAACGTCAAAGAATAGCAGACAGTTTCTGCTCGTGAAATCTCTGAGTTCAATTTGGGTGGCTGCGGCGAAATCGCGACGATTCGATGAGTGTCACTCCAAACATCATCATGTAGCGAGTGTCACAGAAATAAGAAAAAAGGTACGTGCATCTGACCTGTGACACTTACCGCAAAAGAACGATGTGAGCCTACATTTTGCTCTTCAGAAATAAGTCTGTTCCTTTCTAGGTATGAAATGCAAATAGTTATACCAAATCCTCGGCACTTATGAAGGGACAGTGTCTGCACTAGTGATTGAATGAAATTAGAGATGTACAGGGCACTTTACGGATAAACTCAAGCAGTCCTGAGAGCATGAGACGAGGGTAGCAATGTATGCCGACAACAGGAAACCTGAATGCTCATTTATAAATATTTCTGCTTTATGCTGGCAATGTGAGAGACAACTCGGAAATGCACGAAGGTGGGGTTCCAGACTGGATGTTAGCAGCCACGATAATTTTCACAGGTTTGTCATCAAAGTGTTACACAGTCAGTGACGCGGATTGTTAAATATAGGCTGCAGCGATGAAGCTTCTGTATATTACTTTTCGAACGCGTAGCTGTATTCCTGTTCAACAAAGTTCTCTCTTTGAATGTATCTGTGTAAGTTGCACCACAAACCTAATGTATTGGGTGTTTCCTTAAATAAATGCACTTAATATTAGGAAGCTACAGTTCTGTTATAATTCCATCGATCCCCCGCACTCACCACGATTCCGGTTCATGGTTTAGTTTATTTTCACTTTTTTGTCTAGAATTCAGTTGTATATAAGTATTATTACAGCCATCGATAGGCATTTGCGGCACTGCGTCAATCAAAACACTGGGTAAGAAGATTTTAGAAACAGTAATTCAGGCAAGTTAGAGTCGCTGCACGTAAATTAGACAATTTGCAACTTACATCTTTCATTGAGCAGTTTTGGCATCTACGTGACCACATACAGTCAATTTTGTAGATAACTAAAGTGATGTAAAAAAGTATACAAAACAAGTAAAATATAGTTTTTACGTTATTCCTGTGTTCCTTGATCAGTCATGCACAAGACAATAATTATTAATGGTCGTTTACAAAAGTGCCGAATGAAGGGTTAAACAATGAACGTTATTGTGTCTTGGTTTGCCGCCGATGTTAATGCTGCCTTTGTTCGTGCAAGAGATACAGTCTTGCGGAATCGAATGAATGTTTTTAAATTACCTTGTGTTACGAATCTTCGTACAGTAACCTTTTAATGTTGTGTACGTCATCAGTATGAGTGGGTTGCTACCTGATCTAATACTCATCTAATAAGTAGTGAATATGTGACGCAGTGGCCATCATACTGCTATGAAATGTAACACGTGTCATTGGAAAAAGGTTAGGAGATTAGGACTCAACGTCCTATCGACAAGAAGGTAAAGTCCTTAGAATCCCTGAACCACCAAGAATGGGTCACGAATGGTTAAGAACGTACGCTGTGTACTTTTCCTAAGTAACCATAGGATTTGCCGGCAAAGCTGTTAGTATCTGAATTTTGCCAGCCTTACAACTTCGCCAATAGCTTCAAACTGTCCATCTCTCTATCCCATTCATATTTTAGTGGTATGGTTTCGGGGATGGACGGCAACTTTTTTAACTGTTACTATGACTGTCTTCAATTAGTCCAACACTCCATTTACAATTTCATCCACGGTAAACAAAGGAGGTTTAATAGTAATTCAAACTCATATAGATTCGATATGTGCAAGCGATGTTAATTTTGGATCTCACAAGAAAGCGTTACCTCCTCTGACAAACTGTACTTTCTCTTGGTATCATCAGTATGTGACCCAGATCCTGTTTGATTATTTCCTTTCATGTTCTCTTCTCCTATTCCTCCCAGGTATTCGTATGGTACATCAGATAAGCGAAGTATCCCGTTGTCAAGTAACAGTGCATTTCAACTATCTATGAAATTAATTTTCCTATACTCAGATCGTATTACTAATTATTTCGTAGGTGAGTAGCTTCCCGGTTAGGGAAGGTAAGCACGACATCAGCATGAATGGGTTTCTACCTGATAGAGTACTCGCCTAACAAGTACTTAACATGTGACTCAGTGATGAGTACACTTCCATGAAATTACGAGTACGTGTCATTGAACAAAGAAAAGGAGATCAGTACTCAACGTCTTATCGATGACGAGGTAACACTGTACCATTAAGAATGGGACAAGGATGGTAAAGAATGTTGAAACAGGTTCGTAATTATTTTAAAACACATGTAAGGAAAATGGGTGATGTAGCATTACTTCTCTGACAGTAATTGAAGTCTGATTCAGAACAAAAGGAAAACAAAAGTTTGAACTGAAAATTAATTACTCCTCCCACAAATTATAAATAATCAATTCTCAACCATTTGACTGCAAGCTGAAAATATCCTATGACGTCTCAACAACTGTTCTGCAATGCTCCTGTATGCAGCAGATAACTTACCTCGTCTTGCTGCTGCAACTGTGTGATCAGCAACATGCTAAAATATTTCAAATAAGCAGTCCTGCGATACATGCAGAGTGCAATGCATGGACTAATTGCAAAAATTATTTTACTTTTATACATAGAAAATGAATGATAAAGAGGGATTTGGTAAACTACCCTTAAAAAACCTAAAGAAAAAATGAAAGAATACAATAAAAACTTTTAATTTACTATATTCATAAAATTGAAGATTCAAATGCTGACAAGCACGTTCACGGCAGGCAGCGACCTCTCATATCGCGCAGCTTGTCTCCATCGCACCCTGCGTGTGACCACTTCCGAATCCCCTCGACAGCTATTTGTTCGCTACCACTCGCGATAATAATATCTCAGACTCAGAGTTTGTGTATGCACACAGCAGAATCATAGACGTCCAACTTTCAATGTATGCTGTGTCCTTTCCCTAAGTAAGCATCCGGCCATTCCCCTTAACCGGTTGAGAGGAACCATGTTAAATTTCAACGGCCATGTTTAAAGGAAATCTCTGATACGAAGCCTTCACTAAACGAACGGTCAAGCATCTACACCTGAAACGAAGAATATAATGATGCACGGACACTGCGCTTAAAAATTTTGCTTACGAGTACCATATTACTGTAAAAGTATGTAACGCCTATCTGAATATTTATTTACGGAATGAAATTCCGTAAATACTGGATCTATACTGGAATCATATTCATATTCGTCAAAGCATATTCATATTCGTGAAAGCATACTCGTCACAATGACAGATGATGCAAGATATCGACAAAAGAGGCTAACTCGCAGAAGAAATATGCATGGTAAACAGTAACCTTTGAATAGTCATAATTTGAAATTTCTTGTAAGGTTAAAATTGTGCACTTGATCGGAACTCGAACTTGGATATTTTGGAATTCGTGGGAAAATGCTGTAACGACTGAGGTACCCTCACGCCTTTACTTCCAGCAGCACCTGTCACAGTCGAAAGTAGGAAGGTGGAAGACAGTTACACGACGGGCAAAGTATCCGCGTTCCAGTTCCGATCCGGCGCACAGTTTTAATCTGTCAGATAGGTTGCAATCGGCGCACACTCCAGTGCAGGGTGAAAATTGGATCTGGAGTTATGTTTCGCTTTTTCACTGAATTGTGTCCGCTCGGTAATCGGTAGTAGTTGAAATGACAGTTTCAATTACATGATAATTGACAAACTCTGCAAAATTTGCAGAAAAGGAACTTGAAACTTCTTAGCGATGTAGATCACCGGTAATAGCGAAGTATTTCGCCTCCATTTCGAATTACACCTCGGGAAAGCGTGAGGGCTTGCAAAGTGTTGGCACTCACTAGGTATCACCGTGTGGAAAGAATTTGATTTAATACTTAATGCAGAATGCAGCACGCGAGCTCTAATACAATTCCGCTGTATGTACAAAGATTGGACCCTTGCGGCGGTGTTTCATGAATGATAAATTCCTTCGCTTCTCTCCAAATGAAAACATGTCTTTTGTTACTTCTAAACTAAGCTATGATTCATCCAAAAGAGAAAAGTCACCTCTTCTTTGCGTTCTAGGGTAAACGTTGTAAATTAGATATTAAACGAGTCCTGGCGTAGTGAACGGCAGATGAACGTGTTGGTAGCTGCCTCATGAAATAACCAACTTCAGCACGTTACCAGGCACAAAATGAACATTCTTTTGACTTTCGTCGTTCTACGACGAAACCTGGGCTGTTTCTGAGCGTACTGTATAACTTATTTCAGTAACGAACGACGAGCATTTAAATACATTCGACGAGCATTTAAATACATTGAAAGGGTAGGTATCACTTTTCCCCTTTCACTTTCGCCTACAGCAGGTCGTGATTTGAGCACATAATTTCATTGTATCTCGATACTGTGTTACCAAAGTGCTACAGAGAAGGAATGGACGAACTATGTTGTTTTATTTTCAGTGCACATCCCTGGCTAATCCTCAAGTGTCGCCGTTGTCTCAAAAATTATGTATTTTAGTTTTGTTTTCTTTTGTTGGTTGATTTGGTTGTTGAGTGGCTCGGAATATGTCGTCTGCTCAGGACATGGCGGACGCTTTCATAGGTGCTGCCTGTGGTGTCCCAAGTTTTCTTCCAAGGATAGCAAACCAGGAGTGAGGGGTCAAGGATGTGTATGGTTCCACAGGTGTGGTAGGAAATAATTGACAGGAAGTGCTCCCCCCCCTCCCCCCCCATCCATTCCCACCACTCGCCGGAAGCCGGACTGGTCTCTGCTGACACGCCATGTCAGCATTCGGACGCTGCACCGATGATAGCCATTGACTCTAGTATGTGCTCCGCTGATTTTGCTGACGACAAGGGTATTGTGTATAGAATATTTGAATTACACACTGGTCCCTTCCTCTTTAGGAAATATTCTGAGCAAATGTGACGGCGATTTTCTTTTATTTACTTGCGTAGGAGAATTGAGTAGGAACGACTAAATCAACAAGGCGCCCTCGTCTTATACAAACGGCGTGCTTCGAAACCTGGCTTGCTACTGATTCCTGCGTATGCTAGTCTTAGGTTGAGATTATTTGCAAGTGTGGCTTGCGTGTGTAGATAATAAGTTGAAATAATTAAGTGTAGAATTAAGCTGAGTTTACTCGTGTGTGAAATCATTTGTACGGACAAGTGCGGTATATAGTGAGTACTTTGAATTATCAATGTATGTGGAAGACCTCGTAGCAACTGACTGCACAGACAATAATTACGGAGAGAGCGTGCTTCATCCGAATCCAGTCGAGTTTCGCGAGTGCAATTTTAACTTATATTACACAGCACGTGGCTTGATTAATTAGTTTGAATTTTTATTTAGGTGGGGAAATCCATTACTGAACAGCTAATTTGCGTAAATGTATGTAGATATTGACTGGATATGTGTATGTGAAAGAAATTGCCCTGTTAGGGACTGTGAAAAGTAGCGATATTGTCACAGTGTGATTTATGGCCTGTGTAAACTGCCAAATTAGGGCATAAAAATGGTTCAAATGGCTCTGAGCACTATGGGACTTAACATCGGTGTTCATCAGTCCCCTAGAACTTAGAATTACTTAAACCTAACTAACCTAAGGACATCACACACATCCATGCCCGAGGCAGGACTCGAACCTGCGACCGTAGCAGTCGCGCGGCTCCGGACTGAGCGCCTAGAACCGCTGGACCATCGCGGCCGGCGATTTGGGCATAGCTTGCTTGAATATTTCGAGTGACCACAGTCCTGTTCTGCTATTGCTGTCTACCTTAAACTGTCGGGAATGTAGAAGACCTACGAGGGATGATATGTGCGAATGTTTAATTGAGGACACAACTTTTCCCCGTTCCTAGCACAGGAAAATATCGTGTTAGAGGTCGGCTGTTTCATGGAGAACGTGAATAAAAATATTGTTTTCCGCCAAGAGTGGTATTTGCTGGAATAACAGTCAGTATTTTACGATGTAAGTAGGAGACCAGTAGTTTTAGTAGCAAAACAAAATTAGAGAATTTCTACACCCCTCCAAGCTGGGCTTCCCCGAGCAAATAAATTTTGAAAATGTTCAAAGAACATGGAGAAACCTGTATTCTCATTTGCAAGCAGAATTTGGACCCATCTGCACCATTTTGTACCCCCATGACCACCATCCCAGATGAGGTAAAGTCATTTCAACAACCTCCTGTCATCATGGTTACGTGTGTCTAAGTTTTCATATATTTGCTGACGCTGAATGATCTTATAGATAGGCAGAACAGCAGGTCTTGTTACACCGAACCGTATCAGTTTCATTAAACTCGAGTTCTGACACATCTCGCAACGTTGTAGTGTTGATTTTCGTGGTGCATGTTACTCTCTTCAGATCACCAACAACCTGTGGAGAATGGACGACACGATCTGTTCATTTATTTTGCTCACACATAGCTTTTCCAGTTGCCAAGTACCCTATGTGTCCATGAGTGAGTGAATGTGTTTGTATCTGGAGCTCGAATGTTTCTGCTGGCAACCAGAGTTGGCATGTGTAGCACTTAACCCTTGCAAACTTAACAATTTAGGAAAGTTTAGCAGAAACGAAGGTTGAGAGGACAGTCCTAGATTGATGTTAGGATCGAGCTTTGTCGTCTTGTACAGACATAGAAACCCTTCTTCCCTCCATCTATTTTGAAAGTGGAGATATCATGCTGCAGGGGCCTCATTCTGTCAGCACCTGGGTACGTGAGAAGCCATGCTCTTGCGAGCTACCTTTTTCGGTGGAGTCATAGAAGTTTAATCACAGAAGTGTTTAATCCGTTCTAATTCAGCCTCGTTTATGATCGGAAAAGCTTCTTCATTTAATTTCATCCACTACAGTAGTTTGATGTGGACTGTTTCGTTCCAACTATAAACCACCACACCGAGATTTAAGCACTATCTGCTGTTAAGTCACGTATAAGGTGTTCAATTTTGCGTAAAGTTCAATAACATTTTCATGGGTGTATTTTGCCCCAGGTATCATGATCTCTGCCATGTCTTCATGAGCTCATAGCTGTTGAACTACGTTGTTATGTGTCTCGTAGTGTATGAAACACTGCGCCTAACAAATACTCATAGGATCAGAGAACTACCACCCGTTAACGATGCTTCTGATTTCTGAGAGAATGTCTTCGACCACGTGCTTTTGATGCAGCGATATCCACTGCCCCTTTCGTTTGTGCTCTGCTTGTCATAGTTGTGCCGCGTGAGGTGGAGGAGTGCTGTTCAAATACAAGTCCGACCATCCTGACTTAGGTTTCCATGGTTTCCCTAAACTGCTTCTGGCAAATGCGAGAATGGTTCCTTTGAAAGTGCACGGCCAATTTCCCTTATCATTCCTTGAAGCATTCATTGTGCTCTAATGACCTTGATGTCGACACGTCGTTAAATCTTAATATTCTTCCCTCTGTTCTTGCTAGTAGTGGAGGTCAGAATAATTAGTTGCACATTTCTTTTTAAAGTAGAAATGTGCGAAATCACGTGATTTTGTTCCCTACGATGGAACTCTGACGTCAGTGACCAGTGGCAGAGCTCAGTCCCGGGCATACAACCCCGCTATGATATACTGAGGGACCCGAATTAAGTAATCAGTTATGAACCTGTGCCCCTGTTAGTACCATCAAATTTGCTTTATAATTGTACTTCAAGATGTCGTTCGAAGTAAGCGAGTTTTTTCACTTGAATAAAACGTCATCTTCTGCAATAAAAGAACTCCACCAACTTCACAATTAATTTTGCTACTATCCGTACCATTACCAATCAATCTACATATTCCTTCCCAGAAAAAAAGCATGCTGTATTAAAACAGATTTTAAGAAGACAATGACACAAATGATAGAGATACAATATGATAAAGACTGTTGTGATTTTGTTGCCTTACCATCTCTGACGTGACTGTTTAAACTTACATTATCCATTGTGAAAACTCCCATATCCATTGTATCACAATATTTTGGTGATACAAGAATGCTAACCAACGAATGCGACTTAACCGGAGATGGACGAGTTCGTCAATATTTATTGAAGCAGTCACAATTTATTTCATCCTCCTTTTAAGGAGCGTATCTTCCAAAGGATTTATTCACTAATCGTAACCAATTTCTTGGACCAGTATTATGTGGCGACTCAGTTCAGGCGCTAATATTCTTAGTTTCCTATACCCTCCTCCAACGTGGCAAGCCCTGCTTTTGATCTACTCGAATCAGAGGATAATACGAGAAACAGACAGATAATTGTTAACTAACCACAATGTTTTTCAGAATTTACGCAATTCTGCTTGTCTTAGTCCAGCATAGATTATAATCATCTTTATCAACGTTTTCATAGTACATTTATTTCGTTCCTTTTCAATTAATTTTATTAGTGTTTGCTCCTCCAGGAGAGCATTTTTAATCGTAAGTTTTGATTAACGTAAATTAATACTTGGTAACGTTAGCGAGCATATTTTCAGTGTCTTGTAATAACTTGCGTGTATAAGCACATAGACATGCATATGAATATTTTTACGGTGAAAGGAATGGATAGGAAATGGGATGAGATAGAGATGGCAAGGAAATGTCTTCCAGTTGCACAGGGCATTGCGACAATGCAACGGCGGGAGTTGAAAATTTTCGCGTGACTGGGACTGGAGCGCGGATTGTTCGTTTTTCTAGAACGGTTGCCGGAACCGCCTCGGCCACCCGGACACTCTCTCGGCACAGCCAAATTCCAAACTTCTCGCTCGTCGCACCGCAACGACCCGGCTCATTAACTCCCTACTCGCAGATTTCTGATTCCTGAAGGAGTTTTGACGTCGTTTGTGCATCCTCACTCAAACTTTTTCATCAAACAGCCGTCGCGCCCATAGAATTAAAGATATGAGTGCGGCCTGTTCCGATGGACATGTCTAATAGAACAGACACCACTCATATCTGCAATTCTATGGACCCGACGGCTGTTTGATGAAACTCATGCGAGAAGCTGAAATCTGCAAGTAGGGGGCTGACGAACGGAGGTCTTTGCGGTGCGGCGAGCGAGAAGTTGTTGGGTCCAACGAAAAGCGTGTTCGGATGACCGAGGCGGTTACGGCGACCATGCAGGTTCTAGTCACAGTCCGGAACAAATTTTCAACTCCCGCTACTGTATTGTTGCAATTCCTTGGACGGCATGAAGTCATTTCCTTTATACCTCTTTCCCATCCCGTTTCCTTTCCATTCCTTCCACCTCAATTATTCATGTGTGTGCCCGATGCTTCACGCCGGACAAGTCAAGAGAACAAGACGCCACTCATATCCATAAAGTGTGTGAGGTAAAGCAGGAGCAAAGGGCATCGTTACTTGGTCGAAGACAACTGGTTTAGTTGGTGCGGAGTGTGTACAGATTACAGTTTTCGCAGACAAGGAAGTGTATTCAGCGTGCCAGTGAAGGTGTAGCCGACATTGAGGTAACGTAAGGACGTTATTGAACCCTCCACCCATTTCAGTAGAGGGCATTCTTTGCTTGCATAAAACGAGGTAGAAGATTTTATTCTTTTATCTTGTGCATTTAGATGAGAGTAGGTTAAATCCAGGTTTCCGACCTTCAGCATCCTCGGGATAAATTTTTGTGGCATAGAAAAGAAAGGAAGAAATTTTGCCATAGTTTTCAGATTTTCGCCTATTACTCGGACGTTATGCATCTTACTGCAAATAGTACCTGTACCAATACGAAAGAAAAATAAATTTTGTGTCGAATAATCTACTTAAATGTCAAAATCGGTGCAACCGTTTGGCCACAGACAGTTGTCAAAATCTGTTCATTTTTACCAGCTTGACTAAAAAGTCGACTCCAACTTCTGTAACTCATTAACGGCTACTATAAACGAAAAATATCAAGTTATCAAAGTTGTAGAGCACGGAATTTTACATTACAAACGTAGCTAGTTTTTCAATTTTGAGGTACTATCAAGCATCCATACAGTTGAAAGCCACAGTAATTTCATTTTGCTGCTTTTTTTTTAAGTCAAAATTGTTTAATGAAATGAAATTTTCATTGGGAAGAGGGCTATCTAATGAGCACATATGTATTTTCTATGTTCATTTGTATTTTTATTCAGTTTTATTTCCCCTCGCCATATCTGGTAGGAGTGGGTTGTTAAATGAAAACCAATTACATAGTAATGGCCAATTATTTCGTAAGAGTAATATAAAAAATTGTACAAACGAACAAATAGAACATAGTTCAGATGCTTCGGTTCGTTTTAAAATAAACATACAATAGCTGTGAAAGTGTGACACAGATGGAAGCACTATACATCAACATGGAACTCTAGCGGCAGTGGTGAGAGTGAGGACTCTTCCAATAATTAAATTGGTGACTTTTCATTACAGGAACAGAGTTTAATCTTTTGTTTTCTCCGTTTACGTGATGCATCCGACTGAAATAAATCGTTAGTTGAATGTGAAATTTGGTGATGGTGTCATGGATGTGTGTAATACGCGGATTGCGACCGTTCAAAGAAGGTAGAAGGCCATATGATAACAAACCAAAACAATCCTGGCTTCACACCAGCTGGTCTGATGACATGGTAAAGAGAGTGGAGAAAGTTTTGGAGGATTGTCGAATAAGTGTTGAACACATAACCTCCAAAGTCAGGATTTCCGTGGGATCTGTGCACACAATCCTACGTTAACACCTGAAAATACGAAAAATGTCCTCCATATGGGTGACAAGAAAGCTGATGGATGACCATAAGGTTGTGTGCGTGGGATGTTGCTGGGAAATGTTGACGGTTGATGATATGATGAATGATACATTCTTTTCATCCACTGTGTCAATGGAGGGGCGGTTTTAAATCTTGAATCGGTGCTAGGCAACTCCATGTTAAGCACACAGACACCCTGCCACAAAGAATTCAGGTAAAAAACGATGTATGCTATATTGTAGGACAGAAACGGCGTAGTCCTTAGTCACTGCGTTCCAAAGAGCACTACGGTTAGAAGTGCAGCCTATGAAGGTCCTCTTTAAGAACAAACTCCGGAAACACAAGTTGAAAGTGTGCTCTTTCAGCAAAAGAATGCACGAATGCACCGGACGATTGTGGCACTGCCTTCCTGTGTGGCCGAGCGGTTCAAGGCGCTTCAGTCTGGAACCGCGCGACCGCTACGGTCGCCGATTAGAACCCTGCCTCGGGCATGGATGTGTGTGATGTCCTTAGGTTAGTTAGGTTTAAGTAGTTCTAAGTTCTAGCGGACTGATGACCTTAGATGTTAAGTCCCAAGGTGCTCAGAGCCATTTGAACCATTTTTTTTATTGTGGCACTGCTGTTTCTTCGTGTCAACAGAGCTTTGAAGTGACTTCTCATTCTCCTACTGACCTGGCGTGGATCCTAGCAACTGCTGGCTGTTTCCAGTGATGAAAGACTGTCTCTGTGGTCGTACATCAACCGTCAACTCCGCTAATCCAACAGGAATTTTCCAGTAGTCAGACGAGACTGCTAGAGAAGCGTTCGCAGTAGCCGTAGACTCATGCCGACAATATTGTGAAAAATGTGTACCGATGCAGGAAAATTACGTCCAGAAGTGAAACAAGTTTTTTTATGTGTTTAGTTTGTAAGAAAACATATCAGACGTGTTATAACTCGAACCCACCTCATAATTACTCTGTATTATAACTGAAATGTATGATTTTGTTCGTAATTTACCTGCGAAACTTTCGTTAATTGCATTTAAAAATCAGAATTTCTCGTTCTTATCAGTAAAAAAAAAAACCGGACAGCCCTCTAATGGAAGGACAGCCCAGTTCATCTTTTTCTCCTGAGACACGGCATAATGAGACGATGTAATTAGAGTCGTTTCATTGATATCTTGAATACTTTTAGTGCTGATTTTCATGATGCACGTAATTTACCAACAACCTCTGGAGAAAGGACGAGCCGATAGGTTCAGTTACGTCGTTCATACACAGATTTACTAGTTCCTACGAATTTTATATGTGCTCATGAGTGAGAGTATAATGTATGCGTGTATCTGGAATTCAAATGTATCCATGTACAAGCAGAGTTACCAAGCACTGCGCACGTCCTTTTCCAACCTAACTTTGTGTGAAGGTTCAGCAAGGAAAGACGGTTGAGAGCAGAGTCAAACAAGTTCGCCCTCAACCTCTTATAAAAGATAAGCTGTTTTGTGGCAGGCATCATGTTTCTCATAATTTGGAACTGGGGCAAGTAGACATGCTCGTGAGAGGTGCCTTGTCTCAAAGACGATTCATATCATTCAGTGTAATCGTTTAGTTGCAGAATTGTTAAACCCATTGTAATTCAGCCTCGTGTATGTTAGGTAAATGCTTCGAAGTCACATACTTTGATTCTGTCAGTTAATTTAGTGCACAAGAGTCGTTTGAGGGTAACAGCATTGTTTAAACTTGAACCACAACACCGCAAACCCACAGTCGATGTCATAGGCTTTGTAATCTTAACTTTTGATAAATTGGACTGTCATTACGTCACATTGTGTGAAGTTCAATGCTTTTTTAATGAGTGATCTTTTGTGCTTGTTGTCATGATGTCTCTCAACTACGACCCCGACGCGCTCATGAAGTCATAGCTATTGAACTACTGTGTTATTCATATCGCAGTGTCTGAAATTCTTTCTCTACCAAATATCCATGGATCAGCAGGGAATTTTCTATAAACGATTTTACTGATATTTAGCTAAAATAGTATCTGCATGACTTTGTTTTGACGATACCCACCGCCCAATTCGTACACTCTCTGCTTACTATTCGTCGCTCATTTATTTATTGTACGAATTTGCGAGAACCACGTGATTTCACACCTCAATATGATGTCCGATCCGAATCTAAATTAAGTCCCGATGGTCACTGTATCCATACAGCCCCAGTATAATGTGTCAAGGTGCTCCATGTTCAGCAGTCGATTATGAACTTGTGCTCCTTCTTGTGCTATAAGTTTCGTTTGATAAATGTACTTCGAATTGTCGCTGCTAGCAGTTTCAATAAAGAGCAATCATTTACGATAAAAAAACTTCACCGACTTCTCCACTAGTTTTGGTACCATGCATATCATTACCCATTCACCCAATATAACTTTGCCCAATAGATGAATTCGTATGCAGTACCAAAACAGATTCAACGAAAGCAATGAGAAAAACGGTAGAGGTACAATGTAATAAAGAATAGTACCATTTCCGTTGCTGCTTAAACCTTATTTGACGTGCGTGTTTAGACTTACATATCCGTTGTCGAATTCATTCATTTGGCCCATATCCGTTGTTCCACTAGCCATTTAATGATGCAAGTATGCCAACCAGCAGACGCGACTTAACGGGAGGCGCACATATTTGTTAATATGATAGAAGCAATCACAATTTTTCGCAGCTCCTTATTATGCAGCGACCTTTCCAAGAAATTGTATATTATTTGTAATCAGTTTCTCGGACCCTTTTATATGGCAGCTCAGTAGGTACTAACATTCGAAACTTCCCAAGGCCTCCTTTAGACACCTCCAGTTTTACTTCAATTTTTAACTGGATGTACACGTAATCTGCTGCTTAAGATGAAGATTCCATCGAGCTATGTTCGTATATGTGACGGTAAGCTAAAACTAGGAGTCTTATGATAATACACTGCCAGAAGCAAATTAGTACACCCTCTTAGAGGGTTCCAGCTCACTCAAGATGTATTTTTGAAACACTGTGTGTGGGGTACTCGAAATGAGTACATTTACAGATCAATAGCACAAGTAGTTCTGTGGTAGTGGGTATCACTCCACGCTAAAGCACCCGTATTAGTAGATGGTGTAGCCTCCCTGGGCGGCAACGCGGATTCTGACTCTGACATCCAGTCGATTGTGGAGATGGCGAGTACTATCCTGGGATACGTTATGCCACACCCGCTCGATCTGTTCACGTAGTTCTGTAAGATTGTAGGTAGACGAGTCGCATGAGCCTGTTCTCGTCCCTGACGCCCCATAGGTGCTCACTGGAGACAAGTACGGAGACCGTGCTAGCCAGGGAAGTTGCTGCACATCTATCAGAGTACGTTGAGTTTAAAGGGCAGTGTGTGGGCGAGCATTAGCCTTTTGGAAGAACACATCACCTTCCTGTAGCAAGAACGGCAAAAGAACGGGTCTAACAACATTCTGCATTTACCGAGCGCTGGTTAGCGTCCCCTCCAGAAACACCAAAGGTGAACGAAGGTTGTAGCTTATCACACCACAGACTGTAAGGCCTGGGATAGGGCCAGTGTGATTTGGACGAATGCCCTCTACGAGACAGCACTCACCGTGTCTGTGTTGTACGTGCAGACAAAAAAATGGCTCCGAGCACTATGGGACTTAACTTCTGAGGTCAACATGTCCCCTAGAACTTAGAGCTGCTTAAACCTAACTAACCTAAGGCCATCACACACACCCATGCAGCTTTCGTCGCTGCAGACTAGGGCGCACTATTTCATCTTCCAAATGATCCTCTATGGAATCAGTCAAGTTGTGCACGCCGATGCTGTGGCTGAGTGGAAGATGGGCTAGAGGTATGCAGACAGTATTCTCACTGCTAACACCCTGTTTGCCACAATTCGTGTTGGTACGCCTAGGCTCACACGCCATCTGTGCTGTGGTTATCTGTATGATCTGCCACTGCTGACCTTATAATAAGGCGATCATGGCGGGGGTCTGAGCTGTGTAGACGTCCAGAAACGAGTCTATGGATGTGAGAATGCTGACGTGGCCACTGACACTAACATCGTTGCACAGCTGACACAGCACGTCCAAATTGTGTGGCAGTTCTCCGAAAGGACCATCCCGTCACTCGGAAGGCAACAATTTGACCCCTTTCAAAGCTCTTTCAGTTGGGTGTAGCGAACATGAGTGCATTTCCGTGCATGGTTGCCTTCTTGCTCAACACGTTTGTACCACACTGAGCCTTCCGGTTGTGAGCATTCGCTATTAGAGACATAGAGTGTGTATCTATACCACTGCGCTGTTTCCTGACGATTTTGTAACCATTATAAGCATATCTTTTATCCCCTAGATGGCGTTTGCCGTCAGCGGCTAAAAAACGGCTTCCTCTTTCTAGATCCACTAATGTTTTTCCGACAGTATATGTTATTGTCTCATTTGTCTTATCACTAAGAGATACGACACGAGCTAAATCTGTACTAATATAATTAAATTGCCTGCCCTCTATTGCAATTGCTTGTTACGTGTAAATCTTGTACAGTCAGAAATCTCCATCCACACTTTCCCCCCTCGCAGCACTCCGCTTCATAGTCAGTGCGCTTTAAGCTACTTCCACAGGCAGCCATGTTCTAAATCTCCTTAGTGTTAGGGAACACAATCCCGGGAATTTTCCCTCGGCAGCCATCTACGGGCTCCACAGATCGGTGTCCACGACGACCCATAAAAGGCACATTTCACTTCAAGCCTGCTGGCGCTGTGCGCGCTTGCTGTGTAGAGTTGTTGCAGTGGTCAACATCCTTATTTCCTGCCACCGTCTCACTTCGTTGTCATCAACTGCGTCATGTTGCAGGAACACATGAAAAAGTAATTTTGAGGTCGATGAAGACAGCTCGTTAAGTGTCGGGATCGTCCAGCTGCAATCGCTTTTTTAACGCTCGTGCATCATTTTTATCTTAAATTATGTCTTGATGACATTGGATCCAGCGTGCTGTCCCAGCTTTTGAAGCTCTCTCTCTCTCTCTCATTCTCTCTCTCATTCTCTCTCTCTCTCTCTCATTCTCTCTCTCATTCTCTCTCTCTCTCTCTCATTCTCTCTCTCTCTCTCTCAGTATGCTGGCGTCAAAATAGGTTACTCTTACGTTTTGGCTTGTAAGACACAATACTGTCCTTCATACGAGCCCTTTAGTGAATAGAGGTTAAATCCTTTTATCGTCCGTAGCTCTTTAACTCGTTGTACCTGCGCTTGGCGCGTTAACACGACAGGAAAATGCTCTTGGCTTGCTTTCCGCTACCTTGTCTTCAGCACACTCTCATGAACTTACTACAAGTAGTGAACGTCTTGGTTCTCCGACCGGTGTAATGAAGTGTAAGAGGAGGCACTTACTTCTTACAAAGGACACCATAATTCTTCAATCTGTCAGACCGTTCGTCGTTGTAGGAGGTTGTAAGTCGAGATACTGACTGATTTTATCGTATGACGTGGTTGGATGTAAGACTCGAAAAGTAAGTTCAACCGATTAATTATATATGTTTGTGTTTCCTTAGCTCACTATCGCCCCTTTCCTTAGGTCAGTTTGACACTTATGTGTCACGTGTACCTGTAGAGTGTATGTGACAGTAATCGGCGTGTGTAGTGAGGCAACGGGTTAGTATTGTGAGCCGGCCGCGGTGGCCGAGCGGTTCTAGGCTCTTCATTCCGGAACCGCGTGACTGCCGCGGTCGCAGGTACGAATCCTGCATCGGGCATGGATGAGTGTGATGTCATTGGGTTAGTTAGGTTTCAGTAGTTCTAAGTTGTAGGGGACTGATGACCTCAGATGTTAAGTCCCATAGTGCTCAGAGCCATTTCAACCATTTTTTGTTAGTGTTGTGTGATGGAAAGGAAAGAAAGGGAGTGGAATGCATACGTAACAACACCTTTCGAATAGCTCGTAGGGATAGGAGGCCACATCGTCACAACTCGAGAAACCGGATCACCATCTGCAGTTGTGGAATTTAATCCAGGATACTAGTTCAAATTCTGGTGATCGGGAATTTTACGCCACTAACTCTCCTTCCCTTGCCGACCAAAAGCTGTTGGTGAAAATGTCTTCCAGTACCAGGATCAGAATCGGCTTATCTGCGAATCGAGCGCCATCACACATCGCTGTATTAGCGACATCGGCTTTGCAGGCACGTAATTTTTATGTGTGGCGTCGTCCGAAGAGCGAGCTCCGAAGCAAAGTTGGTACCTCATACCAGTGTTTCACTAAACCGCCGTATCCAGTCGTCTACACAGCACCGCTCTGCCCAGTGTTCGATCATCGAATAAGACGACAGCATCGTCTTCTAGAAGACCGGCAGAGTGAGCAATGTCTTAGACAGAAATGTAATTTAAGTCGTGTCAGCTCATCTTCAATTGAAGACATTTTTGTTTTGTGAGTATCAGGTGATACGTTAACGCCCGGAGACAGTTGTAGATACTGATGGCATTCCTGTGAAATTGATTGTAAAAATGAAGTAGTGCTATCAGTATATTGTATGTTATAATATCCACTCGGCCGCATTGCAGTGCCAACCAAAAACCCAGCATTGTATTCGCGAGTGTATTTCCGTCCAGTAAAACGTTGTGTATATCTCTCGCAGCATTATATTGCGATTTAGGTCAAGAAGATGCAGTAGTTATTATCTAGCTTTGGCACTAAGGTACAGCACTGATGCAAATGACAAAGTCAAAAGGTAGATAATGACACAGGGAAGAAATTTATGTTTTGTTTAAAATTGTCAATCAACCACATAGACCAACTGACCCACTTTTCTTAGTGTATATTCGTGTTCTCCCTCCCCCCCTGCCCCCCCCCCAAAAAAAACAGGTTAACATTTATATCAATGAAAATGAACTTTATTTCTAACAAACAATAACTTACACGGAGCAGCAACAACAATGAGAAACCGGAATTAAATACAATACAGTGAGCTTCTAGTACGCGTTGTTGCTAGATACCTCCAGTGCAAACACCAACGAACAGTAACATCTATATAACTGCTAAATGGGGTGAAAGTTTCGACGTGTTGGTACTGTAATTTGTGGTACATACTAATTCACCATGAACTGACTGTGGTGGATGTATCATTTGGGGTGGTGCGCTGATTTTTAATGTGCTTCGTGTCGAGGAGATTCAGGTAATTATTACGAAGTCCCAATTAAAACGTTCCACATGCAAGAACCGCATTTATCCCTTTGTCGCTCGCATTTCCCGTCCTGTAGCTGCCAAAGAAGTGCGTGTACGGGTCAGTGATATTCCACCGCTTCATGTGGCGTATTTCGGCAACAAGGGAAACGAGTTCGGGGTATATGGTTTTCCGATGTAGCGATATAACTTTGAATTTTGAAATTTGGCTATCAGACAAAATGTAATCCGACAAAGTGGTGCATGTGACAGATGGATGACGGTGTTCTGGAATAATTTTAGCATCGTGTGTGACTGACGACTTGGTTCAGTATTTTGCTGCATCAATTTTCCAACGAGCAAATTTTAAAATTCTCTTTTCATTTTTCATTAGCGTTCAATAATTAATATTGTCGAGAGCATTATGATACTGAAATACTGTCATTGACAAGCAGACACACTGCTCAATCATTTCATATGAATTAATTTAATAACACACTAGTCGCAACGCAACCATAACGAACTTACTTTTTCTCAATGCAACTGAGAGAAATATTATCTCAGTTGGGGGACGTTAAGTAATAAATTTGCTTATCACTGTCGAACCACTCTTGTTACTCTACTGGCAAACGTGGAAGACAGAAGAAAACAAGTGTAGTGCTCTTGGCTTCCGAGATGTCTATAGTTAAATAATGAAAATTAAAAATTTTACCGTGACAACATACTGCAAAAAATAGGTCTGCTAAAAAGGTTTTATTACATACAAATAATGACTTCTAACTTTTCTGAACTCACAGAATTACCGATATTGCATTACATTTTTTGATCATAAGCCCTGCCCAATAAGTCAGTCGTATATGATTAAACATAGCTACTTTGTTTACTTGCTAAGATTATTACAAAAGAGGGATGAAAACACAAGCTGAAACGAAACTTGCTGACTTCATAGGGACGCCATAAGGAAAGTGTGCTGACGTAGGGAGTGCTGTCATTCGAAGTGGTGATTCCCGGAGTTTGTTAACAATGAGTCTCATCGTCAGTAGCGCCAATTCATTGCCCTGAGGAGCAACGTCCATTTGTCGTAGGGGTGTACTTTCCTAATGGCTGGTCGACTGCCTCCGAGAAGCATAAGTTTAGCGAACTCTTCAATAATCCCGCCCCAAGTCTTATTCAACAATTGCTTCTTGTGTGCACACATTCAGGGCACCTACAAATGTGCAACAAAGAGATGTGGGGGAACACCGGTCTGTAAGATTGAAAGGGTTCTGCTACGTGAGTCTGACTTACAAGGGAACCTCCCCATCGCAACCCCCTCAGATTTAGTTATAAGTTGGGAGAGTGGATAGGCCTTGAAAACTGAACACAGATCAATCGAGAAAACAGGAAGAAGTTGTGTGGAACTATGAAAACAATAAGCAAAATATACAAACTGAGTAGTCCATGCGGATCATAAGCAACATCAAGCATAATGTGCGCTCAGGAGCGCCGTGGTCCCGTGGTTAGCGTGAACAGCTGCGGTAAGAGAGGTCCTTGGTTCAGATCTTCCCTCGAATGATAAAATTTAATTTCTTATTTTCAGCCAATTATCAAAGTTCAGGCACTCACACATAATCAACTTCGCTCTCCAAAATTCCAGGACATGTTCAGATTTGCTTGGTCATATGCAGGATTTGACGGTCTACACACGAAAAATATGAAAATGTTAAAAGGGAAAACTGTGCGACTGTGAAACTGCTGCATTCATTTGTTGCAGTTTATGTGACAAACTCTTATGTTTTTTATCACTTTTTCGGGAGTGATTATCACATCCACAAGAAAACCTAAATCGGCCAAGGTAGAAGAATTCGCCAAGTGTACAAGTTAGGTGGGTCGACAACATATTCCTGTCATGTGACGCACATGCCGTCACCAGTGTCGTATAGAATATATCAGACGTGTTTTCCTGTGGTGGAATCGGTTGACTTATGACCTTGCGATCAAATGTTTTCGCTTCCCATTGGAGAGGCACGTCCTTTCGTCTACTAATCGCACGGTTTTGCGGTGCGGTCGCAAAACACAGACACCAAACTTATTACAGTGAACAGAGACGTCAATGAACGGACGGACAGATCATAACTTTGCGAAAATAAAGAAAGTAAACTTTTCAGTCGAGGGAAGACTTGAACCAAGGACTTCTCGTTCCGCAGCTGCTCACGCTAACCACGGGAACAAGGCGCTCAGGAACTCATACTCTCCATGATGTTGCCTATCATGCACATGGACTACTCAGTTTGTATATTTTGCTTATTTTTGGCACAGTTCCACACAACTTCTTCCTGTTTTCTCGATTGATCTGTGTTCAGTTTCTCAAGGCCTATCCACTGTGCCAACTTATAACTAAATCTGAGGGGGGTTGCGATGGGGAGGTTCCCTTGTTAGTAATAGTGGAAAATTAGATTTTTATGTAATATTTTAATGTTGGCTTAAGTCGCTACTAATTAATGTATCTTAGCAGAGACAGAGCTTTCCAAGAATCGTAAACAGTTAATTTATCGCGTTTACTCTAGTTTCGGTGTTGCACAAACATGTCAAGTTACCTATAAGACAAATGACAGTCGGGGAAGGCCAATGTATGACTATTGGTTAAGCAAGACTTACGGGAAGCAGGTGAATAAAGGGTCCCCGGTACTCCCTGGTGGTGACGATCCTAGTGACACTTGTACCAGGGACGTGCCGGCGGTGAAAGAAAATGGCTCTGAGCACTATGGGACTTAACATCTATGGCCATTATTCCCATGGAACTTTGAACTACTTAAACCTAACTAACCTAAGGACACCACACAACACACAGTCATCACGAGGCGGAGAAAACCCCCTGACCCCACCGGGAATCGAACCCTAGAAAACGGGCGCGAGAAGCGAGAACGCTACCACAAGACCACGAGCTGCGGACGCCGGCGGTGATCTAACGTTTTCTCAACAGAGCGAGAATAACTTTATCTCGCTTTTGCCGCCGGCCGGTGTGACCAAGCGGTTCTAGGCGCTGCAGTCTGGAAGCGAGCGACCGCTACGGTCGCAGGTTCGAATCCTGCCACGGGCATGAATGTGTGTGATGTCCTTATGTTATTTAGGTTTAAGTAGTTCTAAGTTCTAGGGGCTGATGACCTCAGCAGTTAAGTCCCATATTGCTCAGAGCCATTTCGCTTTTGCCATTGTATATATCTTCTTAGTTTGACTATTCAGATCCATCATACAATTTAAATCACGAAATTGATAGCTTTCTTGGGAGGCCACTTTTAAGTTTTATTATCCCCTTTCTCGTTTATTTCATAAATATTTGGCCCTGGAATATTTTATGTGCTTTCGTACCTAAAATAGTTCTTAAATTAGCATGCAAAACTGCTAGTTTGGGTTTTCTTGCCATATTCCTTTATATGAGTTCAAAATGAGCTTCCTGTTCGCTTGTCGTAGCATATTTCGTAGCTGTTTGGGAACTTGTTACGTTGAAATGCGTCGCGCCCTGGTAACTTTCTAGAGAGGACGTTCGTGGTAAATTCGAGATTTTGCGAGACAGGTGAGGGCTACTGACACCCAAGTACTCTGTCTTATCAGGTAGTGATTAACGAAGCCGGAATCTATGCGGATTTACTGGATAAGAACGCTCTCTCACATGTTATCGGAAGTTACATTTATCTGAACGACCTGTGAGATGTTTATATTTTAATGGTGGAAAATCAATACCTACGGAGCGTGTATGTGTAGAATGCTACGGTGTCTGAAGAATTGCCTTATTATTACATTATATATTGTGTAGTTTCTCTTGTTGACTCGATATCTGAGTACACAATCTTTGCACAAATAGACTCACAAAGAGACGGCACGACCGTGGGGTCGGGGATTTGTACGAAATTTTGTGTGGTGAAAGAGGACCCCTAACACCTCACGTGGTTAAGATATTAGGACGCACTACTCGGAAGATCCCGAGAAAAATCGATCCAAAGTTTCTTAGGTGCCTTATGAGTATAAAATGTTTAGTCCATTGCCGAGCCGCCGTCTGGGCTAAGTGGTTGCCGGCTCGGTAGCTCAACGTGTTCGGTCAGGGGGTTTTAACTGCTCCCTGTAATAAAAAACTGAGTTAATAGATTAACAACGAACTTACACGGATGTCTTACGACGTCCGCCCCGAGCAGATGCAGCGAACGAAATGAGATTTTTTTTTGTTTAGGGCTCGGACTCTTACGTAAGAGGTCTCGGGTTCGATTCCTCCTCCGACACTTTTTTTTCTTCTGGTTCCTTTTCTTTTGTTATTCCACCAATTATTCACACAGTTTCTCAAACCAACATTATTTTTGAAACATTATTTTAGCTCAATAACTTAAAGGTTTTTATTGACTGAAAAATATTCGTGCTCGTTGTTCTATTTCGTTTTATGGGATTTCAAGGCTTAAAGGGGCTTTGTAAGGGTCTCCTTGGGATTATAATGGTCATCTGCGCATAGGACTGTGCGCGAGCCGTGAGAAGTAAACGGCAGTTTGTTTTTTGATTTCGTCGTGCCTGTTTCAAATTTCAACGTGTTATTCTGATTCGAGGTTAAACATGTCGACTGAAGAAGTTGCTGGCTCATCTGGAATAGGAGAAGAAATTCCTGAAGATTCCTTTCAAAGTGGTCTATCAAAATTACGATTGAAGGACGCAGTGGTGTATTATGAAAAGCTGTTGACGGAAAATAATTTAATTGCATCGACATCTTTGGAAGAAATCTCTCGCGATGCTATGTTATTGGTCGGAGAACTTTATAATAATACACTGGAACTTTTGGGTGAAAAAAACATTCGTAACTGAAGAGGAATTAATTCACTCTCATGAGGATTGCAAAGAATGTGAGGAAAACGACGAACAGTTCGAAGTGCCACAAAGTGATTCGTCTCCAGACGAATATAAACCGTCAGCGAAAAGATTTAAAAGTGGCATGATTCCCATTGCCTACAAAGTCAAAGTCGTCAATATTGCTAAAAAGCACACCCCACACGGTACTTGGGTACACAGCAAAAAAAAAAAAAAAAAGAAAGGTTGCCGCCAATTCAAGAGAAAAGAATATCTTTCACAATGGGAGAAAGATATTAAAAGTGGTGGTACGCGAATGGATAAATTTGAGGCGATAGATTCGTGGACCTACGACCGTTTTGTGGAAGCAAGACAGCAATATCAGCAAGTCACGACAAGAAATTTACAGCAATGGGCATTGGCTGCGGCTGCACAATTCGTCGATTTCAAATTCAAGGCGTCTGATCGATGGGTCACGGCATTTAAACAGAAGCACAGAATTTCACAACGCAAGATCACGAAACTAGTTTCCAAAAAAAGAAGCGCCGTCAATGGAGGAGATCCAGGCGTCTGCGGAGACCTTTCGTCGGCAGACGTGCCGTTTAATCCCTCAATACCATGGGGATTATGTGATAAATACTGACCAAACAGGTAAATACATGTTTTCTGCGTACAAAATATTTTTACCGATGTAAAATATATCAATTCAAATTTAGTTATAGAAAAAGATAATTACATAAACATTCGAATATTGTTTAGTATTAAAAATACTATTGTTTCAGGATGCCAATATCAATCTGTTTTCAACAGGACTCTCACTAAAAAGGGAGTAAAACAGTTTTCGTGGAGAAGTCGGATTTGAATAAAGTGACGCATTCGTACACCGCACAATATTCAATAACATTACCCGGAAAACTGCTCCCACATGTCTTCATATGCTTACAAGAAGCGACCGGTCATTTCGGACCTCATATTCACAAATTAATAGATGGCTATGCCAGTACTTATACGAACGTTATCGTAATATCATCGAAGTCCGGAAAATTAACAACAGTTTTATACATGGATTTTCTCCGGAAATGTTTAAAATCTTACGTCCGAGAGAATAAATATTTACTTCTCATTGACTCTTGGGGAGGTCAAACGAATCCGGAGATATATGATATAATTTTTCAAGATGACAAAAATTGCCAACTTGGTCTGTAAAAGTCATACCTCCAAAATGCACTTCTAAATTACACACGCTGCTCATTGCAGCTACGCGCCAACACGACGCACCGGGGCGCCACCTACCAGAATTACCTAAAACTAGTGCCTCCATTCTCCAGCCAGTCGGCGCATATCACTAGCTCTGTGCATGGGATACTTACGCTCTGTAGGATCCGCTGTCCTTTTTATGATTTTAAATGCCATTTATATACAAATCTTTTAACTGGCACACAACATGTTGTCGAATCCGTTATCAAATGTGTGATATATTAAAAATCTGTACGACGAAGCTCTACTTTCAAATCATGCATTTTAAATGGTGATTAGATGATGACACGCACATGTACTAAACAGTGGACGACTGCCATTTGATACAGATAATATCTGATTCTACGTGAATATGTTTGACTAAATTTATTTGTGAAGATATCCTGTAATTTTGTTTCTTGTAGAGATCCCATATATTTTCTGCACACGATGTCATAATATTGGATGATAGGTACAACACTTTCTGAAGAAGTTTAAAACTGTCGAAACCATGGTCAAGATTTGATAAACTTGAGTTTTGCAACAGGATGGCTGTTGTTTCCTATCCATTGAAGTTTTTAAAGATTTATTTATTGTTATCAACTACTGCGACTGGAATCTGACAAGGATTGGGAATAGCTCAAGGAAGCAGCAGAGACTTGTCGTCAAGCCGGGGGCCAACAGCAGTGGTTAGCCGAGTGTCAACAAGATGATAACATCATCTGCATGTACATCTACATAGATACTCCACATGGCACCATATGGTGCACGGTGGAGGGTCCCGTGTAGCACTGTTGGTCATTTCCTTTTCTGTTCCACTTCCAAATACAGTGAGGGATAAACGATCGCCTTTATGTCTCCAAAGGAGCCCTAAGCTCTCTGAACTTATCTTCATGGTTCTTACACGAAATGTACATTGGCGGCAATAGAATAGTTCTGCAGTCAGCACCAAATGCTTGTTCTCTAAATTTTCTCAAAAGTGCTCATCGAAAAGAGCGTCGCCTTCCCTCCAGTGATTCCCATTCGAGTTCCCAAAGCATCTACCTAATACTTTCAATAAGAGGAGAACGGACAAAAGAGACAGCAGAGCAGATTAACAATGTTCAGACGAGCAATCGAAGGGCGAAAACCTGAGGCCCATTGAAATCTGAGATCAAACCTGGTGTCTGTATCAAGAACGATACGAGAGCACAGAGAACACACAACTGACGGGACAGCGACACGCCTGGCATTATAGTGTGGCTGCGAGCATTAACTGGCCGGTCAAGATGAGCCTAAGGATCTGCGAGGCCAATGCCGCTGAGTGGATGCCAGCACTAGCAGATGTAGCAGTCCCGTCCAACGGCAATCACCAAGTTCCGCACATACTGCCTGGAACACATTGTGATACTACTTGCACGACACAGCAGGGCAGCTGAGATGTCAGTTATTACTCGCCTACATCACACCTACTCTCACCGGTAGCTGTATGGATCAGACATACAATAAAGGGAGTGAACACAGCATTTACATCCATTTTTGGGCTATGTTTAAATTTTCAACTCTGCAGCTCATCGGGAATTTAGTTTGTAATCGATTGCAAAATTTGTGCCGAACAGGCAGAGGAGAAAGCGATTTAAAAAACATATTAAACAGGATGATTCTACAGTCACATCTTAGTAGAAATTACAGTTACTTAGATTACCACGATTTACAGTTGTTCATTCTTAAATCATCCTTCTAGAAGAATACAGACAAAGAATTAAGTTTGAATAGAATACGAGGTTTTAGAACCATATTCCAACTGAAAGTGAGTGGAAAGTGATTAGATATGTAACAGAAATGGACAGATCAGACCAGGAATCAGACGTGTATATACACGGCAGTAGCGTCTTTGATTCATAATCAAAACGTCTTCGGTCCCGGGTTAGATCCCCGCCACTGCCTAAATTTTGATAAATAATCAGTATTGGCGGCCGAAGACTTCCGGCATAAGAAGTCAGCCTCATTCTGCCAACGGCCTTGTCAAAGAGGGCGGAGGAGCGGAAATTGCCCCTAAAGGCGGAAGAATCAGCAATGATCAACGGCATGAGGATGCAGAAGGCAATGGAAACCACTGCATTAAAGACACGTAACGTGTATCTACAGGACATGTGGCCTGTAATTGAAGAAGTGTCATGATGATCTCTCCATTGGCAAAAGATCCCGGAATAGTCCCCCATTCGGATCTCCGGGAGGGGACTGCCAAGGGGGAGGTTACCATGAGAAAAGGATTGAATAATCAACGAAAGGATAACGCACTACGAGTCGGGGCGTGGAATGTCAGAAGCTTGAACGTGGTAGGGAAACTAGAAAATCTGAAAAGGGAAATGCAAAGGCTCAATCTAGATATAGTAGGGGTCAGTGAAGTGAAGTGGAAGGAAGACAAGGATTTCTGGTCAGATGAGTATCGGGTAATATCAACAGCAGCAGAAAATGGTATAACAGGTGTAGGATTCGTTATAAATAGGAAGGTAGGGCAGAGGGTGTGTTACTGTGAACAGTTCAGTGACCGGGTTGTTCTAATCAGAATCGACAGCAGACCAACACCGACAACGATAGTTCAGGTATACATGCCGACGTCGCAAGCTGAAGATGAACAGATAGAGAAAGTGTATGAGGATATTGAAAGGGTAATGCAGTATGTAAAGGGGGACGAAAATCTAATAGTCATGGGCGACTGGAATGCAGTTGTAGGGGAAGGAGTAGAAGAAAAGGTTACAGGAGAATATGGGCTTGGGGCGAGGAATGAAAGAGGAGAAAGACTAATTGAGTTCTGTAACAAGTTTCAGCTAGTAATAGCGAGTACACTGTTCAAGAATCACAAGAGGAGGAGGTATACTTGGAAAAGGCCGGGAGATACGGGAAGATTTCAATTAGATTACATCATGGTCAGACAGAGATTCCGAAAGCAGATACTGGTTTGTAAGGCGTACCCAGGAGCAGATATAGACTCAGATCACAAAATAGTAGGCTGAAATTCAAGACATTAGTCAGGAAGAATCAATACGCAAAGAAGTGGGATACGGAAGTACTAAGGAATGACGAGATACGTTTGAAGTTCTCTAACGCTACAGATACAGCAATAAGGAATAGCGCAGTAGGTAGTACAGTTGAAGAGGAATGGACATCTCTAAAAAGGGCCATCACATAAGTTGGGAAGGGAAACATAGGTACAAAGAAGGTAGCTGCGAAGAAACCATGGGTAACAGAAGAAATACTTCAGTGTATTGATGAAAGGAGGAAGTACAAACATGTTCCGGGAAAATCAGGAATTCAGAAATACAAGTCGCTGAGGAATGAAATAAATAGGAAGTGCAGGGAAGCTAAGACGAAATGGCTGCAGGAAAAATGTGAAGATATCGAAAAAGATACGATCGTCGGAAGGACAGACTCAGCATACAGGAAAGTCAAAACAACCTTTGGTGACATTAAAAGCAACGGTGGTAACATTAAGAGTGCAACGGAAATTCCACTGTTAAATGCAGAGGAGAGAGCAGATAGGGGGAAAGAATACATTGAAAGCCTCTATGAGGGTGAAGATTTGTCTGATGTGATAGAAGAAGAAACAGGAGTCGATTTAGAAGAGATAGGGTATCCAGTATTAGAATCGGAATTTAAAAGAGCTTTGGAGGACTTACGGTCAAATAAGACAGAAGGTATAGATAACATTCCATCAGAATTTCTAAAATCATTGGGGGAAGTGGCAACAAAACGACTATTCACGTTGGTGTGTAGAATATATGAGTCTGGCGACATACCATCTGACTTTCGGAAAAGCATCATCCACACAATTCCGAAGACGGCAAGAGCTGACAAGTACGAGAATTATCGCACAATCAGCTTAACAGCTCATGCATCGAAGCTGCTTACAAGAATAATATACAGAAGAATGGAAAAGAAAATTGAGAATGCGCTAGATGACGATCAGTTTGGCTTTAGGAAAAGTAAAGGGACGAGAGAGGCAATTCTGACGTTACGGCTAATAATGGAAGCAAGGCTTTAGAAAAATCAAGACACTTTCATAGGATTTGTCGACCTGGAAAAAGCGTTCGACAATATAAAATGGTGCAAGCTGTTCGAGATTCTGAAAAAAGTAGGGGTAAGCTATAGGGAGAGAAGGGTCATATACAATATGTACAACAACCAAGAGGGAATAATAAGAGTGGACGATCAAGAACGAAGTGCTCGTATTAACAAGGGTGTAAGACAAGGCTGTAGCCTTTCGCCCCTACTCTTCAATCTGTACATCGAGGAAGCAATGATGGAAATAATAGAAAGGTTCAGGAGTGGAATTAAAATACAAGGTGAAAGGATGTCAATGATACGATTCGCTGATGACATTGCTATTCTGAGTGAAAGTGAAGAAGAATTAAATGATCTGCTGAACGGAATGAACAGTCTAATGAGTACACAGTATGGTTTGAGAGTAAATCGGAGAAAGACGAAGGTAATGAGAAGTAGTAGAAATGAGAACAGCGAGAAACTTAACATCAGGATTGATGGTCACGAAGTCAGTGAGGTTAAGGAATTCTGCTACCTAGGCAGTAAAATAACCAATGACGGACGGAGCAAGGAGGACATCAAAAGCAGACTCGCTATGACAAAAAAGGCATTTGTGGCCAAGAGAATTCAACTAATATCAAATACCGGCCTTAATTTGAGGAATAAATTTCTGAGGATGTACGTCTGGAGTACAGCATTGTATGGTAGTGGAACTTGGACTGTGGGAAAACCGGAACAGAAGAGAATCGAAGCATTTGAGATGTGGTGCTATAAACGAATGTTTAAAATTAGGTGGAAAACGCTGATAAGGAGAAGGGACAGGATGATAGGACATCTGCTAAGACATGAGGGAATGACTTTCATGGTACTAAAGGGAGCTGTAGAGGGCAAAAACTGTAGAGGAAGACAGAGATTGGAACACGTCAAGCAAATAATTGAGGACGTAGGTTGCAAGTGCTACTCTGAGATGAAGAGGTTAGCACAGGAAAGGAATTCGTGGCGGGCCGCATCAAACCAGTCAGTAGACTGATGACCGAAAAAAAAATATATGCACACATCATAAAACGTTTTGAATCACCCCGGTTCCCAGAACTCCTGAATATAAATGTTGACTGTGGATATTGTATCACAGACACAGTCCCTTTGACTGTTCAGATATGTCACTAAAACCACCCAGAGATGTAAAGAACCGCGCATGAGCAGCGTCTATTAGACGGAGGGGGACCGACAGCCGATCAGTTCCAGTCATTCCACCAGGAAGGAGAAACACGGCTGAAGTTGTCTGTAGTTCAACCACGCCTAGACTGTCAATTCCGCGGTTCAATTGCGTCCGCATTGTTACTTTGTGCCAGGAAGGGCTCTCAACAAGAGAAGTGTCTAGGCGTCCCGGACTGAACCAAAGCAATGTTGTTCGGACATGAAGGAGATATAGAGAGACAGGAACTGTCGATGACATGCCTCGCTCAGGCCGCCCAAGGGCTACTACTGCAGTGGATGAGCGCTACCTACGGATTATGACTCGGAGGAATCCTGAAAACAACGCCACCATGCTTTTCGCGTAGCCATAGGACGTCGTGTTACGACTCAAAGTGTGAGCAGTAGGCTGCATAAAGCGGAACTTCACTCCTGACGTCCAAGGCGAAGTCCATCTTTGCAACCACGACACCATGCAGCGCGGTACAGATGGCCCAACAACATACCGAATGGACAGCTCAGGGTTGGCGTCACGTTCTCTTCACCAATGAGTGTCGCATATGCCTTCAATCAGACAATCGTTGGAGACGTGTTTGGAGGCAACTCGGTCAGGCTGAGCGCGTTAGACACACTATCCAGCGAGTGCAAAAAGTTGGAGGTTTCCTGATGTTTTGGGGTGGCATTTTGTGGGGCCGACGTACGCTGCTGGTGGTATGGAAGGCGCCGTAACGGCTGTACGATACGTGAATGCCTTCCTCCGATAGTGCAGCCATATTGGCAGCATACTGGCGAGACATTTAAGGACGACAAATCGCGCCACCATCCTGCGCATCTTGTGAATGACTTCCTTTAGGATAACGACGTCGTTCGACTACAGTGGCCAGCATGTTCTCCAGACATCAACCCTATCGAACAAGCCTTGGATAGATTGAAAAGGGCTGTTTATGGACGACGTGACTCACCAACTACTCTGAGTGATCCACGCCGAACTGCCGTTGAAGAGTGAGACAATCTGGACCAACAGTGCCTCGATGAACTTGTGGATAGTATGCCACGAAGAATGTTTTGTTCATCTCTACTCCAATTTTCTGTACAGGTTATGGAACTCTCGGAACCGAGGTGATGCAATTTTTTTTAATGTGTGTATCATTTAATAATGAGGAATAAAGTAAATGTAATTCAATATTAAATTCATTGCCCAAGAATATGAATTTAATACAAACATATAAAGACGAGCAATTATTTAACAATCATAGTTACGAGAAAGAGCGAAAAAAGCATCATGTTTAAAGAAAAACAACTATCCGGTGGAACAAAGCAACGTATCATTGAATAGACACCTTATTTCATGAAGTGAAATACGCAGACGGCATAGCGCCTGTTATATTCGAAGGTTTTTTCAAAGGTTGCTAAAGCGAGTGTCATGAATCATACAGTTTTCAGTACTATCCATGTACAAAGATAAATGGGGATTAAAAAACTTGTAAGTAGTGGAGTTACTGTCTACCAAGGCGCCGGAGACGACGGGTACCTGATACGAAAATCATCCGAAATTTCGTCGGTCATGTTCGTGTTCAACGTGTAAATTGAGAAAACGATAGATCTGACACATTGCGCTCCTATGTTCTTGCTGTCATTTTGATGTCAAGGAAGCGTTTTAAAACGTTATCTTGGTAATATGTCAGTTTAAGAGCAAAACCAGGCAAAAAATTGTGTAATAGCTTTTGTTGGTTGCAAGGCATCCTTTCTCAATCAGTAGTAGTTTTTTCATATGACTTACTTTGTTGACATGTGTGTGTTGTGTTCACGGCGGCACGTCACAAATTTGATTCGCCGAACGTTTAAAGCACACCTCATTGTCGAAGGTAACCGACAATGTCTTGTCCGAGAAAGAAAGTCCTTGAGCCCAACTAAAGCCATCCAATAAATACGAACACTAAACTAGCAGGCCTACCCAACAAATGATATCGGCAGATAATGTAGTGTTACAGTTAGAAACACAGATACTGAATGATGAATACATTGTCTTTCGGGAACTAATACCAGATGAAGTATACACAGCCATTCGGCCCAAAATAATGAGGCGTCTGGCACATCTTGCCAAAATCCGGTTTTGACGCAGCAGAGTTTTAACACGGGATCTCGTTTCGCGGACCAGTAATTCGGTTACGTGACGGTGTTGAGAGGCTGCACTGCAAAGCAAACTTTCAGCCGTCAAAGAGAGGCTCACTCACCACATCGAGGCTACCGTCAAGTGTTTTCCGAGAAAATGGTCGATAATAGCTGGCGAAACATTATGTTTTCTGATAAGTTGATTTTCGCACCGGGCTCCAAATGTATTCGCGATTTCTCGTTTCAGTGATCGTATGTCTGTGACAGTCTGGGTTGGATGTCTTTTCATGAAACGTGAAATGCCTTACTACACAGACGGTGGGCTTTAGGATTCTCATTGAAATCAGATTAAGAATAAAGATTTGATACCATCTATCTGACAACCACATTCTGCGGGAGTGACCGGTTTCTAACAAAGCCAGTCTCCAGAGCATACGTCGAGTGTGGTATTTTTTCATGTATAATGGATCGTGTAATTTGCATGTCTATCCTATGTTATAGCTGTGTGACGTGACATTATTTCCCCAGGGATGCAGTTGTAGTTTTTTGTACTTTTAATTATCTAGTGCGGCGAGTAGAGCTAGATGTTGTGGATGTGGCCAGTTGTAGAGTCAAGGTACTCTTCGGCGAAGCAGCAGTTGAGCAGCTAATACAGAGAGGCATTCCGACTTAGAAATAAATGGGAAGAGTTGACTAGTTCCAATACTTACCTTACATCGATGGAAACTCCCAAACATCTTAGTCGGAACTGTAGGATGAGAACAATTTTGATTCCTGGGACGACGACAAATGCAATATATTTGTATTACATAAATGAAGTATTTTCGTTTGCCTTATTTCGTAAAACACAACTGATTCGAAAGGTGGGAACCAAACAAAGAGATACGCATGTCAGCTTCTTAATCCAGTAATTCTGAACTTATACTGTACACGGTATCTCTGGTTATTTTGATATAGTTACATTTGTGTAGCACAACCCTGCGACATTCATTAGGATAGGAATACAATATGTGACTGATCGCAGGTAAGAATCGGCTGGACTTTGGAAATACTGCCGCATGCAGTGGCATCAGTATACACAAGCAGTCCTCAGCGGCAATCTTTAATTTTTAACTAGAAATGACAGTAAAACTTTTACGTAGGATGTTTTATTATGTGACGTGACCTTTTTGGTGTTAAAATTGTATGACGAGAGCTGTTACGCTCAAATTTTCACGAATGTAATATAAATTCTGATGAAGACTCCTTTAGTTTAGGAGTCGAAACCATGGTCAATTTGACTATAAAATCCATTGCAACCAGCATTGTATAGTAGTGAAGCAAATACTATAGGAAAACTGGAACAGAAGAGAATCGAAACATTGCAGATGTGGTGCTACAGACGAATGTTGAAAATTAGGCAGACTGATAAGGTAATGAATGAGGAGGTTTTGCTCAGAATCGGAGAGGAAAGGAATATGTGGAAAACACTGACAAGGAGAAGGGACAGGATGATAGGACATCTGTTAAGACATCAGGGAGTGACATCCATAGTACTAAATGGAACTGTAAGGAGCAGAAAATGTAGAGGAATAGTGAGCATTAGAGGGCAAAAACTTTAAAGGAATACAGAAAATAATCGAGGCCGTAGGATCCAAGTGCTACTCTGAGATGAAGAGGTTGGCGCAGGACAGGAATTTATGGCGGCCGCATCAAAATAATCAAGACTGATGACCCATAAATATATCGATATTACTCCTGGCTTGATTGTATGGGGAGATCCACTGGGCATGATTCAAGTCGTCGATGGTTGTGATTGAGGGAACTCTGGTTGCGAAAAGGTACGTGACAGAATTCGGCGTCTTCACGTGTTACCTCTCACGCCACAGTGTAGTCATGCCATTTTTGAACAGTATAACGCGCTTTCATAAGTGGCACATACAAACGGTAGCGTAATACTGAGTTCTCCCGTGAAGAGCAGGATCCCAGCTCTGTCCACGGTAGAACATACTGCGAGGGGGTACGTGGGGGAGGCTGGGAGGTAGTTCTGACGCCATCTCCGTCCCCGTGGCAGTATCCGGTTTATTAGGGACCAGTTACAGCAGCTGTTATGCGGGAAGGGAATACGATGGCGTTATGACACCCCAACGGAATCAGTGTAGGTTCATTGATTTGAGGGAGCGGTGTGAGGGGTTGCCAAGTCATAGTGATAAGTGGGCTCGTACTGTCAAGTACTTCGTAAATCTGACTTCTTTGTTATGACTGGAATAACAACGCATACCCTCTCAAACTCGTCACGTTTCTCTTCGTTTCCTTCTCCTGTTATGTGTGCTTCACTTCTTTTGATGGCTAATGTTTCATAAGGGCGACGTGCCATCTTTACGCACTTTTTTCAGAAAGATACAATTACACGCAATTGTTAGACCAATTCTTAAAGAATATGTTGCAGCATATGTTTTCATTTTTTCTCTGTTTGCCTTTACTTCACTGTAATACATACTTAATAATTTAATGACGACAGGGACATAAAAAATGAACTCTTTCGAAAATTACGTACGGAAAGAATGAGAATCAACTATTATTATCTCTATTGTTATGTTAAAGATCGACTGACTTTGTCACCACTAAGGGCACCAGTGTCGTTTCAACAGGGTGTTGTATCAAATATTACCAAATACACCTGTAGGCTGTCAGTCTGGCAGAGGTAGTCCCAATTTAGAATACTTGCTAGGAAATTCAGTGGACTGCCCAGGCATCACAACCATTTGGAAGCCCCGTTAATTTCGTATTCTCTTTGTATTTAACACATTAAAATACCAAAAAAGAGTGAGTTCTGTCAGTGGGTATTGGACCAAATATACAGACCTCCTCTGCATTCTAGGCTTTTAACCAATTCACTGAGCTTGTTTTACCAATATCGAGACACTTCTTTCATTCCTATCTCAGCTTTGAAGGTACATAATTTTGGGAATTGGGCGGTTCTAGTTAACTTGTGTATTTTTAGAGACTGAGTCTTGATGCATATTATCTGTGAGGAACAAACCTTTGACACATATTGAAAACTACAATTGTTCTGTACTGTGAGCAGTGCTCAACGCGCTGTTACTTGGTTAGCTCGAGGACAACTTGAGATGGAGCTCAAATTTCTGCTCTGGGCCGACCTACCCGTACAACGGAACTCTTGGGCTACCACTATCGTGTTCCAAGGTTTGCCAAGTGCTTTCACTGCTCCAGGTCATGCAGTCCTGTTTGTTAACTTTATCACACAAGGGAAAAGTTGGCTCATCGTTAAAGGTAATGTTTCTAATGAAACATTCGTCGTTAAGAATTGGATGTAACATTTCCCCGCAAAAGACCTTATTAGCAATCCAATCAATTAGATTCAGTTATCTGTGTAGTTACTTGTTTATTTTTGTAATTTCTTCAGTTTTTGAGTGTTTACTAGGCACAACCTTTTATTCTACCAACAGTGTAGCGTAGAGTACCGCCGTTGTTACCAACATTGTATCGACCCTCTTATCGTACAGGCTTTTGTTTGTTTTGGTTATAACAGCTCAGTGTCTGTCAGACCGTCAATGAGAGTGCACTGCGAGTTCCTGCCACTAATAAGGCGAGTACACTGTTACGAGTTACAAACAGGAGTGACTTCAGTAATGGATGGGACCTGTGATTTCTGTGTACAGCGAGCTGAGTTGTTGACCCTTCGGTCACAGCTCCAGGCTGTGTTGGTGTCCGTCACACAGCTTGAGGCTGCTGCCACGGGGCATCACTTTGGGTGGGGTGGGGGAGGGGGGTCGTACGCGGGTATGCGAGGTACGTCGAGCACGTTCCACGTGTCCTCCGATCGGTCCACTGCTTTGGCCGCCCCGTGTACTGTCTGCATTGAGGTTGGTCCCTCACCTGTGGTCGAGTGGGAGATTATTCCAAAGTCTGGTAGGTAGCAAATCACTTTCCGAGGGGCCGATCGCAGGGCCTCCCCGGTTCGTTTGATGAACAGGTTTCGGGCGTAATCTGTGGATAACGAAGTCTCTGAGCGGGATGAAGTCGTCCACCCTGTTCCAGAGGAAGCTTCTCGACCCGCAAGGTCTGGGCATTCACAGAGGGTGGGTTTGCTAGTAGTTAGGAGCTCCTGAGTTATTAACGTAATGGGGCCCCTTAGCAACATGGCTGCCAAGGAAGGCAGTGTGCACTCCATGTACGTACCGGGGGGAGTCATTCTGGACGTGGAAAGGGTGCTTCCGGATCCCATGAAGAGTACAGTTGTGCAGTCGACTGTAGCTGGTGGCTCATGTCGGTACCAATGACGTGTATCGCTTTTCATCTGAGGAGATTCTCTATTGTTTCGGGCAGTTGGCGGAAGTGGTAAAGTCTTGCTTCGGAGATTAAGGCGGAGCTCACTATCTGCATCATCGTCGACTGAACCGACTGTGGTCCTTTGGTGTAGAGCCGAGTAGAGGGTCTGAATCAGAGGCTCGGACGGTTCTGTAACCCTGTAGGCTGCAGATAATTTGACTTGCGCCATCGGGTGGTGGGTTTCCGGGTTCCGTTTAATAGGTCAGGAGTCCCCTATATACAGGAAGCGGCTACACGGGTGGCGGGGGCTGTGTAGAAGGGACTGTGCGGCTTTTTACGTTAGAGGGTCTCAGGAAACCACAGAAATGGCGACTGTCTAAAAAGGGGCAGGTAAAACACAGTAAGGTATTAGTAGGAACCACCAGTATTGTAGTTGTGAATTGTCGTAGCTGTGTTGGGAAAGAACCAGAGCTCTAAGCAGTAATAGAAAGCACTGAAGTTCAAATAGTTAAAGGTACAGAAAGGTGGCTAAAGCCGGAAAAAAGGTGAGCCGAAATTCTGTTCAAACGACCAAACACTGTTCAGAAAGGATACTTTAAATACAGTTTTTAGTAGAGTATTTATTGCTTTCAGAAGTAGTTTATCTTCTAGTGATAATGAAGTAGATAGTTCCTGAGAAATAGTATTAATTGGATCGTTTTACCGACCACCCAACGCAGAAGATATACCTGCTGAACAGTTCAAAGGAAACTCATTTCAAAAGTACCCCGTTCATACAGCTATAGTCAGTGGTGACTTCAATCTAAGCTCGATATGCGGGCAAGTATGAAACGTCATCCAAAACTGTTGTGAAGGCTTTCTTAAAAAATTATTTTGAACAATTAGTTCATGAGCCCCCCACCCCCTCCCCCGCCCCCGGAAGCGGAAACTGTTGCGAAAGCATACTTGATCTCTCAGCAACAAATAATCGTGGACAAATAGGGAGTGTCATGACGAATACAGGGATTAGCACCCACAAGACAACATTGGATGTTGGATTGATTCCATATTTTTAGATTTCCAGAAGGCGTTCGACACCGTTGCTCACAAGCGACTTCTAACCCAACTGCGTGCCTATGGAATATCGCCTCAGTTGTGCGACTGGATTCTTGATTTCCTATCCTAAGAGTCACAGTTCGTAGTAAGAGACGGAAAGTCATCGAGTAAAACAGAAGTAATATCCGGCCTTCCCAAAGGAGTCTTATCGGCCCTCTATTGTTCCTGATCTATATTAACGACATATGAGGCAATCGGAGTAGTCATCTTAAACTGGTTGAAGACAATGCTGTCATTTAACGTCTTGTAAAGTCATGAGATGATCAAAACGAATTCAAAATGATTTAGATAAGATACCTATATGGTGCGAAAAATTGACAGTCGACCCTGAATAAAGATAAGTGTGAAGTTATTCACAAGAGTACAAAAAGAAATCCACTAAATTTCGATTCCGCGATAAGCCTCACAAAATTCAAATACATACTTAGGGATTTCTATTACAAATAATCTAAATTGGAATGATCACGTATATAATTTTGCGGGTAGAGCAAACCAAAGACTGCGATTCATTGGCAAAACACCTAGAAGATGCAGTTTTGAAATCAGTGGAGAAATTATAAACAGTTTTTACATGCAGCAGTTACGTTCTCGGAAAATAAGAAAAATGTGCTATCCAATATTTCCTAAAATATTCGTTTGTCTCAGTTCGGTATGAGTGTTTAAGCTGTGACTTTAATAAAAAGAACTCGCAAGAAACAGCGCGGTGTTTTTCGCCTCCTCATAAAAATGTGGATATTTGGCTGCGGTTGCCTGCAGTTCAAAATAATGTTTAAAATATATATTGCAAACTTCAGTTGTCGGAATTTACCTTGAATCTAGTAGAACGTAAACTCATTAATGATTGAAATGTTACAACTTTCTTTATATATATATATATATATATATATATATATATATATATATATATATATATATATATATATATATATATACAGGGGATCTTTTGCTTTCGTGTGAAAAATCCAACCACAAATTCGTAAGGTATCCAAAAGAGATAGGTTGTGTTAGTGAGTCGTAGAGCATACTTCATGACATTTTTATTATATATTACTCACCAAATTCTGTTGCGAAATTTACGGAAGTGATTTGTGCGTGGTTCAGTTACATTTTCTTTCCAACGTTTGGTGATGTAATAGTGTGAGTCAACCAAATTTTTATTTTGCGGATCGAGTACGTAGTTTTACCTTACAGCATCTAATACCTGATGGAGAATTAGGGAAACGTTAATAACGAGAAATGCTATCAAACAGCAGTCATGATTCAATCGCCATTAACAGATAAAGTATCGTCCATAAATTGATTCTGTGCGACTAAATGGTTGCTTAGAAAGAAGTCAAATTTAATATGGAAAAGAAATGTAGCTCAGGTTGACAACATGTCTGATAACGCACCTGTGTCTCACGCCATGGCACGCATTTACAGAGGGGGTTACACAAAAACATGTCCCAGTATCGGTAGATAGAGATTGACGTGAGTAATGGGAGTTTTTGATGCTATCACGTATTGCTTATTCATTACTCAGCACGAGTAGCATTTATTTGAGAATAGTGCATTACCCTCAGTAGAAACATTAATCGTCGAACTTCACCGACTTCGTCAATGTTTTGATTAATGAACAGAACAGAAACTTGTACTTCACCTACGTTTCGTTCGCGTATACGTTCCGAAAAAACGGTTTGCCTCCGACCTACACTGACTTCATACTCCCTCTGCTAGGTAACGTACTATTTGTAGTTCACAATAGATGAAAGCATCCAACATAAACTCATAACAGCTGCCAAACAGGAACATTAGTGTATCTAGAATACCTGTAGTGTAGGAGTAACCACTTTAAGAACAGTGATTTCCGCCGGCCGCGGTGGTCTCGCGGTTCTAGGCGCGCAGTCCGGAGCCGTGCGACTACTACAGTCGCAGGTTCGAATCCTGCCTCGGGCATGGATGTGTGTGATGTCCTTAGGTTAGTTAGGTTTAAGTAGTTCTAAGTTCTAGGGGACTGATAACCACAGCAGTTGAGTCCCATAGTGCTCAGAGCCATTTGAACCATTTGAACAGTGATTTCCTTTTATTAACACGCCAGTAGCACAAGCTGTCGGTCGCTAATGCTCCTCTTTTAACACAGGTGCCTCTGTCCGCGTCTCCTCTGGAATCACCATCCTCTCGTCTAAGAAAAAAGCACAAAATATCACACTAGGTTACTTGTAAGTATCCCTTTAGTAACAACTGTTTATTATCGTCAGGAAAGGCACTCGCTTGGCTCGTCTGTTGCCCTAGCATGTATGAAATCTGACCTTCCAGAGTGCGGCTTAACCAAAAACAAACACCTGAAATGAGTGGCCCATGGTTTTAAGTACACATCATTCACCATTTGATATTACCTTTTTAAAAATAACACTAAATATACTCTACATTAAACAGCAAGTCAAGAAGGGCTGGGACAACAACAACAGCACCAACAAAAAAACAACAATTTGCATACTACCAACAGGTATAAAAAGAAATAGGGCCTGTTATCAAATTATTACTCTTTATAGAAAAGCCCATAAAACTGGACACCTCTAATGTCAAATTACGACCAAATGTAATCATTTAAACCGCAGATTGTATATGGTTCAACAAAGGGCACAGACTGAGAGAACAGTAACGGGTGCAAATAATTCAAATACAAGATTCCAAAATCGTTGACAAGAACGTTACAAACTGGCCCCACTGGGATCACCCAACATTTAAATAACCATAAAAATAAGGCTCAACGGCCTGAAATTTGGAATAAAAAAAATGAAATGTAAGGACTAGGCGCTGCCTAAATGCCCAGCGAGAATTAAATGAGAGGAAAAAAATTAATGTTTGGCTCTGTGACATCCCCCCCCCCCTCCCCACCTCAAAAAAAAAAAATTCTGTACCATTAAACTCTACACCGCGAAAGACTGCTCACAACAATGCGTGGCCAAGGTGCTCGACAGAGATAAGTTCAAAACGGTTCAAACGGCTCTGAGCACTATGGGACTTAACATCTGAGGTCATCAGTCCCCTAGAACTTGGAACAACTTAAACCTACCTAACCTAAGGACATCACACACATCCATGCTCGAAGCAGGTTTCGAACCTGCGACCGTAGCGGTTACGCGGTTCGAGACTGAAGTGCCTAGAACCGCAAGGCCACACTGGCCGGCAGGTAAGTTCAAATGGCTCTGAGCGCTATGCGACTTAACTTCTCAGGTCATCAGTCGCCTAGAACTTAGAACTAATTAAACCTAACTAATCTAAGGACATCACACACATCCATGCCCGAGGCAGGATTCGAACCTGCGACCGAAGCGGTCGCTCGGCTCCAGAGGCAGGTAAGTCCCTTAAGCACAAGGTGTAAGACATGCAATGAAGATCATATACTTTTCCTCTTACAAGATTTGACTGGTAATACCAAACACAGTAAACAGAAACCATCAGGGCGATGGCCTGAGAAATAAGGAATAAGCGAAAACATGTGTTACTATCTAGGTAGGCACCGTGCCTAGGAAATATAGTGAACGGTGGCCAAACCAAGCCCGACGAGCACGACGTTAAAGGAAAGGGAGAGGAAGCCTGCCACATTAAATAAATTACTAAACCAAAAGAATGAGCAGTTTAAAAAAGGTGTAACTTCTCATACTATTTAAAAAAACTTGACCAAGTTTAAAAACTTATTACACTGTTAAGAAAAGGGGTATTAACCTGACTGCCGCTTAGGCACCGAGTGGGCCGGTGCAGTGGTTAACACACTGTACTGGCATTCGCGAGGATGACGGATGAACCCCAAGTCCGGCCACCTGATTTACGTTTTTCGTGATTTCCCTAAATCACCTCAGGCAAATGCCAGGATGGTTGCTTTGAAAGAGGACTGCCGACTTCCTTCCACACCCTTCGCTATACCGATGTGACCGATGGCCTTGTGTTTCGTCCGCTTCCCGAAATCAACCAAGCCTCTTAGGCCCCCAGAATGAGAAAAATAGCAGGTACATGAAAGAGTTACTAGATTACAATTACGTAAGCCAGTGTGCGTCGACCCCCACTGACCGCCTAGGCCTTCAGAATGAGGAAAGCAGCAGTTACATGAAACAGTTTCTAGATTACAAGTACGTAACTTAGCGAGCAGCGTCCTCCTCGGCTAAGCTGGTACCAGTCAGCGTGACGTTTAGAAGCACAGATGCAAAGGCACTACTGTTCAAGAGTCCCATAAGGCTGTATAACACAATGTCCGTGACGCTGGAACAGACTAAAGGTGCGTCTGATTCCGGACCACCACTGGAGGCTCAACACTGCCACAGTTACAGAGCATAGGAAATGGCTAAAGTTGAGTGAATGTGTTATAGTACACACACACTATGGTATTACAAAACTGTTTGGTAGAACAGAAAAATAATTCCAGAAGAACATAAACTAAGAAACCTAAGCAGCCAGAAATTTGCAGTTGAACCCGCCTCCTCTCTGATTTACAAAGGTACCGGGAGCGAGAGAGGTGGAACACTGAGGAACAATCACGGCCTAAAGAATGACACTAACTTGCAGAAGTTGAATCTACGCATTCAGACAAGAACTGGTTCTCTCGAAGTCAAAATTCAGTGGCTCGCTCGGAGCTAATATTCACACTAGCAAAACATGCAACAAAGGGGCTTAATTCTGCTGCCATGAATCAGCTGTTAAGCGCAACTAGATTACCACAGAGCAAATTAATCAATTCAGGAAGACTTGAGTAACCTCTACACGAAGGAAGGGCCGTGGTTCCGTACACACACAAACTTCCCAATGCTCAAAGTGAAGGTGTGTGTTGCCACAAATTCGAGCTACGTGACCCCATTGACACGGAGAGAGGACGTCGCCGCTCCCGGCTCACTACTCACCGCGGCCGAGCCTTGCTTTCCCGGTCGTGATACCATCTTGAGGCCCCCTAGATGAACAGCACACACTACAACGCAGCCGCGAACTTATCACTAGGCGCGCAATTTGTAAAACGAAAGCGACCCCGCACGGCTCACCATTAACGCTAAATTTCGCCTCACTGTCCTAACGGATGCGTTCGTCGAACGTCCACACTGATTTCTGCCCTTATTTCAATCAGTGTTTCTTGTCTGTTAGCACTGACAATTCTATGCAAACGCCGCTGCTCTCGGTCGTTGAGTGAAGGCCGTTGGCCACTGCATTGTCCGTGGTGAGAAGTAATGTCTGATATTTGGTATTCTCGGCAGACTCCTGACACTGGGGATGTCGGAATATTGAATTCCCTAACGATTTCCGAAATGGAATGTTCCATGCGTCTAGCTTCAACTACCATTCTTCTTTGTCAGTCAATTGATTCCTGTCATATTGCCATAATCAGGTCGGACAGCTTTTCGTTTGAAGCAAATGATTGCTCTGCCTGAGCACTGCCCATATTGCCTTGTTTACGTGATACTGTAAGTAGTCTGTTTAGGTTTTTATATTGGTTACGCCACATAGCGCTCTGTGAGAATATCACTGACTGTGCTGTGTGCAGTCTTTGGCTGGTTGGCATTGTTGAAATATTCTCTATTGTAGTGTTGTGCAGTTGGATGTGAACAGCGCATAGCGTTGCGCAGTTGGAGGTGAGCCGCCAGCAGTGGTGGATGTTGGGAGAGAGATGGGGGAATTTTAAGAGCGGACGATCTGGACATGTCTCCGCCAGAAAGAGTAAATTTTTAATACTGGATATCATGAACTGATATATATATAACACTATTAAGGTAAATATATTGTTTGTTCTCTATCAAAACCTTTCATTTGCTAACTATGCCTATCAGTAGTTAGTGCCTTCAGTAGTTAGAATCTTTTATTTAGCAGGCAGTAATGGCGCTCGCTGTATTGCAGTAGTTCGAGTGACGAAGATTTTTGTGAGGTAAGTGATTCGTAAAAGGTATAGGTTAATGTTAGTCAGCGCCATTCTTTTGTTGGGATTATTGAAAGTCGGACTGCGTTGCGCTAAAAATATTGTGTGTCAGTTTGGTGTTGATCAGAATAAGTAAAGAGAGAAATATCTGAGTACGTTCAGTTCTGCTCAGCTGTTTGAAAATCAAATATAGTAAGGGGTATCCAAGCACAGTAATTCATAAATTTTTCTAAGGGGATGTTTCATATGTCGACCCTTAGCGGAGGATACCTCTCTGGAATCTTCTGATTTTTTCTTGTAGTTTGTGTAATTAGTGTAGCTATTGTTTATTGCTAACGCCTAATTATAGAGAAAATTTCCTTTGTAGTTATAGTTTTTCATTGTTGTACAGTAAAACAGTTGTGGCATGCATGTAAATTTGCACCAAGTATTTCGCAGCTGCGCTTGCAATTAACGAGATATTATTTTCAGTGCTATGCTAAAGTGATTTCTTGTTTTTGCTCTTCAAATTGTGTTTTTCTTGTTATCGTGTGAAATACGTGATAATTATGGCGTGTGAATAACGTAACACTAGGCTCCAAAGTAAATTGAGAAATGATAGTGACGACGATTGTAGCCTATCAGCACCACCGTGTAATGAATTAACAGGCATTCAAAGTAGTAATTTGGTAACTGTGCATAGGGAAATTGAGCGGGCGGTAAATAACTGTGTAGACAGTGAAACAATTAGCGAACAGGGAAGCATTATCAATCGATCCGTCGGCAACAGCTCGCCTCAGAAATCCGAAATGACAGGACACAATCTTGCAAATACTGTACATTCAGGTTTTGGGTCCTCACCGTTTTGTCAAATAAGTCAAGACACATTTCCTGCTTGTCAAAATGTGAATGTTGCCAGGTGCAAAATGCACTGCCGAAGAGCATAGAGGAACAGATACCAGACACTAATACATTATTATTGCAATTGATGAAGCAAATTACACAAAATCAGAGACAAACACAGCAACAATTAGACACAATGGAACAAAATCATCAAAAGTTAGACACAATGGAACAACACCAGAGACAAACACACGCAACAGTTAGACGCAATGGAACAAAATCAAAAACAGTCACAGCAACAGCTTCAAAAGTTAGACAACACGCTTGAACAAACACGAGAAGGTTTAACTGCTGAGTTACTTGAAATCAAATCCAAATGTGAAAAAGTCTGTAATGACGTAGAAACACAAATTTGTGAGCATTTCCAACCGATTTTTTCGCGTCATGAAAATGCATTACAGAATCACGAAGCAGCCATAAAGGAACTGCAAACTATTGTTCATGAAAATCACGACACCTTGCAAGCTAAAATTGACTCAGTTGCATCTACCAATTCGGTTACGCAACTTGCAAAAACTCAGGAAAACTTAAAGGACACACGTCCAGATCGTTCGCTTTTAAAATTCTGCCATCTCGCTCCCCACATCCACCACTGCTGGCGGCTCACCTCTAACTGCGCAACGCTACGCGCTGTTCACATCCAACTGCCTAACACTACAATAGAGAATATTTCAACAATGTCAACCAGCCACAGACTGCACACAGCACTGTCAGTTGTATTCTTACAGAGCGCTATGTGGCGTTACCAATATAAAAACCTAAACAGCCTACTTACAATACTACCGCCATCTGTATATGTGTGTATCGCTGTCCCATGACTTTCGTCACCTCGGTGTAGAAACCGAGCTCAAGTACAATGTCCGTGGGTGTATGCCCACACAGAAGTACAAACATACTGCTCCCCTGGATGCGCCTACACGATGAAACGCTGTGTTGCCATAGGCGGCGGAGCAGAGAAGGATCGACGATAGGTTCCAAACTGGCACTCGGAGTACGTTCTTGAGAAGATGATACGTCCGCGTCGACAGTTGTCGGAGACGATGCCTCGGGCAACATTAGCTGCAGGAGCTGATGACTCGGAAACTGTTAGCTGCCGGTGGGACACGTGCGGCATGGTATGGCACCAGGGTGCAGCAGGCGACGATCCTGCGTCGTGTCAGCGACGGGTGCTACACGTCGAGTGTGATGACTTCGTACAGGTTACTCTGGTGCGTCTGGCATGAAGCCCTGGGAAAATCTGCTCCAACGTGGTCCTTCGGCAGCCTAAATAGTCTCATTTGGAAGGATACCTGCGTCACTCTGCGAGAGCACGTGACGTGGTATAGAGACAAACCAATTCCTTGGTGAGTCAGGGGCCGTACCTGGCTCGCGAAGCATACACATTAGTGCATTAGTGACGTGGCTGCAAAATTCAGGGACAACCCTTCATAAACCACTACTTGTGTACAGACATCAGCCACACCTTGAGCTGACCGTTTCTGAAGTCAAAATCTCGACTGCTGGATACACTAATATTGGTGAAGGGTAGCTTTCCTTTGTTGTCCACCCACAAGGAGTTCGACAACGTGGAGGAACGAGAGGAATGCAGCAGTGACGCTTCTGTCACAAGACCAGCAATATTTCAAGCTTTCTGAGCCAGCCAGTCGTCAATGGACCGCTGGGATATCTTACGATGACCGCTCTGTGGCACACGCCACCATAAATACAACACCTTCGGCATGACGCTGCTGCCGGCACCGTTCGCTGTGTCTCGAACCAGGCACACGACAAACCTCAGCTCTCTCGCCTCTCCATTGCAGCTCGCCGGGATCCGGCTGCCTTCACACGTTCCGTGGCTCATATCTCAACCCTGGCTGCTGGCTTTTAACACAGCTTGTCTTAGTTACCTACTATCCGGTACAAGATTCAGGACAGTGAGCCGCCCCGCTGTCTTCCCTGTGACAACAGCAGACGTCTGAGCTAGCTTGTTATAGGACCTGTACTGGAGACTTGCACTGACGCAGTACCAGGGCTGCTCGGTAGGTTCTAAAGCTGGTAAGGTCGGTTCTGTGGAGTCAACTCGTAGGAAGACACCTTGTCGGTCTACATGCGACACTTGAGGCCAGAATTCTTGGTACCCAAGGAGTGAATGAATGTAAATAAGAAACAGCAAGGGCTTTATATCCATGAGCCGCTTTCTTCTGCTGCATCTACATCCATCGCCGCTTGAGAAACACTCGCTCACACCAAGGCATTCCGACGAATACTGCAGACCTAGCCTATCAATAATTTTTGGCTTGGAGGGAGCCTTCCTGTTCGATATATCTGATATGTTTGAGCTCAGACTTGTTCATCATCCTGCCCTTTCCTCTTGTCAGTGTATTTCACATGTTCCATTCTTCAACGAATCTGTAGAGTACCCGACATACCTTACCGGTCAACTTAATTTGCGACATCATTCCGAGCATCAAATTTGAAAATCTTCAATTCCCTTCTTGCCCACAATCCATAATCCACATCAATAAAATGCTCTACTCCTAACGAACATTCTCAGAAATTTAGTTTTCAGATAAAAGCTGATGTTTTATACAAGTACACCCCGACTCCATGAGAAAGACAACACACTTTCTCTCTCCAGAACTCTGCAGCTTCAGTGTCATTTACGGTGGCAATTAAAAGAGTACAGGGTTAGTCCAGTTTTAGGCATGCTAGCAGGTGATTGTGTATCTGGACTTCTCAGCAGCTACACATAAGACCTCTCTCACAAAGTCATGTGCCATTTTGCTTCCAAGGTAGCACCATTACTTGAATTCGCAGATGCTATTTTGTTGTAAATTTATGGCTAATCTCATTTCCGCTACTCCTTGTTAGTTTAGTCTTTCTCTAGTTTGCTCTAAGTCCACAGTGTGCTAATTAGACCCTTCAGTTCATTAAACAGCGAGCCGTGAGCCCTGGACACGCAATTTTTCTGCCACACATTTCGAATATCGACAGCTGCGGGCCTCCTTGGCATATCTTTGGCCGTTGCCTAGGAACGAGCCAACGCTGCCCCGCGAGGTGACGTACCGGTGTACGGTCGCACTCTGTGCTGGCCGGCTTGTGGAGGCAGTTGAATTGACTGGCTGTAGATGTTGGACCCTACCTCCATGAACCATGGACCTTCCCGTTGCTGGGGAGGCTTGCGTGCCTCAGCGATACAGATGGCCGTACCATAGGTGCGACCACAAAGGAGGGGTATCTGTTGAGAGGCCAGACAAACGTGTGGTTCCTGAAGAGGGGCAGCAGCCTTTTCAGTAGTTGCAGGGGCCCTGTAACACTAACCAAAACGGCGTTGCTGTGCTGGTACTGCGAACGGCTGAAAGCAAGGGGACACTACAGCCGTAATTTTTCCCGAGGGCATGCAACTTTATTGTATGGTTAAATGATGATGACGTCCTCTTGGGTAAAATATTCCGGAGGTAAAATAGTCCCCCATTCGGATCTCCGGGTTGGAACTACTCAAGAGGACGTCGTTTTCAGGAGAAAGAATACTGGCGTTCTACGGATCGGAGTGTGGAATGTCAGATCCCTTAATCGAGCATGTAGGTTAGAATATTTAAAAAGGGAAATGGATAGGTTGAAGTTAGATATAGTGGGAATTAGTGAAGTTCGGTGGCAGGAGAAACAAGACTTTTGGTCAGATGAATGCAGGGTTATAAATACAAAATCAAATAGGGTTAATGCAGGAGTGGGTTTAACAATGAATAAAAAAACAGGAGTGCGGGTAAGCTACTACAGACAGCATAGTGAACGCATTATTGTGGCCAAGATAGACACGAAGCCCACGCCTACTACAGTAGTACAAGTTTATATGCCAACTAGCTCTGTAGATGATGAAGAAATTGATGAAAAGTATGATGAGATAAAAGAAATTATTCAGGTAGTGAAGGGAAACGAAAATGTAATAGTCATGGGTAACTGGAATTCGAGAGTAGAAAAATGGAGAGAAGGAAACATAGTAGGTGAATATGGATTCAGGATAAGAAATGAAAGAGGAAGCCGTCTGGTAGAATTTTGCACGGAGCATAACTTAATCATAGCTAACACATGGTTCAAGAATCATAAATGAAGGTTGTGTACATGGAAGAATCCTGGAGATACTAGAAGGTATAAGATTATATAATGGTAAGAAAGGGATTTAGGAACCAGGTTTTAAATTGTAAGACATTTCCAGGGACTCTGACGACAATCTAATGGTTATGAACTGTAGATTAAAACTGAAGAAACTGCAAAAAGGTGGGAATTAAAGGAGATGGGACCTGGATAAACTGACTAAACCAGAGGTTGTACAGAGTTTCATGGAGAGCATAAGGGAGTAATTGACAGGAATGGGGGAAAGAAATACAGTAGAAGAGAAATGGGAAGCTCTGAGGGATGAAGTAGTGAAGGCAGCAGACGATCAAATAGGTAAAAAGACGAGGGCTAATAGAAATAATTGGGTAACAGAAGAAATATTGAATTTAATTGATGAAATGTGAAAATATATAAACGCAGTAAATGAAGAAGGCAAAAAGTAATATAAACGTCTCAAAAAAGAGATCGACAGGATGTGCAAAATGGCTAAGCAGGCATGGCTTGAGGACAAATGTAAGGATGTAGAGGCTTATCTCACTAGGGGTAAGATAGATACTGCGTACAGGAAAATCAAAGAGACATTTGGAGAAAAGAGAGCCACTTTTATGAATATCAAGAGCTCAGATGGAAACCCAGTTCTAAGCAAAGAAGGGAGAGCAGAAAGGGGGAAGGAGTATATAGAGGGTCTATACAAGGGCGATGTACTTGAGGACAATATTATGGAAATTGAAGAGGACGTAGATGGAGATGAAATGGGAGATACGATACTCCGTGAAGAGTTTGACAGAGCACTGAAAGACCTGAGTCGAAACAAGGCCCCGGGAGTAGACAACATTCCATTGGAACTACTGACGGCCTTGGGAGAGCCAGTCCTGACAAAACTCTACCATCTGGTGAGCAAGATGTATGAGACAGGCGAAATACCCTCAGACATCAAGAAAAATACAATAATTCCAATTCCAAAGAAAGCAGGTGTTGATAGATGTGAAAATTACCGAACTGTCAGTTTAATAAGTCACAGCTGCAAAATAAGCGAATTCTTTACAGACGAATGGAAAAACTGGTGGAAGCCAACCTCGGGGAAGGTCAGTTTGGATTCCACAGATTTGTTGGAACACGTGAGGCAATACTGACCCTACGACTTATCTTAGAAAATAGATTAAGAAAAGGCAAACCTACGTTTCTAGCATTTGTAGACTTAGAGAAAGCTTTTGACAATGTTCATTGGAATACTCTCTTTCAAATTCTAAAGATGGCAGGGGTAAAATACAGGGAGCGAAAGGCTATTTACAATTTGTACAGAAACGAGACGGCAGTTATAAGAGTCGAGGGGCATGAAAGGGAAGCAGCGGTTGGGTAGGGAGTGAGACAAGGTTGTAGCCTGTCCCCGATGTTATTCAATCTGTATATTGAGCAAGCAGTAAAGGAAACAAAAGAAAAATTCGGAGTAGGTATTAAAATCCATGGAGAAGAACTAAAAACTTTGAGGTTCGCCGATGACATTGTAATTCTGTCAAAGACAGCAAAGGACTTGGAAGAGCGGTTGAACGGAATGGACAGTGTCTTGAAAGGAGGGTATAAGATGAACATCAATAAAAGGGAAACGAGGATAATGGAATGTAGTCGAATTATGTCGGGTGGTGCTGAGGGAATTAGATTAGGAAATGAGACACTTCAAGTAGTAAAGGAGTTTTGATATTTGGGGAGCAAAATAACAGATGATGGTAGAAGTAGAGAGGATATAAAATTTAAACTGGCAATGGCAAGAAAAGCGTTTCTTATGCAGAGAAATTTGTTAACATCGAGTATAGATTCATGAGTCATGAAGTCGTTTCTGAAAGTATCTGTGTGGAGTGTAGCCATGTATGGAAGTGAAACGTGGACGATAAATAGTTTGGACAAGAAGAGAATAGAAGCTTTTGAAATGTGGTGCTACAGAAGAATGCTGAAGATTACATGGGTACATCATGTAACTAATGAGGAGGAGTATTGGGGAGAAGAGGATTTTCTGGCACGACTTGACAAGAAGAAGGGACCGTTTGGTAGGACATGTTCTGAGGCATCAAGGGATCACAAATTTAGCATTGGAGGGCAGTGTGGAGGGTAAAAATCGTAGAGGGAGACCAAGAGATGAATACACTAAGCAGATTCAGAAGGATGTAGGTTGCAGTAAGTACTGGGAGATGAAGAAGGTTGCACAGGATAGAGTAGCACGGAGAGCTGCATCAAACCAGTCTCACGACTGAAGACAACAATAACGACAACAACAACCCCAGAAGTTGGGCGTTGTTGACGTGCCGCCTAGGCCGCTGCGTGTTTTCCTTGGCGGTGCGCTGCCGAGTACGGAGGAAGTGACGGAGCTGCCTCGTGTTCGTTGCTGTCTGTCAGCGATCTGTATGCGACCAGTCTAGCAGTTAACGCCACAGGTGCAAATGTTAGTGGCAGGCTTCGGGTTTGGCATTGTTTGAAGCTTTCCGTCTGTTTCTGAATATTTCTGGCTTTCCATCTCCTTGGGTATGCGCGCCTTGCTCCATCAGGCCGTAGTATGTAGCCGCTCTAGATGCGAGATGTTTTTGCGCTGTGTTTGTTGTAACCACGCATTGTCCTATACGCTATGGGAGGTGTGTATTGTTCAGTGTGTAGCATGTGTCTCTCTCTCTCGCACAGTGTGCTGCTCTGTTGTTTACTGGCAGTCGGTAGTGCCTTAGTGCTTTCATTTTCTATTTCGGAGGTGCCGCCAAGCAGGTGCTGGCGCTATTTCGGCGTAGGTCGTGTTCATGTTGTAATCGTGTTCTCATACTTCGTTTAATGCATGTGCAGAGTAGTTAACACCTGTGTCGCGTATATCACTGGTGCTTGTTTATCAAAATATTAGCTAGTGAAACCTGCTTCATTTTGTTTTCACCATTTTTATACGTACTTTATGTTACGTGACACGCAAGCTTATGTGAGTGGCAAGTGTGTTAACGAATTTTACTAGTATTCACACGATGCTCAGAATCATTATCATGAATGGATATTACGTATATAGTATCATACGGTCTCAGTACTCAGTCACTTTCATGTCCACACGTTACTTTGATCAACTTGAAGCTACTGGACCATTGGTTTGTGTACGAGACCACAGGATCATGAGGTGCATTCATTTATTGATTTGTGTGGCTGACCTACTGAGTATAATGATATGTGTTGTTATAATCTGAAGAGTGCTTGTTTTACTTTATCCATTTCAATTAAGTTGGTACTTACGCTTATAGTATACCTTGTTTGTCTGTACAGTTTGTTTTTATATAAACTTTTAGCAGTTCCGACTTGTAATATACTAAATTCGCTTGCCTTTAAAACTGTTGCCATAAAGTTTTGCTTGTTACTTTACTGGGCGGTCTTGTAGGCGAGTATCATGCAATTATTGTATTAAATTACCACGAAATGTTTCACCTTCACATTGTCTGATTTTGGTATCACGAATTTGGTTACACATAGTTTTTGTAATTCTGTTGCATTGCATTTATACTGCTAAAATGTTACACTCAGTTTGGGCTCTATTGTTGAAAAGATTTTGTATTCTGATTTCGTCATGATTAATTTGGATAGCTTTACCTAGTTTTTCTAATGGTGAATTAAGTGTAAACGGTTACTCTGACGAGCTATTTGTAACATCTACATCACACAAACGCAGATCAGAAAAATTGTAACTGCTTCTATTATTTGCCAAAAATTGTTCTCAAATTTCGGGTGCCTCACTTCACTTATCCATGTTATGCACTTGGAGGTTAAGGAGTTTGTTGAACTATATTTTCATTTTATGGATTGCCACTCAGTGGATATTAAAGATTGAAGACTATGTCACCATGTTTCCTTCTCTGTTCTTAACTTCCGACCAGTATTTCAGGTTCTTACTCATTACCCGAATTGCGTTTGTATGTCTTACCACTCGCTGCATCGTGCTGCAATAAAAGTTCCGCCTATCTTCCTTGCTTCCGCTGAGAAGAGCAGTGCCATCAGCTAATCTTATCATTTATCTTCTTTCTCTCTGACTTTCAATGGCACTTTTGAAGTCTGAGTCTATTCTCGTCATTCCTTCCAATTTATAAAGGTTGAACACGAGCGGAAAATGTATACTTCCATGCATTGTATTCTTTCTAATTGTAGCGCTTTATTCTTCATCTTCTCTTCTAATTTTACCTACATGCTTCTTCTGCCTGTTGCATATTACCTGTATTTCCCTATAACGTACTTCTAATAGCCTGAGAATGTCGAAAATATTGCAGCATTTTACTTCATCGGAACTTCTTTCAGGTTACCAGATCCATCGACATGTCTTGATTTTTTTAAATTCTTGCATCCGTTAGCAAGCGCAACGTCAGAACTTCCTCTCTGATGACTTTACATTACCTAAAGCCAAACGCATCGTTATGTATCAAAGCATCAAGTTGCTTGTCCATTCTTTTGTATATTTTTCTGGTCAGCACCTTGGAAGCATAAAACCTGAAGCTGACTGTATCATAGTTCTCGGAGTGAACTCCACTTGGTTCCTTGGGATTGTATACATGATACTGTGCTTAAATTCTGATGTTACCTATCCACTATCATAACTTTCAGACAGCAACTTGAAGAATTGTATGGTTTCCTTTGCCCCCAGTGGTCTTCGAAGTTCGCAAGGCATTTTATCTACCCTTTCTGCCTTATTTGATCGCAGGTGTTCAGAAGCTCCGGTCAACTCATATTATATTAATGGATCTCCTATGACTTCCAACTCTTTCTTCTGCTAATGTAGCATAAGACTTGTCGTCCCGCTAGTAGAGATATTTAATTCGTTGTTTCCATCTACCTGCTGTGTCTTTAGCAGTGGAAATTCCAGTCCACCACTAATGTTGATGTCCTTCCAATTCATCCGTGGCATACACCAAACCAGTGCTTAACAGTATTGGTGGAAAACAGTCTTGGTTGCAATTTTAGTTCTTTTTTTTTCAGCTACGCGTTTCACCTTATTTAGGCATCTTCAGGTTGATCTACATAGAAAATAAAGAACAAATGCATCTATTTAAGAATCGCGATCGCGTTGTGCAGACTTGGGTAACCTAAAGGCATGTATAAACAGATCACATACTGAAGGAGCATATACCTTAATTTGGTATTTGTTAGAACGATCCTTTAGACAGTGTAGCCAAAGGGCATCGTCGAATACATCAAGCCAACCAACATCGCCTTCGTTAAACGCAGTAAAAACTAGAAATATAAAATAGTTAAAACAGATAAGAGAATTCACCAGTGATCGGACACTCAGAAATGCAATCTTATTGCCGAAAACTTATGATAAGGCCTTACCTTTCTAGATGCACGTGAGTGACTGCAACACCTGCATAACGCGTTCCAGTTCTCAGGAGCGATTATTAGACTAAAATGGGACTCAAGTAGTAAGTATAGTGCACCACAGCGTCGTGTGCTAGTACTCACACCTAATACAGAATCACCTCAATATGTGACGCTGCCACGCAGCTACTGGTAAGAATGAGAGATCGTAAACTAGATACACATAGCCACTAAAACTTTATAAATGTAATGCACATTAAACATTAATAAGATGGAATTACTAGGAGCAACACCTGTACAATAACTTATCGTAAAATTTTGACGAAGTAGAATACAAATGAAGGCGGTAAATTTTAAATGAGAAAACATAGTGTATAATACAACACACAGATGCAGTAGCTAAACAGATTTTACGTATCTTATATATCTTGAACGACAACATTAAAAACACAGGACCGTAATTCAGATGAAGAGGCCCCCCATATAACACGGAATGCTGCGTCATTCGGAGCTAGAAATTCTACCTAACAAAAAAACTCTTTTTTATAAAATACATGTAAAATTATTGCGCTTAAAAGATACACGCCAACGTAAAAGAAGGATGTAATGCGGGTAAACTTCTTCTCCCCATTTCCATTTTATAGCTACATTAAAATGTGTAAAATGCGTCGACATTTCAAGCGACATGAGTCAAAACCCCCTAATGGCTTGGCTAATAAGATGACATAAGACCAGAGAGGAACAGGGCTCATATTTAGGCAGAATTACGAAAGTCCCAGGCTTACATTAATAACACCGATTTCATAACTTCTAAAAAGGCCTGAAAAATAAAAAATAAAAAAAGCTGAAATTGCAACCAAGACTGTTTTCTACCAATAATGTTGATGTCTTTGCTTTCAGTATCACTGAAAGTTATTTTGACTTTCCAATATGCAGAATAAGTTCTTCCTATGATCTTACTATTTGAACTTCTTCCCTTTTTTTCTGTATCCCTTTCTCCTAGTCTACCCTGAAGTACAAAGAATTCTACGTTCTGGTCTTAGGGTTAGCACAGAATGAAAGTGGGCCTGCCCTTAGCCTTGATGACAGCTTCCACTCTCGTAGACATACGATCAATCAGGTGCTATAAGGTTTCTTGGGGAATGGCAGCTCATTCTTCACCTGCTGCCTGACTGTCATAGTACTTGCAGTGGATCCTGATGCAGTTTCGAATTGTCTGCCTATCACACATTACGATCCTCTTTAACTGTCGGCGATTTCTGTCAGTCAATAGACGAGGTCGACCTGTTCGCTTTTTTGATATATGTGTCCCTTCAGTTTTCCACTTCACTATCGCATCGGTAACAGTGGACCTAGGGATGTTTAGGAGGGTGGAAACCTCGTGCACAGGCGGATAACACAAGTGACCTCCAACCACCCGTCAACGTTCGTGAGTTCCATCGAGCGTCCCATTCTGCTCTCTCTCGATGTCTAATGACTAGTGAGGTCGCTTATATGGAGTACCTGGCAGCAGATGGCAGCACAATGCAGCTAATATGTTAAACTTATGTTTTTGGGGGAGTTCGGAAACTTTTGATGACAGTGTATGATTTGATGCTACATTATTTCCAGGTATTTGCACGAAAACGGAGTGTTATTAAAACCTGTGTCTACAACATGTTCCCTGGTGAAGTTGGCAGCAGTGAGAGATGATGTCAGACCAATGCTAGAATGGAACATAACTGAACGTTCTGTATCACCGTAATGTAGCCCGTTGTTAACGGTAAACAAGTGTAATGTAAGACTTCGTGTCGTGTTAGACGCATGGGCCATAAGTAAAATAATTGTACTAATATGCACAAGAACTGAAAACCGGGATGAGCAGCTACAAAAATCCATGGTTTCAGATACCTTACAGATAATGGGAAAGCATATGGCCTTTGCTTTGGCGGTACAAGTTATCAGTTTGGAGTGCTACCTTTCGCACCTAAGGTTAGTTCTGGAGTATTCATCACGCATTTAGACACAGTACAAGGTCCAAAACTGTTAGATGGTGTAACACTGTACGCGGGAGGATAAGAATATGTTTTACAGGATTCCGTACTGTGGACGGAGACGGTTGCTGTTGGCATCAGCATGATGATGCATCCTTTCAAAAGGCAGCATCTTTGAGGCAATAGTTACCTGTGGACAATAACATTCCTGAAATACACTCCTGGAAATTGAAATAAGAACACCGTGAATTCATTGTCCCAGGAAGGGGAAACTTTATTGACACATTCCTGGGGTCAGATACATCACATGATCACACTGACAGAACCACAGGCACATAGACACAGGCAACAGAGCATGCACAATGTCGGCACTAGTACAGTGTATATCCACCTTTCGCAGCAATGCAGGCTGCTATTCTCCCATGGAGACGATCGTAGAGATGCTGGATGTAGTCCTGTGGAACGGCTTGCCATGCCATTTCCACCTGGCGCCTCAGTTGGACCAGCGTTCGTGCTGGACGTGCAGACCGCGTGAGACGACGCTTCATCCAGTCCCAAACATGCTCAATGGGGGACAGATCCGGAGATCTTGCTGGCCAGGGTAGTTGACTTACACCTTCTAGAGCACGTTGGGTGGCACGGGATACATGCGGACGTGCATTGTCCTGTTGGAACAGCAAGTTCCCTTGCCGGTCTAGGAATGGTAGAACGATGGGTTCGATGACGGTTTGGATGTACCGTGCACTATTCAGTGTCCCCTCGACGATCACCAGTGGTGTACGGCCAGTGTAGGAGATCGCTCCCCACACCATGATGCCGGGTGTTGGCCCTGTGTGCCTCGGTCGTATGCAGTCCTGATTGTGGCGCTCACCTGCACGGCGCCAAACACGCATACGACCATCATTGGCACCAAGGCAGAAGCGACTCTCATCGCTGAACACGACACGTCTCCATTCGTCCCTCCATTCACGCCTGTCGCGACACCACTGGAGGCGGGCTGCACGATGTTGGGGCGTGAGCGGAAGACGGCCTAACGGTGTGCGGGACCGTAGCCCAGCTTCATGGAGACGGTTGCGAATGGTCCTCGCCGATACCCCAGGAGCAACAGTGTCCCTAATTTGCTGGGAAGTGGCGGTGCGGTCCCCTACGGCACTGCGTAGGATCCTACGGTCTTGGCGTGCATCCGTGCGTCGCTGCGGTCCGGTCCCAGGTCGACGGGCACGTGCACCTTCCGCCGACCTCTAGCGACAACATCGATGTACTGTGGAGACCTCACGCCCCACGTGTTGAGCAATTCGGCGGTACGTCCACCCGGCCTCCCGCATGCCCACTATACGCCCTCGCTCAAAGTCCGTCAACTGCACATACGGTTCACGTCCACGCTGTCGCGGCATGCTACCAGTGTTAAAGACTGCGATGGAGCTCCGTATGCCACGGCAAACTGGCTGACACTGACGGCGGCGGTGCACAAATGCTGCGCAGCTAGCGCCATTCGACGGCCAACACCGCGGTTCCTGGTGTGTCCGCTGTGCCGTGCGTGTGATCATTGCTTGTACAGCCCTCTCGCAGTGTCCGGAGCAAGTATGGTGGGTCTGACACACCGGTGTCAATGTGTTCTTTTTTCCATTTCCAGGAGTGTATATTGACCTGTCAAACTACCGAACTGAAGGTATAGGAAACCCTTCGGGATGATATTAGAACAAATAAGTCCACGGTCACAAATATTAAGTCAAAATTGACCAGATTTCGATGCTACTATGAGCGTCGTCTTCAGAATTAGACTAATTGTTCTGAAACATATTAGTATATAATACATTAATAAAATTAAAGTTTGTACTGACTGGAAAAAGATGCAGTACTTACAAATCACATACTAAAAAAGATCTAAGCCGGAAAGGCGACGTCATGAATAGTTGTAAGTAAGATGGCGAGCCGCTAAGGGCTGCTCGTACATTAGTGAACAAGGGTTGCAACGAGACTGAATATTTGTGACCGAGGGCTTATTTGTTGTAATATAATTCTAACACGGTCACTGAACCTTAGCAGCTATGTTCAAAGTTTTACGTTAGGGATGAGTTTAAATGTCGACTTTGCTCAAGAACCCTGTGGCCAACAGTACTATCTTCTCTGGTTTCGGCTCTTGATAAAGAACGGTATGCTATCCTCCCATAGGCAATGACACGCCTTATTAAAAATGTCACTAACACAGTCCAAACAGTGATAAAGACAAAGGGTGGACACGCCCAGTATTAATGTCCACCATTATGTGTCCACAGTTTTTCATCGGACAGAGTCCATCTAGCTGAAGAGAATTTGGTGGTGTTTTAGGTTATATTTGTTTATTGACGCGAAGACATTGTTCAGGGCGTAATTCTCTGCCTAACATTTCGTCGTCAGTTATGGAGACATTGTCAGAGGATTGAATGACTCGGAAAGTAGTTACAGTGCCAAACAAGCTCAGCGAGCCGAACTGTTTACGTGTATCCATGCAACAACCAGTTCGTGACGTCATCAGACGTAAAGATCGCCCAGTATTTCCATCAACCGTTATGGAGCTCGTGGTAGGGAAGAGTAGGCGCTGTTTGTTTTGTTTAGCACTAAGGCCAACTCCTCAAGTTTAAATATCTCTTCATTTCTCTTAAAGCTGCTTGGGTGCTTTTGAATTTCTATGGGCTCTCTGTACATCCGAGCGTATTAAAGATTAGATCTTGCTAAAACCACTGAGCCGTACGCAGCTCGTGTTCGTGCCGTTTATTGCTCGCCATCTTATCTTTGCGATACTGCCATCCCGTTTCTTATTCTATTTGCTGGCGTTACTAAGCTGCTGGCCTGCCTACCCGTGAGTGACAGCAGCAGCGATTATCGATAAGAGCACTGTCGTACTATCTTTGGAGCGACCGCTAGTATTTTCGGGTCGTTGTGTGTCGGGAGTGGAGTCGGGATGGAGCAGCAGTGAGGTCCGGACAGCCATGACTCGCCCGACCGTTGCCGACACACATGACTTAAGTGGGGACGACCTTGGTTGGTCGTTCGGTTGGTGGTCTCATCAGACGACGAGTATTTGGTCGCCGACTGCTTCCGGGTTCTCCATGTGTGTCGACTTGTGATTCGGCCTTGTTGTTCCACAGTCATTGGTTTTAATAGTGTTCGATTTGTTTGTGGAAGTGTTTTCGTGGAACCGCGTGTAGCTTGTGTGGTTCGACTGAGCAACTATTTTCAAGCTGTCTGCATGCTCCTTTTAGTTGGTCGGTCGGGACAGATCAACGAGGAATTTTCTGCGGTCAGGCTGGCAGCACTGGTGCCGTGCATGCGCGGTCGGATAGTGAGGCGTGATCAGTTAACCTGTTAGGAAACCTGACATCTCTTCATTCATTGCCGGTTGTTGCTTATTGGGCCGTTCTGGCTAGCAGAAACGTATGGTGTGTTGGAGTCGGCGAAATTAGCCGTCGTCCTGTATGCTCTTTAACTATTAAATTGGTTGTTACTTATCAGGGAAGTGCACCAGCGGTATTTTATGCCTTATAGCCGTCAACGCCCCAGTTACCTGCCTGGTCATTAGTGTAGTTTTACGGCAGTGTATTTTTCCTCGCCGTGTTGATGCTGTCCAGCACGGGGTGTAGTTCGACAGCCTTTTAGTTGTTTGTTCGTATTTTTTTCTTAAGAGTGGTTGTACTGGTTGATAGGACAGCTTGGCTGTGGAAGTGGAAGGGTAGCCTACAACATAGACAACAGTATTCACAATTACAAGCACCCAAGCTTTAATGATCTTACAGCAATAAAGGCTCTTAACAAATCTCAATTAAGCAAGGACATAAACTTGGTTACAAACATATGTTAACTTTCAACCAGTGAATAACACCGATAAAGAATTACCAATCAATAAAAGGTAGATAAAGGACTGCTTTACAAGAATGCTTAAATAAAATAAAATCATGAAAGCTATGTTACAAATTTGATGTTCAGCTTCAACAGGTGAATAACCCCAATAAATAATTCTCATTTAAATAAAACAGATAGGAAAATGCCTTACCAAAATGCTTAAATTGTGTAAAATCATGAGAAGCTCAGTTACAACCTTTCTCACAAACTACTTAGGAATTTACAGCCAATAAACAAGTTTGATCTGTTTAACCAGAAGGTAACTGCCAAGTCCAAGTGACCGAAGCCACTCAGAGCGGAAGACCTCCCCAACGCTGGTCATCAACCGACATGGTCACGGCCCAGTGGCTACCGTGCTAAAACAGACTAACGACAACACAGGAGTAACAAAGACAAAGTCGGCGTACGCCTTACGAAGCACGGCACACCCTGAAGCGGGAGCAGGCACAGCTGACTAGCGGCCATACAATCGCGAGCAAACAAATCTCACGCCGCCCGTACTAACGCGGGAAATGATAGCGAGCGACAAGACGCCACGCGCAAAGCAGAAACCGTGCCTACCTCTCGACCACAGAATGTGCCCTGTCTCCTTGTCGATGGTAATACAATTTATAGCACACAAGAAACGATTTAATAATGGCATTAGTTCAACACAAGATCAGTTAACAGTTAGGTCCAGTAAAGATTTACCCACGGATTTACCTTCAAACCAACTTCCGGACCACAGGCGGAAATTAGTAAACTTGGCATAAGTTTTCACCAGACCGATAAACAAGAAATCAAATTAAGCAGTAGCCAAAATACAGTCACGATACGCAAGTCCTTCAAGACCTTGCTATCTTACAGTTATTAACGGCGAAACATACACAAATGAATGACAAGAAATTCTCCATTGAAAGCAAAACACACCACAAAGGATAAATTAATTAATTTGCAGGCGAGCCAGTCACTGAAAGCTCAGTTTCACAAGATTAGGGCTAACCTCACTCGGCAGCAATTCATTTGTGTGCGAGATAACTAGGTTGCCCAAACAGGTCACACGTTAGCTGTCTTGTTCTCGGATACTAGGCACCACCGTGCTAAGTCAATCGCGACGAAAAAAAAATCTCTGCAATTACAGCTGCCTGCAGCAAAACAAATGAGTCAGGGTGCATGAACGTAAAGCACAAGCCACTGTTCCAGCCGGAGCGTAACCTTTTCAATGCACATACGGACAGAACAACACACGTTGGCATAAGGGAGCAGCAGATGCGTACCAAGCAAACTATACGGCGCCAAAATACGACCCACGTCACGTCCTCAAACCGGAGCACTGCTCCCGGAGCTGGTGTCTGCTCGCTGGACTGCCGCAACTCTCTGTTCCCCGGAAAGCGATGCTGACTGCCGCCTTGCTCAACGCTCCCTTCTCGGCCGTGCACAACGACTCTTCTCTTGTCGCCTCAGAGTGCGGCCGCAATTTCCGTTCTCCCCTGCTGTCCGCCCCAGACTCTCCTTACTCGACTCACTCCTCCGTTAGGACCCGCTCCGACAGGAGGCGCTCGCGATCGCACGTACTGCCAACTTCAACCAGAGGAGTAATCGATGGCGTCTTGCGCCGGCCGAAGTGGCCGTGCAGTTAAAGGCGCTGCAGTCTGGAACCGCAAGACCGCTACGGTCGCAGGTTCGAATCCTGCCTCGGGCATGGATGTTTGTGATGTCCTTAGGTTAGTTAGGTTTAACTAGTTCTAAGTTCTAGGGGACTAATGACCTCAGCAGTTGAGTCCCATAGTGCTCAGAGCCATTTGATGGCGTCTTGCGCCCGAGAGCCGCGCCACGGCTCAGTGGTTATTCTGCCTTGGCTGTTTTTAGAGGCCAAATTTGAAGACGTAGCGCGGCTGCTAACTTCGTCCTCGGCTGATATTTTTCGTTGTCGTGCCATTGGTCGGGCGGTCCTTCAGCCTTCCCTGGGTCGTGTTGCCATCCAATTATTTAACCTTACTCTTGGTTGCTTGTCTCATCTCACCTTATGTTACAGCTACGGCCTCAGGCCGACCCTTGGAAGACTTCTGAGCACCACTGTTCTGTTGGTTTTAGATTGAGATTTTCATTTTAGTCTGATGTACTGTGTGAGGCCTTCAGCTGTCTATAGCTGATTTTAATTTTAATGTAGGGCCTTCAGATGACTTAAATTAAAGTTTGATGACTGATTTGTTTAATAACTAAACTTTTGAAAGTTTGTTCTATCTGAAATTCTTGTTATCCAGGCCCTAAGTCCTGAGTTGTTCAATGTCCAGTGTGTGGCCTTCAGCAGAGCTTTTAAGTGAAATATTTTTAAGGCTTTCATATATCTTAATTTTAAATTTTGGAAATTGATTTGTTTAAAACTAATTTCTTAAAAAAATTGCTCTATCGGCTATTCTTGTTATCCATGCCAAAAAGCCCTGAATTGTTCAATGTCTTGTGTGTGGCCTTCGCATGAGTATTTACGTGAAATATTTTTTTTAAGCAAGGCCTTCAGCAGCATGTATTCTTTAAAGCAATTTTTATAACTTGTGTTCAGGCTTTCAGCCGTTCTTGTTTTTGGTGTGGTTTCGGGCTTTCAGCGCATGAGGTACCGCAAGTATTCTTAACTAGGCGTTCAGCCGTATTGTTTTAATTTGATCCTTTTAAGGCAATTTGCAGTGGTTATTAGCAAACTAAAAGTTTGTATGTTTTATGCAAATAACAGTACCTGATTACGGCCCCTCCACAACCATAACCTGGTCGGCTATGTCCTCCAAAAACAGATATCAACCACACCCTCAGAGAAACGAATTTTGTTGTTGGCTAGTCACAGTGCATGCATGAACTGCTACTGTCGATTTACCCCTTCTGCCCAGGCGACAATCGCTCGGGTGTTCCCTAAGGCTGGTGTAGTAATGCTCGTTTTTGTAGTTCTTATGTACGAGGGTGGTTTGAAAAGTTCTTGGAATGACCACGAGGGGTCAGCGCTAGCACAAGGAGTTGTTCACGTGATATTCTGTTGCCTGTAAATAAGTGCCACGTCAGAGCTCTTGGAAGAGAGCTGTGGCGGTGACGTTGCATGGGGGCTTAATTAATAAGAATGCAAATACTTTTAATTTTAGTCGGTGTTTGTCCGGGTACGAAGTCTCGTAAACGGTTGGCCCTGACTACTATTAGTACGCAATCTGACTGCATAGAACAACAACAAGGAATGAAACGAAATTTCCGTTAACACAATTAATTAATTAAGTCCCCAGCAACTATGAAAGCTACGAAACAACAAGGCACAAGTGTAGCTGTTCTGTATGTGGAAGTGTGATTCAACGTACACATCTGGCATGGTTTTTCCTCAATACAAGATACTTAAAACGCCATTTACAATGAAGAAATTTAAAAAACCAGAAATACTATAATTGCACATAGAAACCAGAATTACACTCTAATACATGAACACAAGCCAGATGCTTTGTTGACTGCCCGCATCTCGTGGTCGTGCGGTAGCGTTCTCGCTTCGCACGCCCGGGTTCCCGGGTTCGATTCCCGGCGGGGTCAGGGATTTTCTCTGCCTCGTGATGGCTGGGTGTTGTGTGATGTCCTTAGGTTAGTTAGGTTTAAGTAGTTCTAAGTTCTAGGGGACTGATGACCATAGATGTTAAGTCCCATAGTGCTCAGAGCCATTTGAACCATTTTTTTTTTTTTTGTTGACTGAACCTGTGACCAAGAGGCATTATTATTTAAGACATTTGAAATAAAAAATTTTTCTTTACCTTCATATATATTGACGAAAAGTACACTCTGATCATTACAACATCCCCAATCCAACAACATCTGGTGTCTAGCCCATCAAAACAACTGCACACAACATGGCCTCAAATAGTACAGCTATCATCATCCTCTCAGCTAGGCACTAACTACCACAACTTCTGAACAAGCACTCTCCACGACGACTTCTCAACAAGCACTGCCAGTGGAGGCGGCCGAATAAAACTCTTTGGCGCAATCTCTGGCGCTGTGACTGAGTGTAGCCACCTTTCAACGTGGCTCTGTTGTTGTTCCCGCATAGTGATTTGCGAAGATGGAAAAAAATAGAGATTCGTGCAGTGATTAAGTACTTTGGTAAGCAAGGTATCAAAGCAAAGGACATTCATGCAGATTTCCAGAATACACTGGGGGACTTTGCTCCTTCATATTCAGCTGTCGCCAAGTGGACAAATGAATTTAGATTTGGTCGGGAGAGCTTAGATGATGATCCGCGCAATGCTCGGCCAAGATGTGTCATTAGTCCTGAAATCATTGCAAAAGTGCACAAAATGGTCATGGAGGTTGGTCGATTGAAAGTGCGTGAAATTGCTCACGCCTTCCTGATGTCATATGGAAGGGTATATCATATTTTAACGGAAGAATTAGAAATGAAAAAAAAAATATCTGCAAGATGGATGCCGTGACTCTTGACGCTGGATCAAAAACGCATGAGAATGCACATGGCAAAATTACACAAACTAAGGTAGGAATTGTTGCCACACCCGCCTTATTCACCTGTTATGGCTCCGTCAGACTCCCATCTCTTCCCAAAAGTGAAAATTTCACTTCAAATGAAGAAATGATAGCCGTAGTTGACCACTATTTTGCACTTCTGGAGGAAACTCATTTTCGAGACGGGATCACTGCACTGGAACACCGTTGGACCAAATGCATTAACCTACAAGCAGACCACATAGAAAAATAAAAGAAAACTTTCAGTGATGTAAGTGCTTTTCTTCTATTCCGTTCCGAGAACTTTTCCAACCACCCTCGTACATTTGACCGCAAGAAAAAAGAAATGTTATCTACTCCTGGTGTGGTAAGCGGCGGACATACGTCCTTTCCAGTGATCAAATATTTGTGCACGTTTCTTGTTCGTTTAAGCACTGCCTCAATACCTTGCTTTCCTACTACGCTGCTGATGCGATCTGTGACAGCTCTTACAAATGGAAGTAAAACTTTCAATTTAGTTCCTTCTGTTTTCTTTAGAAGCTCTAGGCCTTTTAGGGTGTAGTACCATATTACTTCTTTTTCAGAGATGCCGTTTCTTCTGAGGGCAACTCTTTAAGTGATCGAGCTCATTCTCCAGGTGAACGACGTTCTCTGACACTGTGGTTTTCGCTTAATCATTACTATTTTAGGAAGTACAGAGAGGCCACAGAGATTCAAAAGCACAAAAATATCTTGAACAGAAGAGAAGAACGATTAGTATTAGACATACTGTGTGCGTTAGTGCTAAATTAATCGAACAGAACCAAGTTCCTCCCCCCTCGCCCGCATCTCGTGGTCGTGCGGTAGCGTTCTCGCTTCCCACGCCCGGGTTCCCGGGTTCGATTCCCGGCGGGGTCAGGGATTTTCTCTGCCTCGTGATGGTTGGGTGTTGTGTGCTGTCCTTAGGTTAGTTAGGTTTAAGTAGTTCTAAGTTCTAGGGGACTGATGACCATTGATGTTAAGTCCCATAGTGCTCAGAGCCAATCCTCCCCCCTCCCCTCCCCATAACACGGTGGCGCGACCCCTCGATCTTAGGCAGCCGTTTGGTGAGGTCACGAGCCGACCGAAACTTTAATACACATAAACAGTTCGGCTTGCTGAGCTCTTCCTATGATAATATCTCCAGTATTGAAAGATAAAACTTCAGGCGGAAAATTATTGCCTGGACCACGACCTTATGCCGGTAAGCAATAACACAAATACCGGTCGTGAAAACCTGGGTTATACAGTTCGGTTAGTCAGATATTGTTCCATATTGTCTTCTTAATCTCCTTCCTTTTTATTCTTCTACGTTCGCACTAAGGGAACAAATATAAAAGAACATGCGAAGCTGCGACCGCTTAAATGGCTTCTAAAAAAGACGATATTACACGAGATATCATTGGCTGTCGTTGTTACTACAGCCGTTGTTACTGGCGCGTTGTCACCTGCAGGCGACACCTGTATCTCTAAATGGCTGAAATAGTTGTCCAGTCACCCCAGGTCAAGTTTTCAGGTTGCCCATCTAAAGTCTTCCTGGGGCTACAAGAATTTCATTTTTAGTATTTCATATAATTATTGACCTAATAAATAAATAATAATAGTTAATTTACTCACTGACAGGTATAGTCGTAGGTTAAAACTCAAACAGTAAATGAAGTATTGAAACTAGAATCTACGCATACACTGATCAACAAGAGCATTATGACCACAGACCTACTATCGACATAAACCCGTTGAGGCAAGGAATAACTGCTATCAATCGAACACATAAAGTCTGAAAATGAGTCGATGATCATATTTTTGGCACTTTATTTTACAGGTACGTCTTGATCACATAAATTTTTACATTTTACTATGACCGGTTGCGGTACTGCCACCTTGAGATCATAAAATACCCTGATGTGGTAACTACGTCAAACTAGTTGACAGTGTCCTTATTCGGCTTGTACTGATCACTAGACCCAGATGAAGGCCACTGTAAACGTGGCCGAAACTTGGGCTCTTCGGTATTGTTTTTTACATTACGACGCCGTGCGATATGCAGTAAACTTTTATGTATACTTCCTTATGGTATCAAAGATTTTGTATTAGGATGCCTGCGTGCATCTTACAAGCAGTTCCTTGGAACGACTCAAATTCATTGGAGCTGATTCCCGCTTGTTTTGACCAGTACGGTGTTCATTACTGACATGTGCAGTAAGCACGAATTTCGTTTCATGGGCTTTATGCTATTTACCACATAACGCTAAAATTAATTAAACGTGCTGCATTTATTTTTGTGCTATATGACGTGTTTTCTTAACTTTGATGAGCAACAGATAGTTTACACGGCAAAGCGTGGAACGAGCCATAAGGCTCACGTAAGATTTATACTTTTTGATAATGTTGACGACTACTGCCTTTCCAGCGCGTAAGTTTTAGTTCATTTTAACGACGAAGGCCGTTTTAATTTGGATGGGCTCGTCAATAAGCAAAACTTGGGTATTTAAGGGAATGACAATCCGCATTTCGCGGTCGAGAAGTCTCTTCCTCCTCAACGGGTGACTGTGGGGTGTGCAACGTCCAGTCACGGAATAACCGGTGCGATATCCCTTTATGGCACGGTGACTACCGAACAATACCTGAAGGTTTTGGAAGATGATTTTATCCCCATTATCTAAAGTGACCCCGATTTCGACAAGATGTGGTTCATGCAAGACGAAAAAAAATGGTTCAAATGGCTCTGAGCACTATGGGACATAACTTCTGAGGTCCTCAGTCCCCTAGAACCTTGAACTACTTAAACCTAACTAACCTAAGAACATCACACACATCCATGCCCAAGGCAGGATTCGAACCTGCGGCCGTAGCGGTCGCGCGGTTCCAGACTGTAGCGCCTAGAACCGCTCGGCATGCAAGACGGAGCTCGAGCCCATTGAAGCAAAAGGGTGTTTGATGTCCTGGAGGACCACTTTGGGGACCTCATTCTGGCTCTGGGATACCCAGAGGCCACTCGCATTGGCCTCGATTGGCCGTCATATTCTCCGGATCTGAACAGATACTACCCCGTTTTATGGGACTATATTAAAGAGGTGTACAACCATAACCCTAAAACCATTAACGAGCAGAAAACAACCACTCAGGAGGTCATCGACAGCGTCGATGTTCCGACACTTCAGCAGGTTATGCAGAATTTCGCTATTGGTCTGTGCTACATCATTGCCATTGATGCCAGGCACATCGGACGTGTCGTAAGATAAATCTGAATAGCTGTGGTGACGTTCACATGTTGAATAATGTGTGTGCACGAACTAGTTTATTACTAATTTACGTTTATTTCGTGTAGTTCAATAACTGTCACGCTATACGTTTGTCAGTAGTATGTCAAACCTTCCTGTACGTACTGATTGCTGCTGTAATCACTTTGAAATGACGCAAAGTCGGAACTGCAGGACTGGGTATTGTAATAAACAGGACAATCAACGGCGATTATGGAATCATATAAGAAACGAAGAATTTGATCTTTTACTATGTTATCGCTGCTCATGCAGTAAAAGTTCAGCATCAGGTAAGACGTTTTAATGTATTAATTCAGTATCACTAACTTTATTCGGAACAGATTTTACAGCCAATATTCACAAATACCACTCAGTGTAGCACGTAGCATACACAACACAGGAGATACGATATCATAAACATTCAGATACGTAAAGATGGAGCGCATATTACTGGGACTCTGTTCTATTCTTTCCTAGCCTTGAAAATACTGACAATGAATGAAGTGGACGAAGGAGTAATGTTCCTGTCATGGGGAATACGATTTCGAGTTTTCTCTGTCGGGACTTATTCTGAAGCGCCAGAGGCGGCGGCTTTTTCGCAGTTACTTTTATGTCTTCACAGAGATAGGAGCCTGTCAGTCGTGTAAGTGCTGTCTCCTCCGACCCAGGAGCACTTCTCCCCCTGTGGCTGCACCGTCACGTACGAAATTCGCTCGAAAATTGTGTGCGGCTGTCAGTAGCTGCCTCCACCGTCACTCGCGTGTGCGAGCGATTTTCTCTGACTCAGTCTGTTGTTACAGCAGCGCCTCGTAACTCTCACACGATCGCGAGCGGTCTGTAGGTGCTAGGAACGATTATACCGAATTTTTAAAGAATACTGTAATGCTCATTATCATTGTTTTCACAGCACATATCACCAAACAGGTTAACCCATGGCATATAACGCCGTTATTTGGCCGCACCTACTCTGCAGCAGGGATCGTATTTGTTTGTACAGCTACAGATTAGTCAGTCTGGTAATCGTAGATAGCTGGCCGCAGTGGTCTAGCGGTTCAGGCGCTCAGTCCGGAACCGCGCGACTACTACGGTCGCAGGTTCGAATCCTGCCTCTGGCATTGATGTGTGTGATGTCCTTAGGTTGGTTAGGTTTAAGTAGTTCTAAGTTCTAGGAGACTGTTGACCACAGATGTTAAGTCTCATAGTGCTCAGAGCCATTGGAACCATTTGAATCGTAGATACTGTTTACAGTCGCCGTATTCTCTCAAAAACCTTGCTAAATTCCTCGTCAGCAACTTATGATCGATCCTACATCCTAGTGCAGCATTCGGTTATTCTGAAATACAGTTTATATTTGTAAGTTCTGTAAGAGGAAGTACACGGCGTGATTTAAAATTAACGATTTATTGCTTGCTTTCTCACTTGAAGAGTGGTTTGTAAACCTGCCATGCATGCAACACATAAACTAAGTCGCTATTACTTCTTAGTACTTCTAGCTGAGTTGACTTCTTGTAATTCACACTTTTCACAAAGTCGTTAAATGAAATCATTTACTGCCTTTGTCTCCAGTTATTTTTATTGTGCTACTAGTTTCGGCCTAAATGCCATTGTCAAGCGTAAGATTCAATGTCACATTATGGCACAGGAACAGGCTAAATATACGTCCCAGTAGGGCAGTGTATCTTCGCCGTCACGCGCTATGTAATCAAAAAAGTATCCGAACCCCCCCCCCCCCCCACCACCACCACCGAAACACACGTTTTTCATATTAGGTGCATTTTGCTGCCACCTACTGCCACGTACTCCATATCAGCGACCTCAGTGGTCATTAGACTTCGAACGTGGTCAGGCGATTGGGTTTGTCATAAGTCTGTACGCGAGATTTTCACCTAAATATCCCTAGGTCCACTGTTTCCGGCGCGACAGTGAAGTGGAAACGTGAAGGGACGCGTGCAGCACAAAATCATACATTCCGACCTCGTCTGTTGACTGACAGAGACCGCCGACAGTTGAAGAGGATCGTAATGTGTAATAGGCAGACATCTATCCAGACCATCCCACAGGAATTCCAAACTGCATCAGGATCCACTGCCTGTACTATGACAGTTTGGCGGGAGGTGAGAAAATTTGCATTTCGTGGTCGAGCGGGTGCTCATAAGCTACATATCACGTTGGTAGATGCAAACGACGCCTCGCTTGGTGTAAGGAGCGTAAACATTGGATGACTGAACAGTGGATAAACGTTGTGTTTAGTTACGAATCACGGTACACAATATGGCGATCCGATGGCAGGGTGTGGGTATGGCGAATGCGCAGTGAACGTCGTCTGCCAGCGTGTGCAGTGCCAATAGTAAAATTCAGAGGCCGTGTTGTTTTGGTGTGATCGTGTTTTTCATGGAGGGGTCTTGTAACCCTTGTTGTTTTGCGTGGCACTATCACACTACAGGCCTACATTGATGTTTCAAACACCTTCAGGCTTCCCACTGTTGAAGAGCAATTCGGGGATGGCGACTGCATCTTTCAACATGATCGAGCACCTGTTCATAATGCACGGCCTGTGGCGGAGTGGTTACGCGACAATAACATCCTCGTAATGGAATGGACTCCGCAGTGTCCTGACCTGAATCGTACAGAACACATCTAGGATGTTTTGGAACGTCGACTTCGTGCCAGGCCTCACCTACCAACATCGATACCTCTTCTCAGTACAGCACTCCGTGAAGAATGGATTGCCATTTCCCAAGAAACCTTCCAGCACCTGATTGAATGTATGCCTGAGAGAGTGGAAGCTACGGGTGGGCCAACACCATACTGAATTCCAGCATTGCGGATGGAGGGCGCCACGGACTTGGAAGTCATATTCAGCCAGATGGCTTGATACTTTTGATTACATAGTGTATCACAAGGAATGTTATGTCTGACAATTGCACATTGGTTGACCTAGCACATTAAAAATTGTTAGGCTGCTCTCACACTGATGACTTCGTCGCGTTGATTCAGCGGCCCGGTTAAATTGCTGCAAGACGCCACTAAAGCACGTCTCAGCAACGTGACTGGATCTTCGGGCACACGACTGTATCGCCAGGCAGAAGCTCTGTGACAAGAGCTGTCTATTTTCTCGTGCAAGCAAATGTATTCTGGTATGAAAGTTTTGCTTTTAGCTATGTTATTGAAAAGAAAATTGGGACGCCACCGACGTCAGCGGGAATACTGGATTGATCCCAAGCACTCGAGAAAAACACAAACTTTTTCTCCAACAAGGGAAAGTACACAAATGAGGAAATGCATATCACGAGGGTGAAGACTAATGATTACTTTAAGGTAAGTAAAATGTTTATTTGGCATAAGCATTTACTTTTAAGGTATATCTAATATTAATTTGTTCAGTACAATGAATCAACTCATTAATATTTACTTTTCCCAAAAAATACAATGGAGACTACTGGTGAATCACATGATATCGGAGAAAGTGTAGCATCATGATTCGATGTACTTGGGCTTTAACTTGATGCCAGAACAATTATGGATGGATATGAATACACTCCTGGAAATTGAAATGAGAACACCGTGAATTCATTGTCCCAGGAAGGGGAAACTTTATTGACACATTCCTGGGGTCAGATACATCACATGATCACACTGACAGAACCACAGGCACATAGACACAGGCAACAGAGCATGCACAATGTCGGCACTAGTACAGTGTATATCCACCTTTCGCAGCAATGCAGGCTGCTATTCTCCCATGGAGACGATCGTAGAGATGCTGGATGTAGTCCTGTGGAACGGCTTGCCATGCCATTTCCACCTGGCGCCTCAGTTGGACCAGCGTTCGTGCTGGACGTGCAGACCGCGTGAGACGACGCTTCATCCAGTCCCAAACATGCTCAATGGGGGACAGATCCGGAGATCTTGCTGGCCAGGGTAGTTGACTTACACCTTCTAGAGCACGTTGGGTGGCACGGGATACATGCGGACGTGCATTGTCCTGTTGGAACAGCAAGTTCCCTTGCCGGTCTAGGAATGGTAGAACGATGGGTTCGATGACGGTTTGGATGTACCGTGCACTATTCAGTGTCCCCTCGACGATCACCAGTGGTGTACGGCCAGTGTAGGAGATCGCTCCCCACACCATGATGCCGGGTGTTGGCCCTGTGTGCCTCGGTCGTATGCAGTCCTGATTGTGGCGCTCACCTGCACGGCGCCAAACACGCATACGACCATCATTGGCACCAAGGCAGAAGCGACTCTCATCGCTGAACACGACACGTCTCCATTCGTCCCTCCATTCACGCCTGTCGCGACACCACTGGAGGCGGGCTGCACGATGTTGGGGCGTGAGCGGAAGACGGCCTAACGGTGTGCGGGACCGTAGCCCAGCTTCATGGAGCCGGTTGCGAATGGTCCTCGCCGATACCCCAGGAGCAACAGTGTCCCTAATTTGCTGGGAAGTGGCGGTGCGGTCCCCTACGGCACTGCGTAGGATCCTACGGTCTTGGCGTGCATCCGTGCGTCGCTGCGGTCCGGTCCCAGGTCGACGGGCACGTGCACCTTCCGCCGACCACTGGCGACAACATCGATGTACTGTGGAGACCTCACGCCCCACGTGTTGAGCAATTCGGCGGTACGTCCACGCGGCCTCCCGCATGCCCACTATACGCCCTCGCTCATAGTCCGTCAACTGCACATACGGTTCACGTCCACGCTGTCGCGGCATGCTACCAGTGTTAAAGACTGCGATGGAGCTCCGTATGCCACGGCAAACTGGCTGACACTGACGGCGGCGGTGCACAAATGCTGCGCAGCTAGCGCCATTCGACGGCCAACACCGCGGTTCCTGGTGTGTCCGCTGTGCCGTGCGTGTGATCATTGCTTGTACAGCCCTCTCGCAGTGTCCGGAGCAAGTATGGTGGGTCTGACACACCGGTGTCAATGTGTTCTTTTTTCCATTTCCAGGAGTGTATATAGATACGGGCATGTGTGAAGCGAACTGATAATTACAGTCTTTTTGGAGGAATGTAACACCCATTGTATGCCCTCAAAACTGACTTTCTGATTTTCAAACTTAGTGTCTATTTCCAAATACTGTGGCACACATTTCAAATTATCTAATAAAGACTAGAAAATGCTTGTAGGGGTTGCCTGCTTCAGGCTTTCGTAATTTTTTTCTTGATGTTTGCTGCAAGTTCCAGAAACAGTTTCTCCTCCTGTGTCATCTTTTATCTAAAAAAAAAGAAAATGTGTGTGAATTCCTAAGGGACCAGACTGCTGAGATCATCGGTCCCTAGACTTACACACTACTTAAACTAGCTGATGCTAAGAACAACACACACACCGATGCCCTAAGGAGGACTCCAACCTCCGGCGGGAGGGGCCTGAAACCTCCTATATCTCTCACGAGAACTGGAAGCAACTCCATCCTGAACATCAGTAACATTTGCCTGATTTGCATGAACAACAGCTTCTTCCATGTATACTTTTTGTTTGATTTTTGTTTGAGAATCATCTTTTGAGGCCTTCCTCTTGTTGACTTGTTTTGTATGGCAGTCACGCATCTCCTTCCTCTTCTTTTGCAACTCTGTGACTGCAATAAAATAAAATTATCTTATTTCTGGTAACTTGCTACAGGACGATCATTTGCAGAGCTGCATTGTTCCTTTAAATCTGATATTTCCACTATATCCAAAATTGTGCAAAATATTTCTCAGTGAATACGGAGTAACCCAAAAGGATTAAGCACGCCGCCTGCATCGTAAGAAGGCTGGATTAACATAGTAGAAAAGTTTAAAATGCGTGCAGATTTTCCGAACTGTGTACTGTTTTTGTGCAATTGACAGGAAGCATGTAAGAATTGATAAACTTGAAAAATGGATTTTTATACCACAACTACAAACACTTTTTTCAAACGCTATCCTGTTTTACGCAAACCCAAAGTTACTCGATTCGGATATTTGAGCGCAGTACAGCTTTACTCTCCTACTCCACCCACCATGGTGTTCGGCTTACGATAGGTTCGGACGTGTTTCGTGTGGAATCCTTTCATTCACAGAGCTGGCTTGATAGACATATCTAACTGCATCATCCAAATGAATCAGAACTATTCATTTGCTTCAAATAAAAAGAAAAGTTGTTATCTTTAGAATGAAAACTAAATATTATCAAAGAATCGATGCATAAATTAGACGTTGTGAACTCACGAAGAAGCTTGATCTACCGGAAGTAACAGACAGGGCAGGTATAAAACGAAAAGTGAAAATTTCTCAACGCTCTGAAAAACTCTCAGTCTTTGAATTTACGAATCATTAGTAAACGTCAGATCCAGTCAACGTTATAATTACAGTGTGATAGAGTGAAAAATGGTCCTGTCGATCATAACATGGTGTGCTCTCAAGCTAAGCCGATCTTTGAGAGACTGAAACAAGAAAGTTGGCTGCCAGAGGTCAGATGTTTAATGCTAGTAACGATTGGCTTAGCTGATTCGAAAGTCGTTGCAATCGGCAATTCATTTCAGAACGTGGAGAGGCGGCACGTCTGATTGACTGCGACGCTCTATCCACAAAAACTCTAGATAGTGATAGAAAAAGGTGGCTATACCACTTGTCTGTTCTGGTAGAAGCGTAAAAGAAATTTTATAACGCCTGGACAGAGAGCCTTTCGGTGTTTAAAAACCACCAAAGATCGTTTGGCAGCGATGGCTGTCGCGAATGTAGCTGGAGATTGTGAATTAAAACCTCTCTAAGTTTATTGCTCAGAAAATCAAAGAACTTTAAAAACTACGTCTAAAGCAGTGTTGCCCGTGATCTGGAAGTCGAATGCTAAAGCTAGAGTGACAGAATCACTTTTTGAGGACTGGTTTGGTCATCACTTTATGCAAAGTAGAACGTTATTGCTAATTAAAGCAAATCCAATGTAATGTGGTGCTGTTAATCGACAATGCACCATGTCGTCCTTCTCTTACATAATTAATTTCTGCCCACGTGTGAAAGTTGTATCATTGCCACATAATAGAACCAGCTTGCTTCAGCCGATGGACCAGGGAGTCTTTAAAACATTTAGAGCTTAGTGCACGAGACGAACGTTTGCCCATATACATGAAGCCATGAGTCAAAACAACGGGCTCTCTGTTAATGACTTTTGTACGCAATTCAATGCTTTGGATGGAATAAGAATTATTGAACAATCTGTGAATGAACTTTGAAAAAGAACCTTTAATGGTATATGGAAAAAAACTCTATCAACTTTTTTACACCACTGAAATCTGCGGTATCGGCCAACAGCCGGTCGGCCGCACTTTAGAATACGAGCACCCTATCACACCTCTGCGTTTCGTATAGCCACCAAATTCTGAAATTTCATAACATTTACAGACTTTCATAGCAGTCTGGGCTCGTCATCTACAGAATGACCAATACATTGAAGACTGACTGAATTGTAAATCTTTGTATATGTATACAATTCATCATTAAAATTCAGTATTTGCAATTGACGCTGCAGCTTCAGCAAACAAAATTATGTGTTACTTTTATTGCTTGATACTAGATGCCGAATAAATTAATATCAGAATTCTCTGCCCACGAGCTACATATGTTTCTTTCCTATATCCACTAAAGCACCATAAAGTGTGCAAAGGGAGTTACTACAAAACCCCGGGGGAATCAGCACCAGATTCTTGTGTAATTGATAATGTGACTGAAGAAGTGGTCGATCTTGACAGACAACTTAATTTAGAGATCAATGGTGATGACGTGCAAGAACTGCTGGATTCACACAATAAGGAGCTGACAATCGATGAGCTTACAGAAACGCCTGAGCAGCAGCAAGACACTGAACAACCTGATTCTTTAGACCCAGTTCAGTCAGGAGATCAAATGACAGTTGCAAGCCTGACGAAAGGCCTTAGGCCTATTCTCTAAAGAACAGATACCATTGATGACCTTGCAGCTAGCCGGCCGCGGTGGCTGTGCAGTTCTAGGCGCTGCAGTCCGGAACCGCGGGACTGCTACAGTCGCAGGTTCGAATCCTGTCTCGGGCTTGGATGTGTGTGATGTCTTTAGGTTATTTAGGTTTAAGTAGTTCCAAGTTCTAGGGGACTGATGACCAAAGATGTTAAGTCCTATAGTGCTCAGAGCCATTTGAACCTTGCAGCTTCTCTAGAAGAAATGATAATATATGCGCACAGGTTGCCCGAACTCTTTCGGGAATCGTCGCCTTGGTCTGCGCGAGTAATGAGTGGATGGGCATATACCTATTACGAACATTACGTATGCAGATTGTGGACAATTGGGAATGTGGGTCTCACGGGAAGCGTGCAAGGGATAAGTCCCTGCTGTCGCGCTATTCATCTGTGTCCTCTGTGGCTCAGATGGATAGAGCGTCTGTCATGTAAGCAGGAAATCCCGGGTTCCAGACCCTGTCGGGGCATACATCTTCAGCTGTCCCCATCGAGGTATATGAACAACACCTGTCGGCAGCTCAGGGTTTCAGTTACTTATCATTTATTCTAGAGAAGCTGCACGGTCATCAGTGGTATCTGTTATTTCGAGAACAGTTACTATCTTCATAAATCTGTTTTTTGTATGCGTTGTATTTATTAAATTTATGGGGTAACGATACGAATTATTTCACCAACCCAGCATCAATGTGCGATAAAGACTAACAGTTATTAATATGCCACATATGTCGGATATAGATTTCATATTTTTAATTACTAGACGTAAGATGTGCTTGTAATTCTAGATTTGATTTTGCAATCCATTCAGGGTGAAGAGAAATGTCACCTATTGTGGGATATACATTATGTGATAAAAAATATCAGGACACCTGGCTTAAAATGACTTATAAGATTGTGGCGCCCTCCATCGGTAATTCTGGAATTCAATATGGTGTTGGTCCACCCATAGCCTTGATGAAATCTTCCACTCTCGCAGCCATACGTTCAGTCGTGTGCTGGAAGGTTTCTTGGGGAATTGGGGAATGGCAGTCCATTCTTCACGGAGTGCTGCACTGAGGAGAGGTATCGATGTCGGTCGGGTAGGCCTGGTACAAAGTCGACGTTCCAAAACATCCCAAAGGTGTTCTGTAGGATTCAGGTCAGGACTCTGTGTAGGTCACTCCATTACAGGGATGTTATTGTCGCGTAACCACTCCGCCACAGGCCGTGTATTATGAACAGGTACTCGATCGTGTTGAAAGATACAGTCGCCATCCCGAATTACTCCTCAACAGTGGGAAGCAAGAAGGTACTTAAACATCAATGTAGGCCCTGTACTGTGATAGTGCCACGCAATACAACAAGGGATGCAAGACCCCTCCATGTAAACCACAACCACACCGTAACACCACCGCCTCCGAATTTTACTGTTGGCACTACACCCGCTGGTTGACGACGTTCACCGGGCATTCGCCATACCCACACCCCACCATCGGATCGCCATGCTGTGTACCGTGATTCGTCACTCCACACAACATTTTTCGACTGTTCAATCGTCCAGTGTTTACGCTCCTTACACCAACTGAGTCGTCGTTTGGCATTTACCGGCGTGATGTGTGGCTTATGAGCAGCCAGCCGCTCGACCAAGAAATCCGTTTTCTCACCTGCTGCCTAACTGTCATAGTACCTGCAGTGGAGCATGATACAGTTTGGAATTGCTGTGTGACGGTCTGCGTAGATGTCCCCCTATTACACATTACGACTCTCTTCAACTGTCGGCGGTCTCTGTCAGTCAACAGACGATGTCGGCCTTTACGCTTTTTTGCTGTACGTGTCCCTTCACGTTTCCACTTCATTGTCACATAGGAAACTGTGGAGTGTGGAAATCTCGCGTACAAACGTATGACACAAGTTGCACCCAATCACCTGACCACGTTCGAAGTTCGTGAGTTCTGCCGAGCGCCCCATTCTCCTCTTTCACAATGTCTCATGACTACTGAGGTCGCTGATGTGGAGTACCGGGCAGTAGGTGGCAACACACTACACCTAATATGAAAAACGTATCTTTTTGGGAGTGTCCGGATACTCACATAGTGTGCCTACGATAGGACCTCGTTCGCTTTATTTCTGCATCAATACGCACCTATATTGTATTATCGTTTGTGGGTTTAAAAATTTTAAATTATGTAAATAAGGCGGTAGTGCTCCTCTGAAGTACAGGGCATCAACAGTGCGCAATGCAACTGGTATTTCATTGACGGCACATTTTTAATCCCACCTGCCTACCCGTTCGTACCAGCGTGGGTCTGGCACCGTAGTCTTGCCAGAGGGGTGTGGGTGTAAAAGTGTTGGTAGTGCAGTGCCACGCCAGTTCTTGGCTGGGGCAGTGCGCCTCGGCGATTGTGAGTTGTTACTACGCTATAAGGAAAGCACCATCTGCAGCCATAGCCGAACGCTGTCCGCGTTAGAGCTGACAACACCAAGCGTTGACCTCTGTGGATAGCTTTACTCACTTCATATGGAAAACAGTTCCGGGACTTCTGTGGAAGCAGCTGCATTCCAGCTGTGCGTTCCTGAGGGTCGCTCATTGTTGTTTCGAATCGGTGGGCTCGCTCAGGATGTGTCGGCTCAGTCGGCAGTAGGAAGCAGAACCACCAGGTCCACATGAAATAGCACCGGGAGGTCGGACAAGCTTTGGGTTTGATACCGGTCCTGAAAGGCGCGTCGGTCCTGCTTGTCTTCCGTGGCTGGCCAAGGAGTTGACCGCGGTCATCGGCTGAGTGTGCTGCAATGCGGGGTGGTCTGAGGGAACGCGGACGGCAACCAAAGCAGGCAGATCCTGTAGAAGCAATGTAGGACCCGTGAACAGCGTGCAGACAGCATGACTGCAGTGGTCAACGATTAGTGTCGTCGGCTGTACCACGGACCTCGTCTGGCTGTGTCTGCAGAGGGTACTTTCCTTATAGCGTCCTCAAGCTGGCAGACAGGATTGAAGAACGGAGGGGAGCTCCAATTACGGCGGTACAGAGCAGAACGTGAAAGGTATTTCTGATTTTGAGTTTGCCACAATTGCTGTGGCTGACTTTGCTAGTTCTCAACCGTCTTAACAGTCCAAACAGAGTGTGAAAGTGGTGCGCCTCTATCAGTGTAGTTGGGCCTTATATAGTTTTGTTTGACGTGAAGGTACCACGGCGAGGACTTGGAGACTTTGACTGTGTTACAATTCTACTGCAGGGTGTTTGTATGGCGAAGCCGTGGTGCAGTCTATCATTATTGTTCTTCAATTGAAAACACAGTGAGGCCGTTATGAGAGAAGTGTGTTTCAGTGACATAACCTTGTAACATAATTGCTTGTTTATATATTTTCTGTGTAGGTTATGTTGTCTATTGTCTGTCCAGGGTGACGTTTGGTGGTAGCTGCCTGTAGTTTATACCTCTGAACTATTATGTTTGATTATATTCTGTTCTGTTTCCGCCTGAGGCAATATTATTTACCACACTGTGCAACAGAATTACAGGATCACTTTTTGCAAGTACCGTGACTGCCTTCTGTTTTGACGCATAGCATTGAAATTCCTCCTTTGTAACGGTGCAAAAGTATACCGCTTCTCCACGTCACCGTCGAGCTCGACGTCGCTTCAGACGGCATGGTATCGACACATGAGGAAAAAAGCCACAGCTCAGAAGTTCATGCGACGTGCAAAGTGGGTTAATTATGTCACATTAGCACCAAAATTCACCGCAATTCTGCCCAACCGAACCGCAGACCTGTCACAGGTTGGGAACGTCGCTACAACTCCTCTTATCTGCATTTCATCCGTTCATTTGACACCTCTGCGACGGAAGTCAGATCGGCAGCACGTAGCGTTGAAACCACATGATTTTGTGATGGGTGGCCGAAGAAAAGTTTTACAAACACCACCATTCGAAATCGACACGAAAAGACCTCAGGAGACGACATAAAGAGCGACAGTGAAGCCATCCGCTTCCTAGGTGTGCAGATTCCCCCACAGTTCCCTGTCTATAACAACAGTTCTCAGTGCGACGAGCAACACGACGACGTTCTTAACAAGCTTTGACGCCGCTGACACCGCCGAACGTTTCAACCCCTCTCTAAGGACACTGTAGAGCTGCATTCCCACTGAAAGGGATCGCATCCCTTTGGAGTGTAGTCCGATCGCAAATTTTCCTGTCGTATACTAGGTGGAAGACTAAGAACTGTTCAGAATCAATGGACGCGTCATCTAAAACATCTTCCCGCTCTAAGCACTCCTGTGGCTTAATCAAGGAGGGGTCTGATATTGACATACGCTAAACACAGCGGCAAAGGGACACACGGTTTATGTATTTATTTATTTACTTACTTGCATATTTTAGTGCCTTTTGGGCTCAAAGCCATACAGCCATCATTCAGTGTTTTGGAGATTTCCGGAATAAGGTTGCATCTGTCGATGAATTTGTTTTATAACTACTATATTATTTTGATGAAGGAGAGTTGGTGCAGTAATTGTTAATGGTTGATTAGTCGTTGTATGAAACTGATTTCCTGATCTGCATACAGTTTACATTAAAAAAAAATACTAACTGACATCCCCTCTGTTATTCCATTACATTCAGGATAACAGTTACCTCGAACGTGTATTCGGTGAACACCAATATTCTGAAATTTATAAATGTTTTCTTCGCTTTAATTGGGTGGAACTAGAGTTTCGAGGGAATGTATAATATTTGAATTTTATGTGTAGTGATGATTCATACTCATCTTCCCACTCATGTTTTGGTTTTGTATGTCAATTCAACTAAGTACCTGGGTGTTAAAATTACGAACAACTTCAGTTGGAAAGACCACATAGATAATATTGTGGGGAAGGCGAGCCAAAGGTTGCGTTTCATTGGCAGGACACTTAGAAGGTGCAACAAGTCCACTAAAGAGACAGCTTACACTACACTCGTTCGTCATCTGTTAGAATATTGCTGCGCGGTGTGGGATCCTTACCAGGTGGGATTGACGGAGGACATCGAAAGGGTGCAAAAAAGGGCAGCTCGTTTTGTATTATCACGTAATAGGGGAGAGAATGAGGCAGATATAATACGCGAGTTGGGATGGAAGTCATTAAAGCAAAGACGTTTTTCGTCGCGGCGAGATATATTTACGAAATTTCAGTCACCAGCTTTCTCTTCTTCCGAATGCGAAAATATTTTGTTGAGCCCAACCTACATAGGTAGTAATGATTATCAAAATAAAATAAAAGAAATCAGAGCTTGAACAGAAAGGTTTAGGTGTTCGTTTTTCCCGCGCGCTGTTCGGGGGTGGAATGGTAGGGAGATAGTATGATTGTGGTTCGATGAACCCTATGCCAAGCACTTAAATGTGAATTGCCGAGTAATCATGTAGATGTAGATATGTAATGTAGAGCTCAAACCTTTTAACAATAAATTGATGTTTTTAAAAACGCCGGTTTGAGCGCAGATTTTTTTTTAAGTCATCGACCATTTCGTTGTATTCAACGATAGCACGTCCTTTGACCCATACATATTTTGTTATCTTCCCGCTAAGCCTCCCCCATTCTGCATTATTTTCTGTGACACCCTCCTACATTTGTTAAGAATTTTAAACATGTGCCTTTACAGAGAAAAGCTGTGAAGCACTCCTAGACGCCTGCACACAAGCAACCACTCTACACCCTTCCGATACCAGCTGCCTTCCTACGGGTGTCCAAGACTACTTCGAAGGTACTCTCTGTAAAAGCCAATTTTTAAAATTCTCAGTAAATGTGGGTAGATGCTACTAAGGGTGATTCTGAACTGGTGGGTCTTGTCGTTGCATTTACGCGTGTGTCATTGTCGCCCCTCTCCACGACAAAGCCACGTGAGGATGGCAAAGTAAAAGGGATGGGTGCCGGCCGGTGTGGCCGTGCGGTTCTAGGCGGTTCAGTTTGGAACCGCGTGACCGCTACGATCGCTGGTTCGAATCCTGCCTTGGGCATGGATGTGTGTGATGTCCTTAGGTTAGTTAGGTTTAAGTAGTTCTAAGTTCTAGGGGACTGATGACCACAGATGTTAAGTCCCATAGTGCTCAGAGACATTTGAACCATAAAAGGGGTTGAAAGGTATAAGCAATCTTTCCTGCTTCAGATCACATTCAGATTTAGTCAAATGGGTTTGAATGGTCCCCAATGGATCCAATCTATACGTGTGACAAAAATTACAATCTCGCTGCACTCCAAACGCATGAGATTACGTCCGATGGAGATGCAGCCCCGCAATCTTGTTAGAAAAGGGATGAAAGTTCCACGGGCGTTAGCAGCGTCGAAGGTTGACAACCCTGTAAAAACGTTCGATGTTTTGCTGCTATAGTATTTTACGTATTTTATATCAGATTACGCAGCAGGCTGGTTTCTGCGACTCAGTAGATAATTTTTTGTCCCTGAATTTATCCGTCATAGTTTAAATTACGCTGCAGTACACCCTGGAAGATTTTAATGAGATTTCAACCATTTGTTCCGTAAAAATTATCACTTTTGTATCCTCATCTGAATTTCAAAGAGTGAGTACCAGATACCAAAATTAAAAAGCTTCTTTCAAAGCCAGAAATTTTGCAAATGCAGGTTTAGCTTTTTTCATTGTATCATGTAAAATAATTCTCTCCTGGACCAAAATTGATGTTCCCGTTCATCGACTTACATTACCCTTCCCTTTCATCTCAAAATGATTGTTGTGAGTATTGTGCAAGCATGTCTTATTAAACAGACGGTTCGGTAATATTCAAATATGAAAGAATTTGAGTTCTTTTGTATTGGGAAATGTGAGGATCTTTCATCTGTGTCGTGTGTTCAACATAAAGTTCGTTTATCGCTGGCTCTGTCAAATATATTAATAATTCAGAAGCAATTCAGGCTACTCTCCGTGGCTTGTTTTCTCTTACATTCTTTGTTGTTTCTCGCAGTACCGCTTCGACCATGTCAGTCATATTTTTATCCATTTCTTCCATTCCCACAATATTATCCTGGAGATTTTTTACTGTGTATAGCTCTTCTAACCTTCAAGATTCCCTTATTCGCTTACTACCGATTTATTATGTGAGTTCTTGCTGATGCTGCAGCTGATGACTTCATCTCCAATAATGAATTTTGTTATATGTGTCATCTGTATTTCCCGTAGTCACGCATGCTTTTACAGCTTTTGACATTTCGTTAGCCTTTTATATTTCCTCCTAAAAATTAACTAGCCTAGGGCGATGAGGAAAGATGTGCACTGAGACAAAATTAAAGGATGTACCTTATACTAATTTGTTTATAAAATGTTACAGTAAATGAGGGCCGTTATTCAGTAATCCGACTCGTTGTAGAGCGTCGCACCTAAAAGTGACAGCACGGACAATGACGCGACTTGACAATGGACTCACAGCCAAAGGATGCACGGACACTGTAATAAATTAATAAGGAAAATTTAATTTAAAATATATGAACAACCGTTTTTGTTTTATATCTTGACGCAATGATTTTGGTTGCATCAGGCCATATTGTGTGATCAAAATTGTTAATGTTAGTGAGTGTTAAAGGTACTAGGTGAACTGCGTGTGTATGAAAAGTTTCATAGAATGTTTCGTTCGTGGGGCACTCAACTGCGCGGCCCTCAACGCCCGCACAAAGTCCCAAATTTTTTTCACAGTCAGCGTTTTATACAATCCAATATAGCCATTGTCACTAATGATGAGGATGATGATGATGATGATGAAATAATGAGGGACAACACAAACATGCAGTCACCGGGAAGAGAAAACCCCCAACCCGACCGGCAATCGACTGTAACAAATTAATAAGAATCCAGAGGCAGCAACGCCAGCCACTCGACCACGAGCTGCGGACTATGAAAGGTTTCAGAATACATGTTTCCGTTTTGTTCCAGCATAGGACTTTTGTTTCGTGAGTATATGTTAGTGATAATGTTGAAGTGTGACGATTAATGTATCTGTAGGCAGTTCACGATGTTTATTAACTTGAACAGTATTACGTGAAAATTAGAGCAATATCGTTACTTGCTGGAAAAGGGAGAGATTCCCTAACTAAACATTTGCGTTAGGAAGAGTTTCATATTGTAGCTAGACAGATGTACATTTCCGACCACAAGTAGACAGTTTTAACACTCACCGTTACTCGCTTTCAAGCATTTTGCTTATTGAGGTTCACTTTGTCCCGAAACTTATTAATCAAGCGGTCTGGAATGCGATGTTGGACGTTGATTTTGCTTTCGACTTATTATTTGTCTCTTGCCTGCCATATTTCATCCCTGCATTGCCGCAAGTTGCCTTTGAAATTCTCAATGAACTCTAGTACTGGAAAGTCATCCACAACTGATATCCTGTATATAGCATAACTTTTTTTGCAATTTCTTCCATTTTAATTTGCAGTTCATAACTAGCAAATTGTGGTCACGTCTGACTGTGGAAATGTATTACAGTTTAAAATTTGTTTTCGGAATCTCTGTTTACAGTTATATAGTCTACGTGAAACGTTCCAGTGTCCCCAGCTCTCTGCAATATATACAGCTGTCTTTCAAGATTCTCAAAACAACTTAAAACAATTGTGTTCTTTGTAAAATTCTACTATGTATCTTCCTATTTCACTTATTTACCCCATTACATGGTTTCCTACAATTTATGATTTCTTCCTTTTCTTACTGTTGAATCTGCGTCCTCCGTTAAAATTAAGTCTTCGCCTTCCTTAAAAATCTGATTGATCCGCTTTTTCAGTCTCTTTTCCATTAGCAGAGGCAGCTGGAATATACGCTTGTACGCCTATAAAACATGACAATTTTATGTGCACAAAGACTAGTACTGACAACATCTGTTAATAGCTAAGAATTTTCCTCGAAGAGACACTCAGATTCCTTAGATGGACAATAAATTTCTGTAATTCGAATAAGTCCTACTGCGTACACTAAAACAGAAACTTCCACCCACACATATATGTTAATTGTTCTGAGTGATCACCAACACTGCCTGTGCTTCGGCGCTGTCTGAATTCCAGAGACATTCCCAGAAGGATATTGGTTTCATATTGAACAGAGTAGAATATGGTTATTTCTGTACTAGGTGCAGAGAGACACCAACAAAGGAGACTTCGTCTTAATTGGCTTGGTCAGCGGAATTTCCCTATCTGCCGAAATATTGGCTGGCTTAAACCAGAAGTGCGCCTGCATAGCTATGACGCTCCACAGCCTTAGCAGACCTTTCGCTCCTTCCGAAGTACTACTTGGGACTACACTGCAGCACCACGAATGGATCGTGGAAATAGTACTGAAAGCATTGTGCACTAGAGTCAAAAACCTCAGCTAACAGACACTTTGCTATTCCCCACCGTGGTTACATTTTTAAGTACCGTGAATATTTCTCTGTCGAGGTTAGTAAATATTTCCGTGCAGCAACTTTTCTCAGAGCGTGAAAAGGAATGAATAATTTTTATTGTTCTCCGATTTTCAATCCTGTGAGATTATGAAGATACCATGCGTTGCATATTGCCTAAATGCACCATTCACAGTTGGTGTAAAATAGTTACCACTAAAGCCAGAAGGATCTCGTTGCCATTTCATGCGTCCGTCATTCACTAAGGACAAAACGCCGGAATAAATAACAGAAGAACCGAGCAGGGTAGTAATGTATATCGAGAATATCTAAAGATGTACAGCTGCGTCACGATTTAGCTTCTGTCATCTTTGGTGACAGGTCTTCTAGCTGGTTTAATAGGGTCTACCACGTGATCATTTCTTCGTCTGACCAAAGCATATATTCGTACATACAAAGTGAAACTTCCCCTTCTAACATTAAGAATGACTGTGCTGGTAAACTTCTACGTTATTATGTTTTTAAACAGCTGCATAAAACTGAACGTACTCAGTTCTCGCTTTACTGACTAACAATAACCTATACCTTTCATGAATCACTTACAAAAATCTTCGTTACTCGAACTACTGCAATACAGTGAGCGCTAATACTGCCAGCTAAATAAAAGATTCTAACTACTGAAGACACTAACTGCTGATGGGCATAGTTAGCAAATGAAAGATTTTGATAGAGAACAAACAATGTATTTATGTTAATAGTGTTCAAAGTCATAATATACACTCCTGGAAATGGAAAAAAGAACACATTGACACCGGTGTGTCAGACCCACCATACTTGCTCCGGACACTGCGAGAGGGCTGTACAAGCAATGATCACACGCACGGCACAGCGGACACACCAGGACCCGCGGTGTTGGCCGTCGAATGGCGCTAGCTGCGCAGCATTTGTGCACCGCCGCCGTCAGTGTCAGCCAGTTTGCCGTGGCATACGGAGCTCCATCGCAGTCTTTAACACTGGTAGCATGCCGCGACAGCGTGGACGTGAACCGTATGTGCAGTTGACGGACTTTGAGCGAGGGCGTATAGTGGGCATGCGGGAGGCCGGGTGGACGTACCGCCGAATTGCTCAACACGTGGGGCGTGAGGTCTCCACAGTACATCGATGTTGTCGCCAGTGGTCGGCGGAAGGTGCACGTGCCCGTCGACCTGGGACCGGACCGCAGCGACGCACGGATGCACGCCAAGACCGTAGGATCCCACGCAGTGCCGTAGGGGACCGCACCGCCACTTCCCAGCAAATTAGGGACACTGTTGTTCCTGGGGTATCGGCGAGGACCATTCGCAACCGTCCCCATGAAGCTGGGCTACGGTCCCGCACACCGTTAGGCCGTCTTCCGCTCACGCCCCAACATCGTGCAGCCCGCCTCCAGTGGTGTCGCGACAGGCGTGAATGGAGGGACGAATGGAGACGTGTCGTCTTCAGCGATGAGAGTTGCTTCTGCCTTGGTGCCAATGATGGTCGTATGCGTGTTTGGCGCCGTGCAGGTGAGCGCCACAATCAGGACTGCATACGACCGAGGCACACAGGGCCAACACCCGGCATCATGGTGTGGGGAGCGATCTCCTACACTGGCCGTACACCACTGGTGATCGTCGAGGGGACACTGAATAGTGCACGGTACATCCAAACCGTCATCGAACCCATCGTTCTACCATTCCTAGACCGGCAAGGGAACTTGCTGTTCCAACAGGACAATGCACGTCCGCTTGTATCCCGTGCCACCCAACGTGCTCTAGAAGGTGTAAGTCAACTACCCTGGCCAGCAAGATCTCCGGATCTGTCCCCCATTGAGCATGTTTGGGACTGGATGAAGCGTCGTCTCACGCGGTCTGCACGTCCAGCACGAACGCTGGTCCAACTGAGGCGCCAGGTGGAAATGGCATGGCAAGCCGTTCCACAGGACTACATCCAGCATCACTACTATCGTCTCCATGGGAGAATAGCAGCCTGCATTGCTGCGAAAGGTGGATATACACTGTACTAGTGCCGACATTGTGCATGCTCTGTTGCCTGTGTCTATGTGCCTGTGGTTCTGTCAGTGTGATCATGTGATGTATCTGACCCCAGGAATGTGTCAATAAAGTTTCCCCTTCCTGGGACAATGAATTCACGGTGTTCTTATTTCAATTTCCAGGAGTGTATATATCAGTTCATGACATCCAGTCTTACAAATTTCCTTTTTCTGACGTACACACGGCCAGATCGTTCGATCTAAAAACTCTGGCATCCCTCTCCCAATATCCACCACTGCTGGCAGCTCACCTTCAACTGTGCAATTCTACGCGCTGTTCTCATCTAACTGCCAAAGACTACACAAGCGAATATTCCAACAATGAGTCCAACCATCCACAGACTGCACACTGCGCAGTCAGCGATTTTCATATAGAACACTACCTGGCGTTACCAACAAAAAAAAACCTAAACAGCCTACTTATATAGTCCCCATGCTCCCCACAAAAAATTTTACAAATAGTTTGCAAAATTTTTTTGTATTTACAATAACAAAGATATCAAATGCACACGCTTATTGCTACAATGTTGGTCAAAAGCAAAAATTCACAGTAAGAATGATAATTTTATGCACAAGTCTGAGCAATAAAAGAAAGTGCACACAGAAGTAGTGGATTTCCATACAGTCTTGAAGTAGTGTTGTCCTTCCAACCGAAAGACAGTGTTGACCCCTGATATGCAGACAGGTGGGTCACAACAGAGCGAACCTACAGCAGAGTAAGTCGTAGGGTTGAAGAAATTTGGTAGGTAGGTCATCACAGAGAAAACCCACAGTATTTCTCCTAGAGATAATCGTATTGGTGGGCCACCAAAGGTACAGACCCAATGTAGTCCTTGTAGAGATAATGGTATTGGTCGGTCATCAAAGGTGCAGACCCACTGTAGTTCTTGTAGGCATTGCCAGCAGCCATCCTTTGTGACTGTGCGGGTGCACAGTCACCATCGAAGAGTCTTGCAGATAATGTAGCGAGTACGTGAACCACTTGTGTACTCACAATAAATTTTTTGAAATGTCCTTAGAACCAGCATTGCTATTAACCAGTCCCTTGCTGAATTATCAACACACGTGCGAGCACTAACTTATTGTGCATATTCTATGACCAACGGAAATGTGTGCAGTGTAATGAAACCATACTCTATACTTAAGGTGAAGAACTGGTGACTATACAATTACAAATTTACGACATAAGAATACAATTATAACGGTACACAAAACATTATTAAAGAACATAATAATACAGATAACATTTGTAGTAGTACAGCCTTTACAGAAGAATAAAACATATACATGAGTGTTATAGGAATTATGACATAAGTAAATAAATTTAAAAAATTAGAACATCTTTCGAAACATTAACATACCACACATGAGCATTAAAGGAAAACAGAACAGGATAAATAATGTCTAATCCTCTTTACAAAGTAAAGAACATGTTATTAGTGCAAATTATATTTTGAGGATAACAGTATTCCTCATCATAGTGAATGTAGCTTAGTATAAAAAAAATTCTATCACATAACTCTTATCAGATAAACACATAAAGACAGGAAGAACACAAATACAGAAGTGTACACAAACACATAGCAGAATAACACAAAAGAAAAGGACAGGGTTTGTTTTCAATGTGACATTTGATACTGCAGTCCAACCAAAACCTTCATTCCATACATCTTTCCTCACATTTCAACACTTTTTCCACAAAAAGGTAATATCTAAGCATGCTTTCTATCTTTTCCATTGTCTTACCTCATAATTTGTTTCCAAGAATATCCTACCTAAACCTGTTGCCCCTAAACCCTACTTTTTTGTTCATATCCGCTTTCAAAATAATGATTCTTCATTGTACACTACTTTTTTCGCCAAACTTTTTCATATAACTTCGCAAAGCAAAGTGGCAAATCATGCAGCAGCAAATATAAATTAGCAAAGCAAATGCAACATTACAACTAATATGAATCAATGTGCAGCAACAATAAAAATAAAACAGTAGTAAAACTAACTTAGCAGAGTAATACAAAGTGAAATTAAGTAGGTCAATGCTTGACAAACAACAGCAGCAAAAGCAATTAACTATATCTAAACATGACAAAGCTCAAGCAGATAAAATGTTACAGTAAAGATAGCCATGTCTAATACCTATGTCACACTAGAGTGATGCATCACAATAACTTACTGTACCAAACAAGTTACCAAATCGTTGAAAATATTATGTATGCAGTTATTGATAATGGAAATGTGTATTTGAACTCCCATTTTTAAGAAAGTAGATCATAAAATTATTGTTTAATGGTTATCCTAATCTAGTCCTTTATGTCTTCGTCTAGTAAAATATGTTCTAGCTATATCCTGATTTTCAAGAATGAAGTCATCAAATTTTCTTGACATTCATCGAATGGAATAATTTCTTCATTATTTACAAGAAAAGTAGTAATTCTTTTACTACACTTATCTACAATTTTTATATCCTTTTATAAATTCTCAATATTTCGGTTGATCATAGCTTTTAGAATAAATGTAAAAATGATTAATTTTATTCCAGTTCAACCATCCAGGTGCTAGAATTAATTATCATTCATTAATGTTGTCTTGCTGCAACCACCTTGGCCTATTACTGCACATTGAATAGAATTTGGTAAAAGTTTACAATGTTTGATTTTTTATTTCTTGTCCGGAATTATTATTTTTGGTTCCCAATAAGTATTCATTTAATTAAAGAAATTTTTTAATAGTAAATCAGCAGATTATTTCAACTGAGTGACAAGTCATCTGTTCTCAAATAGACATTGACTGTGCCTGTATAAGACAGCTTTAGTAATGTTGCACTGATTAGTTTTTATTCAACATTTTTAACTCCAAATATAACATCAAAAAATAATAAACTATATCATGATGGCAAAACGATAGAAATTCCTGTTGGTCAATATAGTTTAAAAAACTTGAAAAATTTATTCATTCGAAGAACCCTAATATTTGCATTAAAGCAGATTAAATTGTAAATAGAGTTGCTATTGAGAGTGATGTTAAGTTATATATGGATGTAAAAGATAGTATTGGAAGTGTGCTTCGATTCAATAGCCAAATTGTTGAAGCTAATGAAAAGACTGTTGCTAACGATGTTCCTAAAATTATTCCATTTGAATTAATAAATATAGATTTTAATTTTTCTAATGGGATATTTGTAAAGCACACTGATCACTTTCTTCGAGAAACTAATATTATTGTCTCATTCAAGCCAAATGCTGAATTTGGTGGGCCAATAATTCATGAACAACATTATCCTGTATATATTCTGATTTTTGAGTCTATTCAAAATTTAGAAATTACTGTAATTGATGAAAATGACAATTTGATTGACCTCAAAACAGTAGTTTTAGAAATGTCTTAATAAAATTATTTCCTTATTAAATCATTAACAAAATCGAGAGTTATCAGTTTTACTCATTCCCTGTTGATGAGAAGACTAAAAATAATCTGAATGTCCCCAATAAGAACACAGTGATTAATATAAATATTGGAAATGGGTGGGTTCATCTAAATCATACACAATTATCCATGAGTTTTAGTATTATTGGAGCTGATGGTGCAGATTTTCCATCATGTGATGGAAAATCCAATAAAAAATTAATTGATAACTATGTGGCAATGTTGTACAAGGTCATCAATATAAAGGAAGGAAACAATATTTAGTCTGGAATGGAACATCCATTCATTTCTTCATCTGTCCTTGTGAGATTAACTATAACTATTGCCTATGAGTTGAATGTGGAAGGTCATATCCTCAATAATGATAAGATAAAATGAAGTTCTTTGGCCAATAGATTCATTCAGTAGATTTTTCAAAAATTATAAAGAAGTGTCATGGTAAGGAGATTTAAGAGTAATTTTTAGTTGGAGTTCAAGTGCTGGAGATACTATTCTCAGATGGGCTGATAAAAACGATGCTGGAATTCAAATAAAAGGTATACTTCCAAAAGGAGGTAACATCGTATTAGAATCTATGGAAATTCATGTTCTTGTCTTAAAGTATGAACCATAATATTCACTAGAGCTAGAAGAAGAAAGATTAAAGAATCAAAAAATTCCAATTTCTTTCTTTGAATCACAAACAGTTGAAACAGCTGGATTAGAAGAAAAACAAATTTAGAACTAGATATTACCAATTATTATAATTTTTCAGAATTTGATATTCCTTACATTATTTTCGTTGTTTTCCAAACTAATCGAAAAAATAATCTACAAATGTTAAATTACAAAATATCTATGTGAAAAACGTAAGAAACGAAATTTTTCCTCAAGAATTTTGGAATCCTGATCCACAAAATAAATAAATGAAAGCATATGATACTTCCCTCGATTTTAAGAGAGTCATTCAATTAATTGATGATATTAACGTAGATCCCTTCAATTTTATTGAGAATTATCCTAGTTTTGTTACAAGTAAGTATAGGAGAATGAATGTGTTAGTCACACAGAAAACAACAATTAATTTATTTGCCACTTTCAGTGATAAAATTCCGAAAGATACAGTTGCCTACACAGTCATGTGTGGTAAGAAAAATTTAACATCTGATGCTCAGTATAGAATTTTGAGTGGAAATTTTTCATATTTTTATTTTTTATTCTATATAAATGGATTGTCTACTGAATAGGGTAAATAATGCTAGCAATTCGGATTTGTTTCTAAAGATTGGTGAGCTAGCGGAAAATGAATTGTACTATGGGATGTGAATATTTAATGATTAGATATGGAAAGAGAATATGTATGGAGCTTGACAGTAAATTTAAAATTATTTTGCCAGACAGGTTTAATAAAGAATAAGTGAATCGGTCTTTGAATGTTTTGAAGATGGTGATATTAAACTAAAGTATAACGAATTGAAGAGAGCTGAAATTAATGATTATGTTTTTCACTATTTAGAGTTCATTTTTGATAAATTTTTTATTGATTTAATTTATATATCTTATTTTATTTTTCATATCTTATTTTTGTTGTTTGAGATACGTACTAGCCCAAACTTTTTACAATTTTACTTGCCATATCACAGGCCAGTGCCAACGGCCTTGGCGCAGTGGTAACACGGGTTCCTGTCACATCACCGAAGTTAAGCGATGTCGGGTTGGGGTAGCACTTCGATCGGTGACCATCCGGTCCTCTAAGTGCTGTTGGCAAGCGGGGTGCACCCAGCCTTTGTGGGACAAACTGAGAAGCTACTTGATCGAGAAGTAGCGGCTCTGGTCTCGTATACTGACAAACGGCCGGAGAAGTGGTCTGCTGACCACATGCCCTTCGACATCCGCATCCAGTGACGCCTATGGGCTGAGCACGACATGGCGACCGGTCGGTACCGTTGGGTCTTCACGGCCTGTTCCGGCCGGTTTAGTTTAGTATCATAAGCCAGCGATTACAGTAGTTATTGCAAGCTCCATTTTTAAAGTGATTTTTATCTAAATTATACAGAGATCGATAAATCGCACTATGTTTCAGAGACAAAAAAAAATAGTTATGCGTAACTAACAGCATGTTGGGACTCTACAGTCTTCCTTCTATTTTTGTACCTTACAGGGCATTAATTTATATTAACATTAACTTCATTTCCTGGTACACAATTAGATCAGCGCAGTCAATAATAAATTTGTTATTGAACAATTTTTTTAAGTATCGTTAAAATGCTTCTGACTTTGCTGCCACGTCATCTTCGTCAGGGAAAAGACTAATTAGCAGCAACATACCATATTTCTGGCGGTGTCAGTAAACCACGACCGTCATATTTATTTGATTCTATTGGTTCCAAAACAATATTGGTGGGTGTTAGAAGAGGATGGGTTAAGTGGCAGACTGTTCTTGTGTTACAGGCTTGTTGGCAATTGGTAGCCAGCAACGTAGCGAGCAACGTAGCCAGCAACAAGGTTCTGTGAGCCGTGTTTTCCTGCTGTTTGATGGGGAGAGTCGACATCAGTTGCACATTCACATTTTGTTTGGCCAGTTCACTCTCTATATTACCGCCCTTGCTTTCAATTTCTGCGAAGGTTTTTTAACTTGTTTATGTACTGGTTTAGTCCTATCAACGATCATTGTTCTTACGATTTATTTACATTCTTCTTGACTGCCCTACACTTTCACTCCGTAAAATAAACTGATCAGCGGACCAAATATCTAATACATTCTTACTGCTGTTACAGTCGCTGCGTCTTGTAGTAAAGAAAAGTAGTCTTGACACTCTTTAAAAATTTATTAATGGCATCTGCTGCAGCCATGCCCCACTTATAAAAAGGCCACTCTGGAATAAATATAACGACTGAAGGTTTCAGTTTCACGTTTTAACTCGCTTCTTCTGGAAACAAAAGGCAGCTGTGGATGCCGTGCCCCATAGGTTATTGTTGCGGGCCTGTTCGCATTCACAAAAGTTTCTCCGGTAATGTCTTCCCCTGAATGGCAAGCTGATGGTGTCTCTAACGTTGCTGGTAGCACACAAACACAAAGTTTTTTTTCAAAATTATTAATAAAAGGATTTTTTCAACTTGTCGCGCTTCCCCATCGCTCAGCAACAGTTTGAGAATCGTTGTTCTAGTTTTTACGTTTAAAATTAATGCAATGAAGGAAAGACCGCAACACCCTGGAGGTCTGCATTCAGTGGCACCAGGATATAATATATGCATACGAGGGGGTTGTAATTGTAGTGATTCATTTGTCATGGTCGTTGGCAATCAAATGGCCCTCTGGAGGCCTATCTGTGTATCCTCTTATTTGACTCCGCAGCCAGTAACCGTGCTGTGATTAAAGATGAACAGTGTTGCAACATTCATTCTAGACAACAGCTACGATCCACCTACGGGCACATACTCCTGCTGAGCAGCTTCTGCAATTTGAACGTGTTCACATTGTAGCCTGCAGGATATTAGAAGGACATGTCGACGGATTGCTGGACGTTTTGGGCACTCTGCATCTGTGGTGTGTCAGCAGTGGTCTGTAGAACATTCCAGTATATGTAGACCAGGTTCTGGTCGCCCATGTAGTACAGGTGCACGTCAAGATCTGTGCAGCAGGATTTTGGAAGATGTATTGAGTTCGAGCACTATGAATTACCTCGAAGAGAAGGATCTACTGACACACAGTCAACACGGATTTAGAAAGCATCGTTCTTGTGAAGCGCAACTGTCGCTTTACACACAATATTTCAGATTGATTCAGTATTTATAGATTTCCAGAAAGCACTTGACACTGTGCCTCACAAGCGACTTGTCATCAGATTGCGTGCTTATGGAAAATCGTCTTAATAATGAGACTGGATTCGCGATTTCCTATAATTGAGGTCACAGTTTGTAGCAACTGACTGAAAGTAATCAAGAAAAATGCAAGTGATCTTTGGCGCTCCCCAAGGTAGTGTTTAGGCTCTCAGCTGTTCCTTATTTATACAAACGATATAAGAGATAATCTAAGCAACCGTCTTGGGTTGTCTGCAGACGATGCTGTCGTTTATCGTCTAGTAAAGTATCAGAATATCAAAACAAATTGCAAAAGACTTAGAGAAGATATCTGCATGGCGAGGAAATTGGCATTGAACATTAAATAATGAAAACTGTGAGATCATCCACTTGAGTGCTAAAAGGAATCTTTTAAATTTCGGTTATACGATAAATCAATCAAACCTAAAGACCGTAAATTCAACCATGTACCTAGGAATGGCAATTACGTACGACTTAAACTGGAAAGGACACATAGAAAAGTCGTGCGGAAGGCGAATCGATGACTGCGATTTATCGACAGAACACTTAGAAGGTGCAACAGATCTATTAAAGAGACTACATACGCTATGCTTCTTCGTCCTCTCGCAGTACTCCTGCGCGGTGTGGGATCCTCACGAGATAGGCTTAACGGTGTACATCGAGAAAGTTCAAAGAAGAGCAGCATGTTTTGTTTTATCGAGTAATAGGGGAGAGAGGTTTGATAAAGGGTTTGTGATTGACATCATTAAAACAAAGGCGTTTATGGTTGCGGTGGGATGTATCCAGGAAATTTCAATTCACGACTTTCCATCACAAACTTTCTCCTCCGACTGAGAAAATATTTTGTTGACACCGGTCTACACAGGAAGAAACGATCATCGTAATGAAAGTAAGGGAAATCAGAGCTCGCACGCAAAAATGCGGGTGTTGGTTTTTTTTCCGGGCGCTGTTTTAGAGTTGAATAATAGAGAATGTTGTGAAGTTGGTTCCATGAACCCAGCGACAAGCACGTAAGTGTGTTTTGCAGAGTAGCAGTGTAGATGTAGATGGTTCAAATGGCTCTGAGCACTATGGGCCTTAACATCTGTGGTCATCAGTCCCGTAGAACTACCTAAACATAACTAACCTAAGGACATCACACACATCCATGCCCGAGGCAGGATTCGAACCTGCGACCGCAGCGATCACACGGTTCCAGACCGAAGCGCCTAGAACCGCACGGCCACACCGGCCGGCGTAGGTGTAGATATAGATGCAGATCGTGCGAGCAGCTGTGGCCTACCAAACACCACCCAGGGACGAAATCTGGGCACATGTTGCACTTGCTGCTTCCTCAGAATTAAGATCACGTGTGTGGCTCTCGCCAGGCTATCTCTGACGCCACAACACCGCCAAGCATGGCTACGCTGGTGTGCAGAAGGAATTGCCTGCATTGTGAAACGGCATTCCGTTGTCTTCATTTCTCCTGTGTGTAAGCGAATGATAGACGTATACGTGTATGGCGTAGACATGTCGAGCTGCCTGTTCCAGAGTGCGTTTGCCCGCGGCAAACAGGTCCCATTGTAGTTTTCATTGTGTGGGGGACCATCACTTACAACTCTCTGTAACATCTGGGATCTCTGCAGGGTAAAGTAAGCAGTGCCCACTACATTCAACAGGGTAATATCGCCGAGCTACTGCCGTATCTTCGACTGGAATGTGATGTGATATTTCAGCAGGACAGTGCTCGTTCACACAGACCTGCTGCCATGAATCATGCTATTTGTTGCGTACAACAAGTGTCAGGGCCAGCAAGATCTCCTGATATCCTTCAAATGAACACAGAGGGGACGTGCTGGAGTGGGTACGTACTCATTCTCCAGAGCTGGGAAGAACGACTGCTGAATGACAACAACACACTCAAGTAACTTGCAACAGTCTATTTCAAGATGCCATTTGGCACCTTTATGATCTTTCAGCTGTAAGAAAACATATATATTTATGTGATACTTTAGCAGTCGTTAGTGCGATGCGTGTTTAATTTAGTATGAATTTGTTATCACATACTCATACAATGATGAATTACACTACATTGGACAAATATATTATACTAGAACTGACATGTAATTACATTTTCACGTAATTTGGGTGCGTATATCCTGAGAAATCAGTAGTACCTAGAATAACTACCTCTGGCCGTAATAACGGCCTTGATACGAATGGGCATTGAGTCAAACAGAGCTTGGATGGCGTGTACATATACAGCTGCCCATTCAGCTTCAACACGATACCACAGTTCATCAAGAATAGCGACTGGCGTATTGTGACGAGCCAGTTGCTCGGCCACCATTGACCAGACGTTTCCAGTTGGTAGAGATCTGGAGACTGTGCTGACCAGGGCAGCAGTCGAACATTTTCTGTATCCAGAAAGGCCCGTACAGGACCTGCAAACATGCGGTTGTGCATTATCCTGCTAAAATGTAGGGTTTCGCAGGGATCGAATGAAGGATAGAGCCACGAGTCATAACACATCTGAAATGTAACGTCCACTGTTCAAAGTGCCGTCAATGCGAGCAAGAGGTGACCGAGACGTGTAACAAATGGCACCCCATACCATAACGCCGGGTGATACGCCAGTATGGCGATGACGAATACACGCTTCCAATGTGCGTTCACCGCGATGTCGCCAAACACGGATGCGACCATCATGATGCTGTAAACAGAGCCTGGATTCATCCGAAAAAATTACCTTTTGCCATTCGTGCAGCCAGGTTCTTCGCTGAGTACACCATCGCAGGCGCTCCTGTCTGTGATGCAGCGTCAAGGGTAACCGCAGCCATGGTCTCCGAGCTGATAGTCCATGAAGCTGCAAACGTCGTCGAACTGTTCGTGCAGATGGTTGTTGTCTTGCAAACGTTACCATCTGTTGACTCAGGGATCGAGACGTGGCTGCACGATCCGTTACAGCCATGCGGATAAGATGCCTGTCATCTCGACTGCTAGTGATACGAGGCCGTTGGGATCCAGCGCGGCGTTCCGTATTACCCTCCTGAACCAACCGATTCCATATTCTGCTAACAGTCATTGGAACTCGATCAACGCGAGCAGCAATGTCGCGATACGATAAACCGCAATCGCGATAGGCAACAATCCGATCTTTATCAAAGTCGGAAACGTGATGGTATGCATTTCTCCTCCTTACACGAGGCATCACTGCAACGTTTGACCAGGCAACTACTGTTTGTGTATGAGAAATCGGTTGGAAACTTTCCTCATGTCAGCACGTTGTAGGTGTCGCCACCGGGGCCAACCTTGTGTGAATGCTCTGAAAAGCTAATGATTTGCATATCCCAGCATCTTCTTCTGGCGGTTAAATTTCGCGTCTGTAGCACGTCATCTTCGTGGTGAAGCAATTTTAATGGCCTTGTCTTTTAGGATATTGCAGTGTACCTTAGGGGCTATTAATAAAATATTTGTAACTGTACTGTTATAGCGTTCCGTATCAACATTTAAATCAGTGCAGGAAGAGTGTTGTGTTGGATATGGCACAATTTTTTTTATCTGTTTCAAATGAATTTTTGTGTTACAATTCTATACCCTTTCAAGGACCAGTACACCCTACATTACACATTCAGAACACACAATGTCATTTTGTAATCGTTTATCACAACTTTAGTTGAAAAATATTGCTTACATACAGCTAATCCCTTACATGAAGAAAGCCAAGTATGTGTGTGTGTGTGTGTGTGTTGTGCTTGTGTGTGTCCAGGATCTCAGGATCTCCTCCCAAATCCCTGCATCACGACAGTAGCCTTCATGGGTAACAGTAATGTGGGTTTGTAACCTCTTAGCTCCCACAGGTGTGGAGATATGAGCAAAACTATGTTTCTCCAACCCTTTGTATACGGGGTGAATCACCTAACATTACCGCTGGATATATTTCGTAAATCACATCAAATACTGACGAATCGATTCCACAGACCGAACGTGAGGAGAGGGGCTAGTGTAATTGGTTAATACAAACCATAAAAAATGCACGGAAGTGTGTTTTTTAACACAAACCTACGTTTTTTTAAATGGAACCCCGTTAGTTTTGTTAGAACATCTGCCGTTTCTTGCATTGTAAAATGTTAATTACATCCGGAGATATTGTAACCTAAAGTTGACGCTTGAGTACCACTCCTCCGCTGTTCGATCGTGTGTATCGGAGAGCACCGAATTACGTAGGGATCCAAAGGGAACGGTGATGGACCTTAGATACAGAAGAGACTGGAACAGCACATTACGTCCACATGATAACACCTTTTTATTGGTCTTCTACACTGACGCACATGTACGTTACCATGAGGGGTGAGGTACACGTACACACGTGGTTTCCGTTTTCAATTACGGAGTGGAATAGAGTGTGTCCCGACATGTCAGGCCAATAGATGTTCAATGTGGTGGCCATCATTTGCTGCACACAATTGCAATCTCTGGCGTAATGAATGTCGTACACGCCGCAGTACATCTGGTGTAATGTCGCCGCAGGCTGCCACAATACGTTGTTTCATATCCTCTGGGGTTGTAGGCACATCACGGTACACATTCTCCTTTAACGTACCCCACAGAAAGAAGTCCAGAGGTGTAAGATCAGGAGAACGGGCTGGCCAATTTATGCGTCCTCCACGTCCTATGAAACGGCCGTCGAACATCCTGTCAAGGGTCAGCCTAGTGTTAATTGCGGAATGTGCAGGTGCACCATCATGCTGATACCACATACGTCGACGCGTTTCCAGTGGGACATTTTCGAGCAACGTTGGCAGATCATTCTGTAGAAACGCGACGTATGTTGCAGCTGTTTGGACCCGTGCAATGAAGTGAGGACCAATGAGGTGATCGCCAGTGATTCGGCACCATACATTTACAGTCCACGGTTGCTGTCGCTCTACCTGTCTGAGCCAGCGAAGATTGTCCACGGACCAGTAATGCATGTTCCGTAGATTCACTGCCCTGTGGATTGTTAAACCCGCTTCATCAAAATGGTTCAAATGGCTCTGAGCACTATGGGACTCAACTGCTGTGGTCATAAGTCCCCTAGAACTTAGAACTACTTAAACCTAACTAACCTAAGGACAGCACACAACACCCAGCCATCACGAGGCAGAGAAAATCCCTGACCCCGCCGGGAATCGAACCCGGGAACCCGGGCGTGGGAAGCGAGAACGCTACCGCACGACCACGAGATGCGGGCCCCGCTTCATCGGTAAACAGGTAGAACTGCAACGCATTCTCCGTTAATGCCCATTGACAGAATTGCACTCGATGATTAAAGTCATCATCATGTAATTGCTGATGTAGCGACACATGAAACGGGTGAAAGCGGTGACGATGCAGTATGCGCATGACACTACTTTGACTCAGTCCACCGGCTCTCGAAATGTCGCGTGTACTCATGTGTGGGTTCATGGCAACAGCAGCTAACACACCAACTGCACCCGCTTCTCCTGTGACGGGCCTGTTACGGACCCGTTTGCGTGCTACGACCATACCTGTTGCATACAGTTGGCGGTAGATGTTTGGCAATGTGCGGCACGTTGGATGCTCTCTGTCCGGGTACCGTTCTGCATACACCCTGCAGGCTTCAGCTGCATTTCGTCGACACTCGCCATAGATGAGTATCATCTCCGCCTTTTCAGAGTTCGAATACACCATGGTCACAATTCCTACAACACTACACTATCACAGACGTCTGGTAACACGGTGTACTACAGATGGTCTGCGTGCGGAAACGAATGCAGAATAAGAACAGCAGCAAGCGCTACATGCGGACACTGCGACAGCTAAACCAAACCACAACAATGCACTACAGCCACACTCGTAAACACGGTCGTCATCGTAAACATGTCCCTGCAGATGCTGCTCGCCGACCGTGGCCCGTGTTTGTTACAACACGCAACTGAACGTCGGAGGTTTCAAGCGTCAACTTTAGGTTACAATATCTCCGGATGTAATTAACATTTTATAGTGTAACAAACGGCACTGATTACGTATTTGTTTATATGTTCAGATGTGCTGACAAAACTAACTTGGTTCCATTTAAAAAAACGTAGGTTTGTGTTAAAAAAACATACTTCCGTGCATTTTTGTATGGTTTGTGTTAAACAATTACACTAGCCCCTCTCCTCACGTTCGGTCTGTGGAATCGGTTCGTCAGTATTTGATGTGGTTTACGAAATATATCCAGTGGTAACGTTAGGTGACTCACCCTTTATACGCTGCCATCTACAATAGACATGTTGTGTGGGAAGAGTGTTAGCCTAGCAAACTCTCCTGCTTTGCCAGGCAGCCCTTATTTCAGGCACAAGAAAGAGTAAACGGTTTTTGACGGTGTTGAGAAGCATTTCTGAAAATAGGCCGTCCTTAATTTATGGCCAATTTTGAACTTGCTGTCCTGCAATATATGTTAACTACATAAACTCCCTCCTGATGAAGGTTCGAGTCCTCCCTTGGGGATGAGTGTGTGTATTGTTCTTTGCATCAGTTAGTTTAAGTAGTGTGTAAGACTGGGGATCGATGACCTTGGCAGTTTGGTCTAATTAAATAAACAACGATACGGTCAAATAGCGGTGTGTTCATTTCAAAACAAGAAACAGCCTTGCAGACCCAGGCATTTAGTCTGCCGTGCAAGGCATGTGTTGTTGTATGGGCCTGGTCTCTCGACCTGCTTTGTATGGCGGCCTGTACATCAGGAGCAATTCAATGACCTTCAAATCCTGATTAGTTGCCTACCCTTTCATGACAAGCATGTTGTGTTAGTAGTATTCGTCTGCTTCATTGAACCGAACTGCTGGGACTCCATATGCTGTGAAGCATGGTTGGGGACAGGATGAGATGAATAGAGGAGGAGATGGTGATACACGAGGCAGGTGAGAGATGTAGAGGAGTGCTGAGAAGGTGGAAAAAGTTAGAGGGGGAAGAGGAGATGGAAAGAGAGTAGGGGAGGAGGATGTGGTTAAAGGGATAGGGACGAAACGGACAGAGAGAGCGGAAGGAGAACATGAAGACAAAGACAAAGTGGGGAAGAGGAGATAGATAGTGGGTGTATGAAGTGGACAGGCAGAGGGAGGAAGAGCTGGACAAAGAGTGGGGGCAGGAGGTGTGTTCAGTATGGTACGTGTGCAAGGTATACGTTGCAAAGCCGTGGGGAGAGTGCTAGTACCAAAATAAAATTTAAATAAAATATAGCTTTGCAAAAACAGACATAATGTCTTACGGGATAACCGCAATCAGTGAACCGGTCATATGAATAATAAAAAATTTGCAATCAAGACGGATTTTAAGTAACATTAAAATATAGCTGTAGCTTCAACTGCGTTAATTCATTACAACAGCAGATGTCCATTCCTATTCTTATCAAAAGAAGACAGATGGTTAAACCGTAATCTTTCTTTCTCCAGTGTCAGCGTCCTGCTAATTTGGAGTAAATGTATTCTAATTGCTTTACCCCCACTCATTTCAAAAATCATAAAATTTTTAGTTAATAAAAGGAACATAATTCCAGTCTCGCGTTTTCTCAATTATTCATTACCGTGTAGCCTCTCTGTATGGAGAGAAACTGAATCGTGTGACCAATTATTCTTTGCTTCCGCTGCTGCGCTTGAGTCCACTGGGAGCCGCACAACAAACCTGGGTTCGGTGTGGGGCGGCTGTGAGGTGGGTGGACTGCTGTGGCCGGTTGTGAGGTTGTGGACCACTGAGGGCTACAGCGCTTCGAAGCCTCTCCGTCGTTTTTTAGGTCCCCGGTTCAATACACAATACACACAATACTTTCCATTCTCCATCTTCTTCCGTTTTTGATTCAAACATTTCCCTCAGCCCTTGATAGTTATTGCTTGATGTTCTAACACATGTCCTGTCATACTGCCCCTCTTCTCAGTTATTTACACGTGACCTCCCCCACGACGATTCTGCAGAAAACCTCGTTCATATCAGTATACATAATTTTCGACATCCTTCTATAGACCATATCTCAGATGCCAGTGGTCAGGGTCACTGGCGTGTGGAATTTGCGCCACCAGAGGATGGCCACGGCGAACACGTAAGCGGTACGAGTGCTGCCGTGGCCCGACTAGAAGAGGGGACGGGTAGTCGCAGGTCAGTGGCTAAAATGGCTGCGAGGTTTGGGTGGAGCCGAGTCTTAGAGGCCTCTAGAACTGGTATATTCGATAGTTGCCAGGCGAGGCGATGGGTATCAGAGACGGGACTGCCACACGGGTGGCTATCTGTTGCTATCTTTTCCTGATAGGTATCACAGCAATTTCAGAGGTGGGGAAGGAACTGCTTCTGCTAGTCGCAAGGAGTGATACCTCAGTGACTTCACAACTGAAGGTGATTGCCTGTTGGTGCACCATGTTATGTGCGAACGTGCTTTGCGTGTACCTACTTGTATAACGAATTCCTGAACTTAAGTCTGCAAGTGACGAATAACAGCATGTTTGTATTTATGCCACTTGGGCCGTGCAGCAGTGTTTCTTGTGATACAGAGTATCCGTACTTGTGCCGGTACACCCCGTGGGCGTTATTAAGCATATACGTACGTATACTGCCAGTACGACGTGTTGACGCTGCCCATTGCTGACCCGCAAACTGCAGATGTCTCTCCTGTTCAAATGTGTGTGAATTTCCAGGGGTCCAAACTGCTGAGGTCATCGGTTCTTAGACTTACACACTACTTAAACTAACTTATACTCAGTACAACACACACACACCCATGCCCGAGGGAGGACTCGAACCTACGGCGGGAGGGGCCACGCAATCCGTGACATGGCGCCTCAAACCACGCTGTTTCTCCTCAGACGCCTATTTATTAATACCACAAGTGCTTTGCATATTATGGACACGGTACAATATACAAAAAGTCTCATCATACAACCTCTTACAATAAATTTTTATGAATAGTCCTGTAACATTAACATAGATGACCTATGAACTACAGTCATCTTACTGTCGTTCGAAATAGTCACCTCCCACAACTATACACTGCTGAGCACTGCGATACATATCCTGAATGCACGAAGTCTTCCTTTGGGATGGTGTTCGTTGGGTATCAGGAATACCGTCAAATCTCTCTCCTTTCAAAGCGAGTTTGAGTCGATGGAATAGGAAGAAGTCTGGAGGATTGAGATCTGGCGAGTAAGATGGATGTTGCCAGGAACGTTTTCACGATATTGGCTGTGTGGGGGCGAGTGTTGTCGTGAACAAAAACCAGGAACCTTGTTGTGCATACGGGGGTCGTACCCTGTGTAGACGTTGCATGAAACGGGTCATAATTTCAACGTACCGTGCAGCGTTCAGCGTCGTTCCGTCAGGTAGAAATTCCTTGTGGATAATGCCTTCACTATCATAAAAGGTGATGAGCATCATTTTCAAGCGTGATTGTGCATATGAATTCTCGCGACTGTGCTGGTGGTTCACTCCTGTGTTTTCGATTTTAATGTGTTATTGACTTCCGTGAATGAATTGTATATGTAGTGATCTGTCAGATATGTGTTGTATAAGAACGCTACAAGTTTCGACAGCACGGCAGTATTGTTTGTTGCTAGTTGATGGTAATAGTACAACAAGGTGTAATTAAAGCCTACGTGACTGATCGTAAGTAAGTTAAATATATTATGGCATCGTAAGATTTGTGCTCTCATTTCTGATTGTGATAGAGTGATAAACATTTTAATGTGTATGTCGTCACCTGGTGGCCCGTTAAATGCCAAGATTGAATTTCTTCTATTTTTAATCTTGTATTGTTTGTTAACCATGGCTGAAACATCGATGCACAAAATATCATTCTTCACAGGCACAGAAAATTATATTTACTTTATCGAAAAGGGTGTACGTTCTGTTCATTGAAAATTGTTATGCTAAATAAAACAACTGTTAAATGGAGCCCCAAGTCTGCACAACCCTCCTCACTTTCATCTATCTCAGATGTATTCTACACCTGCATTCCATACTCGCTGGGTTGCTCATTTCATTCAAAGTCTTGTAATTCGTAACTTTCATTGAGGACAGCGAATCTTTATATAGTTTCACACCGAACTTTAATCCCACACTTGACTATTTTACTCTAGTCATTACACTTTGCTGTATGGGCTAAACAACATGGGTGAAAGACTGAATCTCTCCCTTAAATCCTTTTTAATCCGAGCAGTTCGTTCTTGGTCTTCCATTCGCATTATTCCCTTCTGGGTTCTGGTACATAATGTGCATTGCCTGTTATTCCTTACAGCTTACTCCAGATTCCGGAGAATTTCTAACATCTTGTTGGACACTGTGTCTAGGTCGACAAATCCTTTGAATTTTGAGAGATTACTCTATGAACACCTGAATATAGTTTAAGCGGATGTGGAAATATTAATCATAAATTTCAGCGGAGAGAACGATGTTTCGCGTCGTTTGTACACACACTCGAATTTACGCAAACAACCACTGGAGAACTCCTGAGTATTAATTTTTTCGTCTTAAAGATTTCCAACCATGAACGTTGATTACATAGCACTTGACACAACAAACTTAAGCCGTGACCTAACAGCCTAGCTTAGCAAACATGTGCGACAGTTTTATTGTAGAAAAGATGCAGGACAAGACGTTCCTGTGTCTAAATGAGACCAAGGCGATTGCAGAACAAAAGTGGAAGAGCATGCTGTTTTATCGGATACGCTCTGTTGTGCTCCGTAAAGGCGTACAAAGCCCTTCAAGAGACGAGGAGGTAGCTTTGCAGAGGAGCTGAGCCAGCAGCAGGGAGGTCCTGATAAGCACGCGCGCTGGCGTACAGGAGCGTCTGTCGCAGCCAGGGACTGAGGTGGAGTCCCCGCAAAAGAATACGTACAAACGTTTAATGCATACACTGGGTCACCTTATCTCTAAATTCCCACATCCGAACTTAATATTGGAAATACTCAGATTACTCGTAGACTAGCAGTTAGGTCTTAGGTTGGCAGCAGGAAGACCATGTTAACGCAATCCAGTGTCCGTTCCTCAGGGCATGTCTTAAAGAACACACACCGCACATGTAACAGTATGGATTCTTCTCGAATGGCATACGAGTACTTAAATGCGGATGCATACCATCATTCGTCCCACTGCGGAAATATAGTGAGGTTGAAAGCAACGGGAACATAAGCAAAGTCACAACATAGGTGGTTATTAGCGATTGATAAGCTGAGTCGGCTGGAAGGCGTGTCTAGGTGTGCAGCGTGGATAAGCAACCATTCTAGAGAAGCGGAGCATCAAGTTTCGAGTCCTGGTGGATCACAAATTTTCAAGTATAGCTGTTGAATTATTTCAACCTCCAAAGCAGCTACGTCACACAAATTTTCTCATTAGTAATTTCGGAGGTATTTCTTTGAATATAGCTACATGAGATCCGTGCTTCTCCCTCCACATCTACCGACAGCCAAGATCGTGTATGCCTCGCCACAATCTCGGGTTCCGCCGAATGTGATTCAAGAAAAGAATCCCCTCGTCCGGTGGAATACCGTGTAGGTGGTGGTGGTGGACTCTCCTACTCTTGCGTCAGATGGTATGTGAAACAGGTCTGCTAGTCTTGTCTCCACCGGATCCACCAGGCGCCATCACCATTAGACTTGTGTGCGGCGAGTCGAGTAATGTTTGGTTTTTGGTCCGTCTGGAGCCGGCGTTCATCACACGCACGAATCCCGACAGCATCACCCCACAAATTATTCTCTTCCTGGTCATGGACTATTTTCCACATGCAAAGACCTGAATTAGCGAGCACACAGTCCACTAACTCTTTGATGAGAAATTAGTCCTTGATTTCTTGTAATACCTTAACGACCGACGTAGCGCAGTAGCCTAGAACTCTCCGGAGCGCCTTCCATAACCCTCCCTTCCCCCTCCACCCGTCGCAACTGGAAATCCATGCTAAGAGCAGCTGACATATGACCTTTCTTCCACTTTACAGGTACGATCCCCTCAACGGTTATTCACACACACTTTCGAGAAGATGTGCATCGATGATGAACTGATCCGTCTCCTACGAGCGGAATTTCCTTTCCCGCTGATGTCTAACGGCTTCGCCCGTCTTTGTGAGGATGTGCTTGTGCGACGGCGATGGATTCATTTACGATAAACTGAAAAATAAAAGAATAAAAAATACGAAAAAATTAAAAGAAAGCCTGCCATATATCCTCCTTATCTGTTTCTTTTAGGTTTCTGTAGAGGTTTTGGGGTCTTTCGTGATAGGGGCCAACGCCTGAAGTGGTGGAGCTCTCCTTTTTGGGATTCTTCTTCAACATTTAGGACAGACAGGCGGTGGAATTGGCTTTCTTTCTTTTGTAGTTTTGAGTAATATACAAAAGATGTAATGACTTTGGTTAATAATCAAAACGTCCTCGATCCTGAGTTCCACCGCTTAAATTTTGATCAATAATGATCGGAAGTCGGCCTCATTCTGATAACAGCCTTGTCAAAGAGGGCGGACGTGCGGGCAGAGCTTCAGGAAACTCTCTTGTCCTTGGGGTGGGAAACTGCTCCTAAAGGCGGAAGAATCAGCAGTGATCAACGGTATGAGGATGCAGAAGGCAATGGAAACCGCTGCATTAAAGACACATGTGTATCTACAGGAGCTGTGGCCTTTAATTGAAAAAGCCTCATGATGGTCTCTCAGCTAGCAAAAGATTCCGGAATAGTCCCCCATTCGGATCTACGTTGTGGGACTGCCAAGGGGGAGGTTACCATGAGAAAAAGATTGAATAATCAACGATATAATAACATTCTACGAGTCGGGGGGTTGGAATGTCAGAAGCTTAAATGTGTCAGAGAAGCTAGAAAATCTGAAAGGGAAAATGCGAAGGCTCAATCTAGATTTAGCAGAGTCAGTGAAGTGAAATGGAAAGAAGACAAGAATTTCTAGTCATATAAGGATAGGTAATATCAACAGGAGCAGAAAATGATATAACGGGAGTAGGATTCGTTATCAGTAGGGAAGTAGGACAGAGAGTGTGTTACAGTTCAGTGATAGGGTTGTTCTTATCAAAATCGACAGAAAACCAAAACGGCGAATGATAGTCCAGGTATACATGCCGACGTCACAAGCTGAAGATGAAGATATAGGGAAAATATATGAGGGCACTGAAAGGACAATACAGAACGTAAACAAATATGAAGATCTAATAGTCATGGGGAAGTGGAATGCTGTTGTAGGGGAACGAGCTACTCGTTAGTACTGATACATAGTATCAGTATGAGTCTCCTTGATCTTTCTACTTAGTTCACTTGCCTTCGCATCCCAAATTTTAACGTGACCTCAGTCTGAATACTTCATCAGTTGTTTCGAAGTCCTTCCCACAAGCACGTCTTGCTCACAGCTTCAGACAGAAGCACTAAGAGTGATACACTTTATTCCACTTTGTTAAGAACTACATTAGGTCATTGATGAGGTAGTTATATTTTCTAAATTTATTTTCAGCCAGTGCCGTTCGCCAAACCCTACAAACGATAGATGCTGTACCACTGTAACTTCTGTCACTTGTAAAGAATGCCTCGTCCACCTACATCGATAGGTTTCCTGAAGTCCATCTCTTTCACTCTGTAAGAATAAGTACTGGGTCAGTCGATGGAAAGCAGCGTTGAAGAAATACCGACTGATATCTACGAAACAAAGGCCGTATTACTCAAACTTCGATCCTGTATCTGTAAGTTTAGATAGCTAACAAGTCCACAATTACTACCGGCAAACAGTTGCCATCTGTAAATCCACCGTTTTACTAAATTCCAGTAGTTCAACAGAAAAACGTCTTTTGCACGCTGCAAATTAAGTTATTTATTTATCTAATGATTATTTAATCAAATGTTTTATTTAACTTAATGTGCGTCATGCAAAAGGCGTTTTCCTTTTGAACTGCTACAGTTGTAGCGTGTCACCAAAGTAGCCGCCACAACCAACATGGATGTTACACTGTTTTTGCTACAAGCCAGAATTTCACAAACCCATCCCGAATGAATTCCACAAACTAGACAAGCATTAACCCACAGCTGTCCTCGAGCTGCTACATCAGGCATCTACTTTTTTTTTTTTTTTTTTTTTTAAGGAAGTGTTCGCAGTAACATTCCGCGAAATTCACGAAACACGCCACGCGGAGTTTACGACCAAATGTTTCAGACGCGGTAACTTCAAAACTAGTTCACATAAGAATCTCAAAATTTCATGAAACGGTTTAAAACTGAAGCCCTAACACTTTTACTGTAAAACAACCGAATCTATCAGTTTCACCTTAGCCGAGATTTGTGTGGTGCAGTTGCATGTGTTATGCTTTCTAAGACGGCTACGGCGTGGCTCCCTGAGGCACAGAACTGCAGCACAAAGCCCTACTCTAAGCGTGGGGAAAGCTTAATGCGCATTGGCTGAAGATCTGGACGGCAAGTCAGAAAAGCTCCTGCTCCCAGATACCCGTAGTAACTCCTAACTCGACCAACACGATTACACAAAATAAAAATGAGAGAACTTATAAAGTTACGAAATAAAATTTAAATAAAAATACAAAAATGTCAAAGTATTCCCATAAACAAAATAGTAATTCATTTAACGCCTAACTTTCATTCTGGTTGGTTTTACACGAAAGCATACACACAGGACATGCGTCACACGACTCATGGTTGCACAAGATTTTTCTATTCACGTATTTTACATAATTTTCAATACAATAAAGCATTCACACTTTGTTTGTGTCTCCCTTACACTCCCACTCTTCACACAACACCTACACAACAAATGAGTAATTAAACAGCAATTTTGCAGTACTTTATTGTAGTGAAAACAAAGTAAATTTTACGTAAGCAGTTTACATGGTCTGATCCTTTTTGTTATAGGTTCTGATGAGAGTATAAGTAGTTTGTTACAATCCCTAACTCTATTTCGTCATGCAAGAAAAGTTATTACGTTTTTCATATAGACTTTTATATCTCCAAAAGGTAATGCACATAATGGTCTGAGATTTTAACATTACAGTTGTAGAAGCAAACCAAGATTGTGTACGGAGTCTAAAATCACTAATATTTCTTTTAGACTCATATCTTTCACACGGTGCCCCATTGCAAACTGTTAACAAAGCTACGAGCATATGCAATAACTTTACACGCTTGTGAGTGGCTCGAAGACTTCTTCAGTAATAGAACCCAGTCCAGTATGTTATCCTCGACGATGAGTGTTCATCAGAGACAAGGGTATCGTCAGGAGTGCCTCAGGGAAGTGTGATACGACCATGGTATTCTCTATATACACAAATGATTTGGCGGGCAGGGAGGGCAGCAATATGTGGTTGTTTGCTAGTGATGCCGTGGTTTACAGCAAGATTTCGAAGTTGAGTGTCTGTATGAAGATACAAGACCACTTAATCAAAATGTGCTGTTGGTGTGATGAATCGCAGCTAGCCCTTAATGTGGAAAAATGAACGTTAATGTGGATGAGTAGGAAGATGAAACCTGTAATGTTCCCCCTGCGGGTTCGGGGGTAAGAATAGGCCCGCGGTATTCCTGCCTGTCGTAAGAGGCGACTAAAAGGAGTCTCAAACGTTTTGGCCTTAATGTGATGGTCCCCTAAGGGGTTTGACCACTACATTTCAAAATTTTACGTTAGTGCGTACCATTTGGAGAATGACGCCTTACGTGGTGCATTATATTATCCATCTTGCCCTAAGATCTGGCACACCCGTTATTGTCATGGAGTTGGCCTTACACCGATCTTCCGGCCACATCAACTGCAGTGTGTTCCAGGTAGCATACATGCCCTCCATTGTACACTTCCATCTTCGCCCTCGTGATACACATGGATATTCGACACCCGACATCCAGCACGGTAGCCAGTCCGTTGTGGTGGGGTCATCATGTACCCTCTTGGTGGTAGCCCCCTGACTACACAGGGATCGCACTGCTGATGCCTGAGCTGCTACCTCCCCACGTATGCCGAGGAGTAGATGCCTATCACTCTGGGGAATCAGGACTCCTGGCAAAGGCCATCCTGCCAGGTGGTCTTTGCTGTGACTGGGCGACGCCCGTCTAGAGAGGCCCTGGTCGGAGAGGTTGGCATCAGGGCAGATGACCTACAATGAAGTGTGGTACATCATCTCGCTGGTGGGTCCCCACCAGTAAAGCGAACGAGGTCTAACCTTAATTGGCAGGAATATGATCCAAGACCATAACCCGCCCTGGCCACTCCATGGGAGGAACATATGGCTAAAGACAGCAGTGCTGATTATTCACCCCGGTACCTTGTCTGTACCCGAGTTGATGGTGAATCATTTATGCCGACCAACCCTCAGTTTTTTGTGGAGCATTTAGAGCACAAGTTCTGGGAGGTGGAAAATGGCTCTGAGCACTATGGGACTCAACTGCTGAGGTCATTAGTCCCCTAGAACTTAGAACTAGTTAAACCTAACTAACCTAAGGACATCACACACATCCATGCCCGAGGCAGGATTCGAACTTGCGACCGTAGCGGTCTCGCGGTTCCAGACTGCAGCGCCAGAACCGCGCGGCCACTTCGGCCGGCTGGGAGGTGGAGAGCTTGTCCCAAATGCGCTCTGGGTCGGTTCTAATCAAAACAGCATCATCTGCCCAGTCACGGAGGTTGCTTGCTTGTGACAAATTGGGGTATGTTTCAGTTACTATCACACCCCATAAGAGTTTAAACATGGTCCAGGGTTTTATATTCCACAGGGATCTTCTTCTGCAGTCAGACGATGAACTACGCACCAACCTAGAACAACGAGGTGTTCACTCCGTCCAGCGCGCCCATCAGGGCCCGAGGGATAATCAGGTAGCCACCGATGCCTTCATCTTGGCCTTCGAGGGTGATGTCTTACCCAAAAAGGTTAAGGTGATGGTTTACCTCTGTGATGCGAAGCCATATGTCAGCTCCTTGATGCGGTGTTTTGAATGCTGGAAGTTTGGGCATGTGTAATCCCGATGTACTTCCGGCATCATATGTCGAGATTATGGACGTCCTTCGCATCCCAATACACCATGTGCCCTGCCTCCTACCTGTGTTAACTGCGGAGAACACCATTCCCCCTGCTCGAAGAACTGTAGGATTTTCCAGAAAGAATGGAAGATAATGGAATATAAGACCCTGGACTGCCTGACCTAGACCGAGGCTAAGCAATGACGTCGACCTGCGCCCCTGCTGCAACAACGTTTCTCCCATGTCCCGTGTTGTCACGTACGGTTGGCTCTATGATCGGTCAGAATCCACCGGCCCCTTGATTGTGGGGGGGGGGGGGGGGGGCACTTGTCTCTCTGTTGCTCCTGCTCCAACTACTTCAGGAACAATCCCCCCCAACCATCGGGGACATCAGTTCCCACTTCCCAGCCAGAGAAGCGTAAGATTTCTTCGGCTACTCTCACCAGCGACCAGCGGAAAAACCAGCGGTTGAAACAACCACCAGTCGCTGGTCGTAGGGCCCCACGGTCGTCGTCCATCCCTGAGACTGACCCAGTGAAGCCCTCCCAGCCTGAACCACCGAAGGCACAGCGCGAGAAGCAGAAAAAGAAGAAGGTTCCCAAGAATCATACATTGCGGTGGCACCCGTCCCACCGCTTCCTACAAGCTCCACATCTGAGGATGAGGTCGAGATTCTGGCGTCTGCTGAAGACCTGGATCTCACTGGAAACTCGGACGCAATGGACGTCACTTGCGCAGGTACTGAATCGGTGGCAGAAAGTGACCGCATGGCGTAATCTGCCTCCCCAGTCCCTTCACGCCTTTCTCACCCATGGACAATGTCATCGACCAGTGGAACTGCGGCGGTTTCTTCCACCATCTAGCTGAGCTCCGACAAATTCTCCACCTTCACCGTTTCTTCTGCAATGCTCTTCAGGAAACTTGGAATCCCGCGATGCAAACCCCCCACCCTTCGTGGCTATTGGGGTTATTATAAGAACCGGTCACCCTTATGAAAGGGTGTCTGGTGGCATCTGCATCTGTCCTTCACTCTTTTCACAGCGAGTCTGTCCCTCTGTTCGTGTGTGGGCGCCACAGGCTGTTACTGTCTGCAGTCTGTATCTTCCACCGGATGGTGATGTCCCACAGCGTGTCTTCACTGCGCTGATAGCCCAATTGCCGCCACCTTTCTTGTTACTGGGCGACTTCAATGCCCACAGCCCTCTGTGGGGTGGGTCAGTGGCAATTGGTCGAGGCGCCACCGTTGAGCATGTACTGGCACAGCTCGACCTTTCCATTTCAAATGATGGTGCCTTCACACATTTCAGTGTGGCGCATGGCACTATTCAACCATCGACCTTACGATCTGCAGCCGTATCCTCTTATGGTCTGTCCAATGGAGTGTGCATGACGACCTGTGTGGTAGTGACCACTTTCCGATCTTTCTGTCACTGCCACAGTGTCACTGTTCTGGGCGCCCTTGCAGATGGGCTATGAATAAGGCTGACTGGAACTTGTTCTCCTCCATTGCCGTTATTGAGTCTCTCTCTAATGACGACATTGATCTGGTGGTTCACTCTGTCACCACCGGCATCGTTACTGCCGCAGAATCTGCCATTCCCCATTCGTCTGGGTCTCCTCGGCGGAGGACTGTGCCTTGGTGGTCGCCTGAGATAGGGGACTGAAGATCGCCGGCGGGCGCTCCAGCGTCACAAGCGACATCCCTCAATAGAACACCCCATTGCCTTTAAAGGGCTGCGTGCGCGGACCCGCCGCCTTACTCGCCAACGCAAGCAGGAGTGCTGGGAACGGTATGTCTCCAGGATTGGGCTCCATATCTCTCCATCGCAGGTTTGGGCCAAGATTAGGCACCTCTATGGCTGTCGGACCCCTGTCAGCGTCCCTGCGCTCTCACTGAATGGAGCGGTTTGTACTGACTCCGACGTAATTGCAAGCCGCTTGGCAGAGCATTTTGCTCTGAGTTCCGCTTCTGCGAAGTACCCACTGGCTTTCCGCCCCATTAAAGAGCGGGTGGAACGTCGGAGCCTTTCATTTCACACCCGCCATCCTGAATCCAACAATGTTCCATTCAGTGAGTAGGAATTTCAAAGTGCCCTAGCTGCTTGCCCTGATACAGCTCCTGGGCCAGATCGCATCCACTGTCAAATGCTGAAAATGCCAGCGACGCCTCCTCGACCATTACAACCATATTTGTGTCGAGGGTGAGTTTACATCGCAATGGGGAAAAAGCATTTTTATTCCCGTTTTGAAATCTGGCAATAGTCCAGTGGACAGCTACCACCCCATTAGCCACACCAACGTTCTTTGCAAGTCGCTCGAATGCATCGTGAGCCGGCGGTTGAGTTGGGTACTCGAGTCTCGGGGCCTTCTGGCTCCGTTTCAGTGTGGGTTCCGTAAAGGTCACTCCGCCGCCGATAATGTGGTGAGCCTGGAGTCGGCCATCCGTACTGCCTTTGCCCGCCGTCAGCAACTGGTCGCTGTCTTTTTTGACATGCGGAAGGCGTACGATACGGCATGGCGCCATCACATCCTCTCTACGCTTCATGATTGGGGTCTTCGGGGTCTACTGCCGATTTTCATACGAAATTTTCTGTTGCATCGTACCTTCCGCGTGCAAGTTGCTGCCTCCCATAGTTCCTCCAGAGTTCAGGGTAACGGGGTACCACAGGGATCTATCCTATGTGTCTGCCTGTTTTTAATTGCAATTAACGCGCTCGCTGCGGCGGTGGGAACGTCTGTCTCAGCGTCCTTGTATGCTAACGACTTCTGCCTCTACTATAGCTCCATTGGCATAGCAGCTGCTGAAAGTCAGCTGCAGGGCGCTATCCGCAAGGCGCAGTCTAGGGCTCTAGCGCATGGCTTCCAGTTTTCGGCTGCCAAGACCTGCGTTATGCATTTTTGCCGACGACCAACAGTTCACCCTGAGCCGCGGCTTTATCTTGCCGGGGAACTTCTTCCTGTGTTGGAGACACATCGGTTTTTGGATGTGGTTTTTGATGCCCGGTTGACTTGGTTCCCACATATTCGGCATGTTAAACAGCTGTGTTGGCGGCATCTTATTGCTCTGCGATGCTTGAGCCACACAAGCTGGGGCGCCGACCGATCTACCCTCTTACGGCTGTACCACGCGTTAATCCAGTCCCGTCTGGATTATGGGAGCCTGGCTTATAATTCAGCATTCCCTTCTGCATTGCTGGTGCTGGACCCAATCCTTCACAGCGGGATCCGACTTGCCACTGGTGCTTTCTGGACCAGCCCTGTGAACAGCTTACCTGTGGAGGCAGGTGTCCCTCCACTGCAGTTACGGCGCCAATGTTTACTGGTCGCTTATGTTGCACATGTTTTTATCTTTCCCAAGCATCCTAGTTATCGTCTCCTGTTCCCTCCGTCGGTCGTCCATCTCCCAGAACGTCGGCCCCGGTCGGGTTGTACGATCGCGGTCCGAGTCAGAGGGCTTCTCTCAGGGCTTTAGTTTTTCCCTCTTCCACCTGCTTTATGGGCCCCTCTGCGTACCCCCCGTGGTGCGTGCCCCACCCTTGCCTTCAGCTCGAATTGGCACCGGGCCCAAAGGACTCAGTCCCTCCGGAGGCCTTCCGCCGCCGCTTTTATTCCGTCCTAGCCACGTATCAGGGCTCTGGCGTGTTTTACACTGACGGTTCAATGGTTTCTGGTCGTGTCGATTCTGCTCTGACTCTAGGGGACCATTACGAACAATATTCAATGGCGGCTGGCTGCAGCGTTTTCACTGCTGAGCTTGTCGCCATCTTTCGTGCCCTAGAGTATATCCGCTCCTGCTCAGGTGAGTCCTTCGTTACCTGTAGCGACTCCCTGAGCAGTTTACGAGCTATCGACCAGTGCTTCCCTCGCTCTCGTCTGGTGATGGCTGTCCAGGAGTCCCTCCGTACTCTTGCCCGTTGCGGCCGCTCTGTGGTCTTTGTGGGGACACCAGGCCATGTTGGGATACCCGGCAATGAACATGTTGACAGCCTGACGAAACAGGCCACCAGTAAACTAACACTGGACATTGACATCCCAGAGACTGATTTGCGAGCGGTCTTACGCCGCAAAGTTTTCGAACTTTGGGACACTGAATGGCGCAATCTGACCACGCCAAGCAAACTCCATCCTATCAAGGAGAGGACGGATGTGTGGCGGTCATCTATGCGAGCCACTCGCAGGGACTCAGTAGTCCTTTGCCTTCTCCGCATTGGCCACACCCGCTTGACACACATTCATTTACTGCGTCATGAGGACCCGCCTCTATGTCGCTGCGGGTGGGCTTTGACAGTGGTCCACATTTTGTTGGCCTGTCCCCTTTTAACTGGGTTCAGGCAGACGTTTGCGCTGACTGATACGCTCCCTGCCCTTTTAAAAGATGACACTGCTATGGCTGGCTCAGTTTAGCGTTTTATTCGGGCAGGGGGCTTTTATCACTTAATCTAATTCTAAGTGTTTGTCGTTTTTGTATTGATTCTGGCCTTCGGCCTACGATTTTAGTCTGAGTTTTTAGTGTGTTTCTCGGTGGTGAGCTTTTCCTTTTTTGTCTCTATGGTCGGCCAACCACTGTCACACTGTGTGATTTTAATTCCTTTTGTCTGGTGTCTGCCTTTCTTGTCCTGTGTCGTCTGTCGTCTTTTACATTGTCTTTTTCATTCTGTGTGGGTGTTTTTAAGTTTTGGAAAAAGGGACCGATGACCGTAGCAGTCTGGTCCCTTCCATCCCACAACCAACCAACCTGTAATGTTCAGATACGGTATTACTAGTGTTCTGCTTGACACAATCAGGTCGTTAATATCGGGGCATAACGTTGCAAATCGATATGAGATGGAACGATCATGTGAGAACTGTTGTAGAAAAGGCGAATGGTCGAGTCCGTTTCATTGCTTACTAAGTTACGTTGATATGATAGTCTACTTCTTTCTAGGTTTTGAACTATGTTCCTACTGCGAGCAGGTCATATCTCCAGCAAATTTTTGAGTCATCGGTCTTCTGACTGGTTTTATGCTGCCCGCTACTATTCCTTTTCTGCGCCAATTTCGTCATCAGAGTAGCACTTGCAACCTACGTCCTCAATTATTTGCTGGTCAGTCATTTTCACACATTCCTTTCCTCTCTAGTTCTGCGCAGAAACTACACAGTCCTTACCTTATCAGTCAACCCACTTTTCTACACTCGTCTGTAGCACCGCACCTCAAATGCAATACTGTACTCCAAATGTACATTCTCAGAAATTTCCCCTCGCATTAAGGTCTATGTTTGGTATTAGCGGACTTTTCTATTCCGGGAATGCAGTTTTTGCTAGTGGTAGTATGGTTTTGATGCCCTCCTTGCTCCGTCCGTCATCGGCTATTTCACTGAATACCTCAACTTCATCTACTTCGTAACAATCAGTCCTGATGTTAAGTTTCTAGCTGTTCTCATTTCTGCTATGTCTCATTACTTTCGCCTTTCCTCGATTTACTCACAGTCCACATTCTCTACTCGTTAGACTGTACATCTGATTCAGCATATCATGTAAATCTTATTCACTTTCACTCAGGATAGCATCAGCGAATCGTATCACTGATATCCTTTCACCTTGAATTTTCATTCCACTCCTGAACATTTATTTCATCATTGCTTCTACAGTGTACAGACTGAACAGTAACGGCGAAAGACTACAACCACGACTTACACCCTTTTTAATCAGAGCACTTCGTTCTTGATAGTTCACTCTTATTATTTCCTCTTGGCTCTTGTACAGATTTTATATTGTCCGTCTCTCCCTACAGCTGACTCATATTTTTCTCAGATTTTCGAACATCTGGTGCCATTTTATACTGTCGAACGCTTTCCGGAGGTCGACAAATCCTGTGAACGTGTCTCTATTTTTCTTTGATCTTGCTTCCATTATCAACCGCAACGTCAGAATTGCCCCTCTGGCACCGTTACCTTTCCTGAAGCCAAACTGATCGTCATCTAACACATCCTCAATTTTCTTTCCCATTCTTGTATATTTATTTTTGTCGGCAACTTGGATGCAGGAGCTGTTAAGCTGATTGTACGACCATTCTCGCACTTGACAGCTCTGGCAGATATGGAAATTGAGTGGACGATATTTTTCGGGAAGTCACATGGTATGCTACCAGACTTATACATTCTACACACCAACGTGAATAGTCGTTTTGTTACCACTTCCCTTCGTGATTTTAGAAATTCTGGCTGAGTGTTATCTATCCGTTCTGCCTTATTTGATCCTAAGTTCTCTAAAGCCATCTTAAATTCTGATTCTAATACTGGATTCCCTATCTCCTCTAAATCGACTCCTGTTTCTTCTTCTTCTTCCACACCAGACAAAATTTTCCCCTTTGTATAAGCTTCCAATGTACCCTTTCCACCTATCCACTCTCTGCTCTGCATTTAAGAGTGGAATTCCCGTTGCATTCTTAATGTTACCACCCTCGCTATTCATTTCACCCAAGATTGTTTTAACTTTCCTGTATCCTGACTCTATCCTTCCCACAATCATTTCTTTTTCGATTTCTTCGCGTTTTACATGCAGTCATTTCGTCTCAGCTTCCCTTATTTCCTACTTATTTCATTCCTCAGCGACTTTTATTTCTGTAGGGGAGCGAGGGGCTTGTGGTAACAGGGGTAAGTAGTAACAGGCTCTTTTCACTAGGATATTAAATTTTATTAGCGTATTTTTTTGACTCGATTTGACCTACAAACCACGCTGTCTTTACATTTTGGTTTGCGTTATTATTATCGACTAATTACAAACTTTCTATATCTTATTTACATTCAAATTTGTCTATCTCTGATAATGTATACCAGTTTTTCAGATTGCTAATTTGTTTAAATAGTTATCTTGATAAATGTTAAAAATCACACCATGGGGTTAGTTGTAACAAAATCCCGGGGCTTGTTGTAACGTGTTACAACATGCCCCACTTTATGATGTAGAAACCTACTTTTTTTTCCTTTCTTCTAGAATGAGGGTGTTTAAAAGGAAGCCAGAGCGGGCAACAGAAAGCCAAGAAGTGTACGAGTTAGCGGGAGCTGAAGTTGTAGAAGAAAATGCAGTATTAGGAAAGCTAGTCAGACTTTCGGCTTATGTCACGTCTCTCTTTATTGATACATAAAGAAAAAGGAGAATAATGAATGTTTAAGAGTTGGTTATGTTAAGCCTAGACAAGTATTTACTGCAGAAGAAGAGGGTAAGATGGCTTCTAAAACTGTTAATTACTTAATTTTTAGGTTTTGATTACTTAAAAAGTATATTTAAGTTGAATTTTGATAAGAAGTACATAATACCTACTTAGGAAAGATGTCAATTTTGTTAACAATAAACAAAGAATAAATGATTAGAGGTATTATTGTTGTTTTTTTTTGTCGGTACTACTTGCCCCAGTAGACGTTACAACTTGCCCCAAGCACGAGGTAAGTTGTGACACCGCACTTCTTCTAGCAAACAATTGATTGTAAAATAATGACCAATAGTTATGGTATTATTTTTACTTGATTTGATAGAGGAAGAGTTACAGGATCCATCCATCTTTATTTAGTAGCAATCTCGTCAATGGATCTCAAGATATATTAGTTTTCATGAAAGCTGTTACAACAAGCCTCTCGCTCCACTACTGCTGAATTTCCCTGAACATTTTTGTACTTCCTTCTTTCATCGATCAACTGAAGTATTTCTTCTGTTACCCATGGTTTCTTCGCACTTACTTTCTTTGTTCCTATGTTTTTCTTTTCAACTTTTGTAATTGTCCTTCTTTGAGATGTCCATTCCTCTTGAACTGTACTGCCTTATTTCTCTATCTATAGCTTTAGAGAACTTCAAGCGCATGTCGTCATTCCTTAATACTTCCGTATCCCACTTCTTTTGCGATTTGAGTCTGTATCTGCTCCTGGGTACGCCTTACAATCCTGCATCTCATTTTGGAATCTCTGTGTTGCTATGGTGTAAACTAACTGAGACCATCTCATATCCTCCGGCCTCTTCCAAGAAGACCTCTTCCTCTTGTGAATCTTGAACAGAGTACTCACTATTACTAGAAAAAAATTTATTACAGAACTCAATTAGTCTTTCTCCTGCCTCATTCTTTGTCCCAACCCCATATTCTTCTGTAATCTTTTCTTCTACTCCTTCTCCTACAACTGCATTCCAGTGCCCCATGACTATTAGATTTTCATCTGTCTTTACATATTGTATTAAACTTTCAGTATCCTCATATATTTTCTCTATCTTTTCATATTCAGCTTGCGAATGTCGTTGTTGGTGTCGGTTTGTTTTCGATTGTGATAATTGTAACCGTATCACTGATTCGTTCACGCTAACACACTAACCGTCCGCTGTGGCCGAGCGTTTCTAGGCGCTTCAGTCTGGATCCGCGCTGCTGCTACGGTCGCAGATTCGAATCCTGCCTCGGGCATGGATGTGTGTGATGTCCTAAGGTTAGTTAGGTTTAAGTAGTTCTAAGTCTAGGGGGCTGATGACCTCAGATGTTAAGTCCCATAGTGCTTAGAGCCATTTGAACCCACTTTGAAGCTAACACACTCTTTGCACTACCATTTTGTTCATAACGAATCCTACTACCGCTGCACCATTTACTGCTGCTGTTGATATTACCCTATATTCATCTGGCCAGAAATACCTGTCGTCTTTCCATTTCACCTATCTGACCTTTACTAATTATATATTGAACGTATGCATTTCCCTTATCAGATTTTGTAGCTTCCCTGGCACTTTCAAGTTTGTGACATTCCATTTCCCGACTCGTAGAACGTTATCCTTTCGTTGGTTATTCAATCTTTTCCTCATGGTCACCTACCCCTTGGCAATTCCCTTCCATAGACCCGAAGGAGGGACTATTCTTGAAACTTTTGCCAATGGAGAGATCATTATGACACTTTATCAATTACGGGTCTTACGTCCTGTGGATACGCGTTATGTTATTTTATTTTATTTACTCGTCAAGTTCCGTAGGACCTAATTGAGGAGCAAATCTTCAAGGTCATGGACAGTACAGTACATGAAATTACAACATAAACGTAATAACAGTTAAAAATAAATGTTCATGAACTTTAAAAAAGTCAGTCCATAAGTTTAAGTAAACGCTATCAGCAATACAATAAAAATTAGCCTAATTTTTCAAAGAACTCCTCGACAGAATAGAAGGAGTGACCCATAAGGAAACTCTTCAGTTTCGATTTGAAAGAGCGTGGATTATTGATAAGATTTTTGAAATCGAGTAGCGGCTTATTGAAAACGGATGCAGCAGTACAATGCGCACCTTTATGCACACGAGTTAAGGAAGTCCAATCCAAATGCAGGTTTGATTTTTGCCGAGTATTAACCGAGTGAAAGTTGCTTATTCTTGGAAGTAAACTAATATTCGTAACAAGAAACGACAATAAGGAATATACGTATTGAGAGGCCAGTGTCAAAATATCCAGACTCGTGAACAGAGGTCAACAAGAGGTTCGTGAACTAACACCACTTGTTGCCCGAACCGCCCGTTTTTGAGCCAAAAATAACCTTTTAGAATGGGAAGAGTTACCCCAAAATATAATATCATACGACAATAGCGAATGAAAATAAGCAAAGTAGACTAGTTTTCGTGTCGAACGATCACTCACTTCAGATACCGTTCGAATAGCAAAACTGGCAGTATTAAGTCTTTGAAAAAGATCCTGAACGTGGGCTTTCCACGACAGCTTACTGTCTATCTGAACACCTAGAAATTTGAACTGTTCAGTTTTACTAATCATATGTCCGTTCTGTGAAATTAAAATGTCAGGTTTTGCTGAATTGTGTGTTAGAAACTGTAAAAACTGGGTCTTACTGTGGTTTAACGTTAGTTTATTTTCTACAAGCCATGAACTGAGGTCATGTACTGCAGTATTTGAAACCGAGCCAATGTTGCACACAATAGCCTTTACTACCAAGCTAGTGTCATCAGCAAACAGAAATATTTTAGAGTTACCTGTAATACTAGAGAGCATATCCTTTATATACGTAAGGAACAGGAGTGGCCCCAACATTGATCCCTGGGGCACCCCCCACTTGACAATACGCCACTCACATTCCACATCACAGCCGTTATCAACATTGTGAATAATTACCTTTTGCTGCATGTTGCTAAAGTAAGAGGTGAACCAATTGTGAGCTACTCCCTGTCTTCTGTAATGGTCCAACCTCTGGAACAATATTTTGTGATCAACACAATCAAATGCCTTGGTTAAATCCAAAAATATGCCAAGCGTTTGAAACCTTTTGTTTAACCCATCCAGTACCTCACAGAGAAAATAGAATATAGCATTTTCGGTTGTTAAACGACTTCTAAAGCCGAACTGTACATTTGATAGCAAAACGATGATGTAAAATGATCAATTATACTTACATACATAACCTTTTCAATAACTTTTGCAAACACTGATGCCATAGAAATAGGTCTAAAATTATCTACATTTGCGGCTGGTCCCAGCGGAGGTTCGAGCATGGGTGGGTGTGTTTGTACTTAGGATAATTTAGGTAAAGCAGTGTATTAGCTTAGGGACTGGTGACTTCAGCAGTTATGTCGCATATGATTTCACACACATTTGAACATTTCTTTATCTACATTATCCCTTTCTCCCTTTTTATAAAGCGGCTCTACTACTGAGTAATTTAATCGGTCAGGAAACTGACCATTCCTAGAGGAAAAAATTCAAATATGGCTAAATACAGGGCTAACATGTGCTGCACAATACTTCAATATTCTGCTAGACACTCCATCATAACCATGAGAGTCCTTGGTCTTCAATGATGTAATTATTGACTCGATCTCCCTCTTGGCTGTGTCACAGAGGAGTATTTCAGACATAAATCTCGGAAAGGCATTTGCCAAGAAAGTTATGTGACTTCCTGTAGAAAGTAAATTTTTATTTAATTCACCAGCATTGCTCAGAGAATGATTGTTAACTACTGGACATGTATCTGATTTATCAGTAACAGAAATATTTTTACTGTGAACTGACTTTATATCGTCGACCTTGTGCTGCTGACCAGACACTTACTTCAGAGCAGACCATACGGTTTTAATTTTATCCTGTGAATTAGCTATTGTATTTGCATACCACATACTCTTTGCCTTCCTGATACCATTTTTAAGCACCTTACAATACTGTTTGTAATGGGCTACTGTAGCTCGATTGTGACTACTTCTAACATTTTGATATAATTGCCTCTTTGTTCTACATGATATCCTTATCCCACTTGTCAGCCACCGGGGCTGCTCATTACTGCTAGTACCCTGTTTAGAATGTTCTAATGCAAAGCAGCTCTCAAAGAGCATGAGAAATGTGTTAAGGAAAGCATTGTATTTATCATCGATGTTATTGGCGCTATAAACATCCTGCCACTCTTGTTCCTTGACAAGGTTTAGAAAACTCTCTGTTGTTGTTGGATTAATTTTCCTTCATAGTTTGTAATTAAATATGACCTTGGTTTGAGTACAAAAGCCTTTTAGTGTTAAAATTTGTGCATCATGGTCTGAACATTTTACTAACAGAATGCCCATCTAGTAATGAAGAATGAGTAAAAATATCGTCTATGGCTGAGCTACTGTTCCCCTGCACCATAGTTGGGAAAAACGCAGTTTGCATCAGATCATATGTATTTATGAGAACTACCAACATCCTTTTTCTTGCTCCATCATATTCAAAATTTATATTGAAGTCACCACATATAACTAGTTTCTCATACTTCCTACAAAGTGAATCAAGAACCCTCTCTAGCTTCAGCAGAAATGCTCTGAAGTCGGAGTTAGGGGACATATAAACGACAACTTTTAGACGTTTAGTTTCACTAAATTCAACTACCGCTGCTCAACATTCAAATATCTGCTCAGTGCAGTGTCGTGATACATCTACAGACTCAAATGGAATACTGTTTTTTATGTACAGAGCCACTCCCCACCCCGCAAGGAACTCCTTGAGAAACATCCAGCTAATCTGTAGCCAGGTAAATGAAGCCCCTGAATTGTGAAATTATTTAAGTGGTGCTCTGATATACCAATAATTTTATACTCAACATCTATAAGCAGTTCACTAACTTCAACACCGCTTATATTTTGATGAAATATGCTAATTCCTTCTCTACTTGGAAACATTACATCCTCAGAAGGTGAGCCCTTAGTGAGAGGGACTTCCTTTAACCAGGTATACTTATCAGATGACTTCAATCTAAATAAGGTGCACCTCTAACACCAACTGCTACAGGAATTTTACCATGAGTGACACCACCACCACCACCCATTACACTGTCACATATAAGCTTAGCCAGCATCCCCTTCCCATACCTGTTGAGGTGCAGGCCATACCTAGAGAAACCCGATATACTGATAGACCCAGCTGGAACCACTGAGATGTGACCCATGCCCTCCATCATCAGCGCCGTCCCCAGCCCCACATTAACGCGCCTAACAGCCGCATTAAGGTGAGGCCGATCATGACGCTGAAACAGTTGCACGAAATGCACATTAGTGCCACCAGTTTGAGTATCTATCTTTACCATGTCACCACCTACATCATATTCCCCGTCCCTGTCGAGACTGTTCCCTGCTCCACTCGCTATCACTACCAGAACATACTTCGTAAAATTCGTACGGAACTCCCCTATGCAGTCAGTCACCTGAGCCAACCCTGCACGAGGCTTCACAATGCTGTTGACCTGGTACTCACCCCCCAACACTTCCTGCAACTGCTGGCCCACACCTCTACTGTGAGAACTACCTAGCAGCAGAACCTTCTTCTTTCTGCTAGACTTTGCGACTACCCTAGGCGTCCTAATTGCTGAGGACTGCTGCATGTTCCCTACATCTAGAGCTACATGAGGCTCATCTCCACTGACAGTGGGTCATATCTACTGCATGCACGCCAAGTAAAACTGTCTGAATGCCTTCTCTTCCAAGCTGCCTTCCTGCCAACAGCCAGTTCCCATTCCCCACCACCCTTCACCCTCCTCAACCTAACTAGTTCCTCCTTTGCGCATTTAAACTGCACTTGAAGGGCACAGATCTTACGCTCCTGCTCCTCTATCAACTTGTTTCTACTACAGATTCTGCATTCCCAGGAGAGGATCTCACTAAAATGACCACTGGCTTCCCCATTGCATTTCCCCCAATGAAAACACTTTGAACAAATCCCACACCATAGCCCACTACTCACAAACCTACGACAGAGCCTACACTTCTCACTCATGGTAAAATTTTACAGTTACTGAAAAAACTATATGTCTACGTTACCAAAGTTCAGCTACACCAGGGGAACTATTTAAGAACTAACAATAATGGTCTCGAAATTCTCTGTCTATTATGAAAGCAACTACTCGTATTAATACTACTACACCACAGCTAATACCAATACCAACAAAATTTCACAAAATTATTAGGTAAAACCAAAAAATTCAAACGGCCACTGCAACACTAAGCGAAGTTAAAACATTGAATGAAAATTTTACTGAAATATTTTACTAGAAACAATAATAAACGTCAGTTGAAAACTAAACCACGAAATTTACTAAACGACTTCGATTCACAGAAAACTCTAAAAAAACACAGCGAGCGAACGATTACAAAAGTTTATTAAGTCGTTATTTCGCCACAAACGGCACGCAACACCGCTGAAAACTATTAAATTTAGTAGCTGTGTTACAGACCACAAATAAGATTGTCAGTACATAACTTTATAACCGCTACAGCTGCAGTGCACGCCGCAAAATGTGAACACACTACAGTGTCTTTAATGCAGTGGTTTCCATTGCCTTCTGCATCCTCATCTCTTTGATAATTGCTGACTCTTCTGCCTTTAGGGGCAGTTTCTCGCCACAGAGACAAGAAAGTCACCTGAACCTCTGTCCACTCCTCCGCCCGCTTTGACAAGGCCGTTGTCAAAATGAGCGTAAGTTCTTATGCCGGAAGTCTTCGGCTGCCAATGCTGATTATTAATCGAAATGTAAGCAGTGGTGGGCTTAGAACCCAGGACGGAGGACATTTTTATTGCAAATCAAAGACGCCACCCCCTTTTCTTTGCCTCATTTTGTTTGTTGTTGTTGTTCTTTCTATTTAGTCGGGGTGGACGTCCAATGAGGCCTTTCCAAGTTCATCGTTGTTCCATTAAATCACTTTTTTTATTACACAGGGCAGCTATCCCTATGACAGATCACGCTGAGCTACCATGTCGGCGTCCCTAGATCACGGGTAATTTTCAGGTGTGTCAGAAGAAAGCCACTTTGCAGTCTTCTCTCGCAGTTCTGTCACGGTGTAGGGATGAGAAGAACACACCAAAGTCCCCAGTCATACCGCGAGCAGCGTGTGCGTAAAAGCAAGAAACTAACTTTTCTTCATGAGCGAATTCAAGTAACATGGAGAGATTTGGCCAGAACTGATATGACGAACTCAGCGGCAGCATGCATCGAGAAAACGGGGACTAGACCAACAGCATCACATATGGACGCGTACTGGACCGTGCACCAAGCGACAGAGTTAAAAATTTAATGGAAGTGGATAGCAGATCAACAAGTCAATAGTTGATGTGGCACTTACGGTTGTCAATCACAGGAAACGACAACTGATTTCTGTTCTTCAAACAAAATGGAATTTCGGTATCGTTGAAAGTACTTTATCTGTAGATTATATCATTGGTAACACCGAACGAACCATCCGGTTATTCCTTGTCAAGGAGTTTAGGAAATAAAACAGAATACTTCGTCGAGGGTACCAACCAGCTTGCACCGGAAGAAAGAAGAATTAGATGCCATCAGGATCTTTAATGCCTACAAGAATCAGTTGACTCAGTTGCTATCTCACACTGTCAAATCAGGAGATCTTTTACGTTGAAATGTGTTAATAAAGGTCCTATGTCAAGATCGCTCAAATTCCTTTATTGCTTAGTAGTTTTACTTCATTGACGAGCCATTTTCAGTTCAATAAAAAGTATTATTTATTTCAGTGTGTATCAGCCACCAGACATTAAACGTCGTCGTAATGCGTAGAGCAGAATCACTCTTGTTACGTACACACTGAATTAGGTCGTTATGGTTATATAATTTACAGCGTTACCCAGTGCTCATATTTCCACACTTGTGTTTAAATGCAAGGCGACTGCCAGTGGTAACTATCATATTTTCCATCTGTAGTTGTAAACATGACATATCATTCGCAACGCTGCCTGCAGGAACAAGGAAGTGGCTGAATTAAAAAATGGTTCAAATGGCTCTGAGCACTATGGGACTTAACATCTGGGGTCATCAGTCCCCTACTAGAACTACTCAAACCTAACTAACCTAAGGACATCATACACATCCATGCCAGAGGCAGGATTCGAACCTGCGACCGTAGCGGTCGCGCGGTTCCAGACTGAATCGTCTAGAACGGCTCTGCCACACAGGCCGGCGGCATAATTACAGCTGTCAGAGCAGTCTGCTGTACTGAACAATCAAAGTGTCATTTACACAATACATTCCTACAACTGAATTCTTGGTCGCGATAGTATAAAATATGTAGTACATTTATAAACATTTGTACGCAGTGCATGATAACGATGCAGTTCATATGAGTACTGTTCGGCGACGGGTAGAATTTGAAGCGTCAAGCAGTACAGAAAGTAATCTCCATGATCGGACACGCGTGGGATGTCGTTCGCAGCCACTGCTACCTTTGTTCTTTGACCTGTTTGGGCCATTTAACGAATCTCTACACATTTTAACGGTAGTAAGAGCTTATTCATGCCGTGAAAGACAAGACCTTATATCCACAGGAAACACACGCTCCTACACAACGGTGGCTTGAGGATATGCAATGTGATGACGACTATGTAGACGAAAAGTACTTCTAAAAGAACTCTTGATAGATATTGTTACCAAACTGAAATTATAACTCTTAAGGTCAGCTCCTGACAAACGGACTAGGACATTATTTACTGAATTACCCTCACAAAGTGAACATCCAAGCCCTCAAACTATTAAGAGGTAAGCAGTGTGGCCTGCCTACTTTGAAGGAAGAAATTACTACAAGGATTTCTGAAAAAGCATTCTCAGCGTCAGAGATGTTCACTCTCATCTTTCCCAAGCCGATTGTGGAAACACTACCAATCGCTCCAGTACTCAAAGTTCTGATTTAGTAAGACCCTCTTATTTTTAACTCACAATCCAATTACGGTTTACTTGTAGTACTCACACCCGGCAACTTCTAAAAAGACATAATGAAATAGAACACTTCAGACATTGTGCTTACCACTGATTGTAATTACAGAAGTGTAGGCTATAACTGTATTACAAAATATAATCCACACTACTCATTCAACCACACTTTGCTACCATTGTGTTGTGGAAACATAGGCGAGTTAAGTAAAGGAGCACTTACAGTATACCCTGTTTTTCCGTTGCATGCAGCATTCTGTAACTTCTTCTGTGGTGAATGAAGGGATGTGAGTACAATCAATCAAAATTCAATGACGTTGTTCATTTGTAATTTCCTTTACTTTGTAAGTGAAGTTAGCTGTAATTTGGTTTAAGATGCACTAATTAGGTCCCAGCCTAACCGCAAATTCTGAAAGCGTGACATATTCGGAATAAATATCGAAGTGGCTGTGACAAACTGTCAGCACTTTAAGGTGTCCTATTAGATACAAACTTAAACACAACCTTGGAAATCGAAAAATGTTTGGCAAAACAATAAAGAGACAAATATTTGGACAACAAGCGTTATAAGATCGATTGATACCCATTGGCTACATTACACCGTCACCCCTGAGGCTAAGCCCAATGATGACTAACAACAGCAGGACGCAACGGAAGAGCCTGGTTGAGAATTGCAATGGAGGCTTATACGAAATTATACCTATATGCACTAATGCTGACGCATAGAAATTTGACTTACAAGGGTAGTGATCATACCGAAACTGAATATTTTAATTTTCCTTATATAAATTGAATTGTTTTCACATTTTTAAATTTTTAATTAATTACGAGGAATAAAATAAAATAAAATAAAGCAAAAGCGAAACATGGTACCAGTGGGAATCGAAAGAGCTATCGAGCTGGCAGTCTGTGTGGTTAACCACTGTTTTTTTTCTTTTCTTTTCTTCAGTTTATAACGATATCAAAACGGTGAAGAATCAGAAAAAGTAATTGTGGAAGGATTAACAAAGTCAGAATAAACTTCGGTGAAATTAAAAACAAGAGTGATAACATGAAAAGTACAATGAGAATTTCTAAACACAGAGGAGAGAGCGGATCGCTGGAAAGAGTCCATTGAAGGCCTGTATGAGAGATATTAAATGCGCGATGACCTGATAGAAGAAGAAACAGGAGTCGATAGAAAAGAGATAGGATATCCAGTGTTAAAATAACAATTTAAAAGAGCTTTGGAAGAATAAGGCAGGAGGGGGTGCGTAACATTCCGTCAGAATTTGTAAAATCATAGTGGGGGCGGGGGGGGGGGGGGACGGCAACAAAACGACTATTCACGTTAGCGTTAGAATGTATGATTCGGGCGATATACCGTTTCTCATTCGAAGAACATCATCCACACAACCCGACGAAGATTGCTAGAGCCGACAAGTGCGTGAATTGTCGCACCATCAGCTTAATAGATCATACACACAAGTTGCTGAAAAAAATTCTGTTCAGAGGAGTGGAGGACAAAGTAAAGGACTTGTTAGAGGACGATCAGTTTGGCTTTAGGAAAGGTAAAGGCACAAGAGTGGGAGTTTGACGTTGCGAGTGATAATGGAAGGAAGACTGGAGAAAAATCAAGACACACTGATAGGATTTGTCGACCGGAGAAAAGTGTTCGACAAGGTCATATCGTGCACGCTGTTAGAAATTCTGAGAAAAATAGTGGTAAGCTATAGAGAAAGACGGGCATACACAATGTGTACAAAAGCCAAGAAGGAACAATTTGAGTGGAAAAACTAGTGGGAAATTCTCGGACTAAAAGTGGTTCAATCTATACACTGCACATTGAAGAAGCAATAAAGGGAAAAAAAGAAAACTTTAAGAGCTGAATAAAATTAAAGGTGAAAGGAGATAAATGATAGGATTCGCTGATGACATTCCTATCCTCAGTGAAATTGCAGAAGAATTACAGGGTCTTCGGTATGAAATGAACAGTCTAATAAGAAGAGAATATGGCTTGAGAGTAAATCGAAGATAGATGAAAGTAATGAGAAATTGAAAATTTACTTTGGGAATCAGTAAGTAGATAAACTTAAGGAATTCTGCTCCTTAGGCAGCAAAATGACCCATGGCGGAAGAAGGATCGAGAACAAGAAAAAAGAAGACTGGTACTGCCAAAAAAAAAAAAAGGCAAGGCATTCCTTGCCAAGAGGTCTACTAGTAACAAAAAAAAAAACAGGAAGAAATTTCTGAGATTGTACGTTTGGAGCAGATTACTGTATGGTACTGAAACATGGGCGATGCGAAAACTGTAACAGAAGAGAATCGAAGCGTTTGAACTGCGGTACTTCAGAATAATGTACAAAATTAAGTAGACTTATTAGGAAAATAATGAGGAGAGGTTCTCCGTACAATCGGCGAGAGAGGAATATATAGAAAACACTGACAAGAAGAAGGGACAGAATGATAGGATCTGGGAGGAACTGCCATTGTACCAGGTGGAATTGTCGAGTGTAAAAACAGATGAGGACGACAAAGTTTGGAATACATCCAGCATGTAATTGAGGACATAGATTGGAAGTTCTACTCTGAGATGAAGAGGCTTGATACAGGAAAGGAATACGTGGCGGGTTGCAAAAAACCAATCAGAAGATAAATGACAAACACAAAAAAAGATGAAACTTCCTGGCAGATTAAAACTGTGTGCCGGACCGAGACTCGAACTCGGGACCTTTGCCTTTCGTGGGCAAGTGCTCTACCAACAGCTACCCAACCACGACTCACGCCCCGTCCACACAGCTTCACTTCTGCCAGTACCTCGTCTCCTACCTTCCAAACTTTACAGAAGCTCTACTGCGAACCTTGCACAACTAGCAATCCTGAAAGAAAGGATATTGCGGAGACATGGCTTAGCCACAGCCTGGGGGATGTTCCCAGAATGAGATTTTCACTCTGCAGCGGAGTGAGCGCTGATATGAAACTTTCTGGCAGATTAAAACTGTGTGCCGGACCGAGACTCGAACTCGGGAACTTTGCCTTTCGCGGGCAAGTGCTCTACCAACTTATCTACCCAAGCACGACTCAACACAGTTTTAATCTGCCAGGAAGTTTCATATCAGACCTCACTCCGCTGCAGAGTGAAAATCTCGTTCAGGAAACATCCCCCAGGCTGTGGCTAAGCCATGTCTCCGTAATATCCTTTCTTTCAGGAGTGCTAGTTCTGCAAGGTTCGCAGGGGAGCTTCTGTAAAGTTTGGAAGGTAGGAGACGAGGTACTGGCAGAAGTAAAGCTGTGAGTACCGGGCATGAGTCGTGCTTGGGTAGCTCAGTTGGTAGAGCACTTGCCCGCGAAAGGCAAAGATCCCGAGTTCGAGTCTCGGTCCGGCACACAGTTTTAATATGCCAGGAAGTTACATATCAGCGCCCACTCCGCTGCAGAGTGAAAATCTCATTCTAGTGACAAAAAAAGTTATTATCCACAGGGCGCTTTTCGCTAAAGAAGCGATCGTGTTCTCGAATAACTAAGGAAATGGGAGAAAAAGGAAAATATTCGCTGATGGGTGAATATATGAGCGATCCTCTCCGACGTTTCTACCTTCGGGGACGCCGTCTCGGAAAATTGGAAGAGATTACCGCATTGTCATGATAATTGTATGCCTCTTCATCGTGTTCAGTAGTAGCTTCTTATAGCCGGGTCATTGCTGCTGCAGTGTGGATTTCATAACGCATGCTTGAGGAAATTAGAAACCTGTTGTTGGTATTTAGGGTTGCGCACAATCGCCGTATGCCGTTCATGCAAGTGGTTGCAGATGTCCAGCACCGCTTGTGCTCGTAGCCGTCTGATACGTTCATCTTCCTCACGACGGCTTGTGTCGTCTAACAAATGTGCCACCTCCAAGTGATAGTCTCCTGTGTTCAGAACGACAATGGAATTTCCTTCATCGGCAGGTAACGCAATCAAGTCGTCCTTCTCCCTCAATAAGCGTAAGCCACGTCGTTCCTCCTGTGTACTATTAGATGTCAGTGGCTTAGCCAGTATACGCCTGGTGGTTACTCTCATGTCCTGAGCTGCGTCGTGCGAGAGATGCACAATGCACTGCTTTATTCCACTGCTAATATCCAAAATTGCTGACGTCGCGGCAGTTGAAAAATTAAGGCGTTTACAGTGCTTCCATAAAGCAGTCCTCCAGTTCTTTGTTGGAGAGATTAACAACTGCTTCACGAGCCTTATCATTCTCCACGCCAGTTCCTCGGTGAGTTAAGCGGTCAAACTTACTATATTTTCCAGACGTCTACAAAGTCGCACGCTGTTGCGCTGCTCTGGCTACGTCCACCCATCCCCAATCGAATGGCGACAAGATTGAAGACAAAAACTGATGACAGTCAAATAGGTTTCTGGCATTGAGATCAAACTCAAACCTCGTCTGCCGTATCCACTGTCTCACCATGGCGTGACTTGTCTTCTGCAAAATACCGTCCAGTGCAGCAGTTCGGTTGTGGTGCGTAACTAGAGCAAAGCGAGGAATTAGCTCCTTGTCCCGGCAGCGTACTTCTTGTACAGCGACGAATATTATGAAATGATGGATGGCACAGCTATGGGATCACTGCGAATTTCTTCATGCAGACGTTGAGCAGCGGAATGTTGCGTCCGTCTTGCTTCCAAAGGTACGTCGATGACACCTTGATATGGCGTCACGACGAAAATGCACGGCTACATTTCGTCCATCACATGAACGGTGTCCATAAAAAAGGCAGGAGGCTTGGCCATTCATTGTGCAGAAAACCGACGACCACTGATCAGTACTTGAACACCGATAGTTTTCACGACCGGTACAGAAGAAAGCGGTCCTGGACACATTAATACACAGAGCAAATGATTCCTGACGAGTATCACATACAGTCTGAATTGCAGCACCTGAGACACGTGTTCAGACAGAATGGTTATAGCAAAAGAGACGATGCAAACGCTTTGAGGTGCCACCGAGGAAGGACGCTTGCGAATCGGCAGAGGAGGCTAAGCTGGCTTTCCTACCATACTGTGGGCAACAAGCAGCAGGTTAGGACGTGTGCTACAGAGACATGGACTGATACCAGTGCCGGCCGGTATGGCCGAGCGGTTCTAGGCGCTTCAGTCTGGTACCGCGTTACCGCAACGGTCGCAGGTTCGAATCCTGCCTCGGGCATGGATGTATGTGATGTCCTTAGGTTAGTTAGGTTTAAGTAGTTCTACGTTCTAGGTGACTGATGACCTCAGATGTTAAGTCCCATAATGCTCAGCGCCATTTGAACCATTTTTAACTGATACCAGTGTTTCGGCCCGCCCCCAAGATATGAGATATGCTGCATCCTGTTAAGGCGACATAGCATTTCGTGTATCCGGTGTGTATGTTGTCCCTTGCGAATACGGCAGCATCCGTACAGGTCAGACAGTTAGCACAATTGCAGAGTGTATTACCGAGGACAAGCGACTTATTAAACAGAGACACCTGGAAAAGTCAGTCATAGGTGAGCATTGCCTGGAGAACGGACACAAAATATACGAGGGTGAGTCAAAGACCTTAAATTTGTAATAACAAATCGAAATTTCTCGCCGTTATCCTGTAAGTTGGTAAGCGTGCTACAAACAGCGTGCTGAATAGCCTGTAGGTGGCAGCATAGTGCAGATGCACACATAGCGTTGCAGTATCGGTAAAAAGATGGCCACCCCACTTGCGACTTGCAACAGGGAAGAACAGCGTTCTGTTATTCGGTTTTTACGTAGTGAAGGTGTGAAACCTATTGAAATTCATCGACGAATGAAGGTTCAGCATGATGATGCATGTTTGTCACAGCAGCAAGTCTGTGAATGGAGTAGGAAGTTCGCAAATAGTGTGACTTCAGTGGAAGATGCTCCTCGTCCAGGTCAGCCACAACGAGTTGTGGCTCCACAGAATATTGCAGCAGTTGAAGCCACAGTGAAGGAAAACCGCCGAGTGACACTGAATGACAGTGCAGCATGTTTACAGATGAGTCAGGGGTCAGTACACCACGTTGTGCATGATGTGCTCCAGTTTAACAAAGGGTCTGCAAGATGGGTGCCACGGCAGCTGACTCCTGAAATGAGAGAACGACGTGTTGATGCTTGTGAAGAACTTCTTCGGCGCTTTGAACGAGAAGGAGATGGCTTCCTTGCAATAATCGTTACTGGGGATGAAACCTGGGTTCACTTCCACCAACGGGAAACGAAGCTAGAAATGGCGCCATTCCTCATCGCCTAAACCAAAGAAGTTTCGAACACAACCATCAGCAGGGAAGGTTATGCTGACTCTCTTTTGGGACGAAAAAGGCGTCATTTTGGAGTATTACATGCCTAGATGGACCACTGTCACCAGTGCATCATACATAGATCTACTAAAACATCATCTGCGGCCTGCAATCAAAGCGACGTGGATTCCTGTCAGCAGGTGTCCTTTTGCAACATGACAATGCAAGGCTCCACACTGCACGTAAAACAGTTGCAACAATCACAGACCTGCATTTTGAGTGTCTTCCTCATCCACCATACTCACCAGGCCTTGTCCCAAGTAATTTCCATACGTTTGGACCACTCAAAGACGCAATGGGAGGAAAGAAGTTCCGTTCTGATGAAGAGGTACGCCACGCGGTGCATGAGTGGTTGCGCGGACTACCAAAAGAATTTTTTTCTAAAGGAATATATGCGCTTTGTAATCGCTGCAGGATTTGCATTGAGCATGGGGGAGATTATGTTGAAAACTGATACAGGTTTGTACCACTTCTACACAATAAATAGTATTTTAAAAAAATTTAAGGTTTTCCTTTGAATCACCCTCGTAGTTTGAAAACACAAGAGTCTTGGTTCATGCGTCGACGTACTGGGATTCCGTTCTAAAAGTGGTGGGTGAAATTAGAATGTGCAGCCACAATTTTAACAGAGACCAGGAGGGCGTGAGGGCGGTCTAGCGACGTCTAAAGAAAGCAACATGAATGCTTGACGCTTGCAGAGGGGCGGAAGCGCAGTTTCTGACATAGCCGTCCCTTGGCCGCATCGGACCTCACTCTGCCCCGCGGCGGACCGGAAGTGCGTGAGCCGCCCATCTCGCCTTCCCCGCACTCGTCTTTTCGGCCCTCTCTGATTGGTGTCAGCGACCGCAATCATGGCTATATAAGCGGAGAACCGTGCTTGTGCCGGCAGTCAGTGGTCTTACTCCTAACAACGATGGCGGAGATTTTCATCGAAAGCTCGAGAATTTTATTCAAATTGACATGGATCGAAAACTGAGGACTTTTTTCCAGATATACCGCAGTGAAAAAGTCCCAGGACATATTTGCTATGTCATTTTGTGTCGTCAGGTGGGCTGTATCCTCTGTGTCATTGGTACGCTTTAGGGCTGTGCGGGGCAGCTTATTTTCTATAATAAAATAATGTAAATGTTGTGTGACTAGGGCCTCCCGTCGGGTAGACCGTTCGCCGGATGCAAGTCTTTCGATATGACGCCACTTCGGTGACTTGTGCGTCGATGGGGATGAAATGATGATGAGTAGGACAACACAATACCCAGGCCCTGAGTGGAGAAAATCTCCGACCCAGCCAGGAATCGAACCCGGGGCCTTAGCATTGACACTGTCACGCTGACCACTCAGCTACTTTTCTTTGTGTTTTCGTTGATCTTATTTTGTTCTATATTGTTCGCTGAATTTGTTCGTGGCGGTCGTTCGATAACACTCGTTCAGTTTGTTCATTGATCCGTTCACTCAGTCTATTTATTACAGAGGGTAGCTAAACCCTTTGACCGAACACACTGAGCTACCGTGCTGGCAACTACCGGGGGCGACATTTTCTTTAACGCCCTGGTGCATCGATGGGCGTTCGTCCGCGACCCGATCTACTGTCCTCGAGCAGACTACTGCTCCTTCCAGATGAGAACGAATAATAGCAATGATTTTTGCCTTGGTTCGTTGCACCACCTACGGTGGAGGGGGCCTCGTTGGTACATTCTAGTAATATTTTGAAGCAGAAGTTTAAAGTCTGCCTTCTCCACTGTGAATGTTCACTCTCCAGTGCAATCAGTTCACGTCGTATCGTCGGTCGTGTACATTCAAAGCACCAAAGTAATATCTCAGTCTACATCCGTTGATACCCTTTACAAGATTACCAAACTTCTCCGATAACTTGGAGGGCCACGTTCATTTTCCACACGCTGCGGCTTCGCGGCACCTGCTGTCTTTGGAGGGTGATCATGAAGATATATGCAGTGTGTGCAGCTTGTAGAATATCTTTGAGTAAGGTTGTCTTCATCCGTGATCGTATCTCTCGGCTGTGGGTCTCTTACGTGAGTAGTTGCTAGAAAATCCCTCATGCTCAACGCGGAAATCTTTACGGAACTTAAGCACTAATGGCGTCTAGACCCGTTCCATGCCGGAAACCCTCTCACTGCTGTGGACGAGTTGGTTCCATATCTCAGTGAAAAGAAAGGTTACAGTATTTATTGTACCTCTTTGCGAATTATCATTGGTGGGGGAGGGGAGGAGAACTAAAAATATCGTTTCGGTACCTTGAACTTTTTATAATATATTACTATGACCACAAGATAAAAGTACACAAATAGGCGAGTTGCACCCTGAAGCCCGTTATATATAAAATCCAGTAAGTAGAGAAGGAAATGAAATACCTTGTTACTATTTTAAATAAACATTCGATATTTTACCTTCATTTTGGACACACCAGCGTCTGGGCTAATGAAATTTTTTGCAATGCTTTACTTAATTAGATGCAGCACATTAACTATGGCGATTAACGAAGTGAAATTCAATCCATTATTGAGTGAAGATATCAAACTATAATTAAAAAAAAATCAATATTTTTCATCTAATAATTTTCTTAAAATCGGATGATAATTATATCATAGCAACCGGATTGTCGTTTCTCAGCACAGACTGCAACCCTAGGCGAGCACTAAAGCGAACAACAAAGCCGCTCTCTGTGCAGAATGTACACAGAGTTGAATTTTATCGTTAATATTATTACACTGCGAGGACTATAATAGAATGAAAAAAGAAATGCTGTTAGCTGCAGGATTTGAATGTGAGCTCACAAATTATCAATATTTGGTCCAGACCATCTTGCCATGTTAACTTTTCTTTTTGTTTTGTTTTTTGTTACATCTAGATAATTTTTTCCCTTGGAAAAGCAGGCAAGAACGGACACAGGCAGCTTCGGGCTCGGTGAAGACAAGGTGGGCAGGGATCGAATTCCGAGGCCTCCTCGACTTGTGCACGCCTGCCTCAAAGACGCAAAGCGAACAAGGTACAGGGACAACGATCAACGATGGAAGTAAGAATCGATATCGCCTGGCGGCAGAAACCCACCTGCTCAGCTTCCTCACCTGTCACTGTGCTGGTTCCACGCCTGTCTCTGGCCATTTCGTTATTGTTTTAATTATTTATTTTCTTGTTGAAACCTTACTACCTCCTGTAAGAAAAAACAAAGAAATAAAACTGTGGTTAATCCTACATGGTCAACTGCAATTTTTTAAATAATTAAACAGAATTATTTATTACACAAAAGAAAACAAAAGAAACAGGGCCACAAAGGTGAAAGAACCGTGTAAGAATCCATCTGAAAAGGCACCATGACGAGCATACCAAGCGCACCGTTTAACTAACGCTCTCTACAACTTACTGCCCAACATGCCACATAACTGTATGTTATTTGTTTAGAGAAAGAATGTTGAAACGGGACGCAGGAGAATCTCACAGGAGATTACCGCTTCCGGCGTCCTGGCAAGAAAGACCAATCGTCGGAGGAGCCAAGACAAACATTTGTGTGCAGAGGCGACCAACCGATGACACAATGTATTCGTTTCGTGACAACGACTACATCGATCTGTTTCATTAAGGCCAATGCGAAAAGGTCGAAGGTCTGTGGGGAGAAGATCATGAACGACATGGTACCATGAGGACGCCGCTTTCACTGGAAGAAATAGGCTCACACTGGACCACGTAACTTCCAAATCTGTCTCTGGCGACGGGGAATCCACAGAAGAAGCGCGAACTGGAAAGGTCCAGTGACATAACAGCATCTTAAAAGAGATATGAGAGTGGGAAGGAATATCAATCCCCTAATAACAAAAATCAATAAAAATATTCCCAAATATGCCTTAATTTATTATTTATCCTACCAACATCCACTGGACGGTTTAAGCTCGCAGGACGGTGGCAGGCAATAAAATGAGCTGTAAGTATCTTGGGGGACGTGAGGACATGTCAAAACAGTGTGTCGAAGACATAAAGCAGAAGCCTTGGCTCGAAAATCAGGGAGGTCTCGGCATACCTTTTATTTCATTTTATTTATTTATTTATTTTTGAGTCATCAGTCTGCCGACTGGCTTCAAGCGGCTCGCCCAAAATTTCTCTCCTGTGCTAACCTCACTTCAGAGTAGCGCTTACAACCTACATTCTCAATTACTTGCTGGATGTATACCAATCTCTGTATACCTCTAAAGTTTTTGACGTCTATAGCTGCTTATAGTACCACGGAAGTTATTCCCTGATGTCTCAACAGACGTCCTATAATCCTGTCCCTTTTCCGTGTCACTGTTCTCCACATATTCCATTCCTCTCCGATTTTGCACAGAACCTCCTCATTCCTTGCCTTATCAGTCCACCTAAATTGCAACATTTGTCTGTACCACCACATCTCAAATGCTTCGATTCCCATCTGATCTGGTTTTCTAACAGTCCATTTTTACATCCATACTATGGTGTGCTCCAAACGTACATTTTCAGAAATTTCTTCCTCAAACTACGGCCTATGTTTCAGATTAGTAGACTTCTCTTGGAGAGGGATGCACTTTTTGCTAGTGTTAGTTTACTAGTCATCTTTGCTCCGTCTCTCATTGGTTTTTTGCTGCCTAGGAAGCATAATTTCTTAACATAATCTACTTAGTGACCATCGATCCTGATGTTAAGTTTCTTCCTGTTCTCATTTCTGCTGCACCTCGTTAAATTCGTCATTCTCCGATTTACTCTCAATCCACATTCTGTAGTCATTAGACTGTTCATTCCATTCAGCAGATCCTATAGTTCTTCTTCACTTTCAATCATGTTATCAGCGAATCGTGTCATTCATGCCCTTTCACCTTGAATTTTGATTACACACCCAAACCTTTCTTTTATTTCCATCATTGCTTCTTCGATGTACGGATTGAACAGGAGGGGTGAAAGACTAGACCACTTCTTACACCCTCTTTAATCCGAGCACTTCTTTCTTGGTCGTCCACTTGTATTATTCCCTCTAAGCTCTTGTACATTTTCTGTATCACCCGTCTATCCATGTAGATTGCCCTTATTTTTCTTGGAATTTCGAACTACTTGCACCATTTTACATTGTCGAACGCTTTTTCCAGGTCGGCAAATGCTATGAACGTGTCTTGATTTGCGCTAGTCTTGCTTCCATTATCGACAGCAACGTCAGAATTGCTTGTGTCCTGCCTTTACCTTCCCTAAAACCAAACTGATCGCCATCTAACACACACAAATTTCTTTGACAGTCTTCTGTATATTATGCTTGTAAGGAATTTGGATGCATGAATTTTTAAGGTGATTGTCCGATAATTCTTCAACTTGTCAGATCTTGCAGACTTCGAAATTGTGTCGATGATATTTTTCCGAAGTCAAATAGCATGTCGCGAGACTCATAAATTCTACACACCAACGATTTGTTGCCACTTCCCCCAATGATTTTAGAAATTGTGATGAAATTTTATCCATCTCTTCTGCCTTACTTGATCGTAAGTCTTCCTCTTTTAAATTCTGATAGTAATATTGGAACTCCAATCTCTTCTAAATCAGCTTATGTTACTTCTTCTGTCACATTAGACAAATCTGCCTCCTCATAGAGGCCTTCAATGTACTGTTTCCACCTATCCGCTCTCTCCTCCGCATTTAACAGTGAAATTCCCCATGCACTCCTAATGTTACTATCCTTGCTTTTAATTTCACCGAAGGTTGTTTTGACTTTCCTATATGCTGAGTCTGTGCTTCTGACAATCATTTCCTGTTCGATTTCTTCACATTTTTCATGCAGTCATTTCGTCTTAGCTTCCCTGCACTACCTATTTATTTTATTCCTCAGCGACTTGTATGTGTTCCTGAATCATCTTCAACTATTTTTCACTTCCTTCTTTCGTTGATCAACTTAGGTATTCCTTCTGTTATCCAGGATTTCTTCGCAGTTAACCGCTCTTTACCTATGTTTTTCTTTCGAGCTTTTGTGATTGCCCTTCTTAGAGATGTCTATTTCCCTTCAACTCTGCTGCATACTAAGCTAATCCTTATTGCTCTATCTACACCCTTAGAGGACTTCATGAGTATTTCCTCATCCGTTAGTACTTTAGTATCCCACTTCTTTGCCTATTGATTCATCCTGACTTAACTCAAACTCCAGTCTACTCTTCATCATTACTACATTGTGATCTGAGTCTGTATTTGCTCCTGGGTACACCTTGCAGTTCAGTATCTGGTTTCGGAATTTCTCCATGACGATGAGGAATCTAACTGAAACCTTCCCGTATCACCAGGATGTTTCCATGCATACCTCCTCACCTTGTGATTCTTCAACAGAGTATTCTCTATTTCTAGCTAAAGCTTATTACAGAACTCAATTAGTCTTTCTCCATTCTCATTCCTTATCCCACTCCCAAATTCACCTGTAACTCCCAAATTCACCCGGAACCTTTCCTACTGCTACTTCACCTACAACTGCATTGCAGTGCCCCATGACTGTTAGAGTTTCATCTCCCTTTACGCACTGCATTAACCTTTCAATATCCTTGCATACTCTTTACATCTCTTCATCTTCAGCTTGCTACATCGGCATGTATACCTGAACTGTTGTCGTTGGTGTTGAATCCCACTCCCGTTATTTCATTTTCTATTGCTGCTGGTATTACCCTATACTGATCCGACGAGAAATAGGTGTCTTCTATCCATTTCACCTCACTGATTCCTACTATATCTAGACTGAATTTTTGCATTTCCCTTTTCAGATTTTGTAGCTTCACCATCACGTTAAAACTTCTGACATTCCACACTCCGTCACGTAGAACGTTATCTTTTTGTTGGTTATTCTGTCTTTTTCTCATGATCACCTCCCCCTTGGCAGTCCTCTCCCAGACATCCGAGTGGAGGACTATTCCGGAATATTTTGCCAATGGAGAGATCATCATGAAAATTTTTCAATTACACGCCACATGTCCTATCCACACACGTCATGTTTTTTTAATGCAGTGGTTCCCATTGCCTTGTACATCCTCGTGCCGCTGGTCATTGCTGATTCTTCAATCTTTAGTGGCAGTTCCCATCCCATGGACAAGAGTGTGAGCTGAACTTCTGTCCCTCTTTTACAAGGGCGTTGGCAGAATGAGGGTGACTTCTGATACCGGGAGTTTTCGGGCTTCATTGTTGATTATTTATCAAATAAAATTAATAATCCAAAACGCTACCCCTAGAACACGGGTTCCCAACTCCGGAGATCTCCCAAAAATATAGATTCATCATGTAAACTTGCCTGATCATCGTAACTTTCGAGACACCATCACAGGAAGGGGAAAAATTTGTGCAACAAAACAGGCTTTACTCAACACTTGAGTTTCCGAGGTCCCAACGTTATGAAGCAACGAGAGGAAGCGACTCTCGTGTTCTACCGAAGCCCCTTGAATACTGTCCGTGACGGCCTTCCAGTTTAACGCTTATCTCTTCATCGGACAAGGAGCAATAATAACACACAACGAGCGAGCGACCCCCCCTCCCCCCCCCTCCAGCCAATGAAATCTCAACTGCGTCAAATCCCCACAACTTCAGTAAGCGACACTGACGGTCGTTTTTCTGTCATCCCGTAAGACAGCAAAATGCATCCGTAATATCCTTGTGCAACGATATGTCGTCATGAGTAATCAGAAACAGCATAACGTCATCGCCGTGCGCTCGAACGGTGAACCATTTTCTCAGTAACGTCCAGCTACTCAACCGTGCAGCTATGGACCGTAATAAGCGTTCCATAAATAGCACGATTAACGACATAGACATTGGACTCTCACGTAGGATTTCTAGAGACACTTTTATGGCGTGACTAACACCATCATTCACGTCAACAGATGCCTGAACACCAGTAATTAGAGAGGTGAACATCCATCGTGCAGCATCATTAAAACTTATAGCCATCAATACAGCCAACAGAAATTCATGACTAACTCGGTCAAACGCAAGATGAAAATCATAAAGTAAAGCTCCCTACACAGAAAAAGTGGGAACAATCGAAACGATATCACGATATTGAGCAACGGTTAGTCAGGAGAGTACGATGTGTGAGATTACTTCGGTAACTCGCGACAAGGTCACCAAGAAAGACCGACTAAGGGCCATTTGTCATCGTCGCTAGCGTTTTACAATCAAAAATGAAAAGCGTTAAAAGTCGGACCTGATCCACTAACTGAGGTCCCCTCTTTTTGGAAATTAAAAAAATGTATCCGACGTCAATTATGGATGTTATCGTATCTCCTATCGGAGGCAAAACCGAACATAAAATTCTTTGGGAAGCCCATCCAAATCCGGATACTTGCTGGAAGGAGAGCGAACTACGATGTCAAATGCCTTAACACGGCCAAAGGCTACTGAAAACACCTCATTGAGCGGTGGCGTAACAACACTGTGATGGAGGAAAGTAAAATCAGCAGATGATATACCGTTTGAACTCCACTCCAGTGTAAGGTTCGGAAAAATATTGGGAAAGTTTACGCATTATATCAAGTTGGAATGACGTACATCTATACAGCGAATGGTAGTGAGGCATGTCCTTGAGATTGTGTTGGAAGCCAGATTCGATGATACAGAAACGGCAACTCATTCTGTAACATCGAACATGACTGCGAACGCAAACTAAGACCATGTAACAGTAGACTTTTGAGCTACAGATTTCAGCTTCACGGAGTGGACATCCATAATCCTCAAAGGGACGTCTGTAGCGCTACCACAAAGATCACGAGGGACAGCATAGTAAAATTTGTGTCTTCCTCATTTCAGCCGCTTTACCGACACTAAAACGTACGAGTGCAGTGCGAAGCCGAGTTTTGGCAATGGCAACCCACCATTCCACAACTTAGGGACAACGCATTCGGCAACGCCTTGCCCGCCCCCACACGGCAGCGATGGTATCGTCCAGAGACAGTTCCGCCAGATGTGAGATACTTAGCTTCCAAACAGGGCGAGAAAGGTGTACCTGCTGCGGGCCGCTGTTAAGATTCGTTGAAACAGCACAGTGGTCAGTGAAGCTGACAGGAATTACATGAGTTGACAATGGTTACATACGGAAGCAGACAAAAGTGATTCGATTACCAGAAAGAGCTGTAAAACACGTAAAACGCACTAATGTGGGATATCTGCAGATCCCAACACCCCGTAGACTCAACGAAGCCACTATATCAATATGATAATAGTTTTAACTGGGAGCCTGAACCATAGTACGTAAGACGCAGTTGAACTCTTGCCCCCTTCAAAACTTACCGCGGATTTAGGCGAAGTTAATAAATGGCATACGCGTTATAAAATCGCGAGGGGTCATGCGTACGACAAGATGCAGATGGAGCATAAAGAAAAATTAAGGCGAGATCATAAGAACGACACACTATATCCAGACAGAGTCCCAGCGTGTCAGTGTCTATCAACAGAGTACCGTCCAAACATAGCACGGTCTTGCCAATAGAACTTTAGACAGAATATTAAAAAGTCATAGAATACCCAGATAGACAAAACAATCCAATAACACTTACTGCAAACACATAACATCAGCTTGGAAATCATGAATAGGACCTAATGGAGAACTTTTCCTATAAAATTTAGGATAAGAAACGTGTACGCCTACATTAGTTACCACATGCACGGCATGAAAGTATAACTATCAAAGAATTTACACATCCCGCTCTCCACAGCACCGGAGACGAAGGTACAGGATTTGAATACTCCCTACCGGAAGGTGCAGATTACGTGTTTTTTTGCTTCGGAGCGGCGCTGAACACCACTCGGTGACCACACAAATTCTTGACGCAGAAGAGCTGGCGGATCATATAGGTCCGTTTCGGGGAGGGAGAGGGGCAGCCGCCCCCACTTCACTCAACCAAATGCGAGAAACACAAGCGGGAGCGGTGAACATCATCATATAACAAAGGGGCGGGCAACGCAGCGTCTGAATCTGTCTGATCACTGGACTACCCATAAGAGCATTCACAGTAGCCTGTAGTTCCATCGTATCAGGGTGAGGAAGTACACTAGAACACGGGACAGGCAGAACGGCAGACGATGTCGCCGTTAAGTCATTCGAACCCAACGGACCAGACGTTCCTGCGGGTGGAGGAGAGGACGCAGATAAAGCACTCATTTCAGCGCCATTCATGGCGAGACAAGAACCGCAATTAACATCAGTATTCAAAGCATGAATACTCGATGAACAGACACAACATTGCACGTTTCATAAAACGACGTCGGTAGGGGCAGCTGAATCTCCCTGTACAGTTCTATCTAGATATGATGGAGCATGTCACAAACACTGTTCAAATCCACAACTATGCAACATCCTTCACCAGTCCCTACTTAAAATAAGCATAGCGGCTACAAACTGAACCATTAACCATCATTGTGGGAACTGTTAGCTAACCTCATTTTATATTTCCTAGTAGAAACAAGATTCTTCACCGTGCGTCAACGTACATCACGCGTGAGAAAGTAAATACCTGATCGCTGGCACTTCCAAAGTACTTCCCCGTAAGCGAAAATGATCCTTTGCAGATTGTGAAACTTATTGGAGATACATTTATACTGCGAAAAATCGAGAAAATTCTCTTGCCGTTCATTTTCCTTATCATAATACTAGCTGTTCCAAGTCACTGTGTGGCTCAGTTTGGTTAAATTGAAACGAAGGAAAAGAAACGCACACCTCTCTAACATGTGTGGGGACTGGATATACTGTTACATCGTTATCTCCTATTCCCTCTTCTCTGTCCATCTTCTCCTGCTCCCCCTTCTCTCCATCACTTCCACCTCCCCAGCACTGTTTCCATTTCCGTTCCCATCCTCTCTCGCAAATATTTAACCTTGATCCTTAAGTTAGTTCAAATGGTGCAAATGTCTCTGAGCATTATGGGACTTAACATCTGAGGTCATCAGTCCCCTAGAACTTAGAACTACTTAAACCTCACTAACCTGAGGACGTCACACACATCCATGCCCGATGCAGGATTCGAACCTGCGACCATTGCGGTCGCGCGGTTCCAGTGTGTAGCGCCTAGAACCGCTCGGCCACTCAGGCCGGCCCTTAAGTTAGTAATTCGGTAAAGAGTTCCTCGAGATCCTTGGTACATTTACATATGTTTAAAGTAGAACGTATGCTATATTCGTGCAACGCTTTTAAGACTAAAGTCTAAGAATTTGAAGTACTTTCGTCAATTAGTTTTTGAGATTTTTAGTAACAGTGTTTCCCCTTCATATATTATATTTATACTTTTGTACTATGTACATTGAAAAAGAAATAGCAAACGATCTGCCTGAATATTCATTAGAGTATCGTGTAAGAGTTTAGGTAAGTCTCTCAAGAGATGTTTGATAACACTTTCACACACACACACACACACACACACACACACACACATATATATATATATATATATATATATATATATATATATATATATATATGTGTGTGTGTGTGTGTGTGTGTTTGATAACACTTTCTTCAAAATGTATATACATATACAGTATGTTTCATTGATCGTGACCGGACCAAATATCTCAGGAAATAAGTGTCAAACGAAAAAACTACTAAGAACGAAACTTGTCTAGCTTGAAGAGCGAAACCAGATAGCGCTGTGGTTGGCCCGCTAGATGGCGCTGCCATAGGTCAAACGGATATGAACTGCGTTTTTTTTCATAAAGGAACCCCCATTTTTATTACATAATCTTGTAGTACGTGAAGAAATATGAATTTTTTAGTTGGACCACTTTTTTCGCTTTGTGATAGATGGCGCTGTAATAGTCACAAACATATTGCTCACAATTTTGGACGAATAGTTGGTAACAGGTAGGTTTTTCAAATTAAAATACAGAACGTAGGTACGTTTGAACATTTTATTTCGGTTGTTCCAATGTGATAAATGTTCCTTTGTGAACTTATCATTTCTCAGAACGCATGCTGTTACAGCGTGATTACCTGTAAATATCACATTAATGCAATAAATGCTCAAATTGATGTCCGTCAACCTCAATGTATTTGGCAGTACGTGTAACGACATTCCTCTCAACAGCGAGTACTTCGCCCTCCGTAATATTCGCACATGCATTGACAACGCACTGACGCATGTTGTAAGGCGTTGTCGGTGGGTCGAGATAGCAAATATCCTTTAACTTTCCCCACAAAAAGAAATCCGGGGACGTTATATTCGGTGAACGTGCGGGCCGTGGTATGGTGCTTCGACGACCAATCCACCTGTCATGAAATACGCTATTTGTTGTGTCTAGACCATACAGCCTAGACACAATGCTGTAGCCGATAGGGCACGGAAGGCTAACGCAGACGGGCGTGAAATCTGGAACATGAGAACTTATAAATGAATAAGAAGAAAAGTACGTAGATGCTTGTTACTTAACTTTTAATTAGTCCTTGGAATACATCTCTCTTGAATATTAGTAAGCTATAGGCACTGATACAAATGGCGCCTTGCTAGGTGGTCGCCATTTAACTTAGCAGAGGGCTATTCTACTGTCTATCTCTCGGCAAATGAGAGCAAGGCTTAGCACGTCCAATGGCTAGCTATGTTGTCCGTACAACTGGGGCTGAGGTCTCCTCAGTCTCTCGAGACCTGCCTTGTGGTGGCGCTAGGTTTGCGATCCCACAGTGGCGACACGCGGGTCCGACATGTACTACAGGACCGCGGCCGATTTAAGTTACCACCTAGCAAGTGTGGTGTCTAGCGGTGACACCACACTATTCAATACCGCTTCAACCGCACGCGAGCTATGTGCCGGACATCCATCATGTTGAGGTACGTCGCCATTCTGTCATGCAGTGAAACATCTTGCAGTAACATCGGTAGAACATTACGTAGGAAATCAGCATACAGTGCACCATTTAGATTGCCATCGATAAAATAGGGGCAAATTATCCTTCCTCCCATAATGCCGCACCATATATTAACCCGCCATCGTCGCTGATGTTCCACTTGTCGCAGCCATAAAGGATTTTCCGTTTCCCCATAGCGCATAATATGCCGGTTTACGTTACCGCTGTTGGTGGATGACGCTTCGTCGCTAAATAGAACGCGTACAAAAACTCTGTCATCGTCCCGTGATTTCTCTTGTGTCCAGTGGCAGAACTGTACACGACGTTGAAAGTCGTCGCCATGCAATTCCTGGTTCATAGAAATATGGTACGGGTGCAATCGGTGTTGATGTAGCATTCTCAACACCGACGTTTTTGAGATTCCCAATTCTCGCGCCATTTGTCTGCTATTGATGTGCGGATTAGCCGCGACAGCACCTAAAACATCTACTTGGGCATCACCATTTGTTGCAGGTCGTGGTTGACGCTTCACATGTGGCTGAACGCTTCCCGTTTCCTTAAATAACGTAACTACCCGGCGAACGGTCCGGACACTTGGATGATGTCGTCCAGGATACCGAGCAGCTTACACAGCACACGCCCGTTGGCCATTTTGATCACAATAGCCATACATCAACACGATACCAACCTTTTCCGCAATTGGTAAACGGTCCATTTTAACTCGGGTAATGTATCACGAAGCAAATACCGTCCGCATTGGCGGAATGTTGTGTGATACCACGTACTTCTACGTTTGTGACTATTACAGCGCCATCTATCACAAAGCGAAAAAGTGGCCCAACTAAAACATTCATATTTCTTTATGTACTACACGAATATGTAATAAAAATGGGGGTTCCTATTTTTAAAAAAACGTTGTTGATATCCGTTTGATCTATGGCAGCGCCATCTAGCGGGACAACCATAGTACCATCTGGTATCCCCCCCCTCAATCTAGAAAAGTATCGTTCTTTGTAGTTTTTTCGTTTGATGCTTATTGGGTGAGATATTTGGCCCGGTCACTATCGATGGACCACTCTGTATGTATGTTCGAGAACACTTTCTTATATATATATATATATATATATATATATATATATATATATATATATATATATATATATATATATATATATATATATATCGTGTAAGATTTTAGGTAAGTCTCTCAAGAGATTTTTCATAGTTAAATTTCCTTGTATGTAAGGAAATATAATTGCGTTAGGGGACTGAAATGCGATAGTAGGAAAAGAAAGAGAAGGAAATTTAGTAGTTGAATGTGAATTGGAGAGAGAGAGGGGGGGGGGGAGGAATGAAAGAGGAACACATTTCAATATCCCTAACGCTTGGTTTAAGAATCATAAAAGAAGACTGGTCATTTGGAAGACCACTGGAGAGAGTGGAAGGTTTCGGATCGATTATATAATGGTTAGACAGACTTAGGAAAAATATTTTACATTGTCAGACATTTCCAGGAGCATATGGGGACTCTGACCTTAAGTTATTGGTTATGAACTGTAGATTAAAACTGAAGAAATGGGGGAAATGGTAACAAATTAAGGAGATGGGACTTGGATAAGCTGGAAGAACCAGAGGTTGTCGAGGGTTTCAGAGGGAAACCGTTGACTAGAACAGAGAAAAGAATATAGTGGAAGACTAATGAGTAGTTTTAATAATTGAAACAGTGATGACGATCAAATAGGTAAAAAGACAAGGCCTAGTAGGAATCGTTGGATAACACAAGAGATGAGCACGGGTTGTCGTAGCGAGATTTAATATTGTAATCCCCAAATCCTCCAAAACTAAGCGAAAAATATACCTATTCAGAAAAGCAGATAAAAATTCACTTGACGCCTTCCTGAAGGACAATCTCCACTGATCCCAAATTAGCAATATAAGTGTAGACCATATGTGGCTTAAATTCAGAGAAATAGTATCGGCAGCAATTGGGAGATTCACACCAACGACGGAGCGGATCGTCCCTTGTACCCAAAACGGGTTAAAACACTGTTGCAGAAACAACGAAATAAACATGCCAAATTTAAACAGATGCAAAATCTCCAAGATTGGCGATCTTTTACAGAAGCTCGAAATTTAGCGTGGACTTAGTGTGAGGTGTCTATAACAGTTTCCACAACGAAATTTTATCTCGAAACGTGGCAGAAAATCCAAAGAGATTCTGGCCATATGTGAAGTATGTTAGCGGCAAGAAACAATCAGTACCTTCTCCGAGCGATAGCAATGGAGATACTATCGATGACAGTGCTACCGAAGCAGAGTTACTAAACACAGCCTTCCGAAATGCATTTACAAAAGAAGATGAAGTAAATATTCCAGAATTCGAATCGAGAACAGCTGCCAACGTGAGTAACGTAGAAGTAAATATCCTCTGAGTAGTGAAGCAACTTAAATTACTTAATAAAAGCAAGTCTTCTGGTCCAGACTGTATACCAATTAGGTTCCTTTCGGGGTATTCTGATGCATTAGCTCCATACTTAACAATCATATACAACCGTTCGCTTGACGAAAGATACGTACCCAAATATTGAAAGCTGCACAGATCACACCAATATTCAGGAAAGGTAGTAGGAGTAATCCTCTAAATTACAGGCCCATATAGTTAACATCGATATGCAGTAGGATTTTAGAACATATATTGTGTTCGAACATTATGAATTACCTCTAAGAAAAGATCTATTGACACACACTCAACATGGATTTAGAAAACATCGTTCCTGTGAAACACAACTAGCTCTCTATGCACGTGAAGTGTTGAGTACTATTGACAAGGGATTTTAGATCGATTCCGTATTTCTGGATTTCCGTAAGGCTTTTGACACTGCACCACACAAGCGGCTCATAGTGAAATTGCGTGCTTATGGAATCTCATCTCAGTTATGTGACTGGATTTCTGATTTCCTGTCAGAGAGATCGCAGTTCATAGTAATTCACGGAAAGTCATCGAGTAAAACAGAAGTGATTTCTGACGTTCCCCAAGGTAGTGTTGTAGGTCCTTTACTGTTCCTTATCTATATAAACAATCTGAGCAGCCGTCACAGGTTGTTTGCAGATGACGCTGTCGTTAATCGACTAATAAAGTCATCAGAAGATCAAAACAAACTGCGAAACGATTTAGAAAAGATATCCGAATGGTGCGAAGATTATCAGTTGACCCTAAATAACGAAAAGTGTGCGGTATTCCACACGAGCACTAAAAGGAACTTCGATAAATGAGTCTAATCTAAAAGCCGTAAATTCATCTACATATCTAGGTATTACAATTACGAACAACTTAAATTGGAAGGAACACAGAAAATGTTGTGGGGAAGGCCAACCAAAGACCGCGTTTTGTTGGCAGGACACTTAGAAAATGTAACAGACCTACTAAGGAGACTGCCTACACTACGCTTGTCCGTCCGCTTTTAAAATACTGTTGCGCGATGTGGGATTCTTACCAGATAGGACTGACGGAGTACATCGAAAAAGTTCAAAGAAAGGCAGCACGTTTTGTATTATTGCGAAATATGGGAGAGAGAGTGTCACAGAAATGCTACAAGATTTGGGCTGCAAATCATTAAAAGAAAGGCGTGTTTCGTTGCGACGGAATCTTCTCACGAAATTCAAATCACCAACTTTCTCCTCCGAATGTGAAAATATTTTGTTGATACCGAGCTACATAGGTAGGAACGATCACCACGATAAAATAAGGGAAATCAGAGCGCGTACGGAAACATATAGCTGTTCATTCTTTCCGTGCGCTATACGAGATTGGAATAATAGAGAATTGTGAAGGTGGTTCGATGAACCCACTGCCAGGCACTTGAATGTGATTTGCAGAGTATTCACGTAACTGTAGATAGATGTAGATATGAGTGTAACTGATGAAATGAGAAAATTAAAAAATGCTGTAAATGAAACACGGCAAGGGACCTTTTATTGGTGGGGGTGACGCTGCCCGCCACAAATTCCTGGAATTCCTGTCCTGTGCCGACCTCTTCATTTCAGAGTAGCACTTTCAACTTACGTTCTCAATTATTTGCTGGATGTATTCCAATCTCTATCTTCCTCTTCAGTTTTTGCGCACTACAGCTCCCTCTAGTACCATGGAAGTCATTCCCTCACGTCTTAACAGATGTCTTATAATCCTGCCCTCCGTGTCACTGTTCTCCACATATTCCATTCCTCTCCGATTTTGCACAGAACCTCCTCATTACTTACCTTAACAGCCCACCTAGTTCGTCTGTAGCACCACATCTCAAATGCTTCGATTCTCTTCTGTTCTGATTTTACCACAGCCCATGTTTCACTACCATACAATGGTGTATACGAGACGTACATTTTAAGAAAATTCTTTCTCAAATTAATGCCTACCTTTGATACTAGTAGACCTCTCTTGGCCAGGAATGCTATTTTGGCCATTCCTAGCCTGCTTTTGATGTCTTCCTGGCTCCGTCTGTCATTGGTTATTTTCCTGTGTAGGTAGCCAACTTCGTGATCATCAGTTCATATGTCAAGTTTCTCGCCCTACTCATTTCTGCTACTTCTCATTACTTTCATCTATCTTCGCTTTACTCTTAGACCATATTCTATACTCATTAGATTGTTCATTCCACTCAGCAGATCAAGAAAATTTTCTCTCAGGATAACAGCGTCATCAGCGAATAGTATCATTGATATCCATTGACTTTGAACTTAAATCCACTCCGGAACCTTTCTTTTATTTTCATCATAGCTTGTTAGATATGAAGATTGAACACTATGGGCGAAAGACTACATCCCTGTCTTACACCGTTTTTAGTTCGTAGACTTCCTTGTTGATATTTCACTATTATTCCCTGTTGCCTCTGGTACATATTTTATATTACCGGCCCTCGCTACAGCTTACCTATACTTATCTCAGAATTTCGAACATCCTGCACCATTTTACATTGTCGAATGCTTGGAGACTCCATGGAGTGCTGTGTGCACAACAACCACATTTGTTAAATTAAAAGGAAGGTCAGCTTGTCCGTAATATTGATGGTTTATTGATAGCAAAATCGATTTTCAATCACATAGTGATATCCCTTCACTTCAGCTTGAGACGTCGGCGTGTATACCTGAACTATAGTTGTCGGTGTAGGTTTGCTGAAGATTCTGATAAGAACAATGTGATTGAACTATGTGATTGAAAATCGATTTTGCTATCAATAAACCATCAATATTACGGACAACGCTGACCTTCCTTTTAATTTTTAATTGTCGATTGCTTTTTCCAGGGCAACAAATTCTATGGGCGTGTCTTGATTTTTCTTTAGGCTTGCCTCCATTATCAACCGCAGCCTCAGAATTGCCTCTCTCATCCCTTTACGTTTTCTAAAGCTGAACTGATCGTCATCTACCAGACCCTCAATTTTCTTTTCCATTATTCTGTGTATTATTCTTGTAAGCAACTTAGATGCGTTAGCTGTTACGCTGATTGTGCGATAATTCTCCCACTTGTCAGCTCTTGCAGTCTTCCGAACTGTGTGGATGATATTTTTCCGAAAGTCAGTTTTTATGTCGCCGGACTCACAAATTCTAAACACCAATGTGAATAGTCGTTTTGTTGCCACTTCCCCAAATGATTTTAGAAATTCTGATTGCATTTTATCTATCCCTTCTGACTTATTTGATCTTAAGGCCTCCAAAGCTCTTTTAAATTCTGATACTAATCCTGGATCCCCTGTCTCTTCTAAATCGACTCCAGTTTATTCTTCTATCACATCAGACAGATCTTCCCCTTCAGTGTACTGTTTCCACCTATCCGCTCTCTCCTCTGCATCTGACAGATCTTCACATTTTTATTGCAGCCATTTCGTCTTAGCTTCCCTGCGTTTCCTGTTTATTTCATTCCTCAGTGATTGTATTTCTGTATTCCTGGGTTTCCCGAAACATTTTTGTGCTTCCTTTTTTCATCGCATAACTTAAGTATTTCGACTGTTACCCATGATCTCTTCACAGTTACGTTCTTTGCACCTATATTTTCTCCCTAACATCTGTGATCGCCCTTCTTAGAGATGTTAACTCCTCTTCAACCGTACCGTCTACTAAGCTATTCCTTATTGCTGTATCTGTGGCTTATATAGAGTAGTCCAAGTGTGTTTCATCATTCCTTAGTACTTCTGTATCCCATTCCTTTCGGTGTTGATTCTTCCTGATTAATATCTTAAACTTCAGCCTACTCTACATCACTACTACGTTGTAATCTGTTATGTAGTGAGTCTATACCTGCTCCTAGGTACGCCTTGTAATCTGATTTCTGATTTCTGTCTGTCCATGATGTAATATAACTGAACTTTTCCCGTATCACCCGGCCTTTTCCAAGAATCCCTTCTCCTCTTGTGATTGTTGAACAGAGTATTCATTGTTGCTAACTCAAATTTATTACAGAACTTAACTAGTCTTTCTCCTCTCTTATTCCTAGTACCAAGCCCATATTCTCCTGTAAGCTTTTCTTCTACTCCTTCCCCTACAACTGCATTCCAGTCCCCCATGACTATTAGATTTTCATCTCGCTTTACGTTCTGTCTACCCTTTCGATATCCTCACATACTTTCTCTATCCCTTCAGCTTGAGACGTCGGCGTGTATACTTGAACTATAGTTGTCGGTGTAGGTTTGCTGAAGATTCTGATAAGAACAACCCTATCATTGCACTGTTCACAATAACACACTTTTGCCCCACCTTCCTATTCATAACGAATCCTACTCCCGTTATAACATTTTCTTCAGCTGTTGATATTACCCTACACTCATCTGACCAGGTATCTTTGTCTCCTTTCCTTTTCATTTCAGTGACCCCCACTATATCTCGATTGATCCTTTGCGTTTCACTTTTCAGATTTTCTAGTTTCCCTACCACGTTCAAGCTTCTGAGATTCCACGCCCCGACTCATAGAACGTTATCCTTTTGTTGAATATTCAGTCTTTTTCTCCTGGTCACTCCCCCCTTGGCAGTCACCGGGAGATCCGAATGGAGGACTATTCCGGAATCTTTTGCCAATGGAGAGATCATCATGACACTTTTTCAATTACAGGTCACATGTCCTTTGGATACACATTATGTGTCTTTAATGCAGTGGTTTTGATTGCCTTCTGCATCCTCATCCCTTATTATTCCTCCTTTAGGGGCAGGGTCCCACCACTAGGACAAGAGTGCCCTGAACCTCTGTCGGTTCCTCCACCCTCTTTCACAAGACCGTTGGCAGTATGAGGGTGACTTCTCGTGCCAGAAGTCTTCGGCCGTAATGCTGGTAATTAATCAAAATTTAAGCGTTGGCGGGATTCGAACCCGGGACGGAGGACGGTTTGATTATCAATGAAACACACTTCCCCAAAAATTGTAATATTGCAACCCATGAGTCACTAGAGGACAACTGTAAATATTTCACTAGCGGACAGATAGATACCGCCTGCAGGAAAGTTATAGAGGCCTTTTGGGAAAAGAGCAACAGCTGTATGAATATCAAGAGCGCTGATAGTAAACCAGTCCTAAGCAAAGAAGGGAAACCTGAAAGGTGGAAGGAATATTTAGAGCGTCTATGCAAGGGAGATGAAATTGAAAGCAGTATTATAGAACGGGAAGTAGACGTAGATAAAGATGCGACGGGAGATATGATACGAGAGAAGAATTTGACAAAGCTCTGAAAGATCTAAGTCTAAACAAGGTCTCGGGAGTAGACAACGTTTCTTCAGGTCTAGAGATAGCGTTGGGAGGGCCAACCATGACAAAACTCTTCCATCTGCTTTGTAAGACGTATGAGACAGGCGAAATATCCTCTGACCTCAAGAAGGATGAGGTAATTCTAATTCCAAAGAAAGCAGTTACTGAAAGGTGTGAAAATTACCGAACTATTACTTTAATAAGTCATGGTTGCAAGATACTAACACGAATTGTCTACAGAAGAATGGAAAGGCTGGTAGAAGCAGATCGAGAAGATCAGTTTAGTCTCCGGAAAAATGTAGGAATATGTATGGCAATATTGACCCTGCGACTCGTCTTAAAGGTATGTTAAGGAATGGCAAACTTATAGCATTTGTGAGCTTAGAGAAAGCTTTTGAAAATGTTCAATGAAATGTTCTCTCTGAAATTATGAGAGTGCCATGGGTAAAACAGGGAGCGAAAGGCTGTTTACAACGTGTACAGAGATCAGACGACAGTAATAAGAGTCGAGGGGCAAGAAAGGGAAGTTGTGCTTGAGAAGGGAGTGTGACAGGTTTTTAGCCTATCCCTGATGTTATTCAGTCTGTACATTAAACAAGCGGTAAAGGAAAACAAAGAAAAAGTGGAGAAGGAGTTAAAATTCGCGAAGTTGAATTAAGAACTCTTAGGTTTGCCGACGATATTGTAATTCTCTCAGAAAAAGTATTTGGAAGAGCATTTGTACGGAATGGACAGTGTTTTGAAAGGAAGGTATAAGATTAACATCTACAAAAGCAAAACAAGACTAATCGAATGTAGTCGAATTAAATAGTGTGATGCTTAGGGAATCAGATTACTGTGTAGACTGGCAGTGGCGAGAAAAGCATTTCTGAAGGGGAAATATCTGTTAACATTAAATATAGATTTAAGCGTTAGGAAGTCGTTTCTGAAGATATTTGTCTGCAGTGGAACCATGTATGGAAGTGCAACATTGACGATAAACTGTTTATATAAATAGAAAATTGAAGCACTGAAAATGTGGTGCTACAGAGTAACGCTGAAGATTAGATGGGTCCATCTAATGAGGAAGTACTGAATAAAATCGAAGAGACAAGAAATATGTGGCACAACTTGACAGAAAGAAGCGGTCGGTTGACAGGATACATTGTGGGACATCAAGGGATCACGAGTTTTTATGTAGGGAAGTGCGGGGAGCGGGGGGTTAAAAATCGTAGAGGAGACCAAGAGATGAATACAGTGAGCAGATTCAGAAAGATGTAGGTTGCAGTAGTTACTCGGATATGAAGAGGCTCGCACAGATGGAGTAGCATCGAGAACTGCATCGAGCTCGTCTCCGTGCTGAAGACCACAACAACAACTACATATTAAAAATAGGCATATAAAACATACGCGTAATCGCACACAGAGTTGTGTCAAAATTCATGTTCTTAACTGTATTAATACGTGTCTCTACCTACATTGCATCTCGCTTGAGTATACGAAGACGTAACGCTGTAGTTTATCAGATCATGCTGTTATCATTGGATTTAGGTTATGCAACAGTATGTTCACTGAGAAATGATTCTCGGCATCTGAGCTAGGTTGGCGGAGCAACCGATATTAGTAAATTGATACAAGGAGGCGTGGAGACGTCTGGCAAGGAAATTAGCGGAGAACAGCAAAGGTGTTTAGAGATTTCAGGGCAAGTTGCTCTAGGTACAATGGCTAGTTATACTGAACTAATATGTCAAAATGCGGCACGGGGCAAGTCTCTTTCTGTATTTCTTGCGGGGTAGTGGGGGAGGGAAGAGTTAACTGGTCCTCACCTGCTGCTACCTAAGTTCAAAATGGTTCAAATGGCTCTAAGCACTATGGGACTCAACTGCGGAGGTCATTAGTCCCCTAGAACTTAGAACTAGTTAAACCTAACTAACCTAAGGACATCACAAACATCCATGCCCGAGGCAGGATTCGAACCTGCGACCGTAGCGGTCTTGCGGTTCCAGACTGCAGCGCCTTTAACCGCACGGCCACTTCGGCCGGCTGCTGCTACCTAAGTACTCAGGGCTCTTATTTAGTTGTACGGATTTGTCTCGCAAGGAACATAGTTGGTAAAGTAGATGTAACTGAATTAACGTGACGTGACTGGTGGTTTTTAAATTGCCTGATCGCTCTGGTACTATATGCCGGTTTCGAAACTTTACGGGTTGTCACTTTGCTTGCGAGCGCCATTAATTACGCCGCCAGCACCAACTGAATGCGCGGCCTAGTCGGCGACGAGACAGTTGTTGAGCTAATACCAGAAACCCTGACCAAACAGCCGTGCGCGTGGCGCAGGCCGCGTTGTGTGCTGGGATAAGTGGACCCGGCGAGCAGGACAAACACATTCAGTTAGCAAACACTTGAGGCGACACTGTCTGCTGCGAGTGTGTTCAGTCGCGCAGCAGCAGGGCGCGCTTAGTGGAACTTGTCCGGACGCACGCCCAGTGTGAAAGTGTACGGAGCCAATAGTTTTAAAGCCCTTTCGTACTGGGTATTGCATGATGTCTTACCATCTTCGGAAATCACTTGTGGAAGCGTATTACCCCATGCTTTTCTCGATTCTGTATAAAACAAGCTCCTACGTTCCAACGGGGTATTAAGATGAATATAACCTGAAGTAAAACGACGGTAATGGAATGTAGTCTAAATATATTAGGTAGTAGTGAGAGGAACAGAATAGGAAATGAGAGTGAAAATAGTAGATGATTTTTGTTACATGAGCATCAAAATAACGAAGATCGAAGTAGAGATGCTTAAAAAACGCGGACTGCCAACCGGAAGAGAAATAAGGAAAAAAGTGTCGTAATTTAACATGTAATACAAATCTAAGAGTTATAAAATCTTGTAAGGAAGCGAAACCTAGATGAAATTAGCTCATACAGAAAGAGAATGGGTACTTATTTTCTGCAGTTCTACATATGAATCCCGAAGATTAGTTGGTAATCAGATAAGAAGTGAACGAGAATATGTAACTTCCCCATTTACTAATTGGTTAATGTGACCGTGACCGCGTGTGCCTAATGAATTTGATTTTATATAAGGCTATCTTTTCCGAAGAAAATTTGGCCTATTAGTGGAGAGAGATGTACAAGTTGCTCTAATGAACAGTCTGTTTTATTCCTGCACTTTCTACTAACTTGGATTTTCTTTAATGTCTATAGCAGAGCAGTCACTTATAAAAATAACGAAACAAAAGTGTTACCACACGACTCGAAAAGTCCACAACAGAACTAATTGACATAGTACCAAAAATAAATAATAAGGTCGCCACGCCATTAGTTTCTATCACCTTTTTAGTGAACGTACAAAACTGGCAATAACAGCATTTTATTACGTTTCTTTTAAATACTTAAAGACACTAGGGTATTCTATAACTAGAAAGGGATGGGACCCTAAGTAGGTGACAACGACTCAGGATAATGACAAGATAAGACGCCTACTGTTTTTACGTACAACATTTGTTATTGAAATAAATATCACTGGGAGTGGCACTGGGTATTGAAACGCCCGCTAAACCCGCTGCGCAGAACCGGTGATTAGAATTGTGGAAAGGGCCAAATAAGGTTGGGGTTAGTTTCACCTTAATATTGTAATTTATTGTAATTTAAAAACACATTCACAACGAAGGTGGCACATAGCCGAACTTTTACAACCACGAGTTTCAAACTCCATATCTTTCACAGCTGAAGGCCTCCTAACAAGAAATCTTAAAAATCAACTAGCTAAATTTCAAGTGACTGAAAACATGCACTTACAGTTACAAATAATATAATTAATATCACAGCTAGGCTGAAAGCCCCAAGGCAAGGGTGGATAGACAAACATAAACAAGATGCAATACAAACGTCTGAAGGCCCACAATAAAATTTTAAAGATTTTAAAATAAATTACCATAATATTTCAAAGGCAGAAGGCCGCAAAGTTTAAGCTTGAAATGTAATTTTAAGAACAAGGTTCCAAGGCTGAAGGCCCACAATAATTTTCCAAAATATTTTTAAAAAATGTAACCATAAGCGTTAAGTTTTAAGTAGCTGAAACCGCACTAAAAGAAAGGACAACAAAACGGCAATAACCTTTCAGCAAATATCCACTTGCCGGAATTAAAACTTACTTACATAAAACACAGTAAAACCAAGAATTTATTTTAATCATTGGCTATGATGGATTATAAACAGACAATTTAACATCAGTGAGGAAGACAGTAAAGACACAGCACTCAGAAGCCTCCATGGGGTCGGTCAGATATCGTTTACTTAGGTGAGACAGGTGCTGAGCCCAGCTACACTTGATCCGTCGGAACCCAACCAAGGGACAGCCACGAACCGACCGACAAACGACTTGCTTGCCACCAATCGGTACATAGAAATTCAAACACAAAATGTTACGGGCGTAATTATCCACAATCAAATATGTATATGTTTTAATCTGTCAAAGCTATACACCGTGTTGGACAGCGACAACAGGTGAGGAAAGGACACTGCTTGAAATTACGTAAGTGGTCAGGGCAGTTAACCAGAACACTAACGGCCACAAGGCAGAAAATTCCGCTGGTGCACTTTAATTGTAGTCAACCAGTGTAGTTAATTCCACCACATGGCGGCTAAATTTCAGCAATACAAACACCCAGTATTGCTCACAGGAAAACCTCCCCAACAGCTAAGCATCGAAACGAACCACACAACATGAATGGACGTGGCTTCGGTAGTTGAAACCACTACCCAACTTTGACGTACTGGGTCAGTAAACCACGAAGCTCGTAGCGATCGGACAGCTCCACACACACTCTGAGACTGCGCAGGTCTGCCAGCGGACCCGGCCAACTGCACTGAGTGGAGATAACCTCCCTGGTCAGCAGCAACCGACCGACTACCGTCAGAATGCCGACATCATCCAAAATCGTCGTCAGTGGAAATAACGGCAACTACACACACAACCTGACAAACACTTGCATGAAGACCTGAACGATACCCAACAGTAACCAAGCATGCACGAAGACAAATGCGCGCACACACACACACACACACACACACACACACACACACACACACACACACACAACTCATGAACGATCGGCGAGCTAAAACGTGTCGTCCGGTAGGACGACCGACCGACGATCCACCAAGACCGTGGCCCGGCTCAAGTGATGCGTGGCGGCAATGGTCGGGCGAGATATGTCGACGCAGACCTCACAGCTCCAACCTGACTGCACTAGTACCGCATTGCAATCCCCGACTGGCAGGTGCGGACTGCGCTCCAGACGCGTTCCAACTGACTGGCCACCCGAACTCGCGACCCACACTCGCTTACGAGAGACAATGACCGGGAGGTCATAGCAGTCGAGCAAGGATACTACGAGAGGGAATATATCTATACACGCTGTTAGCGCCGCTCACGGCCAGGCAGAACGACAACTGAGTGACTGTAGTAATTTAAATTAACGTAGTGAGGTGGAAGCACGTTAAAAACAGGGTGTAAAATACATTATAGCGGGAACACGAGCCACGAACGGCTCAGGTAATGCGTCACAAAGTTTCTAATGTGAACGAAAATAAAACAACCTTACAGTTTGTTGCAGATTTTAAACCGTCGTCATTGTTGTCGTCTGCAATGTCGTCTAGATGCTCCGTGTGATATTGCGGGCACACCTGCTCGCGCAATGACCTTTTGGGGGCAGGATCTTGATGTTACTGGAGCGTCATAGATCTGCCCTTACTGCTTATTCTCTTGGTGTCTCGATAGTGACAACTGCGCCTTACACAGGCCCGACAGTGCACGCAACTTCCATGTTTTCACTCTCATGTGTTATTCTCAAGTAGGTATGGGGCGCGCCCTGCTCCGACGTGACAGTCAGAGGCAGTGTTACTACACAAATCTTTACTTTTCTGCTAAAAATGTTACGTTTCGTAACTTTCCCCAATGGCATTAGCTCAGAAGAAATGCATCAGAATACAAAATAATTTATACAGGTCACAGCACATACCACATTTCCAACTAACACGTCGTTTCTAAAGTACTACAGAGTGTAACAACTATAATAACTGAATGAAGGTTAGGAAGTGGTTAACAGCGTACAATGAAGTGACGAAAGTCGTGGGGTAGCAATATACACATATGCAGATGGCGGCAGTAGCTCCTATTCACGGAATGAAAGGGCAGTGCATTGACGGAGCTGTCATTTTGATTCACGTCATTCATGTGGAAAGGTGATAATGGCTGCACGACGGGAGTTAACATACTTTGAACGCGGTATGGTAGTTGGAGCTAGATGCACGGGACATTCCATTTCGGAAATCGTTAGTATATTCAGCATTTCGAGATCCACAGTATGACGAGTGCGCAGAGAATATCAAAATTCAGGCATTAAATGTGACTGTGAACAACGCTGTGGCCGGGAGCAGTGGAGCTTGCGTAGGGTTGTCATTGCTAAAAGTCAGCCACCACTGTGTGAAATAACCGCAGAAGTAACTGTGGGAGGCACAACGAACGTATCCGTTAGGACAGTGCGGCGAAAGCTGGTGTTGGACTATGGATGCAGGCGACCGACGCGAATGCCTATGCCAACAAACACGACATAGCCTGCAACTCCTCTCCTGGGCCCATGACGATACCGTTTGGAGCCTACACAGCTGGAACACCGTGGCCTCGTAAGATGAGTTCTGATTTCAGTTTCTAAGGTACGATGGTAGGGTTCGAATATGCCGAACCCCACGAAGCCATGGACTAACGCTGTGAACAACGCATTAAGCATGAAGGTGGTATGTAGTTCCGTAATGGTGTGGGCTGTGTTTACTTGGAATGGACTGGGTCTTCTGGTCCAATCGCAACGATCACTGACTGGAAGTAGTTACGTTCGGTTACTTGGAGACCATCTGCAGCCATTCAAGGACTTCAGTTCCCAGATATGTCACCGGATCACAGTTGTTCGTGATTGGTTTGAAGAGCATTCTGGACAATTCGAGCGAATGTTTTGAGCAACCAGATCGCCCGACATGACTCCCATCGAAATTTCATGGGACGTAATCGATAGGTCAGTAGGTGCACAAAATCCTGCACCGGCAGAGTATAGAGGCAGTATTAATCAACATTTCTGCAGGGGATTTCCAACCACCAGTTCAGTCCATGACAGATCGAGTTGCTGCATAGCGCCGGACAATAAGTCAGACATGATTGGGAATCATCCCATGGCTTTACCACCTCAGTGTATACAGGGTGTTACAAAAAGGTACGGCCAAACTTTCAGGAAACATTCCTCACACACAAATAAAGAAAAGATGTTAGGTGGACATCTGTCCGGAAACGCTTAGTTTCCATGTTAGAGCTCATTTTAGTTTCTTCGTCCGGCCCCGGTAGCTGAGTGGTCAGCGTGACGGATTGTCAATCCTAAGGTCCCGGGTTCGATCCCGGCTGGGTCGGAGATTTTCTCCGCTCTGGGACTGGGTGTTGTGTTGTCCTAATCATCATCACTTCATCCCCACCGACGCGCAGGTCGCCGAAGTGGCGTCAAATCGAAAGACCAGCACCAGGCGAACGGTCTACCCGACGGGAGGCCCTAGCCACATGACATTTCATTTTTTTTAGTTTCTTCCACCTACGCTCAATGGAGCACGTTATCATGATTTCATACGGGATACTCTACCTGTGCTGCTAGAATATGTGCCTTGACAAGTACGACATAATATCTGGTTCATACACGATGGAGCTCCTGCACATTTCAGTCGAAGTTTTCGTACGCTTCTCAACAACAGATTCGGTGACCGATGGATTGGTAGAGGCGGACTAACTCCATGGCCTCCACGCTCTCCTGACCTTAACCCTCTTGACTTTCATTTATGGGGACATTTGAAAGCTCTTGTCTACGCAACCCCGGTACCAAATGTAGAGACTCTTCGTCCTCGTATTGCGGACGGCTGTGATACAATACGCCATTCTCAGGGCTGCATCAGCGCATCAGGGATTCCATGAAACGGAGGGTGGATGCATGTATCCTCGTTAACGGAGGACATTTTGAACATTTCCTGTAACAAAGTGTTTGAAGTCACACTGGTACGTTCTGTTGCTGTGTGTTTCCATTCCATGATTAAAGTGATTCGAAGAGAAGTAATAAAATGAGCTCTAACATGTAAGTGTTTCCGAACACATGTCCACGTAACATTTTTTCTTTCTTTGTGTGTAAGGCATGTTTCCTGAAATTTTGTCCGTACCTTTTTGTAACACCCTGTATTCTAAGGGATCAGGGAATAGTTAAGTGAGTAATGGGGAGGAAGACGTAGAAGGTAAAAATTGTGGGAGAGACCAGGAATTTTCCGCGGTAAGCTTGTTCAAATCGGTGCAGGTAGCACTGGTTATGCGGAGATAAGGGCGCTTGGTCCTAGACTAACGTGGATAGCTACATCAAACGAGATTAGAGGTAAGCCCACAACCGCAACAACAGCGACAACAATGGCAATGATCCAACAAAGATTTTGCTTGATAATGGCTCTCGTCTGAAATTAACTGACAACGCGATTTTAAAAAAGCGCAATCTATAAGGCACAATGTATACTTTTATTATCCATCAAAGAGATAGGCGTAAATTATTCCGTTTTACATGGGATGGATCTAATACTCCACGTTCTTGTGAATAAATTGAAACATTTGCTCTTACTAGGCACAATGTATACTTTTATTATCCATCACAGAGATAGGCGTAAATTATTCCGTTTTACGTGGGATGGATCTAATAATCCACGTTCTTGTGAATAAATTGAAACATTTGCTCTTACTAGTATATGTGACCGATATGCACTACGTGATCAAAAGTATCCGGACACCTGGCAGAAAATGACTTGCAAATTCGTGGTGCCCTCCACCGGTAATGCTGGAATTGAATATGGAGTTGGCCTATTAATCGTGGAACTTGGTCTTCGGATAGGTGGCTAGCATCGACCCTTGCCTCGTGTGCTTTTACTCCTACACGTCCTTGTACTGGTGCCATGGCCCCAAAACTTAAAACTGTGCTTTGGCCTAAATTTAAAACAAAAACACACCCGTGCTTAATCAACCAAGCATTGGGTGAAATGTAAAAAAACCTCAACTCAAAATGTGTTTCACAGAGACGTTACTCTTAGAATCCTGTAGAGCACAAATAGGTTCAGTTCCTAAACTTGCGCACCCATAGGGCGGCCTTCACCCTTCACGGCGCACACCCTACGATAACCTGGTGGTAGGCTTTCCCCTAAGCAGAACGTATCCCTTCCTTCTGGCGTCAGCTGTTCATTTTTTTACCTTTAGGTACCTGACACTTGCTGACAAAATGTCCAGGGTTCCCAGAACGGTAGCACACAGCCCCAATAAGAGGATGTGAAGGACCAGCTCTGACTGGAAACACGTCATTTAACATACCCCACCCTTCCCCCCTTTATTGTCCCTATAACGAATATTCTTGATTCCACCCAAACACTTCTCTAAATCGGCGAAGCAGACCATTTTTTCACAAAACAATATCCTGGGCCCGTTTTCTGTTCTCGCACCTGCCAATATATTTATCACCACCTGTTCTTCAGTGATCGCAACACACAATGCTAAGATGCCGAGATGCACTTCATTAACATAATGAGCCAAAGGCTCATCCGTAACTTGTATGGGGTATAAGTGTTTGTTAACCAAATCCTCACTTTCGTGAGTACCCACGCATTTACTTAATAGCTCCTTCCGGTAGTCCCACAAAGTATCTCCACCTTCCAATGGTTCCGCAATTATCCTATTCAAGCGGCCTATGGCCAACGTATAAAATAGTTTTAAGACTGACCCATGATCAACCTGTAACACATTAGCTTATTCATGTAACATAAAAAACAGCCAAACTGCTCAATTAATTGATCGGTTGTCAGGTTACTTGTGTAAATATAATCATCATTGCCCTGTTTTGTAGCTTTATTGTATGTATTCTGCAACAATGCTAGTCACAAATAATTGTAAGAAATACACTGCCGGGAAATGTAGAATACCTGGAAAGATGACGTCAGTTCTCATCCGATGAGGACATATGCCACCTGCGGAATAGTAGATAGTAGATGTAGATGGTTTCAAGGGCGTCCCCCAATAGATAGCGTAGTGCCATAGCTACCACTGTACCATCTGTATCTACCATTTAATAGGGAATATTCACAGCACGAAGGATCATTGTCATGCAAACGTGTGAAGCAAGCAGCCAACTATACCACAAGTCCTTTTCGTCAACAGAGGGAATTTGAAAGGGTTCAAACTGTGGCCTTCCGAGGGGCGGGATGGTCCTTCCGGAGGACTGAAACAACGTTGGGCGTGCTGCGTCCATTGTGCAGTGACGCTGGCTGGCATCAGTGATCACGTGGACATTCTCACACCTGTAGACGAGGTTCTGGACGCCCAGGCAGCGCTGACGCCCGCCAGGGCCGTCGTCTTGTAAGGGCACAAGCCGGAGTTCTTAGACATACCACAGAACCGATAAGAGGGCTTGTCAGCATAGACGTCTCAACACGAATCTTTGCGAACCGGTTATTAGCAGTGGGACAGGGGTATGCTCATCTCTAGCACACCTCTGAGTCACGCCATAGTACTGATGTGCACCGCTCGACTGTTGCCATCAGAACCGAGTGGTTCTAGGCGCTTCAGTCTGGAACTGCGCGACTGCTACGGTCGCAGGTTCGACTCCTGCCTCGGGCATGGATGTGTGTGGTATCCTTAGTTAGGTTTAAGTAGTGATAAGGGGACTGATGCCCTCAGATGTTGAGTTCCATAGTGCTCAGAGCCATTTCAATCATTTTGTTGGCATCAGAAGATCGGTTGGAAGACGGAATGTCACGCTGCTGTCTTCAGCGATACAAAGAGATTCTTCCTGCATGCAACTGATGGACGTTAGCACTTACTACGTAGACCTGGTGAGCACCGTCTCGTATAGTGTATTCATCCAAGACACGCTGGCCCCACCGCAGGCTTTATGGTCTGGGGTGCGATAAGTGACAACCGCCATTCACTTTTGACCTATCAGCAGGGGGCACTAACGAGCACTCGGTACCTGCAGAATGTTGTTAGAACGCCCTTTTGCCTTTCTTGCAGCAGGAAGGTGACATGTTGTTCCAACAGAATAATGCTTGGCTACTAACTGCCCGTGAAACTCAGCGTGTTCTGCAAGAAGTGCAGCAACTTCGCAGACCAGCACGTCTCCGGACTTATCTCAAATCGAGCATGTGTGGGACATGATGGGACGAAGAGTGGTTCGTGCGACTCGTCAGCCGACATCTGGTACACAGCTACACGAATAGGTCGAGCAGGCGCGGCACGACATGTCCCAAGTTGGTTGGCTGGTTTTTGGGGGAAGAGACCAAACAGCGAGGTCATCGGTCTCATCGGATTAGGGAAGGAAGTCGGCCGTGCCCTTGCAGAGGAACCATCCCGGCATTTTCCTGGAGCGATTTAGGGAAATCACGGAAAACCTGAATCAGGATGGCCGGACGCGGGATTGAACCGTCGTCCTCCCGAATGCGAACATGCCCCAAGATAGTATTCGGTACCAGCACAATCGACTGGATGACAGAGTCTGCGCCTTCGCCTCCCCCCCCCCCCCTCCTTACGGTGTAGTCGTGTTTTTCATGGAGGGGGCTTGCACCCCTTGTTGTTTTGCGTGGCACTATCACAGCAAAGGCCTACATTTATGTTTTAAGCTTATCCTTTTTTCCCACTGTTGAAGAGCAATTCGGGGATGGCGATTGCATCTTTCAAAACGATCGAGCACCTGTTCATAATGCACCGCCTGTGGTGGAGTTATTACACGACAATATCATACCTGTAATGGACTGACCTGCACAGAGTCCTGACCGGAATCCTATAGAACACCTATGGGATGTTTTGGAACGGCCACTTCGTTCCATCGACCGACATCGATACCTCTCCTCAGTGCAGCAGTCCATGAAGAATGGGCTGCCATTCCCCAAGAAAACTTCCTGCACCTGATTGAAGTATGTCTGCGATAGTGGAAGCTGTCATCAAGACTAAGAGTGGGCCAGCACCATATTGAATTCCAGCATTACCGATGCAGATCGACACAAAATTTTAAGTGATTTGCAGCCAGTTGTCCGGATACTTTTGATGACATAGTGTACTTCCAGTGGGACACTCAGACTGCGCCGCTGATGCCCTGTGAGTGAGAACTGATAACTACTGGTTTCCGACGAGCTCCAAACTTTTGTCTCCCCTGGTGGAAAAGTCCACCGACTAATTGGCTTCTCGCTCACTGAGACACATGTGAAGTGGCATAGGTAACTACAATGAGTCAGCGATATTGGCTGATGCTACCGCCGATAACGAGTGCAACACTCGATTGCTCTAAAAGCAGAGTGATGTCATCCTTATGCGCGATTGGTGCTTCTGACAGCGCACGGGAAAAATAGCGCGGACGCCGCTGGTGGCGTCTGGGGTAGCTGTGTAAGTCGTCGACATTCTTGGCCTCGTTTATATGCAGGCATCATAACATATCGCTATGACAGACTACCTTAGACGGGTACAGACATGGGGACGACAATCTTGTAATCAGAACTCTAAAGAGAAGTGGGCCTCAAGTGACAAGTGACGGTTCTATACTTGACTGCTAACTGCTTGTAGTGGGAAATTCGGACTGTGACTCGTTAAGCCGCAAGTTATAAAATGGCATGCGTGACTACTTTGAGTCTGCTTTGTTGGCAGATACTGCGGGAGATGATGGATGACTCACTTGATTGTTATGAAGCAGAGTTATGTCATCCTTCCACGCTGTTGATGCACGCGACGAGGCATGGAAAAAACTGTGTGGCCGCCGCTCGTGAAACCTGGGGTTAGCCGCTGAAGTTCTCGACGCTATTGACCTCCTCTAGATGTAGGAATCATGCATAACAAATCGCTACGACAGGAAGGTGGATTACCTGGCAAGGGTACAGACGTGTGGTACTACGACCTGATAAGAAGAACGCTAAATGGAAATGGGGGCTGAACTTAGATAAATGTTTTGCGTTTCTCACTCATAGCAGGGCTATTAATTGTTTAAAATATCGTGGAAGTGTGTCGTTTATCCAAATACCATGCATTACATCAGTGATATACAGCTACACATACACATCCGTCAAATGAACCAAAAATTCAGATCCATCCACTATTCACATACAAATGTGGTTGCACGCCTTCGCTCGGTCAGCGGTCGCTTATCGTCGACTGTCACAGATTTCCAGTTGCTCAACTGTTAGCTACAGTTGCCACAGTTATAAGACGCAACACCCATAAATGAGAGATTATTGGACAGTTAACACTATCACCTTTTTTATTACTATTCAAGCCTGAACTATGAACTGTCAAACAGTAGTGGAGACTGAATAACTATTATGGTTCAAATGGCTCTGAGCACTATGGGACTTAACTTCTTGGGTCATCAGTCCCCTAGAACTTAGAACTACTTAAACCTAACTAAACTAAGGACATCACACACATCCATGCCCGAGGCAGGATAATAACTATTAAATTAGTTAGTAAACATAGCACCAATTTAGGTTATATTAGTGTTCTTAACCTTTACTACTGTTACATGGCTTTTTATCACACCAAGAACACTATTTATGAGGCACCTACTTTTAAAAAAATGATGTTTTTGTTACATACAGAGCTCCCAACAATTTATGCTTAAGTTACTATTACTGTCCCTCTGTGATGAGTTTAAGTGTGCAAGAACATTACCTCAAACACAACTAGTTTTCTGTGGTAATGGTTTGCTCCATGTTACCTTGTATTTTGGAAGCCAAACGTATTCCGTGAATACAGCAGAAAACTGGTTACAAGAATCTCAGGATTTACGGAGAAACATTGCCAATAAAACTGCCAGAAGCCGCGCGTGTTGTGAACACGGCCCGTGGCTCATCAGGTGCTCCGTAGGTATGCGGATTAGACTGTTGCTGACGGAGGTTCAGTGTGAGCTGTAACTAGGGCACGGCAGCGGAACATGGTAGATATGCTAATGCATTATTGCGGAACCAATTTACGTTGGATAAGTGTTCCAAGTTGGGGCACCAGCTGCAAGTCGACGTAGTGAATGCAAGAAAGATGTATAGAAATGCTTTCTTGTGTAATGGGTTAGGGGCGTGACGTGGGCACGAAAGGTGAAACTAGTAGTAAAGATATGTTGTTAATGTTATTATTTATTATTTATCCATTATAAGGTCTCGAGGCGTTGACGAGATGCTGCATCCGTAAAACGTTATCACCAATTGCTCACAGCAGTTCTGATGAAAACAGGGCGACGTAGTTCTGCATATTGGCCTTCGGATCAGATAGGTCCCTGTAAAACGGTTCTTTTAGATAGTCCCAGAGGCAAAAGTCACATGGATTCACATCAGGTGATCTTGCTGACCATGCGTCTGGAAAATCTCAGCAGATCACACGTTCGTAGAAGGTCGTAATAATCAGATTTCTTACGGAGCTAGTGTCATGGGGTGTAGCCTCATATTGCATAAAGACAATGGTTCCCATACAGCTGCACTCTTCCAAAGAAGGAATCACATTCTGTACAAGGAGACCTCGATTACATGCAGACCTCACGGTACATCTGACAGGCCCTGTCGGTGTAATGTCTTTAAAGAAGAGCACACCAAGAATAAAGGTGCTCGTTAATCCATACTACACACCCACATATGAATGCAACGGCTCTTCAGTCAAAACGCACAGTTTAAGAGAGCATCAAAATCGATAGTTTGCGGTATTCATTGTACCCTGTAGTGTAAAATGTGCCTCCTCACAGCTTATTGCCTACCCACATGTCGTCACCTTCGAGCAGTGACAGAACCCAAAGAGCAAATTCGCAGTTGCTGAGAATTATGAAGTTTCAGTTGCTACCCCGCCTGCCTCTTGTACGAATACCAGTGTAAGATACGCCGCAGTACTTCCCGGACTGAGTGATCATAGACTGAACAATTCTGGCGTGAGCTGCAGCACTACCGGACACGTGCTGCATGGTCAGTTGCGGCAACAGGAAGCTCACCAGTAACTTCATCGAGGTAAGTGCCTTCCTCTTCCACATGCTGCACCAAGCTGACCTGTGTTTTCCAATGTCATTACCATTTTCTTTAAACCATTTGATGACATCGAGTCTCTCTTCTGACCTTTCAATCAGTGATTTTTAATGCAGCACTGTAATTGCTGCCGTTCACATACAACTGTCTCAATGACAGCGCACGGTCTCTTGTGTCGATAGCCATACCGTGCTCCCACGTTAAGGCTTGTCAACTGACAGTGTGGATGTCTCACCACCATATAAACAGAGCATACAGCCGGATCTACACCTGGTGGCCTAAATTAGATCTAATTTTTTTCTAGATTAAAGCGTATCCGCACTAACGAGTAAGCAAGCATATCTAGTAAGTTTCGCTGCCATACAATAATTACAGCTTACACTAGACCTGCACTTTAATTATAGCTACACAGTATTTACAGTGCACTTACTTATAATAAGTAATTGTTATGTGTTACTTACGGTGTTCCCAACATTTTTTTTTTCTTTCAGTTTCTATCCCCTCGTGACGAGTCTATCTGCAAGTGTTCAAACACACTACCTAAATACAGGAACTCCCTTTCTGTGGTAGGGAGGTTGTTTCCTGCTGCTGTATAAGTGGTGTGCTCAACTTATTGGGCGAATACAACATAATATGTATAAAACTCGGCGGATGTTCCATCTGAGCCCCGTACCTTAACTTCTGCAACTTGTCATACCTAGACAAGATTTTTTCCCTCCTTTAAGAGGCTGCCCAGAGATCGATTATCATACGCAAAGAGGCTGTTTGTTACATGCCTCAAAGGATCATGAGCCTCTCAATACAGATTTTGAAAGTTTATGAACTCCTTGTAGAAAGCCTTTCGGATCCCATTACGCATTCCATTCACCCGTTTGTACTTTTTTTTTAAAAATATTTATTGACTCAACTTTTCGTAGTGCATGATAAGACATAATAAGTACAACAACGTTTGTTCTTGCTCGACTTAGTTTATTTCTTTGGCTCTCACTCTGAGACCATTCATCTGTTTCCATTCGATCCGCAGAAGTTATAGGCTTCAAACTTTTAATACTTTTTCTACCGCATTCTTGGTCTGTCGCTCTGCTTTATAACTCACGGAGACATGAATAGTGGATGTTTAAGATGTGTTATTGTCACCCCATTCCTCAGGATGAAAAGAGAATTAGTTCTTAGCTTTTACGTTTTACCCATTAGTCCGGTGCGTATGGATATTTCCGCAGTTGCTTTGTACAGGTCCGCCATACGACATTAACATCCTCTCCCAATTCTCCGTCGAAGAGTATACTGACGTTTAGCTTCCATATCCCTCCTGCATGTTTCATTTGCTGTGTTTGCATCATGATATGTTTCACGTAGTAGTAGTCTCAGAGAAAATACATTTGTGTTAGCGGCTCTGTTACATAAAACCTATCCAGCCCGCTCGCAGATATACAGGTAATTGTTCATCAGATATCAGTCGGTAAGGATCGTGTGTTGGTGTCCACGTGCCATGGAACAAAACATTTCAAGGAACGTGTTTAGTTCTACCGAAGTATTGAAAGGTGGTTATCGATCAGTAAAATCTAATTCACAGTTGGAATCAGAGCCTAAGTTAATTTTCTGTTCGTTCATTCGCACTTACTGGCGCAATGCCAAAGGGAGATAGTGACTGGGTACTTTACGCCCACCTTTCCTAGATACCGTAAACTACTTATGTAGATTATACAGTAAAATTTTGAAAAATATTTATTATTTTTAATTATTTCTTAGACAAGATTCCGCAATTGCTTTAAATTTTCAGTAAAACATACCCATAATTTGAAGTAGTGGATGTGACATTTTATAACAAATGTCATACTGATATATTCAGATTCAGGGTCCTTCATCCACATCTGTATATCTTTAAAAAATATGTTCTGATTAAAGGTGAAAGACAATTACCGAAATTAGAATTTTTTAATATTTCATTGTGTGGGTCCTAAAATACCCCTACCCTCGGTGTACTCTTTGCGGAAAATGTGCTGGTACTGTTAAGACTGCGTTAAAAGATATTTACTGGTTCTGGACCACAGTTGTACTTCATTACCTATTTGAAAAAGGTGTAGTTACTGTAAGTTATCAATAATTAATGAAATTTGTTATTTTTAAATTATTTGTGGTGGGCGTAAAACGCCCCATCCCCTTACCATTGGTAGACGTTATGGAAAATGCTAAGGTTAAATATAGCTCCATAATAAAAAAAATAGCCCTCTGGGTTTTATTAACTGAAGGAGAAGGGCATTGTATATTCATTTTTAAAGAATCACAAAGAAGACCAGATATTCCACGATTATAATTCACCTGTTTAGTCGGAAAACCGTATTCCTTCTCTCACTAGTATACCTGTTCTGTTACACACTGTCCCTGTCATATTCAGATAAGATTGCTACACCAGCTCCTGTACATCCCCGTACAAACTTCTTGTAAGAATGCTACGTCATCAGCATAACAATAAGAAAAATTTTCTATTTATGATAATTTTAATTTTTCTCGTACTTTATGTAATTTACATTTACGGTTATTTACATTTCTCTGATACATTAGATTCTAGGGTTTTTATGAATAGCCTTAAAAAAGAAATCTCCTAGTGAGTGTGGAGGTTCATCTATTAAGGATTTGAGTTTCTGAATGCTATTTATCTGTCCCACGTTCTCACTCTTACGTGTACACGACTTTGACTGACATGTCTACGTGACCTTTGTCCTGAACCTTATTTTTCTTCTTGCTATCACCTGGAGTGTCAGTCTCCCTTATCACAGTGTTTCCTTGATTTTGCGATGACGTTATTAGTTGTCTACTTCTGGATCTGTCTATGGTGATGACTGGTGAGGGCAGCCTTATCGGCTGTATCACGACATTGTTTCAGTTGTATCACGACGCTGTTCCCTTTGTCACTAGCCACAGGGAACTCCCCCATTTCACAGTCGTCAGTCTGCTTTACAGCTGCGCCTGCGATTGTTTCAATTATTTTGTCACTTATTCGTATGTTAATCATTTGTTCTTCACTCGTGGTCTTCATAATTTCATCTTCCGTTTCCATAGATATTACTCATTTATAGCATCTTCAGGGGTTCATGTCATTTCCACTACATGGATTTCTTTCAATTGCAGTCTAAATTATTTCATTTATGTTTCTGTCTGCTCATTCAAATTTACTTGCCACTGTTAGACTACATAAAGTTGGTTTTTGTATAGGTGGCTCTGATGCGCTCTTTATTTCCACTTCATTTGACTTCACTGCACTATTCATTTCTTCTGCTCGTTGCACTTGATTCGCTTGACTCGATTATGGACCAGTGATTTCATTTCGCTATGACAAACGGTTGTATACATACATATCTCCAGGTAGCCCGTTGCAAGAAACCCTAAAATGCTCTTCTGAGTTGCAAATTGAAAAGTAGGGGACGTTTTTTCGTGTGCAACATACGCTCTATGAAAAAAAAAAAAAAATTCCGCAATACACTTTGCGTCTACTCATTTCCTCATTTCGTTTAGTTTTCCAGTCATGTATTTATCTGAACATGTATCATCTCTAACATCGTGGACAGTTCCCTAAACCTTCAGAGTATCTCGTATTTTATCTAGAGGAACAGCAAGAAGCAAACTGCAAAATCGGACAGGTCATAAATGTAAGCCAAGGTAAGTAATTGTAACAATGGTAACTAAACCAACTTTGTGTTCCAATTTACCGGTATCATTCCTAAAATGTACTATTTTTTGCAAACGTTTGCATTGATACACTTCACAAATATGCTTCTTGTAACGGTATACATATGAAAACTGCGAAATGCCTCATAATGGAATTTTACTTCATATACGAGCCCGTTCCAAAAGGAGAACTTAGGTGGATGTGCACTATTCCCCTCAAAGTTAAGCCTGAACGTGGTTTTCCATGTAAAAATGCATTTTCACTGTAATTACATTTACGAAGCTACATCACAAAAGGAAACTAGGAATTCCCTCGCTTGTAAGCAAGGCAGTACCAACAAGAGCCCACAGGGCACAGCAGCGCACAACAGACTATGTTAACCCTTGACCTACTGAACAACTGTGGCAGACACAACCTCCATCGCTCCAATGGTAGCTCTGATGGATATTTAGGAGCGTAAAAAACAGGGGCGCAGATTATTTTTCTTCTAGGGGAAGGGGGTGAGGGTTCCGCTTCTCTTCAAGATGGTCATTCTGATGACTGTCGCAAAATATTAGCAGCTGATCTGTTAGGAACTGTTACAACGTTTAGAATTGGAAAACAGGTTGCATATAATGAAATTTCTAATACAAATGAATAGAAATGAAAGCATTAAGTGGAAAAATTGCAACACGTACTGATGGCGTAAATCGCTGAGTACGTCGTGGGTATTTAGCGTCCATAAATTTCATGTTACGCTACAGTTATTTTAAATACCTTCTTTCTCAGCATAGTTTTATATTGCCTAACACTTTAAATTGCTCAGAACTGCTTAAATTACTTCTATCGACAAACAAAGAAATATTTTTCACCGACAGAGTTGGAAGTCATACATGTCCATTGAACTGCCTACATCAGTCTGAGAACAAGAAGTGATACGAGAGTTAGGTTGATGTATTTTTAACAAATCTTCACCTCCTTCATTAGGGTCTTCAGTCAGTGATTCCATCACTCCAGTTTTGACTGATTTAGGTGATGCTTGTGAAGTTCTTCTTTGAGTTGCTGGGTTCATGAGAGTCCCTAAAAGAGGCCATAAACATGTGAAATGCTCAGTGCTTAATCATTTAGACACAGGTGGGCTAAAATAATCACAAATATTGTGTTTTAAAGTAATAGAGTGAAAGCAGTGTATGTAAGGAGATTTTCTAGACCATGTATTCTCGAATACACAATCTGGAAACTGAGAAATCACATGGAATGAAATGATTAAAAGTTCCACAGACAGAGTTTGGTAATACTCTAGAAGATACACCCATTCAAAAAACCCGCAGTTTCTTACAGCAAGATTAATAAATTTGAAGGTGTTGCTGTACCGGTCAGTAGATTGGTTTTTTCATTGTTTGATTAGCTCCTACGGGTAAACCGAGAAATGCAAGATGGGTATGGCAGTTATGGTTCTATGACATACATTTCGACGTTTTTTGAGTTTAAATTAAAAATGGTATTGCCGTACTACAGTTCATACGTAACTCGCAGTCTTTTTTTATCAAAAATTAAATATTTCCACTGTGTGAATGAAAGTGTGCACACCTGGCTTAGGATTCCTTTTCATTCACTCTGCCGGCCGGAGTGGCCGAGCGGTTCTGGGCGCTGCAGTCTGGAGCCACGCGACCGCTACGGTCGCAGGTTCGCTTAGGATTCCTTTTCATTCACTCTGCCGGCCGGAGTGGCCGAGCGGTTCTGGGCGCTGCAGTCTGGAGCCACGCGACCGCTACGGTCGCAGGTTCGAATCCTGCCTCGGGCATGGATGTGAGTGTTGTCCTTGGTTAGTTAGGTTTAAGTAGTTCTAAGTTCTAGGGGACTGATGACCACAGCAGTTAAGTCCCATAGTGCTCAGAGCCATTTGAACCATTTTTTCATTCACTCTCGTGTACGATTACGCCGATTCATACGTAAACGTTTGTGTCAAGTAACCTTACAGTGTCTTATTTCGTACGCAAGGGGTCGCGGCCACTCGTAGTATGTCGTAATATACAGGGAGGGTATAAACAGTGTGAAAAGCTTGTAAGGGTGTTACAGGGTAGGTTATGTCGAAAAATAATTGTTAAGAAAAATTGAATAAATTGCTCCGTTTCAGGGTTGATAACCGTTGAAGTTAGCCAGTCACGACATTGCTCGCAAATTCAAGTGACTAGCCAGAAACCAACATGTTCTTCCTTTGATTTCCTAAAACCGAAACATTTGGAGCGATACAAAAGCTGAATTTAGAACATTAGTAAGGATCGAACCCGAGCGAAAGGCGTAACAGTCTCGAGATTCGTCACCCACACTAATTGAATTTGCGCATACAACTGCTTGATTGCCTAAATTCAGTGATAATTAACTCGGGAACGGCGCAACGTATCGAAATTCTTTAATAGTTATTTCTCAGGACGATCTACCCTGTAACAACGTCAAAAGCTTTTCAGTCTCTTTCTGACCAACGTGTACAGCTTTCAGATTGTTCTTGAGGATTGCTCAGAATTAATCTATAGAATTCGAAAGTTTCCATAACGCGTGCCGTCATGATTGCCTGTGCCCACGAGCTGAAACTAACAATGGAAAGGGCTCAGAAACAACCTAACCATTCGGTTCATGTTTGGCAGATCGCCTGAGTACAAACTAAAATGAGAGACTCTTTGGCTCAGCTCTTCCCGTTTAGTAGAAAACTATCTCTAAAGTTACGACGCTCAATCGACTCAGAACTGATGGGATAGATAAATAACTGAAAACTGAGCACCAATTTATATAGGACTCGGAAACGCATGTTTTCCTAGATATCGAGTAAATAATCTTTTTGGACTTCCGCTGGTGTACCCATAAGATGGGCACTGACGCAGTGATCAAGTCACCAGGCTTGGTGAATTTGACTTCAATTCCCAGCTGCATTTTGCAGTATTTTTATTTGTGTTATTGTGTCGAAACTAGTAGGATAAGAAGGGTTAATAATATTATTAAATCAGTAATGAATAATAGAAAAGTAAGCAAATTCATTTGTCATACGACCTGGATTAGTAAAGAATTAAAATTTTACGCGTCGTTGTATGAAAACAATTCCGAGTAAGATTGCTGTGAATACGTGCATTCAGCGCACGTTATGGCATAAGGAAGAAAAACTAACCCCTGTCGCATTTGGCGTTGTACGTAAAATAAGTCATTCTTTGAAAGCGTAGTATTTCATCACAGCATCTGGAAACCTGTTGTATAAAGTTTTCCCGTGCTTATAAGAAACTAATGATTAATTTGTCTTCAGAGTATAGAAGAGGTCAATCTTTTAACTTCCTCCATATTCGGGAAACAGAAGATTTCAATTCACAAAACATATATTGAGATCATTTTAAAACCATGCGTTGCTGATAAGAAATTTTGCCTGATACCAGATACCTGGTTTGGACGAACTAACACCGACATGTATGACAGCATGTTCAGGGATGAGGACGGTCAGCCGACTTGCAAGGTATAAGTAATACCACCAAACAGCACACCTGTTTGCCAGTCATGTGATATTTATTTTTATCGGTAAATTATAAACTTTACACTGAAGCGGCAAAATTACTATCAGCTTCTGGAAACCCAGCGGAAGTTACACAACCACACGTATGCAATAACGATTCACTGCATAATTGAGGTTTAGCTTTCATACGTTGTTACCATATGCTCTGTGTGCGTCCTAATTAATTGCCGAAAATGAAAGATTTTAAAATGTGAATCAAGTTTATTTTCCTCGGAATCTTAGGAAGGAACGATGTAGCTCCCGAAGATTGCAATCCTTAGCTGTTGTTGGTGCGGCGAGAGCATTTGATTCCAATGTCTGTAATACAATTGCCATCCCTCTACTTGTTCGATGGAAACTGAGGATACGTAACAGGATGAGCGGATGTGTTATTGTACAGCAACAAGGATTAAACTGTTAATTCTGTACTAGTCCAAGTCGTTTGAGAAACTTATTTGCCTACCTCGTTATTATTCCCTAATGCTTTACTTGCTAAGATAACCCTCCTATGCCTACCAATTCCAAAACTGAGAAAAATACAAATATAAATACTGCAGAATGAAACTAGGTATCGAAAACAGTTTGTGAGTTCTGAAGCCAGATGCGTTGCTCGCTATGCCAACGGCGCTTTCTTCTAACGGCTATCTCATGAGTACATAAGCGGATGTCGAAAATGTTTAATTTCTCGATTTCTAAAACAATATATGTCTGCGGAACACATATATGTTGATGAAAAATGCTCAGTTTCCTATTATATAAAGGTCCCTTCAGTTATGAATGGACCGCGCTTCATGAATTTTTTTGAAAGACAGGAGTGTTGGGCCAAAATATCTTGGGGTCTTTCATTCAGGTTGTAAACAAGCTACTTGCCAAATATTAGTCGAATCAATTGTCCATGTCTGAGGCCTTGCCATTTAACTGCCACTGCACTAAGTACTACGAAATATACATCTACATATACATGTACATGAGTGCTCGGCAGTTCACACCTAAGTGCCTGGCAGAGAGTTCAGGGAACAACCTTCAGGCATATTCGCAATAGTCCCACTGTAAAAGAGCGCATGGGAAAAATGAAAACTTGAATGTTTCCGACGAGCTTGATTTCTCTTACTTTATTTCTCCCTATGTATGTTTTCATCAATAAAATGTTTTTGCATTCAGAAGAGTAAGCTGCTGATGCACATTTCATAAAAAGATCTGGCTACATTGAAAAACGCCTTTGTTTTAATGATTGCCACCCCACCTCGCTTATCCTATATGTGCCACTCTCTCCCCTATTTCGTGACAGTACAAAAAAGCTTTACTTCCTTACATTTTTTCGATGTCTTCGGTCCATCCTATGTGGTAAGCATTCAAACTACACAGCACTCTAGAATACGACGAACTGGTGTAGTGTAGGCAGTTGTGTTACTCCTGGCTGTGGTCGCCAGTATTTCATTTTGCTAAAAGCTCGCTTTGATCAGCTTCATACACATGAAGTAGCATATGGTACAAAAGTGGAGTGACGTACAAGTGACAGATGGTACAGTATGAACCAGTCTCCTGGGAGAGTCTGCCAAGTCTACTGAACTTGCTTCTGATTGGTCGACACATTCTGGTTATAGGCGCCAAAACGCCTAACTTCTCATATTAATTGTTGTTGTTGTGGTCTTCAGTCCAGAGACTGGTTCGATGCAGCTCTACATGCTACTCTATTCTGTGCAAGCTTCTTCATCTCCCAGTACCTACTGTAACCTACATCTTTCTGAATCTGTTTAGTGTGTTCATCTCTTGGTCTTCGTCTATGATATTTACCCTCCACGCTGACCTCCAGTACTAAATTGGTGAGCCCTTGATACCTCAGAATATGTCCTACCAACCGATCCCTTCTTCTAGTCAAGTTGTGCCACAAATTTCTCTGCTCTCCAATTCTATTCAATACTTCCTCATTACTTATGTGATCTACTCATCTAATCTGCAGCATCCTTCTGTAGCGCCACATTTCGAAAGCTTCTATTCTCATTTGTCTAAACTACTTATTGTCCACGTTTCACTTACATACATGGCTACACTCCATAAAAATACTTTCAGAAACGGCTTCCTTACACTTAAATCTGTACTCGATGATAAAAAATTTCTCTTCTTTAGAAACGCTTTCCTTGCCATTGCCAATCTACATTTTATATCCTCTCTACTTAGACCATCATCAGTTATTTTGCTCCCCAAAGAGCAAAATTCATTTACTACTTTAAGTGTCTCATTTCCTAACCTAATTCCCGCAGCATCACCCAATATAATTCGACTACAGTCCCTTATCCACGGTTTGCTTTTGTTGATGTTCATCTGATATCCCCCTTTCAAGACACTGTCCATTCCGTTCAGCTGCTCTTCCAGGTCCTTTGCTGTCTCTGACAGAATTACAATGTCATCGGCGTACCTCAAAGTTTTAAATTATTCTCCATGGATTTTAATTCCTTGTCCGAATTTTTATTTTGTTTCCTTTACTGCTTGCTCAGTATACAGATTAAATAACATCGGGGATAGGCTTCATCCCTGTCTCACTCCCCAACGACTGCTTCCCTTTCCTGCCCTTCGACTCTTATAACTGCCATTTGGTTTCTGTACAAATTGTAAATAGCCTTTCGCTCCCTGTATTTTACCCCTGCCACCTTCAGAATTTGAAAGAGAGTATTCCAGTCAACATTGTCAAAAGCTTTCTCTAAGTCTGCAAATGCTAGAAACGTAGGTTTGCCTTTCCTTAATCTATTTTCTAAGATAAGTCGTAGGGTCAGTATTGCCTCACGTGTTCGAACATTTCTACGGAATCCAAACTGATCTTCCCCGAGGTTGACTTCCACCAGTTTTTCCATTCGTCTGTAAGGAATTTGTGTTAGTGTTTTGCAGCCGTGGATTATTAAATTAATTATTTATTAGTATTTTATTAATTATTAATTATTCATATACCTCTCATTTTATTTATCCCAGTTTGCAGTATGGCAATCTTTCATGGTTATCCTACTAGTTTATCGTTTTTGTTTATTAAATTTCTCTTGTTTTGAGAAACATAAGAGTAACGATACAGCAACCGAATGATTCAGACACATTCGCGTCGCTCTGGCGCGCCTAGGAGACGAAGTTTAAATGGCTCTGAGCACTATGGGCCTTAACATCGGAGGTGATCAGTCCCCTAGAACTTGGAACTACTTAAACCTAACTAACCTAAGGACATCACACACATCCATGGCCGAGGCAGGATTCGAACCTGCGACCGTAGCGGTCGCGCGGTTCCAGACTGAAGCGCCTAGAACCGCTCGGCCATTCCGGCCGGCGGAGCCGAAGTACTTTGGCTATACTGGCGATATTGTTTCGGGTGTTCTGAAGGTCCGATCACGCAACTCTGTTTCGATCCATTCGGAGGGCCGTACGTGTTAGACTGTTTAGGGCGTTCTTCAGAACCGGACATGTATATCTGTTTCGGGGCGGACATGTCGTTCTCTGTATCGGAAGTTGTCAGAAAAGTTACCATACAATTAAGAAAGATATGTGGAGTGTTGTAAAAGAGAGTGTAAAAAGGATAATTAGTTAAAATATAAAAAAGCAGGATACATTAATGAGAAGTGTCTCCTACCACCATTTTCAGTGCTATAGATGTTGCCCTCTATAGATACGGAGACTAACCTGGGCAAGTGGCATCCCATAAAAACCAGAATCACACGTTTCAGATGACGGCATAGCAGCCTCCGCCGAAGAAGATCCCATGACCGACGAGCTGTCTTCTGCGCTGGGGACACAACTTTAGAAGACGACAGGTTGGTGAAAAGAACGATAAAGGACTCTTATTTAGTCTCCAGCTTCCTGATATGTCTTCCAAAGAACACGCATAATTTATACAGTCTCGTTAGTAGAGCCTTTGCCTCTGCTAAATGTTGTGCCAATAACATGCAGTCTTCAGCTTATCTTCACCACACCATTATCTGTGTGATCGTTCCCATTTAAGTTCTACGCAACTGTAAGTCTCAGGTATTTAGTTGAACTGACAGTCTTTAGATTTTTCTGAGTTATCGTAGCATCAAAATTTATCGGATTTTTTTGTTTTCTTGTTTTTTAGTATTCATGTGGATTACTTTTCCTTATTCACAGACAATAACCATTTCTCGATTTCTCACACCATACACTATATCTCATTTTCCTATTCTTTTTGACCTTCTAAATGACAGCTTAATCTGCAAACAATGTACGAGGGCTGCTCAGATTGCCCCATACATTGCTTATATATACTGACAAAGAAGCAGTCGCAGCACCAAATAATAATGAATGTAGAGGATTGAAATTTTGGAAATGCATTTGTCTAGGTAACATATGTAAGTGATTGACATTGCACGATCAAATGTTAATGTAAGCATGAGATAAACCATTAAAAATGTGAAAAGTTGATACATTAATAAGCAGTCTAATCACCAGAATTTTGAATGCCAGCATGCAAATGCGCATCCATTGTGCTGTCCGGGTGCCATATGTCAATTTGTGGGATGGAGTTCAATGCTTGTAGCACCTAGTGAGTCAGTACGGGGACGGTTAAGGCTGTTTGTAGATGACACTGAAGTTTTCGTCCGCTGATATCTCATATGTGCTTGATTGGAGACAACATACATGCGGAGTACAGTGATGAGGATGCGTCCTCAACAAGCCTAAGTGATACTGAAGTAGGTGTCTAGCCACGCAGTTCATCACTCTTGTCGCACAGGGAGCTACAAATCTCGTCTCTAGTGAAACGTAGGAAAGGACCGACCCCCCGACTCAGAAGACATAGTTGCTGAATAGTTGAAAGAAAACTTGAGTCTCATTTTCAATAAGTACCCCGCTCATACAATTATAGTCGGTGGTGACTTACATCTACCCTCGATATGCTGGAAAAATTATACGTTTGAAGCCGGCGGCAGGCATAAAACATCGTCCGGAATTGTACTGAATGCTTTCTCAGAAAATTATTTTGAACAATTAGTTCATGAGCCCACTCGAAGCGTAAATAGTTGCGAAAGCATACTTCACCTTTTAGCAACAAATAATCCTGGACAAATAGTGAGTATTGTGACGAATACAGGGATTAGCGACCACAAGGCAGTTGCTGCTAGGCTGAATACCGTAACACCTACAACCATTAAAAAGAAACGCAAAGTATATCTATTTAAAAAAGCTGATAAAATGCTGTTAACGCATTTTTAAGAGACACTCTTCACTCCTTCCGATCTGAACATGCAAGTGTAGAAAAGTTGTGGAATGTTTTCAAAGAGATAATATCAGCAGCAATTTAGAGATATATACCACATAAATTAATAAGTCATGGTATTGATCCCCTATGGTACACAAAACGAGTCAGATCGTTGTTGCAAAAGCAACGAAAAAAAGCATGCCAAATTTAAAAGAACGCAAAATCCCCAAGATTGGCAAAGTTTTACAGAAGTTCGAAATATGGCGCGTCCTTCAATGCGAAATGCTTTTAATAATTTCCACGACGAATCTGGTAGAATCTGGTAGAAAACCCAAAGAGATTCTGGTCGTACATAAAGCACACCAGTGGCAAGACACAATCAATACCTTCACTGCGTGATAACAACGGTGAAGTCGCTGATGACAGTGCCACGAATACAGAGTTACTAAACACGGTTTTCCGAAACTCCCTCACCAAAGAAGACGAAGTAAATATTCCTGAATTCCAATTAAGAACAACTACCAAGGTGTGAAACATAGAAGTAGATATCCTCGGTGTAACAAAGCAGCTTAAATCACTTAACAAAGGCAAGGTCTCCAGATCGTATACCAATAAGATTCCTTTCAGAGTACGCTGATTCAATAGCTCCATATTTAGAAATTATATACAACCACTCGCTCACAGAAAGATAAGTACCTAAAGACTGGAAAATTGCTCAAGTCACACCAATACCCAAAAAGGTAGGTAGGAGTAATCCGCTGAATTACAGGCCTATATCACTAACGTCGATTTGCAGTAGGATTTTAGAACATATACTGTTATCGAACATTATGAAGTACCTCGAAGAAAACGATTTTTTGACATATAGTCAGCACGGATTCAGAAAATATCGTTCTTGTGAAACACAACTAGCTGTTTATACTCATGAAGTAATAAGTGCTATCGACAGGGAATGTCAAATTGATTCCATATTTTTAGATTGTCAAAAGGCTTTCGACACTGTTCCTCAGAAGCGTCAACTAACCAAACTGCGTGCTTAACGAATATCGCCTCAGTTGTGCGACTGGGTTCATGATTTCCTGTAAGAAAGGTAACATTTCGTAGTAATAGACGGAAAGTCATCTAGTAAAACAGAAGTAATATCCGGCGTTCCCCAAGGGAGTGTTATAGGCCCTTTATTGTTCCTGATCTATTTTAGTGACATAGGAGACAATCTGAGGAGCCGTCTTAGATTATTTGCAGATGATGCTGTCATTTACCGTCTTTTAAAGTCATCAGATGTTTAAAACGATTTACGACTTGCAAAATGATTTACATAAGATATTTGTATGGTGAGAAAAGTGGCAGTTGACCTTGAATAAAGAAAAGTGGGAAGTTATTCACATGACCGCTAAAAGAAATCAGCTAAATTTCGATTACGCGGTAAGTCACACAAATCTGAAGGCTGTAAATTCAACTAAATACTTAGGGATTACAATTACAGATAACCTAAATTGGAACGATCACATAGATAATATTGTGGGTAAAGCAAACCAAAGACTGCGATTCATTGGCAGAACACTTAGAAAGTGCAACAGCTGTACCAAAGAGACTGATTACACTACGCTTGTCCGCTCTATTCTGGAGTATTGCTGTGCGGTGTGGGATCCGCGTCAGGTGGGACTGACGGATACATCGAAGAAGTACAAGTAAGTGCAGCTCGTTTTGTATTATCGCGAAGTAGGGGAGATAGTGTCACAGACATGATACGTGAATTGGAGTGGCAATCATTAAAACAAAGGCATTTTTCGTTGCGACGGGATCTTCTCATGAATTTTCAATTACCAGTTTTCTCCTCTGATTGCGAAAACATTATGTTGGCACCCACCTACATAGGGAGAAATGATCATCACGATAAAACAAGAGAAATCAGGGCTCGCACGGAAAAATTTAAATGCTCGTTTTTCCTGCGTGCCGTTCGAGAGTGGAACAGTAGAGAGAGAGCATGAAGGTGGTTCATTGAACCCTCTGCTAGGCACTTTATTGTGAATAGCAGTGTAATCACGTAGATGTAGATGTAGATGTAGACCAAGGAGCGCGTTCTTAACATAATTACATAGATGGAAGATCATACGCTGCGTAGTAAAACGTAATTATGAACACATCCCGAATATGTCCGTAGCTATGTTACTGTGTACAGCATAAGAATCACTACGGATATTCAAGGGAGAACAAGGTGAACTTGGTACAAAAACTGGTATTTTCGCATGTCAAAGGTGTTCGATACAATCAACAGAATCTGCATTATAGTGATTTACTACATTAAGAGCATCAAACTGTGACCTACATAAATTACAGTTACTTGAAGGGAGGCAGTGGATGATTGTATAGCTTCAGACACTGCTACAGAATTGGAAGACGTAAGATAACGAAATTTCAAACAAAGCGTCAACAATGACTATGCATAGCAAACTGAGGAACCAGTCTGAAAATTTTTAGATGAGTTAAAAAAACTTATCCCATCGTTCAATAAGAAATTTGTTCCAAAATCCGACCAATCGCGATTTCAAGCAAAGACGCGTGTGAAATGAACGCTGGAAATAAGAGGTGCCAAGAGAACAGGATCAAGACAAACTATCATCAGTGCCTTAACATAACCGTATATAATTATGCCGACTGTTAATCTGGGTATCAAACTGTCTGTTTAGTTAATTATTGTGCTGCGAGAAGTAGGACCTACACTTACCCCTACGATTCTTTCTCGTGTGCGTGATCTTGCAAGGGAATAGGGAATATTTACGTCACAACAAGCAAGAGAGAGAAAAAAGGGGGGGGGATGACAACTACAGCTATCAGCACTGCTATTGGCCAATAGCCGTTCAAAATAACTTGATTTTACTTGATTCCCGGTATGCATGTTAAAATCATATCCATTTAGAGCAAACTATCCGCCATGAAATATGTGTGATATTGCAATGCATACTACGTGGGATAACTAGGATAATTCAGCCTCTGGAAGTTAGTTTTCTCCGTGCCTATAAAAAATGTAGTCGCACTATCTGCAGCTACAATTTAAAGGATAGACAGCCTCACGATAAGCTCCATGACACACTGTTTCGCATTCGGTTGCGTGCCACCACTTTCCATCAGTTCTCACCACCGCTTTACACCAGCTTGACTTTGTGCGTTCCTTAAGAAAGGATACATAGCTGCACGTCCTGCACGGTTTGTAAGGAGCTCATCTTCGATCTTGATGATGGAGGCTTTTGTGGTCACTGAGGCATGTCAGTCTTCATTCTGTGTTCGTGGTCCAAGTTAATGGTTTATTTTGAATATTTCGTGAATGTCATCGAAGTTCTTTTTGTGAAGTGTAATAAGTACATGCCACAGAACGTAGATTGCAGCACCTCCTCGACACTCAGTTTCTGTCGCCCCTCTGTCTATGTCTGTGGTAAAGGAAAAAATTAATTGAAGCTTTCGCTTGACAAGAGCACAATGGGCTCCAAATGTAAATATACTATCTTGAATGCAGCCCTTAAGACTTGATGGCAACAATTAAGTGAGATCAAAATATTTAATCGAAATGGAAAGAAAGTATCAAGTTAACTTAGCACAATACTTCTTGTAAGTAGGCTGTTTAGGTTTTTTTATTGGTAGCGCCACCTCTGTATAAAAATCACTGGCTGTGCTGTGTGCAGTCTGTGGCTGCTTTTCATTGTTGTAATACTCGCCATTGTAGTGTTAGGCAGCTGGCTGTGAACAGCGCGTAGCGTTGGGCAGTTGGAGGTGAGCCGCCAGCAGTGGTGGATGTGGGGAGAGAGATGGCGGAATTTTGAAATTTGTCATGAACTGCTATATTTATATATGATGATATCAAGGTAAATATATTGTTTGTTCTCTATTAATATCTTTCATTTGCTAACTATCCCTATCAGTAGTTAGTGCCTTCAGTAGTTTGAATCTTTTATTTAGCTGGCAGTAGTGGCGTTCGCTGTATTGCAGTAGCTTGAGCAGCGAAGATTTTTGTGAGGTAAGTGATTTGTGAAAGGTATAGTTTAATGTTAGTCAGGGCCATTCATTTGTAGGGAATCTTGAAAGTCAGATTGCGTTGCGCTAAAAATATTGTGTGTCAGTATAAGGACAGTCTTGTATAAATTTTTCAAAAGGGGACGTTTCATATGTCGACCCTTAGCCTAGGATACCTCACTGGAATCTTCTGTTTTTTTCTTGTAGTTTGTGTAATTAGTGTAGCTTTTGTTTATTGCTAGCGCGTAATTGTAGAGAAAATCTCCTTTGTAGTTGCAGTCTTTCATTGTTGTACAGTAAAACAGTTGTGGTATGCATGTAGATTTGCACCAAGTATTTCGCAGCTGCAATTAACTAGATATTATTTTCAGTGTTATGTTAATGTGTTCTCTTATTTTTGCTCTTCAAATTGTGTTTTTCTGTGTTGTCGTGTGAAATACTGTGACAATAATGGCGTGTGAAAAACGTAATACTAGGCTCCAAAGTAAACTGAGAAATGACAGTGAAAATGAAAGCAGTGTGTTAGCGCCACCGAGTAATGAATTAACTGATGTTCAAATTAGTAATTTGGTAATTGTGCATCGGGAAATGGAGCGTGCGGCAAACAATGGCGTGGACAGGGAAACAATTATTGAAGAGGGAAGCATTATCGATCTATCGGTCGGCAACAGCTCGCCTCAGGAATCGGGAATGACAGAATACAATATTGCAAATACTGTAGACTTAGGTTTTGGGTCCTCACCGTTTTCTCAAATGAGTCAAGACACATTTTCTGCTTGTCAAAATGTGAATGTTGCCGGTGAAAATGCACTGCCAAAAAGCATAGAGAAACAGATTCCGGACACTAATACATTATTATTGCAATTAATGCAACAAATGGAACAAAATCAGAGACAAACACAGCAAAAGCTTGAAAAATTAGACACAATGGAACAAAATCAGAGACAAACACAGCAACAGTTAGACACAATGGAACAAAATCAGAGACAAACACAGCAACAGTTAGACGCAATGGAACAAAATCTTCAAAAGTTAGACTTATTGGAGCAAACTCTTGAACAAACACGTGAGGATTTAACTACTGAGTTACATCACATTGAATCGAAATGTCAAAAAGTCTGTAATGACGTAAAAACACAAATTTGTGAGCATTTTCAACCTATTTTTTCGCGGCATGAAAATGCACTACAGAATCACGAAGCAGCCATAAAAAAACTGCAAACTACTGTTCATGAAAATCACGAGACCTTGCAAGCTAAATTTGACTCAGTTGCATCTACCGATTCGGTTACGCAACTTGCAAAAACTCAGGAAAACTTGAAGGACACAGTAGATTCGATTTCAACACAAATGGACACTCTGAAACTTGGTTCAGAAAAACACACTGAGGAAATGTGTTCACTATCGGAGAAAGTAGCCGAACTTTCGGATCAGGTCACTAACTTATCTACAAAGGTAGATGATGATCTGAATGACACAAGACCTGTAGCCTTCACTGACACAGAAGAGTATGAACAAATTAGAAAATTCAAACAAAATCAAAATAAAATCAATTCACAGTACAAAAGAGAAATCCGGGAAGTACAAGATCAGTTGACGCAGGTAATACAAGAATTACTTATTTCAGAGGACACTCGCGCTCCAGTACGGGAAGAGGGACATAGAAATACGGAACAACCACAAAATAATAACATAGGACATTTCGGAAATTATGAAAGAAATTGGCAAGGCGCATTGGATTTTGAGATGGAACCGCCGACACGACGTAACAATGACCGATATGCTACTCGCCGACACGATGATTTTGACTATAAGCTGTTTATTACTACACGCAAATTTAAAACATTTAAGAATTCTGGCAACGACATTCATCCACAAGCGTGGCTCCATCAATTCTCTCATTGTTTTCCTCCCAACTGGTCATTAGAACACAGATTAGAATTTATGTGTGGCTATTTAGAGAATGAACCAGCTGTAAGAATGCGATCGGTCATTCACGATTGCCACAGTGAAGGAGAATTTTACCATGCCTTCCTCTCAGCATATTGGTCTCAAGCCACACAAGACCGAGTAAAACATGGCATCATAATGATGAAACATTTCGAACAATCTGAATTCTCCAGTCTTGTGAAATATTTTGAAGACATGTTGCACAAGAATCAGTACCTGTCAAACCCATACAGCCCCTCAGAACTCATCCGCATTTGCTTAATCAAATTACCTGAACATTTACGACATATTATTTTAGCAGGACGTTGCAAAGAAGACATTGAGGCTTTTCAGGGACTGTTACAAGAACTGGAAATTGACACTGACAATCGGGGAACGCGGGAACAGGAGCACAACAATTACAGGTCATATCCGTCGCAATTCCGCGATGAAAGAAATAATAACTGGGCGCGACAAGGCTATTCTCACAACGTAAATCGTGAACAAAACAGACACCACCCGTATGACAACCACTGGCAGAGTAATAGTTACAGAGAAAGATCGCACTTCCGTAATTATGAATATGACAGAGATAACCATAGAAACAGACAATATGGGAACCAAAAGAATTATTACGGGAGACAGAATAACTTTAGATGCAACGGTCCAGCGCGCAGTTACGATTCAGGGAGAAATTCTCCACCACTTAACCGACAAGAAAGAAACTACAGGAACTACCGACATGACGACAGACGATGTGATCGTAACGACAGACCTGAATTGCATCAGAACTGGCGAGATTCAAACAGAGCTGGGCCCTCTCGGCAAGGCGCATTTGTAGAAGTTAGGTCTCCAAATCCGAATAACGACGCGCGCCAACAAAGAGAAAGACAATGACTCGCACAGCAGGCAGCCGCGTGCGCCCGCTGGCTCCGAGAAAAATAACATACGCGCTAACCTTGAGAAAAACTCCAGTATTCTTTACCGACGTATACTGCATGATAATTGCGTTAAAGCTGAAACTCTGAGTACTGTGAAGAGTAAAGGATAGCACCACACTTCACATGTAAAACCGTTTATTTAAAGATAATCTGTTTTTTTAACTTAGTCTTGGCTATAAAATGTTTCACTTTACATTACCAGTATGCTTTGTCAGACTTAGAATCCGTTGACATGCAACAATGTTTGAAGTTAAATATCCAGTCAAGAACCAAGGGAACTTAGACAAGTAATTATGAATGTATTGTTATAGTGAACAGACGACACAGTGTTATTGTGTGTGTGCATTCTTGCTTGTTTGTTGCACGATTACGTAACGACTATAAGGCTCACATACTTAGAACATTTACCAGTACTGCTAATGAGATTTTAATGCAACATTTTGGTTTATTTGAAAATACATTCTGAATTTAAAGTGCTTTCTGTGAGATACCAGATGACACAGTGGTTAGTTTATGTGACAGCTACACGATTTTTATCACGACGCTACTAATGAGTGACAGTTTACAATGTTGCTGTTGCATCACAACAATAAGCGTAATAACTAAGATATCTATACGCAAAGCATTTCACTTTTGTGTATCATGAGGTAAGTACATTGACTTCTGCAGAACTTATCTTTCGGAGGACGATAACTACGACACTTCCACAGAGATTATGTTACAACATGACGCACAGTTTAGCGCTACAGGACACGTAATTGAGTGATTAACTTTGTACTTAAAACATTTATTTTTAAAGATTTTTGAATTGCAAAGAAAGTTTTCCGTGATACATTTCATTCCATTGCTGTAATTTGTAACACCGGAGGGTATAATTACATTTATCCTCAGGGGGGTACACGCTTACTTTGTGTACCATGTGTGTGGCAACCACAAGGAACCCTAGCTAATATGGTATTTGCTTATACAACTTTACACATCGGTACCATATTTCTCTAACACATAAATTACACAGCTATCCGATTATTTAACAAAGAAACAAACATTTATTTTACTGCATCAGTGACACATGTTTACGCAATTACACAGTTGGATAACTTCACACTTATGAAACTGTATTTTGTCTGTACTTTGTAAACTGTTCATATTTTTTCGGAACCATTGTGGTACTATGAGAGCTTTGAATGATGTATTTGGTATGGGATCATAATTTTTAAAGTACGTTTGAGGTAGATGACACCATTGAAATGAGCAGAGAATTTTTTTTTAGGTTTTGATATTATTGCAGAAAGCTACGACGATTGAGAGATTTGACTGAGGTGTTATGATGTTACTTTTACGACGACGATGTGTATTATGCTGTTGAGATATGTTTATGATCAATAAGATGATGCTACCGTATATGAGGAATTTGATTATGCTACGGATTTCTAAGATGAAATATTGAAGACGTGTCGACGAATATGTATATGTGTAATAAAGTAAGGAATAATGAGTAGTGGTTAGGGAAAAAGGATGTTGGAAACCAAGAATCGTACTTTAAGAGTTATGAAATGTGTGTAAATGCGTGAATGTACCACAATGCCTACGAAAATTTTTCGGACACTGTTATATTCATACGATTTTGTTTCTACAGATTTGTAACGCAAATTCTTGACCTATGAAATTTTTATATGAGACTGTCGCTGTAGCGAAAACTGCTGTCGTAAATATTTCGTTAAGAAAGGTAAGTGACCGTGAAGTAATTCGTTGTGAGCGGCCAGGTGTGCCAGCCGCCTTGAGAAAAAGCCATTAGTGTGTGGCGCAGGTGGAGAAGAAGAAAAAAAAGGGGAGGCCATTATCCTCGCTATTGACGTTCCTTTGTAGAAAGCATCACAAATGCGACACGCTCATTACTTGGAAACATATCGTACTTTCTGATATTTACTGAAATGCCTAATGAAATGACAAGAAATAGTTTGTCAACACCCCTGATTATGACTACTGTCTTTCTAGATGAGATATTCTTTTACTACTTATGAAATGCCACATGGCTATTGAACGATGTTCTTATGCTTTGCCTTGTACATAGTTGCTTATTTCATTTGATATCTAGTTTCCAGCTGTGTTGCAGCATGGGTTTTATATAAAAAAAATTCATTTGCTAATGTGAACACTTTCTGTCAACGGATCTATTAAATAATTATTTTATGACCCACATTCTTCGAAAAAGGAGCTCTTGGAATGGAAAGAACAATAAGAAGGGACTAATAACAGGAACTGCATACATAATTTTCTTTTCAACTACTTGGTAATTTTTTTTCGTAGAGTAAGTTTTTGTGATGCATCACTCTAGTGTTAAGATGTGACGTAAGTTTTAAACATGGCCAATTTTACTGTAATATTTTTTCTGCTTGAGCTATGTCATGTTTAGGTATAAGTTGCTGCTGTTTGCCAGGCATAGTGTTATTGAATTTGACTTTGTATTATTCTGTTAAGCCAGTTTTACTAATGATTTGTTTTTATTGTTGCTGCACAGTGCCTTAGATTAGTTGTAATATTACAATTGCTTTGCTAATTTCTTAATGCTGCTTGCTTCGCAAATCTGCGTTTTTCTTCATTGCTGTTTATATTAATTGTTTTATGTGATGCTGGATTGCCTCGTCCCTTAGTTTAGCATCTGAGCTCAGTAGATTTAAGTTAGCTTAAGAGGGGGTAGACTACATAAGAAACTAACTATGATGGATTGGAAGAAATGCATTGAGAAGCTTAAAGAAAAGGCTTTGGCCAAAAAAAAGGGTATTTTGAAAGAGGATATGAACCAAAAAAAGTAGGGTTTAGGGACAACAGATATAGGTAGGATTTTCTTGGAAATAAATAATGAGTTAAGAAATATGTGAAATAAATACAGAAAGCATGCTTGGATATGATTTTTTTTTTGTGGAAGCAAAGGTTGAAATAAGACGAAAGATCTATGGAATGAAGTTTTGGGTTGGACTGCAGTACCAAAAGTTACACTGAAAACGAACCCTGTCCTTTCCATTGTGTTATCCCACTATGTGTTTGTGTACCCTTGTGTATTTGTTTTCTTCCTGTCTTTGTGTAGTTTCATAGAATTTTTTTCTTCTAATACTCAGCTACATTCACTATGATGAGGAATACTGTTATCCTCAAATATAATTGGTATTAATAATATGTTATTTAACTTGTAAATATGCTTAGATATTATTTATTTTGTTCTGTTTTAATGCTCATGTGTAAAGTTGATGTTTCAAAAGCTATTCTGATCTTTTATGTATGTACTCATGTCATAATTCCTGTAACATTGATGTATATGTTTATTTCTATTGTGTTGTAAAGCCTGTACTACAAATGTTATCTGTATTGTTATGTTCTTTAATGATGTATTTTGTACCTTTGTAATTGTACTCTCATGTTATAATATTGTAATTGACACCAGTTCTTCTAATTAAGTATCATTTCACTGCACACGCTTCTGTTGATCATAGTATATGGACAATATGTGAGAAGTAGGGACTGTTAGTGTTTACACGTGTGTTAATAATTCAGCAAGGGACTGGATAACAGCATTGCTGGTTCTAAAGACAATTCCAAAAACTTTGTGAGTGCACAAGTGGTGGTTATGGACTTGCTACATTATCCGCAAGACTCTTCAATGGTGATTGTGCACCTGATAGTCGCAGCAGATGGCTGCTGGCCATCTCTACAAGGACTACAGTGGGTCTATACCTTTGATGATCCACCAATACCATTATTTCTACAAGGACTGCAGTGGGTCTGCGCCTCTGGTGGCCCACCAATACCGTAATCTCTACCAGGACTACAGTGGGTCTGCTCTGTGATGACCTACCAAACGATATTCTTCAAAACTTCGATTGACTCCGCTGTGGGTTTACTCTGTTGTGGCCCATTACCTGTCTGCATGTCGAGTCAGCACTGTCTTTGCGTTGGAAGGACAACGCTACTTCTTCAAGACTGCATGGAAATCCACTACTTCCGTGTGCATTTTCTTTTACTGCTCAGACTTTGAGAAAAACACTGCTATTTTACCGTCATGAATGATCAGGACTGTCTTTATGGACTGTGAGAAAATTTTAGCTTTTGACCAACATTGTATCAATAAGTGTGTGCATTTGATTTCTTTGTTATTGTAATTGTGAAAAAAATTTTAACAAATATGTATTGGCCAGTGCCCAACAAAATTTGTAAAATTTTTTTTTGTGGGGAGCATGGGGGCTATGTAAGTAGGCCGTTTAGGTTTTTTTATTGGTAACGCCACCTCTGTATAAAAATCACTGGCTGTGCTGTGTGCAGTCTGTGGCTGCTTTTCATTGTTGTAATACTCGCCATTGTAGTGTTAGGCAGCTGGCTGTGAACAGCGCGTAGCGTTGGGCAGTTGGAGGTGAGCCGCCAGCAGTGGTGGATGTGGGGAGAGAGATGGCGGAGTTTTGAAATTTGACATGAACTGCTATATTTATATATGATGATATCAAGGTAAATATATTGTTTGTTCTCTATTAATATCTTTCATTTGCTAACTATCCCTATCAGTAGTTAGTGCCTTCAGTAGTTTGAATCTTTTATTTAGCTGGCAGTAGTGGCGTTCGCTGTATTGCAGTAGCTTGAGCAGCGAAGATTTTTGTGAGGTAAGTGATTTGTGAAAGGTATAGGTTTAATGTTAGTCAGGGCCATTCTTTTGTAGGGAATCTTGAAAGTCAGATTGCGTTGCGCTAAAAATATTGTGTGTCAGTATAAGGACAGTCTTGTATAAATTTTTCAAAAGGGGACGTTTCATTCTCATCCAGCAAGGGAAGTCAGGAAACGACCGCAGTGTTGCCAATCACACAAGTATTCTACGATATTTCTGGCTGTCAACTTTTATTTGTACACTCCTGGAAATTGAAATAAGAACACCGTGAATTCATTGTCCCAGGAAGGGGAAACTTTATTGACACATTCCTGGGGTCAGATACATCACATGATCACACTGACAGAACCACAGGCACATAGACACAGGCAACAGAGCATGCACAATGTCGGCACTAGTACAGTGTATATCCACCTTTCGCAGCAATGCAGGCTGCTATTCTCCCATGGAGACGATCGTAGAGATGCTGGATGTAGTCCTGTGGAACGGCTTGCCATGCCATTTCCACCTGGCGCCTCAGTTGGACCAGCGTTCGTGCTGGACGTGCAGACCGCGTGAGACGACCCTTCATCCAGTCCCAAACATGCTCAATGGGGGACAGATCCGGAGATCTTGCTGGCCAGGGTAGTTGACTTACACCTTCTAGAGCACGTTGGGTGGCACGGGATACATGCGGACGTGCATTGTCCTGTTGGAACAGCAAGATCCCTTGCCGGTCTAGGAATGGTAGAACGATGGGTTCGATGACGGTTTGGATGTACCGTGCACTATTCAGTGTCCCCTCGACGATCACCAGTGGTGTACGGCCAGTGTAGGAGATCGCTCCCCACGCCATGATACCGGGTGTTGGCCCTGTGTGCCTCGGTCGTATGCAGTCCTGATTGTGGCGCTCACCTGCACGGCGCCAAACACGCATACGACCATCATTGGCACCAAGGCAGAAGCGACTCTCATCGCTGAAGACGACACGTCTCCATTCTTCCCTCCATTCACGCCTGTCGCGACACCACTGGAGGCGGGCTGCACGATGTTGGGGCGTGAGCGGAAGACGGCCTAACGGTGTGCGGGACCGTAGCCCAGCTTCATGGAGACGGTTGCGAATGGTCCTCGCCGATACCCCAGGAGCAACAGTGTCCATAATTTGCTGGGAAGTGGCGGTGCGGTCCCCTACGGCACTGTGTAGGATCCTACGGTCTTGGCGTGCATCCGTGCGTCGCTGCGGTCCGGTCCCAGGTCGACGGGCACGTGCACCTTCCGCCGACCACTGGCGAGAACATCGATGTACTGTGGAGACCTCACTCCCCACGTGTTGAGCAATTCGGCGATACGTCCACCCGGCCTCCCGCATGCCCACTATACGCCCTCGCTCAAAGTCCGTCAACTGCACATACGGTTCACGTCCACGCTGTCGCGGCATGCTACCAGTGTTAAAGACTGCGATGGAGGTCCGTATGCCACGGCAAACTGGCTGACACTGACGGCGGCGGTGCACAAATGTTGCGCAGCTAGCGCCATTCGACGGCCAACACCGCGGTTCCTGGTGTGTCCGTTGTGCCGTGCGTGTGATCATTGCTTGTGCAGCCCTCTCGCAGTGTCCGGAGCAAGTATGGTGGGTCTGACACACCGGTGTCAATGTGTTCTTTTTTCCATTTCCAGGAGTGTATTTCTGTAAGTAGGGGACGGAGATAAATCGTTGTTGTGACTAATATTGTGATTGCAGATTATGTTGTTGTGTTCTTCAGTCCAGAGTCTGGTTTGATGCAGCTCTCCATGCTACTCTATCCTGTGCAGGCTTCTTCATCTCCCGGTACCTACTGCAAACTACATCCTTCTGAATCTGTTTAGTGTATTCATCTCTTGGCCCCCCTTTAAGATTTTTACCCTCCACGCTACCCTCAAATACTAAATTGCTGATCCCTTGATGCCTCAGATTATGTCGTACCAACCGATCCCTTCTTCTAGTTAAGTTGTGCCCCAAATTTCTCTTCGTCCCAGTTCTGTTCAATAACTCCTCATGTGGTTTACCCATCTAATCTTCAGCATTCTCCAGTAGCACCACATTTTGAAAGCTTCTATTCTCTTCTTGTCTAAACTATTTATCGTCCATTTTTCACTTCCATACGCTCGACACAAATACTTTTAGAAAAGCCTTTCTGACACTTAAATCTATACTCGATGTTAACAAATTTCTCTTTTTCAGAAAGGCTTTCCTTGCCATTGCCAGTCTACATTTTTCATACTCTCTACGTCGACCATCATCAGTTACTTTGCTCCCCAAATAACAAAACTCATTTACTACTTTAAGCGTCTCATTTCCTAATCTAATTCCCTCAGCATCAACTGATTTAATTCGACTACATTCCATTATCCTCGTTTTGTTTTTGTTGATGTTCATCCTATAGCCTCCTTTCAAGACACTGTCCATTCCGTTCAGCTGCTCTTCCAGGTCCTTTGCTCTCTCTGACAGAATTACAATTACGTCGGCAAGCCTCAATGTTTTTATTTCTTCTCCGTGAATTTTAATCGCTACTCCAAATTGAGGAGCCATTTGGTAAGAACCGAATCATTTGTTTGTATACACAGGTCGCAGACAGCACTCCATTACTAATCACGGAAGGAAAAGATGAAACCTGGAATTAATTTGTAGAAGGAACTTAGAAGAAACAGAACTTGAAGCAATATTATTGAAAAGGAAGACGAAGTCGTTGATCGTGAGACTGGAATTATGATATTGTGAGAAGAATCTGGCAGAGTACTGAAACATCTAAATCGAATCAAGGAATTTGGCGTAGAAACCATTCTCTCAAACTTATTGGGATCGTTGGTAGAAAATACCATGACGATACAATTCCATGCGCTGCGCGAAACATACGTTTAAGGTGAACTATACTCAGGCGCCAAGAAGAATGTATAATTCCATTTACTAGGGAAGTCCCTGATGACAGATGCGAATATTACCGAACTATGAGTCACCAATAAAAATAGTGACACGAATTATTTACAGAAGAATGGAAGGACTAGAAGAAGCCCAGCCTGAGGAAGATCAATTTGGCTTCCGAAGAAACGTAACAAAATAGAGGCAGTATTGACGCTTTCGCTAAGGATAGTTTCAAGAATCGCACTTCTACATTTACAGTTTTTCCGCACTTAAAGAAAATTTTACACAATGTTAACTGGGACATGCTATGTAAATCTGAAGATGGCAAAAATGAAACACAGAGAGATAAATGATATTGACACACTATAAAGAAACCAGACTGCAATCGAAGGACATGAAAGGCAAGCAGTGACTGAGAAAGATGTGAGAGAATATTGTAGCCTATCCTTGATGTTATTAAATTTGAGAATTAATCAAGCAGTAAAGGCGACTTGAAGTAAGATAGAAAAGGAAATTAAAATTTAGAGAGAAGAAATTAAAATGTGGAAATATGTCGATGAGATTCCGATTCTCTTGGTAACGGAAAAAGATTTGGAAGAGCAGTTGAACGGACATCTAATCTCCTGAAAAGATAAACACAATGAAATGTTTTCTCTTTTACACCTGTTGTGTTTATAAAATTAACGAAAAACGGTGGAAGCATGGACATAATCTGAAATAGATGCTCATATAGTTAATTGGTTTCGTATCTACATGGCTGAAACCGAATATTTTGGACAAAACTATGTCGTCAAGCCGAGTATATTTATAATCCCTCCATAACAATGTTAAAAGGAGAGTATTTGTGGATGGAAGATCAGAAGAATAAGGGTAATAACGGTTTATTTCCAATTAAGCTTCTATAAGTCTGCCCTTGTGAAATCGGCAGAATGCAGGCGGGCGGTATCGTGCAGTAGATGCAATATTTGACACAGTCTTCTTAGCGGATTTTCTTGTAGTGCGCCCGCAGGGCGTCACAACTGTTGATAATAAATGCCAACTGCGATGTACATACACTTGGAAGCCGTTCGCACCACAGAGCATCATCCACGTGTCACTAGACACATAACATTATCGTTGTGAATTCACAAAGACTTTTGCTTGAGACGTTTCTTTCACTTTTATTAGGGGTCAACCAATATTTTCTTTTCACTCAATGTAAGGGCACATCTTCCCAGCACAAGTAAAGATATTCAATTGGTATTTTCGATGAAGCAGCTGACGATGATGAGTAAAAGTGCATATATTGCTACCCAATGGCTTGAATTAGAGCATGGAGTACCCCTAAAACCTCATTCGGCTGTACAGTGTTAAAATCATCGTCTGGCCATCCTGATTTGGACCGTAAATTCCGTAAACAAAATGAAGCAAATGCTGGGACTGTTCCTTTGAACAGAAACGGCTAGTGTCCTTCCCCATCCTCCCTGTCCCTTAGCTAAGGATCTCGTTGTTGGCGGGGCGTCAAATGCTGATCTTCATATCTTCCTTATTCCCCGACCTTTGAACCTTGTCCATTTAGTATGGTGAATAATTCGCATCACAACGATCCTGTTCGAAATGGCACGAATGTTACGAGCCGGAACTGCTGCCTACCCGCTGCCCTTATTAATATCCTAAGCGAGCCAAATGTAACAAATATTCGAATTATTTCAGTTGACGCTCTGTTTTCTAACACATTATTCATAACCTGCGGATGTACGGCATTCTATTTATCACCATAAGAAAAGTACCAGAACTTCAGGTAAAAAATGCCAATGGTGAATACATTTATAGCAACCTGCGCCACAACACGTCAAACAAAAACACCGCATCAACCTATTTTCTTTTTCAATTAAAATTTCTCAGCTCTGGTGGTTTAGATAGTTCAACATTCCTCGCGTCACATACTTTATCAGTAACAGTCACACCACTCCTATCATTACTGCATGGTGTGTCATTATATAAGGGACAGTCAAATAGTTTCCGTTCGAGGGTTTTGCTGCAGCTTACTAGTGCATCGTAGCGCGTCTCAAATAGAGGTATATAAACACCGACTTTTAGTCAATGAATTAATGTGGTGTTTGTGTCTTTACAACGTGATTTAGTTAAATGTGGAATCTACATCTACATCTACATCCGTACTCCGCAAGCCACCTGACAGTGTGTGACGGAGGGTACCTTGTGTACCTCTATCGGTTCTCACTTCTATTCTAGTCTCTATTTTCTCCCTTCTATTCTAGTCTCGTATTGTTCGTGGAAAGAAAGATTGTCGGTATGCCTCTGTGTGGGCTCTAATCTCTCTCATTTTATCCTCATGGTCTCTTCGCAAGATATACGTAGGAGCGAGCAATATACTGCTTAACTCCTCTGTGAAGGTATGTTCTCGAAACTTCAACAAAAGCCCGTACCGAGCTACTGAGCGTCTCTCTTGCAGAGTCTTTCACTGGAGTTTTGTATCATCTCCGTAACACTTTCGCGATTACTAAATTATCCTGTAACGAAGCGCGCTGCTCTCCGTTGGATCTTCTCTATCTCTTCTATCAACCCTATCTGGTACGGATACCACACTGGTGAGCAATATTCAAGCAGTGGGTGAACAAGTGTAATGTAACCTACTTCCTTTGTATTCGGATTGCATTTCCTTAGCATTCTTCCAATGAATCTCAGTCCGGCATCTGTTTTACCGACGATTAATTTTATATCGTCATTCCATTTTAAATCAGTCGTAATGCGTACTCTCATATTATTTTTGGAATTAACTGCTTCCAGTTGCTGACCTGCTATATTGTAGCTAAATGATAAAGCATCTTTCTTTGTATGTATTCGCAGCACATTACACTTGTCTACAGTGAGATTGAATTGCCATTCCCTGCACCATACGTCAATTCGTTGCAGATCCTCCTGCATTTCAGTACAATTTTCCATTGTTACAACCTCTCGATATACTACAGCATCATCCGCAAAATGCCTCAGTGAACTTCCGATGTTACACACAAGGTCATTCATATATACTGTGAGTAGCAACTGTTCTACGACACTCCCCTGCGGCAAAAAACCTGAAATCACTCTTACTTCGGAAGACTTCTCTCCATTGAGAATGACATGCTGCATTCTGTTATCTAGGAACTCTTCAATCCAATCACACAATTGGTGTGATAGTCCATATGCTCTTACTTTGTTCATCAAACGACTGTGGGGAACTGTATCAAACGCCTTGCGGAAGTCAAGAAACACGGCATCTACCTGGGAACCGGTGTCTATGGCCCTCTGAGTCTCGTGGACGAATAGCGCGAGCTGGGTTTCACACGATCGTCTTTTTCGAAACCCATACAGACTCCTACTGAGTAGATTTCTAGTCTCCAGAAAAGTCATTATACTCGAACATAATACGTGTTCCAAAATTCTACAACTGATAGACGTTAGAGATATAGGTCTATAGTTCTGCACATCTGTTCGACTTCCCTTCTTGAAAGGGGGATGACCTGTGCCCTTTTCCAATCTTTTGGAACGCTACGCTCTTCTAGAGACCTACGGTACACCGCCGCAAGAAGGGGGGTAAGTTCCTTCTCGTACTCTGTGTAAAATCGAACTGATATCCCATCAGGTCCAGCGGCCTTTCCTCTTTTGAACGATTTTAAATCTTTTTCTATGCCTCTGTCATCTATTTCGATATTTACCATTTTGTCATCTGTGCGACAATCTAGAGAAGGAACTACAGTGCAGACTTCCTCTGTGAAACACATTTGGTAGAAGACACTGAGTATTTCGGCCTTTAGTCTGTCGTCCTCTGTTAATGCGACGTTGTTAGCAAATGTATTCGAGCAGACCAAACGTGCTGTTATTCTTTTCTTGGCAGCCGAAGGACAAAGGCAGATAGACATCCATCGGTGGATCAAAAATTTATATGGGACAGAGTGTGTGTCGGAAAACCACCGTCTTAGAATGGTCCGCCAATGGGTGGCGCTGCCTGACGGTAACGCACGTCCCCATATCGCAAACGCCATAAAGCAAGAGTTACGCCACCTCAAGTGGGAGGCACTCGAGCACCCGCCCTCTTGTCCTGATCTCTCCCAGTGCAGTTTTCACGCCTTCGGTCCCTTCAAAACAGGCCTTGAAAGGTCGACGTTTCCTGTCGGGCGGGGACGTGTAGCAGGCAGCTACGGACTTTTTCACGCAGCTGGACACGGTGTTTTACCAAAAGGGTATCTTCATCCTTGCCCCCAGGGGCTCAGCATTCATTTGCTGGGTACGGGCTTGGCGACCCCGGGGTTCCTGAGCTGGGGACTGGTAAGCGCCGCCAGTCCCCTGTCACCGTAAGCTCTGGACATACTTCAGCGACCACCGTGCGGCGCGGCGGTGGAACGTTGTGTGTCTCAGGGAGTGGGGATCTTGGCTTGACCGCCTAGATCGCGAGGATGGAATAAACCTCTATAAACAACCCCTCAATCTCAAGGTGTGCTGCGCGCTGATGAGATGCGTGGCTGTTGAGGTGGAACAGTCGTTAGCGGGCACCCTCTGAGGAACCTGCCGCACCTCAGTTGTATAAGGCTTACCTAGGCACGCCGGGCTCTGTCTAGGTGGACTTGTAGTTCCCTAGCTGCTCGTGGGACCGAGATGGATCCTTCGAAATCTTCTTTTCTTCCTCCCAGCGGAAAGGGTGGGCCGCTGGAAGGTTCTAACACCCAGTCTCTTAAGAGGGCCCGTGCAGTCAGTCCCCCTGACTCCGGCGCTTCTTTACAAAGTCCAGTCTTAGGTAACAGAATGCATTCTTGTGATCCGAATGTGTTTCTCATTGTGAAACGGAAGGAGGGTAGTTTCGAGAAGGTTTCGCCCTTCTATATACAAAAGGGATTGGAGGGAATCTGTGGCTCCTTAAAATCGGTGAAGCGCTTACGTAATGGGACCTTGCTAGTGGAAACTTCCACTTCCCAGCAAGCAACTAACTTCCAATCTGCTAAATGCCTTGGAGAGTATGCCATAGACACTGGACTGCACAGCACCTTGAACTACAGCAAAGGTGTTGTGACATGCCGGGATCTAGTTGACATTCACAAGGAAGAACTGCAACGTGAGTGGGCTCCGGAAGGTATCGTTGATGTCCAACACATCATGAAGAGGGTTGATGGCAATCTTGTCAAATCCGACTCCTTTATTCTGACCTTCAGTAGCACGAAACTTCCTGAACATGCTAAAGCTGGCTTCCTTCGTCTTAGTGTGAGGCCTTATTTCCCGACCCCAATGCGCTGTTTTAAATGCCAGCGTTTTGGGCATACCACCTTAGGCTGTTATATGCGAAGCGACTTGTGGAAACTATGGTCAGGTTGCTCATGAAGGAGTTGGTTGCTCGTCTCCGGCTAAATGTATTAATTGCTCTGGGAACCACCCTGTTTGGAGTAGGGACTGCCGAATATTTTTAGAGGAACGCAAAGTCCAGGAAATAAAAACAAACAAGCGTATCCCCTATGGTGAGGCCAAGAAGATCTATAAGTCGATGCAACCTTCCACATTTGCTACATCTTTTGCATCCCTGGTTCAGAAGCCTACTCCAAAGTCGATGCCTCAACACAGACCGAGGTGGTGAGTGTTGGCACTAACACCTGCAGCTGTCAGTGCACTTGCAACGCAGCCAGTGTTTCAGAGCCAGTAGCCCCTACTCGAACGGCAGAAAAAGGTACAGTGGCGAACTTGGGCCAGCCCCTGGCGCCTCCAACAGCTGAGGCTGTTCCCAAGCCCAGTGCGCCAATTACCACTCCCACATCAGCTCCCCCAAAGCCCACCAAACCACAGAAAGCTCCTGTACAGCAGCAACAGCGGTAAACCATCTGACCATGCAGATGTTGTTTTACGTGGGGCTTCATCTGACTCTTTCTCAGAGTTGATGGGATACGATGTATGCGTGGGGCAATCATCTCGTCCCACGCATGCCCCTCCACCTGCTGCGGTCTCCCCGACCCGTCAGAGAGACAGGATGAAGGTGCTACCCCCAACATAGATGGCTCCCATACTTCAGTGGAACTTGCAAGGGTTCAGGACGCATGTGGAGGAACTTGGTCTACTCTCTCAGGGTAGACCACTGTGTCTATGTCTCCAGGAGACGTATTTCCATTCATCATACTCCCCTGAGATACGAGGCTACACACTCCACAAAAAGGACGACCTGCGTGGGGAGAGAGCTAGAGGCGGCGTAGGTATTTTCGTCAGGACGGACTACCACTCCTCGCCTCTCTCACTTACGACGAATTTACAGGCCGTCGCTGTGTCCGTGCACGTGCGTCATCCATTGACTGTATGTTCGCTTTACTTGCCCCCACATGATGCACTTGATGAAGCGGCCCTCACCGACCTTCTTACACAGCTCCCCCAGCCATTCATTATTTGTGGTGATTTTAATGCCTACAAAGTGCTTTGGGGCTCTGCAATTACCTGTCCCCGGGGTAGAGCAATTGAGAGGCTTCTCCTGTCATCCTGTTCCTACTTGCTCAATGGAGGACAGAGTACTCATTTCTGCACAGCGAATGGGTCGTTCTCTGCCATTGATCTTTCGCTTTGCTCTCCAGCTCTTGCCGCCAGTGCTCACTGGGAAGTGGTCGCTGACTTGCACGGCAGTGATCATTTCCCAATCTGGATTCACCTGCCAGATGGCGTGGGCCCCGAAAGGAGACCACCACGATGGGTGCTCAGTGGAGCTGACTGGACTCTTTATAGCCAGTTAGCCCAATTCGAACATTGTGCGAATGTTGAGGTATGGGTGGATCATATTACCAAAACGGTCCACCAAGCCGCAGCAGCATCCATTCCACAGTCCACAGGCCACCGGAAGAGGCCACCTGTGCCTTGGTGGAGTGCCGAATGTCGCTCTGCAATCAGGACCAGGCGTGCGGCTCTGCGTCGGTTCAAATGTCGGGCGACTGCTGAGAATCTTGCAGCCTTTCGGGTGGCGAGGGCAAGATGTCGCCGCATTATTCGTGAGAGCAAGAAGAGGTCATGTCAACAGTTCCTGAACACCATTAATCGTTCCACCAAAAGTTCCATTGTGTGGGAGACCATCAGAAGAATTTCTGGCAGAGGAGGGAGGTGCCCCATAACTGTTGTAATGAATAACGGCACTCTCCACACGGATCCGCGAGACATTGCCCAGACTATGGCAGCATATTTTGCGACAGTTACTGCAACAACCAGTCAGGATCCAGGTTTCCAGCGCCATAAAGCCGTTGCTGAGAGATGTCGTCTGGACTCCCAGTCCACCTCTCATGAAGTTTACAACTGCCAATTTGCTATGTGGGAGCTGGATTCTGCATTGTCTGGAGCTCGCGACACATCCCCTGGTCACGACAGGATCCATTTCAGTATGCAATGGCACCTCACAATGCGCAACAGAGAAATCCTCCTCGCACTTTTTAATGCCACTTGGGCGTCGGGTCACTATCCTGAAGCGAGGCGTGAGGCAGTTTTAATCCCTTTTTTAAAACCTGGGAAAGACCGCACGAGCCCAAGTAGCTACCGTAGTGTTGCCCTCACTAGTTGCATAGGGAAGACCTTGGAGCGGATGGTCAACCGCCGCCTTGTCTGGATGTTAGAATCCCGGCAACTCCTTAGTCGCTTTCAGTGTGGGTTCAGGAGGTTTCGTTCCACCTTCGACAACCTTGCCTTCCTGGAGGCGGCTACACAACAAGCTTTCCTACGCCGTCATCACCTTCTAGGTGTATTTTTTGACATCGAGAAGGCTTACGATACCACTTGGAGGCGTCTCATCCTGGAGCAGCTTCACGACTGGGGTTTTCGTGGTTGTCTTCCTCTTTTTATTCAGTCTTTCCTCTCGCCACGATATTTTAGATACCGAATTGGTGACGTCCTGTCCGATCGCTTTGCGCAGGAGAACGGTGTCCTCAGGGTAGCGTTTTAAGTGTGACTCTCTTTGCCATCGCTATTAATAGCATTACGTCCATAGTGAACAGTCCCGTCCAGTGTTCTTTGTTTGTGGATGATTTCTATTTGTTTTGCTCTTCTTCAAGCCTTGCAACGACAACTCGTCAGTTGCAACTTACGATTAGGCGTTTGGATGACTGGGCGCAGAAGAGCGGTTTTAAGTTTTCCACCGAGAAGTCTGTATGTGTTCTTTTTAACCGTTCTCGTTCGATTTTAACCTTTCCTGAGTTGAGGATGAGGGACACTATTCTTACTTTTAAAGACACGGTGAGATTTCTGTGGCTCAATTTTGACTCGAAGCTCACGTGGTTACCTCATCTTAAAGACTTTAAACGGCGGTCACTTAAGGCTTTAAGTATTTTAAAATGTCTTAGCCACAGTACATGGCGGGCTGACAGGACTTGTCTGCTCCAGTTTTACAGGGCGTTAGTGCGATCGCGGCTCGATTATGGGAGCGCGGTGTATGGGTCTGCGAGGCCTTCGTACTTAAAGATGTTGGACGTTGTGCACCATGAAGGGCTTCGGTTGGCCACTGGGGCATTCCGAACTAGCCCCATACCAAGCCTCTCTGCAGAGGCTGGTGAACCGCCACTTCATATGCGGCGACGGCTACTTACAGTGCGCCAGGCGTTCAAAACTTTGTCCACACCATACACCCCTGCATACCATACCGTTGCTCAGCCTCCTCTGGCACGATTGTTTCATAACCGGCAACGTGCGACGCAGCTCTATGGGATTCGCGCACAGGATTGCCTCTGTGCGATGTCTATGGCTGGTCTTCGTGTTTTACGTCGCGGTTGGAGCAGATCTCCACCTTGGCTCCTCCGGAGACCCAAACTTATTTTAGATTTTACTCATTTTAAGAAAGATGGCACACCAGATTTTACATTCCAGTCTCTGTTTTTTAACATTTTAGATGTGCATCACGGTTTCACTGTCGTTTACACTGATGGCTCCAAACAGGAGAATTTCCTTGGCTGTTCTGTGGTGTTCCCTGATCATGTTACCCGGATTCGCCTCCCTGCTGAATATACCGTTTTCGCAGCGGAGCTCCACGCGATCCTGAAGGCACTGGAGCAGATGAATCGTGTTCGGGGCGATCGATTTCTTCTCTGCTCCGATTCTCTTAGTGCCTTACATTCACTGCAGAACCTATACCCGATTGAGGAGATGGTCCAGCTGATACATGACCAACTGTACTTGCTCCAACAGCGGGGTAAAGAGGTATCCTTCTGCTGGGTGCCTGGTCATGTCGGCATATGGGGCAATGAACAGGCTGATCGGGCTGCCAAGGAGGCCTGCAGAGAGCAGGATGTGGTCCAGTGTCCTATCCCCTTGCAGTCAGTCATCGCTGCACTCCACAGGAAGTGCATGGAGTTGTGGGAGGACGAATGGCTGGCACTGACGGCCAATAAACTGCGGTTGGTAAAGTCAACCACTCGGCCGTGGCGTTCCTCCTGCCGGTTGCTCAGGCGGGAAGAGGTGGCCCTCAGACGTCTTCGGATCGGGCACTGTCGTCTCACACATAGCTTTTTATTACGGCGGGAGGATCCTCCGTTTTGTGATGCTTGTGGTGTGCACATCTCTGTCCAGCACATTTTAACAGACTGCATTTTATACCGTGATGCAAGGGCAGAAGCACAAGTTGATAGGGATCTGCCCTGTGTTTTAGCTAACGATGAGACGTGTGTGTCTAGGTTTTTTAAGTTTTGTGACGTGTCTGGACTCTGGCCTAAACTTTTAGACTGGAGGTTTTAGTGTATTGCAGAGTGGCTGACTCCTACCTTTTTTCCTTGCGGTCAGCCAGCCACTTCCATCTGCTACATTGTTTTATCTCCCTCTACCATTTTCTTCCTGTGTTGTCTATGTTTTACTGCTAACGCCCTGCTTCATCCCACGCTTCGGTGTGGGTGAGTACATATTTTTCAATATTTGTTCCCCGTGTTTTATGTTCCATTTTATATTCCTGTTCTGGGATTTTTCTTGACACCCGTCTCACTATGTTACTCAACGGGCGCTGAAGACCTTGCTGTCGTGCGCCCAAAAAACCCCTCTGCTCCTCTCTCTCTCCTTTATCCTTTATCCTTGCGCATCGATGTGTTGATTGCCTCAATGCTCACGGCATGCCTGGTTAGCATAAGGATTCTGGATTGTGCGGCCTTAGAACGGAAATTTTTTAATCACTCCTCGTAGAGGGCATTTGGCGCTGAAATAAAGCGACAGCAGTAAATAATTTAATGCTTGTCAGGGCGAGTGCTTCAACATGCACTCCAGATGACAAGCGGAAAACACGAAGCGTGGCAGAAGACAGCTGATAGGGGGCCAGTGTCCGGTGGCCGTTGCCTGCTGCGTTGTAACCCTTTTGACAAGCCCTTGTTTTGATCTAGAAAGGCAACCATGAGGTCTTATGCGGAGTTGTTATCTGAAGTGTTTACTATTACTAGTGGGTTAAATGTGAATTAAATTATCCTTATGCTTCCATTAAACTGATGATTATAACAAAAGAAATCTAGTTTAAAAAATAAAGAAAGAAGAGGAATCGAAGAATTTACTAACTGCAATAAAAGCCGTTCGTCAACAAGTTTTTGTTCCTCTGCATAATTTTTTGGGGTTTGAGTGGTCTGGTAGATTGGTTCTTGCAAACAATCCCAAAGATCCTTGATGTTTAACACCTGAGATACAAATTTTTACACACTTCAAGATAAATCCTACATATCAAGCAAAACTATGTGAAGAAGGCCGGGCTCATGTGTCTCGCTACCAACTAGAGTGAATTAGTTTAGGACCACAACGATGTCGGATGCCGCAGCAAATTAGAACTTGTCACTCACGCGCGAAATTTAGTTTTTGTCATTACTGAATAAAAGAGAAATAATATAATCCTTATCTGTTTCCGAACCCACGACTCCGAAAAGTTCGTTCCGTGCTGCACAGATTTCTGTTTCTTTTCGTACTGTCCTTGTTTATTCAAGATTTTGTGACAAGACAATAAATGACCATAGTAATTTCTTGTAGCGTTTGTGACCTTCCATTACTATTAAAATTACACATACACTTTAATCTGTAATGGAACTAACATAGTCAGCAGTATGTAACGAAGCAGGGTTGTCCACTGCTATCCTGTTTTGGTTTTACACTCCTTCAGTAACTTAGTTAAGCAATGAACTTTTATGTTTTTCATTGTCACTACTCAGATTCCGACTACAGATTCTGTGGCCTTGAGCCTCATAGTACAGAATTCAGAAATAGTTTAAATAAAATTCCCCTAGTAAAATCTATTGTTTCAGTACATTCTAATATCTATTCTGAAAGTAATGAGCTAATTAGTTTTATTGGAAATGCATCCTATTAAAAGTTACGAACAATGACGTATATTGTGCAATACATATTAAGTAAAATTTGAGTGAGCGAATAGATCAAATTCAGCTATAAGACTGCATCCAAAAGAAAAACCTAAATTTTACTGATTCCAGCAAAGTTTTTAAATTAACCTAAAGTATATTAGTTAAATAGATATTAAGACTTGAAATCTGTATCCTGTATGACTTTCAGTGCCAATTGTGACCAAACTACTGAATAATTCCGAGATACTTTTGCTAACTATATTTTTCTACGTAAAATGACTCCAGTCTCAACTTTGTAAGTGCATTAATTAAGAATTAAGTAAATCTGAGTAAGTAAAAATTATTGTTCAAGGGGGCTGCCATGGTTATAAGTCGGGAATTCCCACTGCGGATGCATAAGTTAGTTCTGCGTATTTAAATTGATACAGCTCACTCATGTTATTTAAGTAATAAAACTCAATAGTTAACTTCAAAACTAATTAGAAAGGATCATTTTAACCCTGGGAAATTATAAACTATAATATGTTAACAGAAACAGTCAAATATTCAAGCACTCGTCTATATAATGTCCGAGCTGGTGCAATTCTCAGTTAGTTCTCGGTCAGATTCTCATGTAGAAAAAGTGTGGCAAGTCGGTGCCGGAATGTGATGTGATAATACTTGAAACAGAAGCTTAACTTTTCCGGTCGGTGCCAAAAAAGTGTAATTATATTCGGCTTTGAACATTTAACTCGTTGTGAACATTGTTAAAGACTGGAAGCTTTTGACCTACCTAATATGACGATTATTAAGTGTAAGAAACCTGGTCACATGAATATTGTGCGTGTGAGTGTCGACAAATAAATCGCACTGTGGTTGTCATAAGTGTTCAACAATGAATTCGGTCTTGACTTTTGATTTTGGAAAACATAATCTACGATCCTGGCTTTTTAATTGCAGTGTGATTTAGGTGAGACGGACGCAGCTACCGAGAAGACAATACTGAATAAGCAAAGCAAGGTAGGTCAGGGACACTGTGCACTATCTACTGGGTGAGGAAATGTTTCACTACATCCGGTTGTGAGGTTAACTTTAAGTGGCACTAATACAAGGATTCGGCCCGGCACGTTACAAGTCTACTGATAAACCAAAATATTATGACCTCTGGGCACTACGAAGTTGGGTGCCGTGACGCGGTAACAGAAGTATGTAAGCAGAACAGACACGGACAGGGGATCAACCTAGCGAAGATATATTCTACAATTGAGAAAAGTCACTGAGCTAAGCGTCTTTGTCAAAACAGAGATTATTATTATTCAAAGCCTATGAACAAGTATCCCGATGAAGCTGTTCAAATGTTCACTTCCTACTGTCATGAGCTTCTGCGGACAGAGATAAAGGGCAGTGAAACTACCACCAGGCGCTAATCGGTTGGACGTCCACGACTCTTCACAGAACGTGGGGTTCGGAAGCTTGTCTACTCTGTAAAGTGCGACAGATGGTGACATGTGGTATCCCTGCCGAAATAGGACAATGGTGGTGCACCCGCAAGGGGTTCAGAGCATACCGTCCACTGTACATTGTTGAACATGGAGATAGACAGCAAGCCGTCCCTACGTGTTCACATGCTGATCCAACGACATCTTCAGCTACGACATCAATGAGCACGGGACAACACATTTTTGCTACACTAGGTCGATGGTCGTCTCCATACACCGTTAAACAGGTGAACGGCCGCTCGAAACGTGCTGCGAGCCACGGACGCTGGCTGGAGGGTGCAGCACTATGACGTTCCTCTTCTCTCGGGATGTCACCTTTGAGCAGTATAACTGTCCATGTCTCGGAGGCGGAACCGTGCCACAGTGGTTTTAGGAGAGCATTATAGTGAACTCACGGTGATGTCTCCGTGACCAAATTCTCCTGATGTAAATCCCGAGTCGCTATCGAGCGCAATTAGCACGTACACAAATCAGCGGCCCGTGCTACGTACCTCCACAAACCTACCGACAAACTGTCGAATCCCAGATATGCAACATCAGCTATGTATTTCGTTCCAAAGACGTACAAATAAGCTGTTAAGAGGGTGGTCATACCCATCATGCGATACGGAAGTACAAACGAATGACGAGACAGGCTTGAAATTCTCTAAGGGTGTAAATACAGCAACAAGGAATATCTCAGTAGGTAGTGCAGTTGAAGAGGAATGGACATCTCTAAAAAGGGAGCTCACTGAAGTTGGAAAGGAAAATATTGGTACAAAGAAGGTAATTGCGACGAAACCATGGGTAACAGAACAAATACTTGAGTTAATTGATGAGACAAGAAAGTACAAAAATGTTCAGGAAAATTCAGGAACACAGAAGTACAAGTCGCTGAGGAATGAAATAATGAGAAAGTGCAGGGAAGCTAAGACGAAATGACTGCATAACAAACGTGAAGAAATCTAAAAACAAATGATTTTCAGGAAGACTGACTCGAGATATACGAAAGTCAAAACAACCTTCAGTGAAATTAAAAGCAAGGGTGGAAACATTAAGAGCGTAACGGAAATTCCGCACTAAATGTAGACGAGAAAGCGGGTAGATGGAAAGAGTGCATTGGGGGCCTCTGTGAAAGGGAAGATATTTCTGATGTGATAGAAGAAGAAACCGGAGTGGATTTAGAAGAGATAAGGGATCCAGTAGTAGAATCAGAATTTTAAAACTTTGGAGGGCTTAAGATGAAAAAGGCAGAAGGGACAGATAACATTCAACCAGAATTTCTAAAACTATTGTGGAAACTGGCAACGAAACGACTGTTCAAGTCTGGCGACATACCATCTCACTTGGAAAAATATCGTCCACACAATTCCGAAGACTGCAAGAGCTGATAATACGAAAAAGGGGAAAAGAAAATTGAGGATATGTTAGATGACGATCAGTTTGACTTTAGGAAAGGTAAACGCACCAGAGAGGCAATTCTGACGTTGCGTTTGATAGTAGAAGTAACGCTAAAGAAGAATCAAGAAACGTTCATAGGATACGGCGACCTGGAGAAAGCGTTCGACGATGTAAAAAGATGCAAGATGATCGAAATTCTGAGAAAAATAGGGTCAAGCTGTAAGTAGAGGTGGGTAATATACAATATGTACAAGAGCCTCGATTGAAAAATGAGAGTGGACGACCAAGAACCAAGTCCTCGGATTAAAAAGGGTGTAAGACAAGGGTGTAGCCTTTCGCCCCTCAGTCCGAAACCGTGCGACTGCTACGGTCGCAGGTTCGAATCCTGCCTCGGGCATGGATGTGTGTGATGTCCTTAGGTTAGTTAGGTTTAAGTAGTTCTAAGTTCTAGGGGACTGATAACCACAGCAGTTGAGTCCCATAGTGCTCAGAGCCATTTGAACCATTTCTTTCGCCCCTACTATGCAATCTGTGTATCGAAGAAGCAAAGATTTGAATAAAAGAAAGGTTCAAGAGAGGAATTAAAATTCAAGGTGAATGGATATCAATGATTCGCTGATAACATTGCTATCCTGAGCGAAAGTGAAGAGAAATTACATGATCTGCTGAGTGAAATGGACAGTCTAATGAGTATAGAATATGGACAGAGAATAAATCGAATAAAGACGAAAGCAATGAGAAGTAGCACAAATGAGAACAGAGGGAAACTTATCATAAGAATTTATAGTCACGAAGTAGATGAAGGTAAAGAATCCTTCTACCTAGGCAGCAAAATAACCAGTGATGGATGGAGCAAGGAGAACATCAAAAGCAGACTACTACTAACGAATCGGGCAATCCCGGCCAAGAGAAGTCTACTACTGTCAAACATAGGCCTTAATTTGAGGTAGAAATTTATGAGAATGTAGGTCTGGAGCACAGCATTGTATGGTAGTAAAACATGGATTGTGGAAAAACCGGTAAAACGATAACCGAAGCGTTTGTGATGAGGTGCTACTGACGAATGTTGAAGGTTAGGTGGAATGATAAGGTGAGCTATGGAGAAGTTCTGCGCAGAATTGGACAGGAAATGAATATATGGAAACCACTGACAAGGAGAAGGAACAGGATTATAGGACTTCTGTCAAGATATCAGAAAATGACTTCCAAGGTGCTACAGGGACCTGTAGAGGGCAAAAACTGTAGAGGAACACAGAGATTTGAATACACCCCGCAAATAATCGAGGACGTAGGTTCCAGGTGCTACTCTGAGATGAAGAGGTTGGCACAGGAGAGAATTTCGTGGAGGGCCGCATCAAACCAGTCAGAGGACTAATGAAGGAAGAAAAGAAAGAAAGGGCGCATGAGACTAATGATAACGTAACTGGCTTATGTTTGCTACTCTCGTTCCAGAAATTACAGACTTATTTTCTTTTTGTTACCTGGTATCTCTAGATCCGCTATTAACCACAGTAAGCTCCAACTCAAAGGTTTATTTTTCTTGGGGTAACGTCACACCTATTATCGCTCCAGCGCTCAGTAGCTCATTGTGTGTCTGTTAATATACCTATACAGGAACATTTCATCAGATACACGACAGTTAGGCTATATTTTTCTTACATTCATATCATATTTTAGTTCGTATATCTGTCTTAAGTTTTGAAGCTAGTGCAGCCGACAATTATAATGAAATTTTAACTTGCGAGGGAACATCCAGCGATCCGTCAAGAAAACAGTATCACCGTCGAAGAGCCTACAGAGCTGATTTTGGAAACTGTCACGCAGTCTCTCCGAATTGCTTGGACCCTGCGGCCACTAGTGATTCGCAACAGAATTTTCAAAACAGAAGCTCCCTTGTCTGTCTCTACAACGAATAAGGCATACTAGCACTAATCCAGCAACTAGCAGCTTCCGCTTCAATTAAACGTTTGGAACTCAGGATCAACAGCAGTATTTCATCTAGATTTTAGTGCAAATACTGGTTGAGCACTGTATGTAGGCATTATCTGGTCCGCATACAGACATAAACACATTTTAATTTCTTATGGGTTTTGTTGTTGATAGTTCTCTGGCAATCACCTTTTTAAAGAATTTCACGTACTGTAAACTGATTCATTGTGTGAGTCTTAAGTGTCTTGCTAATACAGCCGTACGACATAATCTTAAGGCGTATTGCCGTCCCTGTTCAATTAAATCCGCTTATAAACCGTATATCGGCCAATCTTGGAAAAAATACACCTAAGGAATAATGTTTTCATTGTTATCTGTGATGCTTGTCGATGGCTATTCTCATTACTGCTGAAGTAAACGGCTGAGGTAAACGGACCGTTTTTTTAAACGGTTTTTCATAAAATTCGCAGTTTAGTAATTCCTTTATTCAGTTAATTTGGGACCTCAGCTTTTGTTCCGTGTAAGGTACATCAGGTACCCACGTGACATGACAGTATGCTTGTAGTACTGTTTCTTCTGGCCTTAGATTCAGTTTGTTCTACATTAATATTCTCACGGTCGTTACATTAAATTTTACATATTCATGACTTGTCAAACTTCCTTATTATATCGATGGTGTATTCTCGGGTTTTTTGATAGTGCTGTTACTATGAAAAGATAGCGCAACGTATGTATCACGAAAAATATATCCGATTTTATCGGATATCATCCCTACCTACGGAAATGTAAGACATTTGTTTTTCTCTTATCTCTGTGTTTTCTAATGAAATTTTCTTCCGTTTTATCTTTTCATTGGCCTTCAGTTTTCCTGTGAATAATGTACTTATACAACCACTACATATTGCTACATGCAACAGTCTACCTTACTCGTTTAGTCCTTTTCCGTTAGAAACAGGCAGCTCGTTCCATCGTTGAAACCACGGTATGCTGTTTTATGCATCTGTTGGTGGGAAAGAGACGTATATGATGCCATCAGTGGGCATTACTTTTTGGAATGTATTAGATACCTATTTGCCACTGAAATTTGTTACGTTTCAAATGTAAAAAGATAATGCCTTTATTTTCTTTTATTTCAGTCATAAATTTTGTATTGTTATGCACGCTATTAAAATATTACGGAATCACTAATTTCATTTATATTGACACTTACGAGAAATATGGTATAAAATTATGGTATCATTTACATATGTTCTGTACTGTTTAAAATGAGTTTCTCCTTTAGAGAATTTTTTTCTAATTTATATTGAAGTAAAGCATGTTGGGCAGTCTTTGTACTGGACAACAGCCCGCCGCTAGACCTTTACATTGTTTACAGCTCTTGTTATCGAAAGAGAAGAAGTCCCAGGGCAGATCAAGTTTTATTAGCTCAATTAATTTCTTCAGTTTCAGTTAGCCCTAGTATTTATCTCTTAGTAGATTATTTTTAATAAGGTCACTGTTTTCACTAGTGGTGCATATGTGTATATGCTAATTACGTCTAAAGATATTGTCTCAACGTAATCAAGTCCATCACGAACATCAACGTACAAACAGTAATAGAGAAGTGTATTCCTGGACTGTGCCTGATGATGTTTATATAAACATTGAATATTCCACAATGTAAAAAAAAAATGCAAAATTAGGAAGTTCTGAAAACCATCCCGTAGTGATAACTACTAAATAAGGCGTTGCTTCTCTCCTGGAGAAATAGAAGGCCCACCATTCTAGAAGATCTCACTGGAACCGACTGCAGTGCCCACAATCTATACCTTGTCAATGGTGCTTTATATGGCAGAGGGGGTGATGAGCATCGCTGGTAGCCCCTCCGTCCCAAAGTGCACGGCCATCTAGCAACTCTCAGTTTCCTTGAACGGGAGGCCCGAATCTTCAATCTGCTCCTAAGGACTGTAGCAGGGCTTCATATGTCGGACATAAATGTTGTGTCTGCACTCTTGTCTTCTTGATGAAGCGTTATGATAATTGATTTTGTATCTCCAGTCCGATAATGAAGGGTACAATACCGCTTAAAGTAACGCTTTAGTAACGTGACAATAGTCCCACTTTCAGCACAGGCGTAAACATCCGTACCAAATCTTTCAGGGTGTACATCACAGGCGGGTTTTGGCCTTATAGCGTTCTCAGTCTTTCACCAGGGTATCCATGGTCCAAATGAGAGCCAGGTGTCTTTCTTCTTCAGTCCTCATGATGATGAAGTGTTTCATGTAGTCCTGAGTAATCTTTTGATTAAAACGGGAATAGTGCATCCACTGTCATCTCTGTCTCATTACTGTGGAGCTGAAACAACAACTCGAAACTTGTAGCGTCTAATCTTTGCTGCTATAATAAACTGTCATGGTGGACAGTACGCGGTCGGCAACTGATGATCGAAAGGATCACAGTGTCAAAAATCTGATGGTACCAGCACTGAATGATGACACCAATTTTGACTGGACCAGAGGTGGGATTCTTCCTTCACGTCGGTCAGGGATCCTCAAGATGGCATAATATAGCGCCGAAACTGGTTTAACAAATAAAATAACAACTGTAAATTTAGATGGCTGAAGGTGGTTTCATTCGAAATTTTACTGTTGATTTTGCCTGCTCTGTGTTTCTCTCTGTTTCGTTGCTGGGAGACGCCATGAGGTCAAATAAACAATGGCAAACGGGGATATAGAGGCTAAGGGAAAGTGAGCTGTTGACGGCGGTGGTTAGTTGACGGTACACGTTTACTGAGGTAGAGTGAGAGCTCTGCGGAGCCGAACATAGATGTAAGGTGGCAGCCTGGCCAGTGGAGTGTTATTGCCGCCATCACAATGAATGGAGTTAAAACTGTCAGCTACTCTACCGCTGAAGGAAGCGAACCTACTTGGGGACCCATTGTGTGTCCTACTGCGGACAACGTGGCGAGGTCTTTTTGTTAAAGGCAGTAACTTTTTTTTTTAACCTATGTGTGAGTCACTGCATTCTGATTCCTTCTGGGACTTTTAGATGCTTGTGTCATTCCTCCAGTCCACTGTTGTGAGCCACAGGCGTTCGTTTGTGTTTCGCTACTAGGGTGCGTATGTATTAGCTTTGGAATGTTTTACCTACTCGCCACTTTACACAGCAGCGTGGGTGGCTTATTCATTTGCGCAAGACACTTTCTGAAATTTCATTCTGTAGGTAACCTGCCTGGCTTACTGCTGATGCCACGCTTGTCTGCCTTTTATAAAGCGTCTTCTGTTATATTAAAGTATTGTTTAACATATCGTTATGTACCTGCTTGGCATATAATTGAGTGTCTTATATTTCACGAAAATATTGATTCATCCCTCTCATGCCTTTTAATTTTTTAAATAATTTTGGAATTTCATTAAAATAGTGTTTTGCGCTTAGTTCTTCCCAAATTGGATTCCTTGATTGACGTTTTGTATTTTATTAGAGCACTGCTGAACGCTTTCAGTAATTCTCAAAATTGTTTTATGTGTTGCTTTTATTTAATTAGAATAATATTTAACTTTGCCTACACTCGTGTGTTACAGGACATATTTGCCATTATTGAATGGCTCATACGTCTGGGGAAACCGAGACAGCAGCTACATTACGTGCACTGGTCCGCATCGTGGCATTCACGAAATCGTTTGGCAAATTTTTTATACAAATGTGGAAAATGTATCTATTTCGGCAAGACAGCTCGCCGGCTGCACCTTGGCGTATGCTGTTTACCGAAATAGTCGCATTTATAGCAATTACCTTGTCTGATTAAAACTGTGTGCCCGACCGAGACTCGAACTCGGGACCTTTGCCTTTCGCGGTAAAGTGCTCTACCATCTGAGCTACCGAAGCACGACTCACGCCCGGTCCTCACAGCTTTACTTCTGCCAGTATCTCGTCTCCTACCTTCCAAAATTTACAGAAGCTCTCCTGCGAACCTTGCAGAACTAGCACTCCTGAAGGAAAGGATATTGCGGAGACATGGCTTAGCCACAGCCAGGGGGATGTTTCCAGAATGAGATTTTCACTCTGCAGCGGAGTGTGCGCTGATATGAAACTTCCTGGCAGATTAAAACTGTGTGCCCGACCGAGACTCGAACTCGGCACCTTTGCCTTTCGCGGGCAAGTGCTCTACCATCTGAGCTACCGAAGCACGACTCACGCCCGGTCCTCACAGCTTTACTTCTGCCACTATCTCGTCTCCTACCTTCCTAACTTTACAGAAGCTCTCCTGCGAAACTTGTAGAACTAGCACTCCTGAAAGAAAGGATATTGCGGAGACATGGCTTAGCCACAGCCTGGGGGATGTTTCCAGAATGAGATTTTCACTATGCACCGGAGTGTGCGCTGATATGAAACTTCCTGGCAGATTAAAACTGTGTGCCCGACCGAGACTCGAACTCGGGCCCTTTGCCTTTCGCGGGCACGTGCTCTACCATCCATGTCTCCGCAATATCCTTTCTTTCAGGAGTGCTAGTTCTGCAAGGTTCGCAGAAGAGCTTCTGTAAAGTTTGGAAGGTAGGAGACGAGATAGTGGCAGAAGTAAAGCTGTGAGGACCGGGCGTGAGTCGTGCTTCGGTAGCTCAGATGGTAGAGCACTTGCCCGCGAAAGGCAAAGGTCCCGAGTTCGAGTCTCGATCGGGCACACAGTTTTAATCTGCCAGGAAGTTTCATATCAGCGCACACTCCGCTGCAGAGTGAAAATCTCATTCTGAATTACCTTGTCATTTGTTTATTTGGCGTTTGGTCCATCGGGCTTACTTGATTTCGTCTGTGTAGTTGTTCGGCTACATCCGTTGTTTGCTTTCCTGTAACATCTGTGAATTAAGCGCTCGCTTTGCTTTGGTTATTTGTATGTCTACTGTATAAGATTTAATACAACTGATTTCTTCTGAATTCCACAGACGCAAATGTAAGGGACAACATATAGAGGTGGCTTTCAGTATAATTGCAACATAATGATCTGGTCGGTCATTGTACCATAACGCTCTCTGTGTTAAGGATTAAGATCTTCCAATATAATTACTAATTCCTGAAACACCTTCACCTATTGTAGGAATTGTTGCATGGGCGCCGGCCGCTAATTCTATTACACCGTATTTGTCGTAAATATTGTGAAAGTTCTCTGTAGCGTAATTCTGTCGATGGGTTTGGTCAGTGTTTCGGAAAACTGGCCTTTACGGTTGTACCATTCTGTTCCTTGATGAAAATTGTATGCGAAATAGAAATGGCTTCGCCGTGGAGGTATTCATAATTGGGCCTTAAGCGGTTTGAGTAGATGTTAAGAATAATTAAATCCTTGACCTTTACCTTTCATTTTTTGGTATCCAGCTATACTCCCATTGCTCAACGTTTTAAATTATTTTGGCTTCGCCGTGGAAGACATTTATCACTGAGCCTTAAGCTGTTTGTGCAGCTGATAAGTATAGTTAGTTGACGTTCTTGAATTATCTGTTGACGAGCAACGCCGTAGGGCAATTAATAACTTGTTTGTAACTGCCTAGCTTTGAATTGTGTGACAGTTTCCTTTTCGCCCTTGAACGTGGGACGACCTTTGTCGTTTTTTAAATTGCGGTCTTACTCTTATGCATTTCTTGGATTGTATTCTACTCTGTATTTGCTCATTGTAAAATATTTAATGTTCTTAATAAACTGCTGTTCTACTACAAATTATTTATTTTTGGTCCCAGTACAATTGCATTCTCCAGCCAGCTCCCTTCTGCTTCACCAACCTCTTACTGAAGTGGTTCGTGAGGCCATTCATCTGCGAGTGGCAGATAATTCTCATCTTGTGTCTGATATTGCAACATGAAACTATCTCTGATATCGGTCTCCACTGCTGCTTTTAACGATTAGAGATCGTCAGTCGAGGTGCTATCTGCTTTTACAAAGAACCTTGCGATATTTGGAGCTTCAGCACTCGTCAAAGCATTGATGACAGCGTATTGGATAAGGTGGTAAGACGAGACCATTATTCATCGATTCCCAATTTTCGACTCTGGGAATCTCACAAGAGGTCGATTCCTATTCGATGCAATGACGATGCTGAAGGGGGAATCGATACCCAATGCCCTGTACGAAGTGCCACGGGTTCAGATGTTGGAGTGTCGTAGGAAACCGTCAGGATAGCTGGCTGCAGACGAGTGGGTTGATGAACTACCACTTCTTCCCCTCTGGCATATAGTTCCTCACATATAATGTTCCTTTTACTAACTGGAATTCATCTTTGGTCGGTTCCTCCTCCTTGAAGGCTTTTAAGGATTTAATCAGGGTTAGATCTTGCTCAGTTTGGCAGAAATATCATCTAAAGGAATGATGACTGAGATTTCTTCGATGATGCCATCAAATGTCTTGTGAAAGCCAGCATTCTTAAACTTATATCTGTCGATGTATGTCACTCTCAAATTGAAGCTTCAGTGCCCATTTCAGCAGTCAAGCAAATGGATCCTTTAGGACGGGCAGTCAGATAGCCATTGAGAATAGTGAAATTACAATGAAATCCAGACCATTACCTGCTTACAAGCGTTGATAAATATCAACGGGGACAGTTGAAAATGCGTGCCCCCAACGGAACTCCAACCCGGGATCTGCTTTCATGGCAGACGCTCTATCCGACTGAGCAACCGAGTACACAGAGAATAGTGCGAATCCAGTGTTTTATCTCTAATACGCTCCCAGTGAGACCCACATTTCCGACTTACTGTCCACACACTACATTCTACATAGAGATGGTACCTGTTCTTTCGGACACGTCATATTGGGAATAGTGGTCCATCACAAGAGGGAATAATTTGCCCATTAGATACGGCCAGTAACTGTTGCTGACGCGAACAGCCACAAGAGTAGTTCGACTCGGAGTTGGAGAGTGCTCTGCAAACATATGCTATCACATTTTTACCACTTTCCAGAATTTTCACTTGTTCCATAACCGCTAGAAATGGGATGAAGATCTGTCTCGGCATTCTGTCTCAGCATACTCACCATACAGTGCTAAGACGGGAGAAGATGTGAGAGCCCCATCATGGACCACGAATATGTCTTCCTTATTAGAAAAAAATTTGGTAGTTCACGACATTAGATTTTCACCTGGGATGTTTTGGTTCAGAAAACCTATACAAGAATAACAATATGGCTACACTCTGCTCAAACTAAAAATATCGGAGAGCTGTATTCCGTCATTAACAATTATTCTTGCATTTCATATTTATGCCGGTTGGATATTCTTTCCATTTGGGACCTCCTGCACAGTGGCTTTTGCTTCACGGAACAAACACCTCTTGAGCTAGCGACGATAAGCATTTGACATTGCAGAGCAAGAACCTGCTGAGGCGACTAGCAGCCAGACAGGCTGGCTGTTGACAATGACATCGATAAGATCTCTTGACACCTTCGTGGTACAGAATTACTACATGAAGTGACTTGGAAATTTGTAAGGGATCGGGACTCAGAACTGCATTTCCACCTTGCTACGAGTGGCTACCTCTCCACTTAGGTAATCCGAACACGCTCCCTGAACCGGCCCAAATTTCCTTTCGGTACACACCTTGCTACATTATCCAGTCAACGCTCCCTGAACCGGCCCAAATTTCCTTTCGGTACACACCTTGCTACATTATCCAGTCAAATTAATGAGACCACCTGTCAGAAGACTGAATTCCTATTTGCGGACTGCTGCGAGACGTACAGGAAGATTGTAAACGAGGTTCTGGACCGTAGCAACTGGGATTTGGACCCATGCCAACATAAATGCAGTGGCAACCTGTGCTGCATAACTCGGCTGAGGATCGATGGTGGGAACAGCCCGATCGAGGTGGTATCGCAGAATCACGTATTGGTTTAAACCCAGGGAGTTTGGTGGCATGGGGAATACGCAAACACATACTGGTGCACTTCGAACCATGTATATACACAGTGAGTTGTGGGACTCGTTGCATTGTCCTGCTGGTGGATGCCATCGTGCTCAGGGGAAACGAACTGCATGTATTTGTGGAGGTCGTCCACAAGGATAGACGCATAAGTACTTGATGTACTGAGACTTCCAGAATGACTTTATCTCTAACGGAATGCCACGAAAATATTCCCCAGACCATAATGTTCCATTCTTCAGGCTTGACTCTTCCGATGATTGTTGTAGGACCGTATACGCCAATGACCACCTGTTTGATCGATCGAACCGTGGTTCAGCTGAAGAGGGCGCCTGTAGCTTCTCAGTGGACTTACAGTTGCTGCACTGGCGTGGAAATTCCATCCTTCGTCTCCGGTTAACGGTAGTCCACAAAACTACATGAACCAGGCGGCTTCTGCGGAAGGCAATATGCAGCAACGTTCACTGAACGGTCGTTGAGTAGACCCTGTTAGCAGCTCCTTGGTACATACTGGCGTTCAGATGCTCAACAGTTACGTATGTATTCGTCAGCCACGTCACCACAGCAATCATTCAGCCCTGTCATCTACAGGCAGTGATCCACCACTGGTGCCTCTGGGTCGATTTTCGATAGCGCCGTTTAGACATGTGCGGCGTTCTGTAACCACGGCGGCACGTAAACAGTTTACAGTCATAGCCGTTTCGGAAATGCTTCTACCCTCGGCCCGAAAGCCTGTGATCATGCCCTTCTGAATGTCAGATTAATCCGTCCGTTTCCGCAGTACAACAACTGCTGCACTGTTTTGTGTGTCCCCCGACACGTTTTATATACCGCTAGTGCTGCCACCTACCGTCTGTGAGAGGTTATTGCACGCTCATATCGATGGTAGGCCACCCCATGAACCATGGACCTTGCCGTTGGTGGGGAGGCTTGCGTGCCTCAGCGATACAGATGGCCGTACCGTAGGTGCAACCACAACGGAGGGGTATCTGTTGAGAGGCCAGACAAACATGTGGTTCCTGAAGAGGGGCAGCAGCCTTTTCAGTAGTTGCAGGGGCAACCGTCTGGATGATTGACTGATCTGGCCTTGTAACATTAACCAAAACGGCCTTGCTGTGCTGGTACTGCGAACGGCTGAAAGCAAGGGGAAACTACAGCCGTAATTTTTCCCGAGGACATGCAGCTTTACTGTATAATTAAATGATGATGGCGTCCTCTTGGGTAAAATATTCCGGAGGTAAAATAGTCCCCCATTCGGATCTCCGGGCGGGGACTACTCAAGAGGACGTCGTTATCAGGAGAAAGAAAACTGGCATTCTACGGATCGGAGTGTAAAATGTCAGATCCCTTAATCGGGCAGGTAGGTTAGAAAATTTAAAAAGGGAAATGGATACGTTAAAGTTAGATATAGTGGGAATTAGTGAAGTTCGGTGGCAGGAGGAACAAGACTTTTGGTCAGGTGATTACAGGGTTATAAATACAAAATCAAATAGGGGTAATGCAGGAGTAGGTTTAATAATGAATAAACAAATAGGAGTGCGGGTTAGCTACTACAAACAGCATAGTGAACGCATTATTGTGGCCAAGATAGACACAAAGCCCATGCCTACTACAGTAGTACAAGTTTATATGCCAACTAGCTCTGCAGATGATGAAGAAATTGATGAAATGTATGACATAAAAGAAATTATTCAGGTAGTGAAGGGAGACGAAAATTTAATAGTCATGGGTGACTGGAATTCGTCAGTAGGAAAAGGGAGAGAAGGAAACGTAGTAGGGGAATATGGATTGGGGGGAAGAAATGAAAGAGGAAGCCGCCTTGTAGAATTTTGCACAGAGCATAACTTAATCATAGCTACCACATGGTTCAAGAATCATAAAAGAAGGTTGTATACCTGGAAGAATCCTGGAGATACTAAAAGGTATCAGATAGATTATATAATGGTAAGACAGAGATTTAGGTACCAGGTTTCAAATTGTAAGACATTTCCTGGGGCAGATGTGGATTCTGACCACAATCTATTGGTTATGAACTGCAGATTGAAACTGAAGAAACTGCAAAAAGGTGGGAATTTAAGGAGATGGGACCTGGATAAACTGAAAGAACCAGAGGTTGTAGAGAGTTTCAGGGAGATCATAAGGGAACAATTGACAGGAATGGGGGAAAGAAATACAGTAGAAGAAGAATGGGTAGCTCTGAGGGATGAAGTAGTGAAGGCAGCAGAGGATGAAGTAGGTAAAAAGACAAGGGCTAATAGAAATCCTTGGGTAACAGAAGAAATATTGAATTTAATTGATGAAAGGAGAAAATATAAAAATGCAGTAAACGAAGCAGGCAAAAAGGAATACAAACGTCTCAAAAATGAGATTGACAGGATGTGCAAAATGGCTTATCAGGCATGGCTAGAGGACAAATGTAAGGATGTAGAGGCTTGTCTCACTAGGGGTAAGATAGATACTGCCTACAGGAAAATTAAAGAGACCTTTGGAGAGAAGAGAACCACTTGTATGAATATCAAGAGCTCAGATGGCAACCCAGTTCTAAGCAAAGAAGGGAAGGCAGAAAGGTGGAAGGAGTATATAGAGGGTTTATACAAGGGCGATGTACTTGAGGACAATATTATGGAAATGGAAGAGGATGTAAATGAAGATGAAATGGGAAATAAGATACTGCGTGTAGTGTTTGACAGAGCACTGAAAGACCTGAGTCGAAACAAGGCCCCGGGAGTAGACAACATTCCATTAGAACTACTGATGGCCTTGGGAGAGCCAGTCATGACAAAACTCTACCATCTGGTGAGCAAGATGTATGAGACAGGCGAAATACCCACAGACTTCAAGAAGAATATAATAATTCCAATCCCAAAGAAAGCAGGTGTTGACAGATGTGAAAATTACCGAACTATCAGTTTAATAAGTGGTTCAAATGGCTCTGAGCACCATGCGACACAACTGCTGAGGTCATTAGTCCCCTATAACTTAGAACTAGTTAAACCTAACTAACCTAAGGACATCACAAACATCCATGCCCGAGGCAGGATTCGAACCTGCGACCGTAGCGGTCTTGCGGTTCCAGACTGCAGTGCCTTTAACCGTACGGCCACTTCGGCTGGCAGTTTAATAAGTCACAGCTGCAAAATACTAACGCGAATTCTTTACAGACGAATGGAAAAACTGGTAGAAGCGGACCTCGGGGAAGATCAGTTTGGATTCCGTAGAAATGTTGGAACACGTGAGGCAATACTAACCTTACGACTTATCTTAGAAGAAAGATTAAGAAAAGGCAAACCTACGTTTCTAGCATTTGTAGACTTAGAGAAAGCTTTTGACAACGTTAACTGGAATACTCTCTTTCAAATTCTGAAGGTGGCAGGGGTAAAATACAGGGAGCGAAAGGCTATTTACAATTTCTACAGAAACCAGATGACAGTTATAAGAGTCGAGGGACATGAAAGTGAAGCAGTGGTTGGGAAAGGAGTGAGACAGGGTTGTAGCCTCTCCACGATGTTATTCAATCTGTATATTGAGCAAGCAGTAAAGGAAACAAAAGAAAAATTCGGAGTAAGTATTAAAATTCATGGAGAAGAAGTAAAAACTTTGAGGTTCGCCGATGACATTGTAATTCTGTCAGAGACAGCAAAAGACTTGGAAGAGCAGTTGAACGGAATGGACAGTGTTTTGAAAGGAGGATATAAGATGAACATCAACAAAAGCAAAACGAGGATAATGGAATGTAGTCAAATTAAATCGGGCGATGCTGAGGGGATTAGATTAGGAAATGAGACACTTAAAGTAGTAAAGGAGTTTTGCTATTTAGGGAGCAAAATAACTGATGATGGTCGAAGTAGAGAGGATATAAAATGTAGACTGGCAATGGCAAGGAAATCGTTTCTGAAGAAGAGAAATTTGTTAACATCGAGTATAGATTTAAGTGCCAGGAAGTCGTTTCTGAAAATATTTGTATGGAGCGTAGCCATGTATGGAAGTGAAACATGGACGGTAAATAGTTTGGACAAGAAGAGAATAGAAGCTTTCGAAATGTGGTGCTACAGAAGAATGCTGAAGATAAGGTGGGTAGATCACGTAACTAATGAGGAGATATTGAATAGGATTGGGGAGAAGAGAAGTTTGTGGCACAACTTGACTAGAAGAAGGGATCGGTTGGTAGGACATGTTTTGAGGCATCAAGGGATCACAAATTTAGCATTGGAGGGCAGCGTGGAGGGTAAAAGTCGTAGAGGGAGACCAAGAGATTAATACACTAAGCAGATTCAGAAGGATGTAGGTAGCAGTAGGTACTGGGAGATGAAGAAGCTTGCACAGGATAGAGTAGCATGGAGAGCTGCATCAAACCAGTCTCAGGACTGAAGACCACAACAACAACAACGATGGTAGGCGGTAATCACATTAATATAAATGAGGCTCGTTTTTCTTTTCACAGGTTATTAATTAATTTACCAACACTCGCACGTTTCATAATTGCCGTGCAGCTTTTAGAATCAAGAGAACTCGAAGTCATTGACTACCGTTGTCGTTTTCGCCAAACGCCTGCCTCCGCCTTTCGTATATATTCTATATGAACTACAGTTCCGTATATTAAAATTTATTCCTGAAATTCAACATAAATGTATGTGATTAGATGTACTACGTAATACAACATATGAATATCTATGCCTGACAGGGAATCGAACCCGGACATCCCGCCTATCCCGAGCGGCCGCCTAATCAGGTAGAATATACACTGGCCATTAAAATTGCTACACCAAGAATGCAGATGATAAACCGGTATTCATTGGACAAATATATTATACTAGAACTAAGATGTGATCACGTTTTCACGCAATTTGGGTGCATAGATTCTGAGAAATCAGTACCCAGAACAACCAACCTTGGCCGTAATAACGGCCTTGATACGCCTGGGCATGGAGTGAGAGCTTGGATGGCGTGTACAGGTACAGCTGCCCATGCATCTTCAACACGATACCACAGATCATCAAGAGTAGTGACTGGCGTATCGTGACGAGGCAGTTGCTCGGCCACCATTGACCAGACGTTTTCAATTGGTGAGAGATCTGGAGAATGTGCTGGCCAGAGCAGCAGTCGAACATTTTCTGTATCCAGAAAGGCCCGTACAGGACCTGCAACATGCGGTCGTGCGTTATGCTGCGGAAATGTAGGATTTCGCAGGGATCGAATGAAGGGTAGAGCCACGGGTCGTAACACATCTGAAATGTAACGTCCACTGTTCAAAGTGCCGTCAATGCGAACAAGAGGTGACAGAGACGTGTGGCCAATGGCACACCATACCATCACACCAGGTGATACGCCAGTAAGGCGATGACGAATACACGCTTCCAATGTGCGTTCCCCTCGATGTCGCCAAACACGGATGCGACCATCATGATGCTGTAAACAGAACCTGGATTCATCCGAAAAATTTACGTTTTCCCATTGGTGCACCCAGGTTCGTCGTTGAGTACACCACCGCAGGCGCTCCTGTCTGTGACTCAGCATCAAGTGTAACCGCAGCCATGGTCTCCGAGCTGATAGTCCATGCTGCTGCAAACGTCGTCGAACTGTTCGTGCTGAGGGTTGTTGTCTTGCAAACGTCCCCATCTGTTGACTCAGGTATCGAGATGTGGCTGCACGATCCGTTACAGCAATGCGGATAAGATGCCTGTCATCTCGACTGCTAGTGATACGATGCCACTGGGATCCAGCATGGCGATCCGTATTACCCTCCTGAACCCACCGATTACATTTTCTGCTAACAGTCATTGGATCTCGACCAACGCGGACAGCAATGTCGCGATACGGTAAACCGCAATCGCGATAGGCTACAATCAGACCTTTATCAAAGTCTGAAACGTGATGGTACGCATTGCTCCTCCTTACCCGAGGCATCACTGCAACGTTTGACCAGGCAACGCCGGTCAAGTGCTGTTTGTGTATGAGAAATCGGTTGGAAACTTTCCTCATGTCAGCACGTTGTAGGTGTCGGCACCGGCGCCAACCTTGTGTGAATGCTCTGAAAAGCTGATCATTTGCATATCGCAACATCTTCTTCCTGTCGGATAAATTTCGCGTCTGTAGCATGTCATCTTCATGGTGTAGCAGTTTTAATGGCGAGTAGTGTACTAACACGCTCCCTGAACCGACTCAAACTTCCAAATGTCACACACCTACCTGTTTCAGTTGGTCGATTACTAACTCATTCTGATAACGAAAAAATAACACAAGTAGACTGTAGTCTATTTATTATCCTTGCAATTGGCTAATAATAAACAGATTACAGTGTACTTCGTCCGTGCTTACATTCTCGTAATACGTTGAGCCTTTGGAACACCACAAAACTAGTTTTAGTTTATTCTTTTACCCACACTCTCACGTCTCCTGATTCACGTGCAGACGGTGGTAATCATGTCATGGGTGAGTGCGGGTGAATAAGTTAATAACCCATGGGAAGAAAAAAATGTTCAAAATGTCCCTAAGCTTACACACTACTTAACCTAAATCATACTAAGGACAAACACACACGCCCATGCCCGAGGGAGGACTCGAACCTCCGCCGGGATGAGCAGCACAGTCCATGACTGGAGCGCCCTAGACCGCCCATGGGAAGAAATAGATAGGTGTGTGACATGTCGAAGTTTGGGGTGATACAGGAATCATGCTCGGATATCCTAAGTCGTAAGGTGACCGCTTCTGAAAAGTAGGAAATTCGGGTTCAACTCCCAGTCTCTCACAAATTTTCATATGTCACTTTGTGTGGGAGATATATAACTATTACAGTTAAGTTGAATTTCGGAAATAGATTGCAATATTCGGCACTGTAGTTCGTTATCAAATAAAAAATCTTCATAATTGTTACCTATAGAGAATTTTCATATATGTTGGCCTTACTTCCACAGATGTTAGCGTTATTTAGTTTTCCCGAATTCGTCCGCTAGGCTTTCAGCTTATACCACTGTACAGCGATGGGGAATAGGTACGGTGTGTTGAGGAACGATGAAATGGTGTGTTGATGAAAGACCTCCTCCAGGGTACAGCGGCGAGCTTACTTCCAAGGGTTGACTACAGCCATGTGCAGTTGACTAGGATGAACAGGGCTAGTGTGACAGTAGATGTCATGTGTCGTAGCACATGTCAAATAAACCTCCGTTTCCTCTTTAGGAGCCTAGAACGTGTACAGGCCACCGACAGTGGAAACATGCTGTCGTGTTTCCTTCTGTAATCCAAATTTCAGTTGAACCTGCGGCCAGTCATACCTGGAAAACGGACTGGTTGCACCTGTATTGTCGTTTGATGACTGTAGCACAAGTCTGAGTTGATAGAGTGCATCGTTCATACGAACTCCAGCCAAAAGGCCTCCACATTTATGGTTGCTATTTCTCATTTACTCGGTCCGAAATTCTGGCTGCCATAAACTGATATCTTCTCTTACTATGATATTCGACATTATCAAATCGCTAGACAACCGATATGTTATGTTAAAATGTGTAGGTAAATATCGTAGGTCAAGATCGCTGAAGGCTCCTTTATTGATCACTAGTTTCAGCTCATTGAGGAGCCATCTTCAAATCAGTAAAATCATTGCTTAAATCCTAGGGGGAATTCAGTAATAGTTTCTATCGACGTGAAGATGGCTTGTCAATGAGATGAAATTAGTAATCAGCAAAGGACTTTTATTGTTCTTGACCTTGGACTTTTATCCTCACATTTCCACTCATTCTTCCTGGGTATGAGAGGCGAGGTCATGATGGCCTTATAAAACTGCCAGAGTGACCACATTCGACATTCTCTCATACTTCTTTGTCTGGCTATTTTCTGTCGTCTTTCCTTGATGTGCAGGCACCACAAGATGGATTGGTATGTTGTTTGACATCCCTTACTGGAAGAGCTTGGTACACTTCTTCTACTATTTATTTCATCAAATGGGAGATTTTGTTTCCTTATATCGTATTGGGATTCAAACCTGATATATGGCCAAAACACTCTGCATGTGTAACTGTGTAGTTTCACTGTGAGATTGGATGGTAATCTTCAGTGGTTCCGCTGCAAACTGATTGTTATCAAATGTTTGTTTCATTTTGGTCTGCAATATGTCACAGCTAATGGACTTCTTTTTATTGTATTTAAACTAGTGCCAACGGGCTTCCCGCGATGGCAACATAGGTTCCTGTAAGACCACCGAGGTTAAGCGCTGTCGGGCGGGGCTAGCACTTGGATGAGTGACTATTGAGTCTGCTGAGGGCTGTAGGCAAGTGAGGTGCACTCAGCCCTTGTGAAGTAAACTCAGGAGGTGCTTGAGTGAAAAGCAGCGACTTCAAACTCGTAAAGTGACGTACTGGTGTGCTGACCACATGCCCCACCATATCCGCATCCAGTGACGGTTCTGGATTGAGGATGACAAGGCGGCCGGTCGGTACCGTTGGGATTTCAGTTCTTAAACCAATGCTAGATTGTTACGTTCGGAAAAACACACATTTATCGAATACATCACGTCATCCCAGCCGTTGCACTTTGTTACTCAGTCGAACCATTATAGGCTTCTGATAGGGTCCTCGCCAGCGTATCCACAAACTTGTGGATGCCTGGTGCGTAGCTTTCTGAAAGCTGTTTAGGAACCCATTGGTTTGCTGAGCGTACTGACCTCGTAAACAATGTACTGTTAGTACTGTGGTTACAATGTACGTAGGCGACAGGTTTTACATGGCCTGATTGGAGCTATCCAACATCTCAACCAAATATAGCGTGTTGCAACCACAATGAAATCCAGATCCGGCACCAGGGTCATCAGTGAACACTTACTTCAGAAAGCAAATCTACTACGAGAATCAACATACAGATAGAAGCGAACTGAGGTCCTGTATTAAACATACTACTATTTTATACGAACTTCGAATATTCCACATTGCATGAACATAAGAAGTCTTGAATACTTTTCAGATATAATAACAACCAAATAATAAATAATTACTGGTGGTGAGCTCTGAATTGGTGATATAGAGGACCCCAGCCATCTATGCTACCATTATCCCACACTGCGTGCAACTTTCAGCAATATAAATTAAGCTTGAATTAATACATTAACTTTTGTTACTAAATTATGTAATTCACTGACGTTTTAATGGAATAAATGTTACAAATGCGTAGCACACGTTAATGATGTTATATAGGTTTTTACTACATAAATAAGCATAGCTCCCATGTATTTAACAATAGGGTTGATGTGATGTCAGGGTTTATATATTCCTGGTTGTGTTCTTGGTTTTGATGCACTTGGTTTTACAGTGACACTCTATTTCTTTCCTATCATTCTGTGAATAAAGTGCTACATATACGAACACCTGCATATATAGACACCAATCATCCACTTTAATCTAGGCAAAGCATTGCAGGGATTTGTGTCTGGTTATGTCTCTGACGTTATAAATGAATTTATTCATGATGAAGTAAATAGCCAGACAAAGGTGTCGTAATGTGATTAACATACTTAGACAAATAAGCCAACTGAAGTCGAGTGTACTGCCCCCTGCGGGTTTGGGGGTAAGAATAGGCCCACGGTATTCCTGCCTATCGTAAGAGGCGACTAAAAGGAGTCTCAAATGTTTCGGCCTTTAATGTGATGGTCCCCATTTGGGAAAGGACGCCTTACGTGGTGCATTCTATATCCATCTAGCCTTACAATCTGGAATATTCGTTATTGTCATGGAGTTGGACTTACACTGAGCTTCCGGGCACATCAGCTGCAGTGTGATCCGGGTAGCCTACATTCCCTCCATTGTGTACTTCAATCTTTACTCCCTTTATTAATGGATATTCGACACCCAACAACCAGCATGGTAGCCAGTCCATTGTGGTGGGGTCGTCATGGACCCTCTTGGTGGTAGCCCCCTGACTACACAGGGATCGCACTGCTGATGCCTGAGCTGCTACCTCCCCACATATGCCAAGGAGTAGTGCCTATCTCCCTGGGGCATCGGGACTCCTGGCAAAGGCCATCCTGCCAGGTGGTCTTTGCTGTGGCTGGGTGGCGCCCTTGGGGAGAGCCCCTGGTCGGAGTGGGTGGCATCAGGGCATATGACCCGCAATGAAGCGTAGTACATCTTCTCTCGCTGTTGGGCCTCCACCAGCAGTCTCTAAGCGATCAAGGTCTAACCTCAACGGCAAGAAATACGGACCAAGATCATTTTCCTACCTGGCCACTCCATGGGAGGAATGTATGGCTAAAGAAGGCAGTGAAGACTATTCACCCCGTTACCTTGTGTGTACGCGAGTTGATGGAGAATCACTTATGTCGACGAAGCCCCAGATTTTTGTGGAGCATTTACGGGACAAGTTCGGGGAGGTGGAGGGCTTGTCCAAAATGCGCTCTGGTTCAGTTCTCATCAAAACAGCATCCTCTGCCCAGTCACGAAGGTTGCCCACTTGTGACAAGTTGGGGGATGTTTCAGTTAGCATCACGCCCCATAAGAGTCTCAACATGGTCCAGGGTATTATCTTCCACAGGGATCTTCTTCTGCAGTCTGACGATGAATTGCGCGCCAACCTAGAACGGCGAGGTATTCAGTTCATCTGGCGCTTCCATCAGGGTCCGAGGGTTAATCAGGTAGCCTACGGTGCCTTCATCTTGGCCTTCGAGCGTGATGTCTTACCCGAAAAGGTTAAGGCGGTGGTTTACCGTTGTGATGTGAAGCCATATATCCCTCCTCCGGTGCGGTGTTTTAAATGCTGGAAGTTCGGGCACATGTTATATCGCTGTACTTCCGGCATCACGTGTCGAGACTGTGGACGTCCTTCGCATCCCAATACTCCATGTACCCCGCCTCCTATCGGTGTTAACTGCGGCGAACACCATTCCCCCTGTTCTCTGGACTGCCGGGTCTTCCAGAATGAACGGAAGATGATGGAATATAAGACCCTGGATCGCCTGACCTACACCGAGGTGAATCGGAAATATGAGAGGCTCCATCCTGTGCCAATGCCTTTGCAGCAACAATGGTTCTCCCTTCATCACATACGGTTGGTTCTAAGATCAGTCAGCATCCACCGGCCCCCTTGCTTGTGGGGGGCAATTCACTCCCTGTTGCTCCAGCTCCATCTACTTCAGGAGCAACACCCCCCCCCCCCAAACATCAGGGACGCCAGTCCCCACTTCTAAGCTGGAGAAGCGTCCGTCTTCTTCAGCTTCTCTCGCCCGGAAGGGTTCCCTTGGGTCACTCCCTTCCCAAGTTCCTACCAGCAGCACAGCAGACACCAACCAGTGGCTGAAGAAGACGCAGGTCACTGGGCGTCGAGCTTCGCGCTCATCTTCGGTCCCAGAGACTGAGTCCAATAAGCTCTCACAGCAACGGCAACCTAAGGAACAGCAAGAGAAAGTTGACATTGAAGACCCGTAAGACCAAGGCACCTGCGGTTGCACCTCCTCCACCGCTACCTACAAGCTCTGTGTCTGAGGATGAGGTGGAGATTCTTGCATCCACTGAGGACCTCAATCTCACCAGTCCCTCAGATGCAATGGATAGCACTTGCACAGGTGCCCCATCGGAAACAGCAGGTGACCCAGCGGCGTAATCTGCCTCTCCAGTCCCTTCCCACCTTTCTGCGAGATGGACAATATAATCCTCCAGTGGAACTGCAGCGGTTTCTTCCACCATCTAGCTGAGCTCCGACAACTTCTCCACCTTCACCCTTTCTTCTGCATTGCTCTTCAGGAAACTTGGTTTCCAGCGTTGCGAACCCCCGCCCTCCGTGGCTATCGGGGTTATTATAAGAACCGGGCAGCTTATGAAAGGGTGTCTGGTGGCATCCGCATCTATGTCCTTCACTCACTTCACAGCGAGTCTGTCCCTCTACATACACCTTTAGAGGCTGTCGCTGTTCGGGTGTGGACGCCGCAGGCTGTTACTGTCTGCAGTCTTTACCTTCCACCGGAAGGTGATGTCACGCAGCATGTCCTGGCTGCGCTGGTGGCCCAATTGCCGCCACCTTTCTTGTTACTGGGTGACTTAAATGCCCATAACCCTCTGTGGGGTAGGTCAGTGCCAACAGGTCGAGGTGCCACCGTTGAGAATGTATTGGCTCAGCTCGATCTTCCAATTTTAAATGATGGTACCTTCACAAATTTCACTGTGGCGCATGGCACGTACTCCGCCATCGACCTTTCGATCTGCAGCCCTAGGCTCTTACCGTCTGTCCAATGGCGAGTTCATGATGACCTGTGTGGTAGTGACCACTTTCCAATCTTCGTATCACTGCCCCTGCCTGGGCGTTCTTGCAGGTGGGCTATGAATAAGGCTAACTGGGATTTGTTCTCCTCCATTGCCGCTACTGAGCCCCTCTCTAATGACGACATTGATGCGGTGGTTCACTCGGTCACCACCGGCATCGTTACTACCGCAGAATCTGCCATTTCCCGCTCTTCTGGGTCCCCTCGGCGGAGGACTGTACCTTGGTGGTCGCCTGAGATCGCTGAAGCGATTAAAGATTGCCGGCGCGCGCTCCAGCGTCACAAGCGACATACCTCCATAGAACACTTCATCGCCTTCAAATGGCCGCGTGCGCGGGCCCGCCGCCTTATCCACCAACGCAAGCAGGAGTGCTGGGAGCGGTATCTCTCCACAATTGGCCTCCATGTGTCTCCATGGCAGGCCTGGGCCAAGATTCGACGCCTCTATGTCTATCGGACCTCTGTCAGCGTCCCTGCGCTTTCACTGAATGAAGCCGTTTGTACTAACTTCGACGTAATTGCAAACCACTTGGCACACCATTTTGCTCTGAGTTCCGCTTCTGCGAATTACCCACTGGCCTTCTGCTCCATCAGCGGATGGAATGTCGGAGCCTTTCATTTCACACCCACCAACCTGAATCCTACAATGTTCCATTTAGTGAGCGGCAATTTCACAGTGCCATAGCCGCTTGCCCTGATACCGCTCCTGGGCCAGATCGCATCCACTGTCAGATGCTGAAACACCTTTCAGTGGACTGCCAGCGACACATCCTCGACCTTTACAACCGTATTTGGATTGAGGGTGAGTTTCCGTCACAATGGCGGGAAAAGTTTTGAATCCTGGCAAGAACCCTTTGGAAGTGGACAGCTACCGCCCCTTTAGCCTCACCAACGTTCTTTGCAGGTTGCTTGAACTGATGGTGAGCCGGTGGTTGAGTTGGGTACTCGAGTCTCAGGGCCTTCTGGCTCCATCTCAGGGTGGGTTCCGTAAAGGCCGCTCTTCCGCCAACAATCTGGTGAGCCTGGAGTCAGCCATCCGTACAGCCTTTGCCCGCCGTCAGCACCTGGTCGCTGTCTTTTTCGACATGCAGAAGGCGTACGATACGACATGGCGTCATCACATCCTCTCTACACTTCATGTATCGGGTCTTCGGCGTCCGCTGCCGATTTTGATCCGAAATTTTCTGTCGCATCGAACCTTCCGCATGGAAGTCGCGGCCTCCCTTAGTTCAGGAGAACGGGGTGCCGCAGGGATCTGTTTTAAGTGTCTGCCTGTTTTTAATAGCAAAATGGATCAATTGGCTCCGAGCACTATGGGACTTAACCTCTGAGGTCATCAGTCGCCTAGAACTTGGAACTACTTAAACCTAACTAACCTAAGGACATCACACACATCCATACCTGCGACCATAGCAGTTGCGCGGTTCCAGACTGTATTGCCTAGAACTGCTCGCCCACTCCGGCCAGCCTTTTAACAGCAATTAACGGGCTCGCTGCGGCGGTGGGAACGTCTGCCTCAGCGTCCTTGTATGCTGGCGGCTTCTGCCTTTACTATAGCTCTATTGGCATTGCAGCTGTTGAACATCAGTTGCAGGGCGCTATCCGCAAGGCACAGGCTTGGGCTGTAGCGCATGGCTTCCAGTTTTAGGCAGCCAAGACCTGCGTTATGCATTTATGCCGGCGACACACTGTTCACCTGGAGCCCCGGGTTTATCTTGCCACCGAACTTCTTGCTGTGGTCGAGACACATAGGTTTTTGGGAATGGTTTTTGGTGTCCGGTTGACTTGGCTGCCTCATATTCGGCAGCTTAAACAGATGCTTATTGGAACAAATAAGCCCTTGGTAACAAATATTGTCAGAATTGACCTGGTTTCGACGCTACTATGACCGTCGTCTTCAGAATTAGACTAACTGTTCTAAAACAAAGTAGGTATATAGTACATTAATAAAATTAAAGTTTGTACTAACTGCAAAAGATGCAGTACTTACAAGTCACATATTACAAAAAGATCTAAGCCGGAAAGGCGACGTCATGAACAGTTGTGAGATGGTGAGCCGCTAAGGGCTGCTCGCCAAAGGCGACGTCATGAACAGTTGTGAGATGGCGAGCAGCCCTTAGCGGCTCGCCATCTCACAACTGTTCATGACGTCGCCTTTCCGGATTAGATCTTTTTTTAATATGTGACTTGTAAGTACTACATCTTTTGCAGTTAGTACAAACTTTAATCGTATTAATGTACTATATACCTGATATGTTTTAGAACAGTTAGTCTAATTCTGAAGACGACGCTCATAGTAGCATCGAAACCAGGTCAATTCTGACTTAATATTCGTGACACAGGGCTTATTTGTTCCAATATAATTCTGACACGGTCACTGAATTTTAGCAGCTATGTTCAAAGTTTTAAACAAATGTGTTGGCGGCATCTAAATACTCTGCGATCCTTGAGCCAAACCAGCTGGGGTGCCGACCGATCTACCCTCTTACGGCTCTACCAGGCGTTAATCCAGTCTCATCTGGATTATGGGAGCCTGGCTTATGGTTCAGCATCCCCTTCTGCATTGCAGGTGCTGGACCCAATCCTTCACAGCGGGATCGTACTTGCCACTGGTGCTTTCCGGACCAGGCCTGTGGACAGCACACTTGTGGAGACAGGTGTCCCTCCACTGCGGTTACGGCGCCAACGTTACTGGCCGCTTATGCTACGCATGTTTGTAGCTTTCCCAGGTATCCTAACTATCGTCTCCTGTTCCCGCCGTCGGTTGTCCATCTCCCAGATCGTCGGCCCCGGTCGGGCTGTACAATCGCGGTCTGCATCAGAGAGCTTCTCTCCGGGCTTGGGGATTTCCCTCTTCCGACTCCTTTCCGGGCCCCTCTGCGTACACCCCCGTGGTGTGTGCCTCGCCCTTGCCTTCAGCTCGAATTGGCACAGGGCCCGAAGGACTCAGTTACGCCGCCGATTTAATTCTACCCTAGCCACGTATCAGGGCTCTGGCGTTGTTTACACTGACGGTTCGATGGTTGCTGATCGTGTTGCTTGTGCTCTAACTCTAGGGGACCACTACGAACGTCGTTCATTGCCGGCTGGCTGCAGCGTTTTCACTGCTGAGCTGGTCGCCCTCTTTCGTGCCTTAGCGTATATCCGTTCCTGCTCAGGTGAGTCCTTCGTTATCTGTAGCGACTCCCTGAGCGGTGTATGAGCTAACGACCAGTGTTTCCCTCGTTCTCGTCTGGTGATGGCTGTTCAGGAGTCCCTACATTCTCTTGCCTGTTGCGGCCGCTCTGTGGTTTTTGTGTGGACCCCAGGCCATGTTGGGATCCCCGGCAGTGAAAATGTTAACTGGCTGGCGAAAGAGACCACCAGTAAACCATCTCTGGACGTTGGCCTCCTGGCGCCTGATTTGCGAGCGATTTTCCGCCGTAAAATTTTCGGTCTTTGGGACACTGAATAGCGCAACCTGACCATGCCAAACAAACTCCTTCCTATCAAGGAGACGACGACTGTGTGTCGGTCATCCTTGCGAGCCACTCGCAGGGCCTCAGTAGTCCTTTGTTGGCTCCGCATTCGTCACACCCGCTTGACACACAGCCATTTACTGCGGCATGAGGACCAGTCACTCAGTCGATGCGAGTCGGCTTTGACGGTGGTCCACATTTTGTTGGGCTGTCCACTTTTAACTATGCTCAGGCAGACGTTTTTGCTGTCTGATACGCTCCCTGCCCTTTTAACTGATGACACGGCCATGGCAGGCTTAGTTTTGCGTTTTATTCGGGCAGGGGTATTTTATCATTTAATCTGAGTGTTTGTTATGTTCTTTTGTGTTGATTCTGGCCTTTGGCCTACGGTTTTAGACTGAGATTTTAATGTTTCTCGGTGGTTGGATTTTCCTTTTTTTCTCTATTGTCCTGTGTCGTCTGCCATCTTTTCTGTTGTTCGTTTTTTATTCTCTGTGGGTGATTTTAGTTTTTTGGAAAAAGGGACCGATGACAGTGGCAGTCTGGTCCCTTCAACCCCCACAAACCGACGAACCAACCCACGAGTGTACTTGGACATTTTACGAAAAAGCAGCTAATTTATCTTATATTTTTTACACTGATTAACTATTTGAAGTGTATTTGAACTTAAAAAATTCTGTTAGAATTATATGCAGCAAACGTAAAAACTAGGTACCCCAGCATCTGATGGCATTTAAAATTAAATTGTAGAATGTAACCATAATACAAGTTTGGTTCTGAATATAACACATGATCTAATTAGATCTAAAAAATCCTACACTAGCGAAGTTCTGGTAAGTTAATTGAAAAAGGAATTTAATACAAATGATGGTCTGATTTCCAACTAGCTGCTAATAATGCCATACATGAAAGCTTCTCCATGAGCCTCATTGCACCCAAACTAAGATCACAGCCAAAACTATGTTAAGTAGGCCATCATATTAGACCAACATAGATAGTTCTGGTTATTTCCTTTGTAAAAAGCTAAGCAACATTGTTAACAAATGTTACACCTTCACTAATATTTGTTCTATAAAAGTACTGAGTGAATTAGTGAATTTAGCCAAAAATATTAACATACTAGGATCTGCCAATTGATATACTTTGGTGTAATTTACTTATACATTCTGCTAAGAAAAAAAAGAAACAGGACAAGCTGAAACTGCAGAAATTACTGAGCTGCTGAAACTTGTACTGTCGAATAACTTCTCCTCTTTTGTTAGTACAATTTATGAACAAAGTAAATGTCTAGCAATGAACTGTTGTGTAGGTGGCACATTTCCCAATATACTACCATATAATTTAGAAAATAAATTTGTAAAGGACAATCACATTTTCGAAAAAGATAATGCATTGCAAAAGACATTAAATGACAACGTAATTCTCGTAGCTGGGAATATTATTAAAATTAGTGACCTCCATAAAATGTTAATAACGAGGAAAACAGTTTAAATATTATGGTTGAAACCAAAGAAAATAAACGAATTAACGTTTTGGGTATGAGACTCATAAATGCCAGTGCAAAATAGGAACTCAGTGTAATTCGGAAATTAACGACCACTTACTCCATTTCACCACTTCTTGCTACACAGAGACCTAAACACGAATTTTTCAATTTGAAGACTGAAAGATTAATCCAACTCCCTCTTTCTGATGAGAAAAGATGGAAAAAGATGGAATGAATTAGTTACACTATGATAAATAGCCATATATAATGCGTAATGTAACACGTTTTGTAAATTATTGAATAGAAAATTAAATGTGAAAGCAAAGACAAAACAAAAGGAAATTATGCAAATAAAACATATAAACAGAAAAGAAAAATAAAGCTAACACTGAAAACATTTTCCTAATACTGAAGTTACAATAGATTTCCACACTAACTAGACCATCACAAATGCCCTAGTATACACCAGTGATAAGACAAATCAGTCTGTCATTCAGGAATAAATAAATTCAGGAGAAAATAAATGTAGGACAAAGTTGATAGAAAATGAATATCAGATAGAAAGAACAGGTTTACAAAAGTGATAACAATCTGTCCACATTTCGTCTACAACTCAAAAAGGACCCCCATTCCCTTTCAGATACAGAAGACGGTCCGACACTGTTAGAATGAATACAGAAATCTACGCACTTTTACGGGAAAAACGCAGTATTGTTTTAAATGACAAGACTGATCTAAAATGTAGGTATTTCATCGAAAATTTGAAAGACATGTTCAAAACCACTGAATAATTCCGATGGGAACATCCACTGTAAAACTCTTAATTTTACTTTAGTACGATTTATCTAGCCTAAGCATACCATATACTATAGAATATACATTCAGTGGTCTTTTAGCTATATTTTGTCCCTTTATTTTATTTATGGCAAGAAGTTCAAAAAATCAACTGCAATGTACGTATCTCCAATGTACCTAAATTTTAAATATCTTATACACAATAACTCTTCATTACTCTTAAAATCTAATTTTCTGTTGATGTAATTCATTGAGTATTATGTCTATATGAAGGAGCATACTGCTCGTGATATAGGTCAAAACATTTGGTAAATTTACATACGTTTTATGCTGTATACCACGTTTTCATCGGAATGTTTTTGCTACATTGCAATTTTCTTTTACTGTTGTCATACATTAGAGACAATTGCTGTTCTAATGAAGTATGTGAGATATAGTTTAAAAATCAGCCTATTTAAGCGAACTTAATTCACGTTTCCCTAGTAATGTTTTCAGTCAATTCTTATTTGGAAAGCATTTCACTTATCTGTTGCTTTAATCGGTAGTCTTGAATATTTCACAAAATTTATTGTTGGTTAAGGCATAATTCCGCAGTTTTATCTACTTAGACCTTGTGTAGTATGGCTGACTGTGTTGAGATGCCGGTGCCCTGTCGTGAAGGTCTCTCTCAGTTTCTTTAACCTGGTTTCTCTTTGGGGTAACGGAAACCTGCAGTCTCTTCCGCTACAACCACACTGACGGTCATCCCATAGCGGATGGACCGCAGCTGTCATTTATGATTCGTGTTGTACTCAACATGTCGTCTGAGGGAGGCCTTTCCACTGTATGTATCGTTTGGATGCCATCTCCACACTCGGTGATGTCGTACTGCATTCGTTTCCGACATTGCACACTTCAAATGCAATTTAGTAAATGCAGCGCTACACCTTGCTCCAATGTAACCATAGAAACAAGGGCGGCCGCAGTGATGGAAAGCTATCGCCAGACCTACGGCGAATTTCCTATGGTTGGCCGTACTATCGTTGGTACACTTTTCTCAAAAATTGTTCGAATAAAATTGAATTTGAAACGTGCATAAATTGTGATATTTTCTGCAAAGTGTATTAAATATATGACGGGATCAATGTTACCACAGTAGAAGTTCCAGAAAAGTATGTCAGATAAAAACTTGGGATTTAAAAGAAATAATGTCTAACGTTTTTCAAACCTTTTGTTTTACTGCCATAATGCTAGTACATATTAATGACAGTGATGCAGTTAATCTCTGTACTATGTTTCAGTGAAATAAAAGATTTAACTTTACAGAAAATTGTACCTTAAGATGAAAATATCATAATTTTGGGAAAATCCTTTTGAATTTTTGATACAGTCGTCCCAACTTACATTCAAAGTTAAACCTCACCAGGTCTGCGGCTAATATCATTGCGGGTTCCTGTATTCTACAGCTTACGATTGGAGGTCCTCTTCTGAATTCTGACTTCCTTTGCCGGTTGAAGGGAATTTTACTGTCTCCCACACCCTCACATAGTCAACAGACAGAAGCACGTTCTTCATATTGACCTCAGGTTCTGTGCTCATATCATAGTTTTTAGCCAGTTGACCCATAATTGGAACATAACACTGCGTCTATGGCACCAGATTCTATGTGTTTAAGACCCACAAATATTGTTTTAGGCAAACGTTTCCATACACAGTTATTGAAACTTTATTTGTTATTTTGAGTTTTCCCATGGATTCATTTAGGAAGTAAGTTTTTGCTAGCGAAGTCTTTATACGTAGATAGGTTGCCTAACATCTGCTGTTGACAGTGGTATTGGATAATTGTGCCTATATTTATCATAAGTTACAGTAGGTCTTTGTCAGCCCCTGGTATCTGAATGGTCAGCGCGACGGAATGTCGCACCTAACGGCCAGGGTCCGATTCCCGGCGGGGTCGGAGATTTTCTCCAGTCAGGGACTGGGTGTTGGTTGACCTTATTATCGTCATTTCATCCCCGTCGATACGCAAGTCACCGTAGTGGCGTCAACTCGAAAGACTTGCACCAGGCAAGTACTCTAGCCGCCGAGAAGCCCTAGCCACAAGGCATTACTTGGAACCGGTTGGACAGAGAGATTGACAGTGGTCCTCCGTTACCTTTAAACTTATTCCTACTGTGAAACTGCCGTATTTATCACGTATTTACTTCCTACAAAAATAAAATACTACTATAAACGTCACTAGGATCAGTAGAACGAAAATAGAACGCTGAAAGGATGTTCAGCTATTACCTAAGCTCCCTTAGCACCAGATGATCAACTTTCGTAAGCAGTGGTCAAAGAATAAATAGAATAAAGACAGTTACCTGCAACTGGGATAGAAACAGTTTAATTTACTGCAGACAGAATGAGGAGTGTCGTTACTTAGAAAATGCTCTTTGTTCCCTATTATTATGCACCAAATATACACTCCTGGAAATTGAAATAAGAACACCGTGAATTCATTGTCCCAGGAAGGGGAAACTTTATTGACACATTCCTGGGGTCAGATACATCACATGATCACACTGACAGAACCACAGGCACATAGACACAGGCAACAGAGCATGCACAATGTCGGCACTAGTACAGTGTATATCCACCTTTCGCAGCAATGCAGGCTGCTATTCTCCCATGGAGACGATCGTAGAGATGCTGGATGTAGTCCTGTGGAACGGCTTGCCATGCCATTTCCACCTGGCGCCTCAGTTGGACCAGCGTTCGTGCTGGACGTGCAGACCGTGTGAGACGACGCTTCATCCAGTCCCAAACATGCTCAATGGGGGACAGATCCGGAGATCTTGCTGGCCAGGGTAGTTGACTTACACCTTCTAGAGCACGTTGGGTGGCACGGGATACATGCGGACGTGCATTGTCCTGTTGGAACAGCAAGTTCCCTTGCCGGTCTAGGAATGGTAGAACGATGGGTTCGATGACGGTTTGGATGTACCGTGCACTATTCAGTGTCCCCTCGACGATCACCAGTGGTGTACGGCCAGTGTAGGAGATCGCTCCCCACACCATGATGCCGGGTGTTGGCCCTGTGTGCCTCGGTCGTATGCAGTCCTGATTGTGGCGCTCACCTGCACGGCGCCAAACACGCATACGACCATCATTGGCACCAAGGCAGAAGCGACTCTCATCGCTGAAGACGACACGTCTCCATTCGTCCCTCCATTCACGCCTGTCGCGACACCACTGGAGGCGGGCTGCACGATGTTGGCGCGTGAGCGGAAGACGGCCTAACGGTGTGCGGGACCGTAGTCCAGCTTCATGGAGACGGTTGCGAATGGTCCTCGCCGATACCCCAGGAGCAACAGTGTCCCTAATTTGCTGGGAAGTGGCGGTGCGGTCCCCTACGGCACTGCGTAGGATCCTACGGTCTTGGCGTGCATCCGTGCGTCGCTGCGGTCCGGTCCCAGGTCGACGGGCACGTGCACCTTCCGCCGACCACTGGCGACAACATCGATGTACTGTGGAGACCTCACGCCCCACGTGTTGAGCAATTCGGCGGTACGTCCACCCGGCCTCCCGCATGCCCACTATACGCCCTCGCTCAAAGTCCGTCAACTGCACATACGGTTCACATCCACGCTGTCGTGGCATGCTACCAGTATTAAAGACTGCGATGGAGCTCCGTATGCCACGGCAAACTGGCTGACACTGACGGCGGCGGTGCACAAATGCTGCGCAGCTAGCGCCATTCGACGGCCAACACCGCGGTTCCTGGTGTGTCCGCTGTGCCGTGCGTGTGATCATTGCTTGTACAGCCCTCTCGCAGTGTCCGGAGCAAGTATGATGGGTCTGACACACCGGTGTCAATGTGTTCTTTTTTCCATTTCCAGGAGTGTATTTTCTTTCAAGCAGGACTGGGATGTAACATCACTTAATAAAAATCTGTTATTTTGATGAATTTTCCTGGTTCCCTTAAGAGTGTGTGGTCATCATGGAGTTACAGATCAATAGCTAGCATAATTCTAAAAAACACTGTTCTATGGTCCTGAAATTATACAGAGTGTCCATAACAGTTTCAAAACTCTACAGAAAGAGAACTGATGCGCAGAATGGCACCAAATTTGAACAGAATATTATTGACTCAGGGGGAAACTTCATAAAAGAAAGGAGATTTTAACGAATATTTTACAAATAGAAATCATCGTTAAGTGTCTTAACGTAAACGGGATCGGCTATAAATGACAGATAAATCGCAATACGACAGCAATTGTTTGAGTTTTGCATTACACCATATTACACAATGTGTAATGTTGTGCATAACAACAAATATTCGGCAGTCAACTGTAGCATTGTGAGGTAAGTGCGTCCACCACGGCATGGTTGTACAACATGGTAAACGTCGTTCTTTAACTGTCTTTCCAAAAATCGCATAAAAAGCAAAATGACGTCGGAATTAATTGTCCTGAGGGCCAAAAACCACATAAAAGCAAAATGACATTGGTTTCTAATTGTCGTGAGATGAGGAAGACATGTTCAGTATTGTAGCGGCACTACAGTTTAAGATAGGCAAGTTAGATTCAGGGCAACATTTCTGAGCCCACAAGTTACAGCCAGGTGCGGGCCAGATTGCAGTGAGTTACGCAGACCAATGGTTGCGAAGAAGAATGGAGGCCACAGGGCCGTCGAATCACTGAAAAGCGTAAATGCAACAGTTCACATGGCGCAACCTACAGGCAGAAGGGATCCACTGGCGCAACCGGGGTTTGGTGCGTACGTGACTCGGAGCAGCACATTAGTAAAACAGAGGTGCACAGCCGAGTATAAATAGGTGCCATTTTCTAACGAGATTCATTCAAGTGTGGCATGTGGTGAGTTTGGAGCAGTTTTATTTTGACTGTTGGACGTTTTCTATCTTGTTGTGTGTTGAGTATGGCTGCTGGCAAGCCACATTTTAGGTGTTTTGTGTAGGCATATTATTCTTTGTAGTCAGTGGATGGCAGGGCGTCTCACACCACCTGCTACACACAACAGCAGATGGGGCGCCAGCGTTTCAGTCCCCAGCAGGTCATTGGTTCGACCCTCTGACGCCGACGCTTGGTCCATAGCCAACCAGCGGCAGGCCACTCTTCGGCTGGCTACCATGGGCAGTCGTCTCGGCTCCCAACACATGCCAGCGACATCCCGAGGTGAGGGCCGCAGTTTCCGACGATGGATCACTAACGCTTGTTCGTCGCCGCTATATCAGCCATACCAGGGAGAAGGGAGATGCAGTTGGCAGCCCACAGCTCATACCGAGCAGCGTTGAGTCGGCAGGGATGCAGATCGCTGAGCCAACTCCTGGTATCCTGGCGTACAATGCCGACGCACAGTGCGTTGCGCTGTGTCACTGGGAAGGTGGCCACAGCATTGCGGGATCCTGTGGCAAGAACCAAGGTGAACGGGGCGCTGTAGTGGAAGCAAATAAATCATTTGAAAAGCTCGGATGAGTTTTAATACGTCACCTCCTGGTACCCATCTACTACATTTGGTGTCTTCCCGCTACATTTGGTCATCCTGATACATTCTGTGGCATAAATCACCACTACATTTGGTGTCAGAATAGCGGACGTCGTCTCTACAGAACGACGTTCAAGCCCACCACCTGCATTATGGTCATGTGGTGAGTTTGGAGCAATTTTCTTTTGACTGTTGGACGTTTTCTTTCTTGTTGTGTGTTGAGTATGGCTGCTGGCAAGCCACATTTTAGGTGTTTTGTGTAGGCATATTATTCTTTGTAGTCAGTGTAGGTGTTAGTGTATTTGGGCCAATAGGATTTTTAATTTTTCTTGTTCGTGGCATGTAATTACTTTTCTATTGGTTTATGATGATACTGAGTGTGATGATACTGAGCTGTAGGAAGTCAGGTTATTTTTGAACTTAATAGTTATGTTTTGGAACTAACTGGGAACGAAAGCAACACAGTGGCAGAGCCAAGGACGAAAGGTATGTCGGAACCAGAAGCGGTACGGATTTTGTTGAATAAAGTAGCACAATTGACAGCAGACAATATCCAGTTGAGAAATGAATTAACATATAGAAGTGAGCGGGAAACAGCATATGACCAGTAGTTGTTGCCTAGGGAGCAGAGGATTGCTCCAGCCACCGTCAGTTTCATTATTCCTTTTTCTGTCAACGCATCTGAGGATGTGTGTTCGTTTGTGGAGGACTTGGAAACTTCAGCTGTCATGAATGGTTGGTCTGATGAACAGTTGCTACATGAGCCAAGATTAGATAAACAGGTGAAGCGAAGACATATGTAAGGTGGTCTGAAGCCTTAAGGAAGGCAGGACAGTTTAAGGAGTTAAAGGAGGGTCTTTTACAAAGTTACAAGAAACGGAATAGCACTCGGTACTTTAGAGAGAGGTTGAGTACAATCACAAAGAGACAGGGGGAGACGATAGAGAAATTTGCGGACAGAATAAGCGAAATTAATGAGTGTACTTACGAGTTGGGTCAGAGTGATGAAGCGAATAGTGTTCTGTTGTAGGAGGCCGAGCAAAGGGCATTTGATGTATTTCTGAGAGGGTTACTGGCGCATACGTCACGGAAAGTGCGTGAAGGGACTCCAAAAGATTTGTATTCGGCCATTCAGTTGGCAATTCAATGTGAGGAAATAGACGTGACAACAGGGGTACGCGAGAGGCAAACAGTGTTTACAGCGGGTTTGAATTGTTTTATGTGTGGTCATATGGGACATGTGCAGAGGCAATGTACCCAGTCACCAAGGGTGGAAATCAGCAGCGTGGAGGATGGAGAAGTGAGGATAGGAGAGGTGGACAATCGTTAAGCGGCAGAGGAGCCCCAAGACCCAACCAAGGGAGCTTCACTTTAATTTCAATGCTACAAATACGTATGCGGAGGTCGAATGTTCAGTGGTAGGATCCGTAAGAAGTAAAAAGTTTAAGATTTTGTTGGACACAGGGCCACAAGTGTGAGTGGCTACTAAGAATACAAAGGGACAAAGGAGGTTAGACCCATCACGTTATAGGTTGCGTGGAGTGGGGGCTAAGGAGGTCACGCCTGTGGGGTCAGTGACAGTTGACTTTCGCATAGAGGAAGTCCGATTTAATGCATGCATGGAGGCAGTACCATGGGTAATCGAGGTTTACGACATGATCCTAGGAGTAGATTTCGTGCATCAACATCATGCCAGAATTGACCTTGGCAAACGAACTGTGGAACTCGGTGGAATGTTATTTCTGCTAGGGGAAACTGTTGTCAATGAAGAACTGTCTCGAGGGGCGATCAGCGTAATGAACAAACCAATTCAACCGCGTACATTAGCATTATGATTTAATTCGCATGAGTGTTTTGTTTAGTGGCACCGGGAAGTCACTTTGGGTAAGTGTGGAGCGAAATGTACCTGTGGGTACAGTATGTGTGAACCATTGGTGGATAATGAAGTTTTTAGTTCACCGGCTTGTTTTGTGAAACCTAGTTTTGTATGAGTACAGGAGGGGAACGACGGGCGAGTAGTTCCCGTGAACGTGGATAATTTTAGCGCTGTAGACGCGAATTTGAGGAAAGGAGTTATAGTAGCAAATCTGGATGTGCCAGATGACGAAAACTGTTGTTCGAGATGTAGGCTAAGCGATCAACCACTAACTGCCGATAGAACTGCACTGCATCACAAAATTTAGCATTTGAAAGGAGGAGAAAGAGAGCATATGGGAGAATTATTGTGGGAATTTAAGGATTTGTTTCTCCCACAAGGGCCGTTACCAGCAACTCCATTAGCTCAACATGGGATACCTACAGCGAATGAAGCACCTGTTTACCGTAAACCATACAGAATACCGAGGTATTTGCAGCGATTGTGGAGGATTTCATTGATAAGCAGCTTGCAGACTGTATTATAGAGCATAGTAATAGTTGCTGGGGAGCAGGCATTGTCGTTGTGCCTAAAAAATCTACGGATGGAACTAAGAAATACGGGTTCTCTTGTAACTACCGATACCTCAATAATAAGGCAGTAACAGACGCATACCCCATTCCAAACATATCGGAAATTGGATCACTTAGGATAGTGCCAGTACTTTTCTACGATGGATTTGACTAGTGGTTATCATCAGTTAGAGGTGGCTCCAGAGTATCATCCAAAAACTGCTTTCTCTACACCTGGAGGCCATTACCAGTACATTAGAATGCCATTCGGTTAGGAAAACGCTCCGTCAACGTTTCAGGGGTGGCTAGACAGCGTCTTGATGGGTTTGAAAGCACGGCAGTGTCTTGTCTGTTTGGATGACATTATAGTGTTTTCAAGTAGTATGGGGCAACATAGACAGCGGATAAGAGCAGCTCGTTTGACGTTGAGCCTGCAGAAGTGTCATTTTGCATTAGAAGAAGTAAATTATTTGGGTCATATTATCAGTAAGGACTGAGAGCGAACAGATCCGAGGTTGGTACAGGCTGCAAGGGATTTTCGGGAACCAAAAATAGGTAAGGAAGTGCAGTCATTCATCGTAATTTGCAATTTCTATCGAAAGTTCGTGAAGGGTTTTGCAGATTTAGCGCAGCCATTGATGCGATTGTTACGGAAGGGTGTGAAATTTGACTGGACAGAAGAGTTTCAGAAAGCGTTTGATAACGTGAAAGAAGTATTAACATCAAGTCACGTTCTTGTGTTTCCAGATTTTGGAAAGGAGTTTATACTGGCATGTGATGCATTGAATCAAGCATTAGGTTGTATTCTTAGGCAGGAAATTGATGGGAAAGAGCATCCTATAGCCTATGCGTCTAGGCAGTTGAATGCAGCAGAGAGGAATTACTCAACAACAGAGAGGGAGATGCTTAGCGTGATCTATGGAATCACATATTTTAAATGTTATTTATATGGGAGAAGATTTCTGGTAGTGACAGATCATGGTGCATTGAATTGATTGTTTGGGTTGAAGGATCCGTCCACTAATCTCGCTCGATCGGTTGTGAGGCTTAGTGAATTCGACTACGAGGTGGTGCACAAGCCTGGGAAGAAGCACAGTAATGTGGATGCACTAAGTGGGAAGGTGTAAAAGTAGAGGTCGTAAGTTATGACCTAGCGCTATGGCAAGAATTACAGGACGCTGACAAAGATTGTAAATTGTGTCGGTCACAGCCGCAGTGTAATATGTACGATGGTCTTCTGTGAAGGGAAACGAAGTTAGGGCCGAGGGTAGTAGTTCCAACGAAGTTGAGGGATGAGGTTTTAAAGGAAGCACATGATAACATGTTATCCGGTCATGGAGGGTGTAGAGCGACGAATAGGAGAGTGGCGGAGAGGTGTTGGTGGAGAGGTAGGAAACGAGATGTGAATGAGTATGTCAAGAATTGTATACCATGTGCTCAGAGAGCAAATTTGAGTCGGAAACAGATACAGCTACAACCATTACCGGAAGTGACATATCCATTTTCTTTGCTCGGGATTGATGTCTTAGGACCTTTTAGGCGAATACCATCGGGGAACAGGTTCGTTCTGACAATAATAGACCATTTTTCGAGGTATATGGAGATGGTGGCTATGCCAGATCAACAGCAGCAATGGTCGAGCAAGCGTTGGTAAACAACTGTATTTTGAAGTTTGGTGTACCAGAGACAATAATTACTGATCAAGGGACCAGCTTGATGTCGGATTTAATGAAGGAACTGTGTAAATTGTTGAACGTAAAGAAGTTGAGAACGAGCGCGTTGCATCCACAGGCCAACAGAAGGACAGAACGAGTACACAGAACAATTGGGAAGATCCTGAGTTTTTATGTGGATTCTCATCACCATCCGTGGGAAAAGTATTTGAAACATATTGTATGCTCGTACAATGCAAAAGTTATACAAATATCGGTTTCCAGAAGGAGATTTTCACTCTGCAGCGGAGTGTGCTCTGATATGAAACTTCCTGGCAGATTAAAACTGTGTGCCCGACCGAGACTCGAACTCAGGACCTTTGCCTTTCGCGGGCAAGTGCTCTACCATCTTTTTTTATTTATTTATTTTTTGTTCTTTTTTATTTTTGTTCGGGCCTCCTTCCTCCCCTACAGCCCGTCCTTCCGCTCGTCATTTGTGCCTTCTTCGGCTAGCTTCTGTGCTATGTTTGTTCCATAAGAGATAGTTGACCAACGAAGTAAATGTATACAAGTAAACAAAATCCCTTCTTTTGGGCGGTGGAAAGAAAATAGGTCCGCTACATTCTTCCATCATTGTGCGGGAGCGATTTTTATAGGAGAGCCAGGCGTACTTCAGCCTGCTGGCGTCTCATGTTTGGGTCAGGAACCTATTAGTGCTGCTACACGAGGGCAAAGGCTAAACGAAACAGCCACCTTGTTGGCGTAAAAACTTAATAGATAATTTCATAAAGAAAAAAATAGGAATCCTGAGATTGAACAAAATATCGTTTGAGCGTTCTTCAGCTCTGTCGGTAAGACAATGTTCGGTTCAAGAAATTTGCGTAATTTTCTTTGTATTTCGTTTGTCGTTCGAACTTTTGATGTTCTGTCATCAGATACATCCAATAATCTGCTTCACTCTCCGTCATAGCCGTTGAGATGTAATGGACTGTCAGTCCTTTGAGCCAGTTGGCTGACCTTCTTTTAGTGTTAGGATACGACACGTCATCACGCAGAAGGACGTGTGTCGGTGTAATCGTGTTAGGTGATGCGCGGAGCACACGTGCTAGTTTTTGCCTGAAGAGATTCCACACGTCTTTCACATCGTCACAGACGAAGCGATGTTCTTCAGTGTCGACGACATTGCAGCTGGGACAGTTTGGTGTGTGTGCCAGACGTATCGCGTTCAATTTAGAGTTGTTGGGGATTTTTCTATTGACTGCGATGTACCACGTCGATAGCACATTGGATGGTAGATGGGGTCAGATATGTTTTCCCATATGTTTTCTATTCGATTGCGCAGTTTTCCTTCCATCAAGGTGTTGTAAACCTCCTTAACCTGATATATGTCCTTCTCCGGTACTCTATGGCGTACATAGCTGTATTCCACAGGAAAATATTTATAGTGGTACATATCGTGGGAGATGTGATGCACATCGATTGGTGGATCTCTGCTGACTGGGGGGATTTCACGTAGGAGATGAGCCACTAAGGTCCGCGGTGATCGTTGCCACTGTTTATAAGTTTTGCTAACGTATAGCGCATGCGCTTTAATGTAGATGTCTGTCAGATGTAGCCCTCCATTGCGTGTCGGTAGCGTCAAGGTATCATATGAAACCTTAAATATCTGACCTCTGCTGACAAAATAACCAAGCGCTGCTTGCATTTGGTGTGCTATGGTTCGTGGCAGAGGCAGCACTTGAGCAACATAGATTACTTTGGAGCTTATATAGGTATTGGCTAGTTGCACTTTTTGTATTGCATTTACATTACGCAGTCTGTGTTGTTTTATGATTGCTCGTAATGTGGCAAGTAATTTACTATAATTGACAGAGGACGTGCGGAGGATATTACTCGTATATTCTATTCCAAGGCATTTTATTTTTTCCACAGTGTTGATACGTCCAGCGGCTCTGACCTCTATACCCCGACCAAGATTCATAGTATCAGATTTATTGCGGTTGAGTTTAGCTCCTGACGCCAGTTCGTAGGTCGCCACAACTTCAAGTACTGTGTCCACCTCGCTTTCGTCAGTCACAAGTACCCCTACATCGTCCGCGTAGGCTTTACATATGATCTTCTGTCCGTGTATATGTAGTCCACGGAGTTGCGGAGTCAGGGATACTAAGAGAGGTTCAAGCGCAATCGCGAAAAGCGTCATGGACATGGGGCAACCTTGTCTTTCCGAACTCTGAATATTGATCGGGTGACTGAGTTGTCCGTTGACACTGATTCTTGACGTGCTATTCGTCAGTATGAGTATCTTTTTCACGGAGGCTACAATTTTCTGTGGGAAGTGCATGGATGTCATACACCGGAACAGGTACGAATGATTAACTTCATTAAAAGCTTTTTCAAAGTCAAGCGACATCAGAGCACAGCGAGTTGCAGGCTTTCGATATCGCTATAATGTCTCTGTACTCGCATAAGGTCTGAAATATCGTTCTATCCTTTCCCACACTTGTCTGGTAAGCTCATGTCACTGTACGAATAACTGAATGATACGGACGAAAATTTTATAATCACTATTGAGAAGTGTTATGGGTCGAAGATTCTCCACGGTTTTGCCTCCTGGTGTTTTGGGGACTAAGACCACTGTACCTTCACAGAATACCTTCGGAAGGTCAGTGTCGGCATTTAGTATTTCATTGCAGACGAGTGTCAATTTAGCAATTATCTGTTCGCGAAAAGTTTGATAAAATTCAGCGGGTAGCCCATCTGGTCCAGGTGATTTATTCTTTGGGCTCCTCGAGATGGCAGCTTCGACGTTTTCGTCAGTTATTCTTGCTGCGAGCACATCAGCTTCTTCTGGAGTGAGTCGCTCTGTCGTCCTACCAGTGAGAGCTTGCTGCGCTGTTTCATCTGTCTGTGTATTGGCCAGCAATTCACTAAAGTGTCGAGGGATCTTGTCTCGTATTGCTGCTTGATCTGTCAAGAGTCTCCCGTCTGAAGTTTTGAGTTCCGTCAGAATATTCCGTTTTTGTCTTTTGTTCTCTTGGAGGATGTGGTACTTTGATGTTGTTTCTTCTCGAGTACCGTTCTGCAAACGCGTTCGTATTTTACAGCCTTCGAGATGGTGTCTCTGCAGGGTGAACAATTTTGCTTTTATTCGGTTGATTTGCCCATAATTTGTTATGACTGTAGCATCCCGAACGCACAAGTCTCTCAGTAAAAGTCTAATGTCCGCTTCCGCCAGGCGACTTTTTCACGGGAGTAAGTTTTCATTGTCTTTATTATTGCGGGCTTCGCGCAGTTTAGCCACCAATTCAGCGCCGTACCGTACTAGTGGAACTTCCTATCACATTCTGCCCAAGTCGTGTGGAAGGCGGCGGGACATCCAGGATCCGAAAAATGAGCAACGTTAACTTCCACTGACCTCTCGTCCTGTAAGTTCCTTGTTTCTCTAAATTTATCGTACATATGTACGCGATATGTTGCGCAAATCCTGTCGATACGACTGGCAGAATGGCTGGTGATATAGGTGAAACCTAGCCTATCACCATGTTTTAGTTCCCAAGTAACAAACAGATGGAAGTCTCTGACGATGTTCTCCAGCTCCAGAGATTTGTTAAAATTTGGCGTCTGATCTTTGGGACTCAGCACGCAACTATAGTCACCCGTAAATATTATTTGTTCAAATCGCACCGCGAAAAGGGGGCCGATGTCCTCCTTCAAAAATTCGGCCCTGCGGCGCTTGTTTCCGGTTCCTGATGGGGCATATATGTTGATAAACCTGGTGTTGTTTATCGTGACAGCGAGACCTCTACTGTTCGGCAGTTTCGCCACGTCTGTAAGTAGGATCCCCTCTTTAGTCATAATCGCTGTGCCGAGACCATTGTCATTGCCAGGATTGATGACGGCGTTGTAGCCAGTGATGTCGTCCAAACGGATAGCCATTACTTCTTGCAGCATTAAGATGTCAACATCAGCGGCGTACAGAAAATCTTGGAGATTTCTCAGATTAAGGGTGCTGCTAATTTTATTTATATTCAAGGTCGCAATTCTGTACGCCTGCAAGGACGTAATGTCAGGTGCGATACAGTTTGCCAGGTGAAGTGGATGTTTGCTCTACTTAGAAGAAGTCGGCATCATCATCTGCTGCACGAGCGTCTTTGATGGTGGTTTGTTGCCGGGTGGACACATCTTGCCGTCCGTCCTGAATGTTGTGGAATGTCAGCCATCTCTGCATCATGTCTTTGCTCCTCCATGTCATCCGCCCAATCTTGCGTGCACGTAACTTCCCGCGTGTCCGTTTTTGGTACAGGTGGAGAGTCCTTCGGACTAGCTGTACCGTCTGGAATGTGGATTCCACGGTCGGGTTCAGTGTCCTCATTTCGGGTCTTCTTTTTTGTTGTTCGACCTTCCAGAGGAGTTGCCTGTGTCGTCTCCGCCAGTTCTTGGCCTATCTGTTTCGCCTTTTCACGCAGGACTGGCGCGATTTCTGCTACTCCCTAACGGGCTATTCGACGTTTCTTCCGTTTCTTTGGTGAAACAGTTGTAGGCTGCTGGTCATTATCCTCCGATGTTGCAACCGTGTCCTCTTTGTGTTGCCCGACTTCTTCAAGTGATCTGCACATGCCTTCTTTAGCCGTCTTAGCCTGGTCTTGTTCTGCACGCCTGTCAGTTTCCTCGTCTTGTGAGTGTGCTGGACCTGTAGCTTCTGTGCTGCTAGTATACATGGCTATGATACCATCGGGAACGTCGGCATAAGCAACTACCGCTCTTTCGAAACACATGTCTGGGGCGACGTCGCTGTGAATTGCGGCGGCGTACGTCACGGGTAGCGTGGCCATCTGACTAGGCGGGTCTCGCTCCCCAGTCGGCAGTTGGGTCACACGCCGTTGAACACACTGCGCGCGGACTTGTTGTGTCGAACGACAACCCGAGCAGGTTCGCGGCTGGCCATCGTAAATGATGATCGCTCGATATCCACCAATCCAGAGATACGATGGGATATGTTTCAGCATGTCAATCTTAACTTGCCTGACTCCATTTAATACTGGATACTTGTGCAAGCTAGACCATTTTTCGGCGACATTGCTGATAATGGCGCCATAGTCTCTCAGTTTGTTGTTAATCTCCTCTGGTGTTATTTCAAAGGGGAGCTCAAAGATTCGAACCGTTCTTGTTCCCATTCAGGCACCCGAAACCGTGACCTGCCCTATGTGTCCGTCTGAATGTTTGAATTTTGCCACCCCACCACATGCATCTACAATTTGGTCGCACTTGTCAGAACTGGATAACTTAAGGAACACAGTCGGACTGGCAATCGACAGGTGAATCATAATCAATTCATCCACTTTGATCTGAAAAGTTTCTACGATAAGTGCCTCAACTTCGTACGATTTCGGTCGGGCGTAGTTCTGATCGAAAATCATCTTCAAAGTATCGCGACGCGTTGTCTGTTCCATTATGTAATTCTAGAAACGTCTACGCAGTATCATTTCTTTCAGGAGTGCTAGTTCTGCAAGGTTCGCAGGAGAGCTTCTGTAAAGAGATACTGGCAGAAGTAAAGCTGTGAGGACCGGGCGTGAGTCGTGCTTCGGTAGCTCAGATGGTAGAGCAATTGCCTGCAAAAAGCAAAGGTACTGAATTCGAGTCTCGGTCGGGCACACAGTTTTAATCTGCCAGGAAGTTTCATATCAGCGCACACTCCGCTGCAGAGTGAAAATCTCATCCTGGAAACATCCCCCAGGCTGTGGCTAAGCCATGTCTCCCAAGTATCCTTTCTTTCAGGAGTGCTGGTTCTGCAAGGTTCGCAGGAGAGCTTCTGTAAAGTTTGTAAAGTAAGAGACGAGATACTGGGAGAAGTAAAGCTGTGAGGACCGGGCGTGAGTCGTGATTCGGTAGCTTAAATGGTAGAGCACTTTCCCGCGAAAGGCAAAGGCCCTGAGTTCGAGTCTCGGTCGGGCACACAGTTTTAATCTGCCAGGAAGTTTTAAATATCGGTTTGTCACCAAATGAGGTAGTATAAGGGCGAGAAATGCCATTACCGTTTGATTTAGCGGAGCTACAGAAAGGAAGGACAGGTGAATCTGTGCGTCAATTCGCGAGAACAATTCGGGGTGTTTGTAAAGGGGTACGAAAGGAGAATACAAAGGATCCGGGAAGGCAGGAAGACGTAGTAAAGCGGAAAGGAAGTTTACCGCAATATAGATTGGGGCAATGGGTAATGCTGTCCAGCCCCTATAAGCAAACAGGGAAAACGAAAAGTTCCTCAGGAGATATCAAGGGCCATTCCCAGTTGTTGAAACCACATATCCCATTAATGTTAAGCTTCAGCTGCCAACGAGAACTACCATAGTACACATTGGGACGTTATGGCCATTTAAGGATTGTCCAGATGTATTTCCAGGTGTGTCACAGGAAGGAAAGAGGAATAAAGAGAGTGAAGGGAGGTGCTAAGCACAGAGAAAACCAGGAAGATTGAGTACAGCATGCAGTTTCATAAGCTTTGCGATCACGAAAGTAGCGGAGTATTTGTAGTTTTGTTTGCTTTCTTCTTATATATCACTGGGTTTGCGTAGAGTACCTAGGCATAGTATTTTATATGTGTTTTCGAGTATTGTGAACCTGCTTGGCAACAGTCTTTTTGAAGAGGGAGGAAGGGTGAGGGTGATCCCTGTCCTCAGATCACTGAAAAGGGAAGAGTAGCATCTGACGTCTGTGAAGTGTTGTTGGAGGAGAAGTCAAACACATTTCTGGAGAAATAAATGCGCCGGAGTAAATTTTGCGGCAAATTCGTAATAAATATGTGTTGAACGATGTCAGTGTAGTACGTTTTCCTGTTTAAATTTTTAGTTATCGACTGTGCTGGGTCAGGAAAGTCGTGTTTATTGCACCAGTTCATATAATCTAAATTAGAGTATGAAAGTAATCACACAATCGGTGTTGAGTTTCGATCAAGAATAGGGACTGTTGGAGGAAAATCTGTGAAGCTACAAATATGGGACACATGCACTGTGCAGTTATTTTTAGCCAGTGGGAAAGGAATAGACTCTCCAAGGGACATCATGGAGCCAAAATTGAGATGCAACTGGTAGGTAAGCATTGGATCTTTCCCACCTATGAGAATTTGGTAGTAGTAGCAAGTTGCTTTGAGCGGGGAGTATTTGCGGAAGCGAAACGTATAGAGCTCGAGGGGAGCGGAATTTTAATCAGTGGAACTAAGTGTAACATAATAGGAACACCCTCTGCCAGCATCAGTTTTAGGAGTCACACAATTGTTATGCAGCCACAGCTGTACTGGCCAGAAGCACTTTAGAGTTTTTTCCAAGACAGAATCTGACCTTGTTAAATCAAACTCTGGAGCCGGGTCTGTTGAGATCCGTAAACAAGTTCATTTTAGAGCAAGAGGGGAGCATATCAGGTGGACAGCTTGTTGAACATGTCGCTTAGTATAGGGAAAGGCAGTGGCAAACGACGATCATTTTGAGCGCCTCTGTGCCAGGTGTCACCGCAGCCTTAACTTTCTTATGTGTTGTTTTCATTCTGATCAGTCGGTGAGCCAATTCCCAGAGGGATCTGGGGGTAGTCCAAGTCCCGGTAGATTGGATACAGAGGGCATGAGATGAGTAGGTAAGGGAATGATCGAGCAGTGGTCGTCCAGTAAGGAAATTTTACGCTTTGTTTCATGTCATGATTCTAAGAGGGCACTAGACCACATTTAAGTTTTCTAGTACTAAGGAAATAGGCTATACGTGCCAATCCAACAAATTAAGAGCTAGTTGAGGGTTGACCAGGGGACTGGGTCTTTCGGAAGAGGGGAATAAGGTAGTGGCACCACAGTTTAAGATAGGAAAGTTATTTTCGGTTTAACATTTCTGAGCGCACAAGTTACAGCCAGGTGTGGGCCGGATTGCAGTGAGTTACACATACCAACGGTTGCCAAGTAGAATGGAGGCCGCAGGGCTGTCGAACCGCTGAAAAGTGTAAATGCAGCGGTTCGCGTGGCGCAAGCTACAGGCAGAAGGGGCCCACTGGCGAAACTGGGCTGTGGTGCGTATGTGACTCAGAGCAGCGCGTTAGCACACCAGAGGCGCACAGCCTTGTATAAACAGGTACCGTTTTCTAACGAGATTCATTCAAGTGTGGCAGCTCTTCTGGTCGGCGGGGCACATCACACCACTGGCTACACACAACAGCAGATGGGGCGCCAGCATTCCAGTCCCCGGCGAGACAATGGTACGACCCTCTGTGGCAGACACGGGCTCCGCAGCCAGCCAGCGGCGGACCGAGTGATAGACCTGAGCGGCCTGAGCTGGCGAGGTGAGCGCATCGCTGGTGTTGCGCGCTTCGCTTACTCGGCCGCTGAGAGCTCGAGAAGAGGTTTTCTGTGCTGTGGGCGCTGCGGAGAGCAAATTGTCGTGCGTTGTTTTGACAACGCGTGCAAATTGTCGTGTTCCGCGCCTCGCAGCATGGGAAAGAAGCGTACGCAGAGGAAACCTGCCGCTACGATGGGTCCTTCGGTTGTGCAACTCACTGAGTCTGCCGACCGTGCAAGGAACTCCAGAGAAGACGAGTCGCGGCCTGTCCCCCCTTTGTACGTCAAGTGCAAAGGCGGGTGGACAGCGCTGTTCGACACCATGACGAGCTGCGCTCGGAACGAGGTGGTCTACGAGTCTGTCGATACAGACTCGCTGATCTGCGTTCGAGCCGCAAACGTGGCCGACCACAGGGCGATCAAGGTCGCAGTGGCCGACCACATCGTCGACGCGCCGCCGGCGCGAGAGAAGGCACCTTCCGTAGGAAGGGTGAAGACGACTAAGGCACTCCTCAGGGGGTTGCCTTGGTGCTGTGATGAGGCAGCGGTCCGGGAAGGGCTGCTGCGAGCCGGGTTTGGTGGTGCAGCCGCAAGGTTGCACAACCGAACCAACAAGAAGAGGGCGCCGCTCTATGCCGTGACCGTGCAAACGGTCGACGGCGGGAGCGACATCTTCGACTTGCGGAAGTTGCTGGGCTTCCCGGTTACGACGGAGGCTCTCCCGACCGCCATGGATCCTCAGCCCCAGTGCTTCAGGTGCCAGGGCGAGGGCCATGTAGCGAAGTATTGCCGCAACGCGGCGCGGTGCGTCAAGTGCTCAGGAGAGCACGACAGCCGCGCCTGCGACCGCGGCAGCAACGCTCTGCCGACTTGTGCCCGGTGTGGCGGCCCGCACGTCGCCAGTTGGCGCGGCTGTGCGGCTTTCTCAAGCCGCAGCCGTGCCGGGGGCGGCGAGGCGGCCGCGGCCGCACCGACGCAGCAGCAGAAGAGAAGACGACGTCGGAAACGGCGTAGGGCGCAGAACAGCCCGGTGCAGCTGAGGGAAGGCGCAGCAGCAGATCCACCTGCCAGGGGCGGGGACGGCCGCTCGGAAACGAGTAGCCAGGACGCAGCTCGCCTTCCTGCGAAGAGATGTGACCTCGAACTCGGCACCGCCGTGAAGGAGGCCACAGCAGCCCTCAAAGCCGTCATGACGGCGGAGAGGGCTGCCTTCGCAGCCGCCGTGGCTGCAGAGAAGGAAGAGGCCTTGAGGCAACTGCGTGCAGTTTTCGCCCAAGGCCTCAGTGCAGTCGTACCTGCGAACACTCCTGCGACCTCGCAGAAGGATGTTCGCGCGCCTATCCCAGCTCTTGTTCCAGCAGCAGCGCGGGTGAGAGGCGCAAAGAAGAAGAAGACAACCGCCGCCGCAGAGGAGCCGCTGGCGACGCCGACTGCTACGGGACCGGGCCCCGCAAGGGGTCGAGGAGCCAACAGGCCAGTCTTCATCGCAGAAGCGTCGCCGCCCTGCCGCGCTGAGTTTTTGTGTTACAGGGAGTAAGCCACTGCGGCCGGCCCAGGAGACTACAAGCGAGCCCAGCCGCAGCACCGGACTGCCCCAGCTGACAACCACGCAGTACATAGGTAACGTTGCACGATACCTCACGCTAACCCCCCTCACCTTGCATGCTCTGTCGCAGCTAGCAAGCCGCTACTGCCCTTACCACCCGTCCTACTGTCGCAGAGGTTTTTTTTCCCTTGGCGCTGGCCTTGGCACTTTTTTTTCCTCTGCTCTTAAAACCGCTACCCTTCGATCGTTTTCGACCACTACTATCTCCTGATGGACCATGTTAATGAGTAGTCTTACCCAGACGCATGGATAACATCACAGCCTGCATCCTGTGACGCCTGATTCAAAACTAACATGCTTACGGAGGTGACAGTAAAACTTTTGTGTTGGTCACCACGTTGGTGCGGGCGTGGAGGGGCCCCATCCTATCTTAGCGGCGGACCACTCTTTGGCTAGCTACCGTGGGCAGTCATCTCGGCTCCCGACGCACGCTGGAGACATCCCGCGGCGAGGGCCGCAATTTTGGATGCCACATCATGAGCGCTTGTTCGTCGCCACGATCTCAACTATGCCAGCGAAAAGAAGGACGCAGATGGCCACCCGCGGCTCACACTGAGCCAACTGCTGGTATCCTGACATGCTGCTCTCCCCTGGCGTAAAAGGCCGACACACAGCGTGTTGCACTGGGTCGCTGTGGCGTTGGCCTCAGCGTTGTGGGACCCTGTGATGGGGAAAAGGTGAACGGGGCGCTGTAGTGGAAGCAAATAAATCATTTGAAAACATCACCTCCTGGCACCCATCGACTGCAGTATGTTGTCCACCGTTTTCAGCTAAAATCGACAATCAGCATAATCCCCAATAGACCAGACCGTCTCCGGAATCACGTTCAGAATGCGATTCTCAATGTATGCGTTTAATACACCTATGCTAGCAATTTTTGCACTCTACAAAACATAGTTCAGACAACCTCACCCCCAGAAGTCATGCCGCTGAATATCAAGTAATCTTGATGGCTAGGCCCTCGGGAAATGACAGCTGATACTTCTAACATTTCCGAAATTCCTCTGCGGAGGAACGCCATTTTGCATAAAATGATTTGAGCCACACATCCACGTTGTTGAAGGATCTGAATGACGTTGGTGCTCAAAAAACTCTCGCAGAGTTTACCCGTGATGGGTGGGCCTCAACTCGTCGAAAAAATATGGCCCTAAGATAAACGTTCCCTCAACACACTCCACACAGTCACCTCTGCGGAATGAATTGGTGCTGGTTGATCTGCATGCGAATTTTCCATTGCCCATATCCTACAGTTCAGCGTATAAACAGGTCCTTCGAAATGAAAACGAGCTTTGTCGACAGAATGTTCCACGGATATTCATTGCCCATTTCCATGCGAGCAAGAAATTCCAGAGCAAGCGTGTTTCTAGCATATCAGCAGGAAGTAGCTCGTGTACATGGGTGATTTTGTATGTATAGAGTACGGGATGCTTCGTAGGATTTTATGTGCTGTCCTCGCAAACACGTCCAACGATTAAGAAGTCCCTCGTGCACTGTGGCCACATATTCGAGAAATGTCTGATTAACTGCTTTACTATGCTTTACTACTTGCCACATTGCACCTTGAAAGAACCTGTCTTTTTGGAATTTGTAAACATTTTCTCCAGACCCTTAACAGTCATCGGATCTATGTCTTTTTGTCCTACCCTTTAGTGTCCGGAAGTTCTACAGGACTTCTAGCGTACAGTCACAGTTCTTGTAAAAATGACAGTTGGGTGCTTCGCGCGAACACTAAGGAACAGTTTCGAACCGAGCGTCTGTCCGTGCGCATATTCTGACGCTTACTGGGCCATCCGTTGGTTAGATTTCACAAGTTGCGACCTCGTCGCGAATTAAAAGAATTATCCAGGAAGCGTAGAAGTAATTCCTTTTATTTCCGCCAATGTTCACAAAACTTTTCGCTCTTACATTACCGGTTTCGGTCAGCAATTACCATATCCAAACCTGCAGCAAAATATGGGAAATGAAATACAATCAGTGAACAGATTACATCTTAGAACAATAAAATACGCCCCAACGAAAAATTGTTACTTTCATGGATATGAAAATGTGCACTTAAAATATCAGGAGGCCTACCCGTTTGTAGCATGTCCTAATATAATAAAGCCACAGTGGCATCGTCACAATATATGTACAAAATCAGCATTGCATCTTCTCATGTATTTAAGATATGAAGTAACCTAGGCCACAGTTCGGGCACAACCATACTGTCTCTATCGCTACTGTTGATAAAAAACTGCAGTACAGTAGCCACAACTAACGTTTGTGCCAAAAGTTCGTTAGATGTCGTTACTGCAAGTAGATGCATGTTCTTCAATTATACTAAAGTATTGATCGCTTGATTACCTTCTCCTCCCTTCACACCACAACCACCGCTACCTATTTATATGTACCTGTTATTTTTAGTGCTTTCGCTACCATTCCCTTCCTCACCTTCCTTTTACCAGCCCTACCTTCTACTAATATTTCTTCCCCCTCTCTCTTCCACCTCCCCCACTCCGACTCGTCCCTCTTTCAATCTGAATGCTATATTTTAAAGAACCCTTATTAGAGCGTACGGTTCACTACTAAACGTAATTTAGAAATGCAAAGTATTCCCAATTTAGTTTTTTCCATGGCTACATATGTCTTTCAGTTTCTAGACGTGCATGAATAAAACGGTCCACAGCTCGTGGTCGTGCGGTCGCGTTCTCGCTTCCCGGGCACTGGATCCCGCGTTCGATTCCCGGCGGGGTCAGGGATTTTCACCTGCCTCGAGATGACTGGGTGTATGTGTTGTCCTCATCTATTCATCACCATTCATAAACGTGGCGAGATTGGACTGAGCAAAGGTTGGGAATTTGTACGGGCGCTGATAACCGCGCAGTTGAGCGCCCCACAAACCAAACATCATCATCATCATCATGAATAAAATGGCAAAGGATCTCTCTAACACACGCTCATCGTCACGCACACCGTTTTGTTGTGCACTTTAAAAAAATTTCTGTACAGAGACAGCCATTCAGTGATTCCCGGGCACCGGCGTGAAGGGCATCCCTTTCATCACGTCTTGGATTTCGTATATGGCTAGCAGGCGGTTGTTGAGAACCGTAGCTCCACTCAGTGAGATGTGTCGAAAAGTTTGCTTGTCACACTTCGTAAATGGCTTCCTCGTCGGGTTGCCTTGGGATTGGATGTGCTGTGACAAGAAGGTATTGAAAGTCATTTGTGATCCAACCAATTTTAATGGCTTTTATTAAACTTGTATTCAGGCACGTTAATACAGAACATTGATCTTTCCTTTGAAACGATTGTAGAAGACATTAACGCAGTTTGGGACCGAATATTAAAGAGTCGCACAAATGGCTGCTTTACAGTAAGTACTATTAATTCTTGATTTGAAACAAATTACTTACAGAGGTCTCTACTTGTCTGAACAAATAATAAAATCCCAGTGCTTGGTTTAAGGAAAGTTACTAGATATCCTTAGTTCTGTTGTCAGAAGAAGTTGTTCAGTGAC